>NC_137457.1:8924657-10158918 GCF_964235325.1 Thermobia domestica | reverse complement strand
GGGAAAAATGTCAAAGTGAAAATTTCGGAGGGAAAATTTTTTCTCGAACTTTGGCCCCCCTGCCCCCCCTGTGTTAACGTAGTCATCTAAAAAAATCTGAGAAATAGTACTCGGTATACTGAATGTGTGTGCCAAATTTCAAGTTTCTATCTTGAATAGTAAGGGCGGGAGAAATTTTATCAAAAATTCCCACAATGCCCCAAATTACCACAAAACACTATGATCTCAGGGAAAAAAAAATCCTGAGACATCCCTAATTACCCTAGGGTCATGTGTCCATATTCTCTTCAGTCGGTACCATTCACATGTCTCCTTCATGTATCTAAGGCGGGAAATTCCAGAAAAAAGGGATTTTTTGGGTCTAAATTTCCCTTTTTTCAACTTTTAGCCCTTCTGGACTTCCCTGTTTTAACGCAGAAATCTGAAAAAAAATTGTTACATACTACTCGGTGGACTGAATATTTGTGCACAATTTCAATCTTCTAGGTGCAAAAATAAGCCCGCCAGAAAAAAATTCAGGAATTACTCCATGTTACCCTATACAGAAGTATATTTTGAAAACAATTCACTGAGACGTCCCTAATTACACTAGAATAATAATTCGACCGTCATTCTCTTCAGAATGGAACTGCCTTTTAGACGGTATGACTCACGTGTCCCCATCATGTATGTGAGGCGGGATTTTGGGGGTAAAAATATCCCTTTTTTAACCCTTTGTCCCTCTGGTTCCCCCCCTGTTTTAATATTGACATCAGAACAAAAAATCTGGTAAATACTAATCGGTGGACTGAATGTTTGTGCAAAATTTCAATCTTGTACGTGAAAAAATAAGCCCGCCAAAAAATAATGAACATAGGCTTCATAAGGGAAAATTTCTATTTCAAAATTATGACGTCATCACCTCCTATGTCTGGACGCAGGACGGTCTGAAACCATACGTAATGTCTTCTACAATGTCTCTGGACTTGAAAAACAAAACAAAACAAAACAAAAAAAAAACGACCAAAAAGCTCAAATAGAAGAGAAATAACGCAACGTACCATGAAAAACGCGTATGGTACAAAATGTACCATAAGATCCCCAAAGGGCTATGGACCCCAAGCACCGGAGGTTTAAGCTAAAAAAAATTGGTTGTAGAACTGATACCAAGAATATAAGCATTCCATTAGAAAAATATAAGCATTCCATTAGAAAATATAAGCATTCCATTAGAAAAGTATAAGCATTCCATTAGAAAAATATAAGCATTCCATTAGGAAAATATGACTATTAGTTTTTCTTAGGCACCAGCTTTTCTTTTTATTTTTAGTACACATCCATACGATGGTAAGTAAAGTGAAAAATTATCCGCAATTTTGACATAGCTTTTCTTACATTGTACGCTCATGTCCAAAATTATTGTCGCATGTCTATAAATATGTTGTTGTAGAAATATAATTTGATAACGAATTCGCCAGGTATTTCTTATAATGTTAGTATGGGTATAATCGGGAGAGACATGTGTGTGGAAAATTTCATGTCAAAGAGCAGTAAATAAGAACAATAAATCGAAAATAAAACTTTCTTGTCCATTTAGCAACATTTTGTTTTACTCATTCTAATTTTTGCATTTATAATTCTTTTCCCATGAAATTGACAACAAATATACATTTCCCGATTATACACATAGTATCAGTATTAAAAGTACCCTGCAAAATCATTATCAAATTCTATTCTTACAAGAAGATAGTTATAGATATGCGGAAATCATTTTGGACATGAGTGTACATGCTGATTTCCGTCCTCGTTTATTTTATTGTTATGCTGTTTTGGTCATGCTATGAAAGTTTGATTCTAATTCCTCCATTTGTCTCCCTTTTGTTGCAGACAGATCATGGTCGCTTCATTAGGAGTTTGCACCAAGGAGGAACAACGAGCAGCGTTTCGGTTTTTTGTAGTCGGAAGATGTATCAGGAAACATGACTAATTTCCAGATGATATGCCACTTCATCAATAGTCACACGTTTGTCTAACAGAACCATGTCACATGCACGCTCAATTAGTGCTCTCAAACGGGTCGGGTCAGTCGGGTCAGTCGGTTCAGCTCGGGTTGGGTCAATCGGGTCAGCTTGGGTCGGGTTGTCAGGTCATGCTACTCGGGTCGGATTATTCGGGTCGGGCTGTCGGGTCGGGTTATTCGTGTCGGGTCAATCGGATCAGCTCGGGTCGGATTGTTGGGTCAGGTCAATCGGATCGGATCACGGTCGGGTCGGGTCGGTCTTCAACCCGACTCAACCCGACCCTTGAGAGCACTACGCTCAATGTTGTCATCATTTGTGTCCGTAGATGGTCGCACGGCTTCTTTGTCGTGCGTAATACCTTTGACATTATTTTTGAATTTTTGAATCCATTCTTAGACACCTCGGTTGTAGCAAGACACTGTTCCCGTATTGTATCGAAAGTCTTTGATAAGTTGCGGTCCCTGTTACACCTTCCGTCCACAAAAAGAGAATCACTATTCGTTGTTTCTCTTTGGTGCAAACTTCTATCTGCAACAAAGCAAGACAAATAGAGGCATTAGGATCAAACTTTCATAGCATGACCACAACAGCATAACAATAAATTAAACGTAGACAGAGTGCAGTATGAACAACGTAACAATAGTTATGTCAAAATTGTGGATAAGTTTTGACTTATATTGGTATATAGGTCTACAACCCTTACTTTCGTAGTTCTAGTGAAAGTATTAAAGATTGTCGCAGGGGTGATTATTATAGACAAGTAACATACCAAAAAGTTAAAATCTACGAGGCGCATCCAGAAAGTAAGTTTCCCACGCGTCCTGTAGCTAGGAAACGGTATGTTGCGCGAAGCGACTACGTGTACGTGAGAGAGTAAGATCCTAGCATGGCACATGCACTAGCGGAACTTCCCTAGTGCTCTCAGTAGCGTCGTGGCAGTGGTTGAAGATGGACGTTTCTATTCCAGCTCCCGCCGTGTGTGAAGTGCGAGCAGTGATAAAGTTTTTGAATGCACAGGGCATAGCACCAATCGAAATCCATCGTTAGTTGTTCCAGGTCCATGGGCCCTAACGACATGAGCAAGCAGTTCCTGCAGATTTCCCTTATTGAACACCACTGTCACGGAGTGCCTGTTGATCAAGAAGTTTTGTATTGAAGCAACTGACCCTTGAGCACAAAGCAAAGCGCATAGGGTCAGCATTGACATTTTTGCAAAGATGCAGCTGACGATGGATTTCAATCGGTGCTACGCACTGTGTGTTCAAAAACTTTATCACTGCTCGTACTTCACATGCGGCGGGAGCTGGAATAGGAACGTCCATCTTCAACCACTGCCACGACGCTACTGAGAGCACTAGGGAAGTTCCGCTTGTGCATGTGCCATGCTAGGACCTCATTCTCTTACGTACACGTAGTCGCTTCGCGCAACATGCCGTTTCCTATCTATGGGACGCGTGGGAAACTTCCTTTCTGGATGCGCCTTGTATTAAGTACCTAGTACATGAGCGAAGGAAGAAATTTTCTCTCTCTCATGCATAGCTATATACTCATTTTTTCAAGATGTTAAGGGTGTAAGCAAATTAATAAACCTGCAGTGAATGCAAATTTTAGGGATAAACTGCAAACGTTTCATAGATACGTTAATGTTATATCAACTTAACGGTAAACTGAATCCATCTTCAATGATACTGACTGTGATACTGTTTACAACCTAGGAAATAACTTTGTTGTGAAAGATATAATAGTTGAAATTATGAGAGTTAACTAAATCCTGCACTATAGCTCAAATACGTTTAATCAAAATGTTCAACTAACCTTGAGAACCGACGGTTTGCTGTGTTCTTGAAACAGAATTTCCATACGAACCTAAATAAGGAACCAAAATTAATGATTTTATTTAATAATGTAACTTTAAAATGACATAATTTTTAAATACTTTTGTTTTATTATAACTATGAAAACAATGTTAATAGTTTTAGAAAAGTCAAACAAACATCAAAACATCAAGATGGGAACAACATTTAAAATTGTGACAGTAGTTTATCTTCTTTAAGGTCTTAAATGATTGATGCTGTAAAACATATTTGAATAGATATATAGTACCTGAATAACCGTACGAGGATGCTTTATTTACGGATGATGCATATCCTGTGTAAACAGAAAGAAAAAATAAATATTAAGAACTTCATAGAATGGTTGCATTGTTTTCTAAAACAAACTATAAACATCTATCCCGTTTTATGAAATTTTCATAATTTTTGTTGTTAATGTAAATTATATGCATAATCCATAATTACGTCAGTTCCTATTCATGTATTTCATATATTTTTGTTCTTGTTAATATCTTATGCAATATTCTAAATTTCTATTATTGTTTCGTGTATTTTCTGTGTACAGTGAACCCTGTCTATGTTGGCCACCATTTGTTCCATTGAAAATTGGCCAACTTAGACAGGTGGCCAATTAACAGAAAATAAGTGTGATTGGTGTATTTTTAAAATTTGATTTCTAGGGTTACTAGTTTGTAAAATTTTATTAAGCAATGACATGACATCTACTTTTAAATAATGTAAATAGAGTAATCATAACTATATACAGTACTAGAAAAAGTACTACAGTATGTTTAATATATAAAAACTAGTACATATGTATATGTATACTAATTTTGTAGTTAACTATCTGCTGTTAACGAGCTGCAAGTGTTTTTCTCAGAAGATGTTTTAAGAAAATCTTAAGTGAATTCATATCACAAAACCTCTGCTACCTTTCGACAAGCAGTCAGGTGTCAATAGTTGACAATTGACATGGTTAGCATTAACCATGAGAATTCTGAATTTCTAAAGCTCCCCACTGATGAAAGGAACCGATATACCTAATGGTTTTACCAAAACAGACAGGGTAAACAAATACGTACAACCATTTCCTGAATTCATGTACGTGCTTTTTCTTATTCACATCTACCTTCACCACCCGTTTATCAGAGTAGTGCTCTGACCATTAACTTTCCAGAACAAGTCGTGGGAATCTATGCTTTTTCTTTTTTGTCTCTAATCACAAATACACAACATCTGCCTCTCATATGATAATACGAAAGAGTTAAAAAATAACAAAACGATATTTTACGCGGCCAAGATACGCAGGTAAATTTACCATTATTTTCATAAGGTAAACATTGCTTCAATGTGGCCAACCTCCAAGATAAACAGGTGGCCAACTTACAGAGTAATAAGTAACGAATGTCTTATGGGGAAATGCAGGTTCAAGACAAACCAGGCCAAGTTGACAGGTTTTACTGTATATGAGTAAAATCCTTATATTTTCAAATTCAATATCTTGTACTGCATACTAAATTTATATTACGTTTCGAGTATTTTCTGTGTATATGGAAAATATCCTATTTATGGTTTCCCTACTTATCTACATTATTTAGCTAATTATCATGTATTTCAATTAGTGTTTCTGTATTTGTGTATCTGTTTGCTTAGCACATTGATGGACATTTAGTAATGATCATTTCTTTCCTTTTCTTATATACTGGGTAACCCAAAACTAGGTACACAGACCAGCATCGATCAAGTATGATATTTTTATTTTATTAATATAATGAATTTATTTCCTTCGGTCAGTTCCAAGCTTAAGGTATAAGTGAAAAGAAATTAAGAACAGATAAGGAAGAAACTAAGTCAATACCTGTATGGATAACAATAAGAAAATGAAATAAAATATCATGACCGATCAGTACGGGACTGTATACCTACTGAATGAGAAGGTTAGGCCGTTGGGGCCAATGGCAACTGCATAAATAAATAAATAAATAAATAAAGTGCTCTTGAAAAAAAAAAACAACTAAATCAATAATCAAAACACTTAATGTGCGAAATTATCGAATTTAGTAATTCGTGAGTCTTGATCAGATGCATTTAATGGTTGAATTTACAGAAGAGCTCTGAATATTATTATTAATACTACTACTACTACTACTACTACTACTACTACTACTACTACTACTACTACTACTACTACTACTACTACTACTAATAATAATAATAATAATAATAATAAAGAGTTCACCCAAAAGAAGAGAAAAAAGTAAAAACCAAAACCAACTACCGTGATTAACGGTTCCCAGTAAAGTGTAGCGCTTTAAGGTTGCATCATATCAAGCAGCTTTTACGTTTTCCAGGTGAATACAACGTTTCCTTGGTATCGGATTATCCTGATTGGCACAATCACATTCTCGTGGAAAATGAATTTTTGATCCCCACTTACTAGACGGTCTAGAAGTATTTCATTACTATACCTAGCAAGGAGAGAAGAACTCACCGCGACCTTGCCAGAGAATATAATTGTCAAACATATCTTTGAAATGGGAATGGATCTTCAAACAATTGGAAGTAAACTGCATGTGTTGCTTAACTAGTTTCAGACGATAAAGGCAAATTAACGTCTGCATAGTAGATAACCCAGTTTCGTTGAAGAGTAGAACTGGATTCAAACCCTACCAAGAAGGTACTGAAATACCACAAATGGCAGTAATCGATGGGAGAGATCTTAGGATCCACCACATTGGATCTACTTTGTAGTGATAAAATATGCCATCTTTTTGTGGTTTGCGGAATCTCAAGCCCTTAAGTAACTTTTATTTCATACTTATCACGGAACAGTTAAAGATGAGGAACTCTAGAGGCGCATTTATAAGTGAAGAATTACCCAATCAGCCAAAATGAGTAAGGTAATGTTAATATTAATACGTCTAAAAATATAGGAATACATTGCAAAAAATGAAATGAAATGAAATCTTTGAGTTTTACGTCCCATGGTTATGCCGGTTAGGCTAAAGGAGACGGTGATTATGGGAGATGAATGAAATGGTGGAATGAAGAAAGTGGGAGGAAACGGGAGAACCCCGAGAAAATCCACGAACACGTTGTTTGTCCACCACAAAGTTCACTTGGCGAAGGCTGGGATCGAACCCGGGACCCCAAGCACCAGAGGTGAACGCAGGAATACATTGCATTTACTATTGAAAAAAAGGAAATATGAGAATTTTTGGTTGGTTGTTTGATTGATATGTATTTAGGTCGTTTGTCAAAAGCGATATTCACGGATTCCCTTTATGCGACAAGGAAATTCCAGTTGGTTACTTTGGTCAACAAGAATGAGGCATTAAACTTTTAGTTGGTTTTTATTATGGGTTAAAAGTTATTTTATATTAACTCGGTTCAATTAGCAAAGTAACTTCTGCCAAGTAGTGTTATGATAAAACTAGATGTGGGGGGTAATATAACAAATATGATCATCGTATGTAAAGGTAATTAAGAAAGTTTTGAAAACCCACCATCTTCAAATATCGATGTGTCACCTAAGACGGACCTGGAAAATCAAAAGTAGTCTTCATCAGCATCGATAACCTTCTGCCAATATTCTGGAAGGCCATTGATCCCATCGCTGTAGAACTTGGCGGACCGTGAAGTGAAGAAGGTACCAAGTGCATTTTGCATCTCTACTAGGGATTGGAACTGGTGTCCTCGAAGGTGATTTTCCAAGGAATGGAACAGGTGATAATCGGACGGTGCAATGTCCGGGGAGTATGGTGGATGCAATAGTGTTTCCCATCAAAGGAGTAGAACGGTGTCTCGGATCATCCTAGCCATGTACTGTAATAATAGGACCACTTTGCGACTCAGAAGTGCTAGCACCGGAGTTTTGAAGTTTTCTTGAACACAGCTCAGCTGCTAACAGTACACAGTTCCATTGATGGTCTGACCAGCTGGTAGCAGTTCCTGATGCACGATGTCGAGAGCAGTACACCTTCTACTGAAGAAGTGCTGGTTTCGGCTGTTTTGAAACCGGTTTCATATTTTGTTAACCAATAATGACGGCGCCGTGGAGCTTTGTATAAGACCCACTTCTCATCACGTATCAACAGCTTGTCCAGAAATGGCTGTCAGACGAAACAGCAAAGAAACATAGGTGTCTGCTCGCGTTGCCTTTTGGCCCGGAGTCAAATCATGTGGGACCTATTGACCCAACTTGTAGTACTTCCCATGTTGATGGAGGTGCTGGCGAATGGTTTTTCCACTCACACTGAATTGTAGTCCCAGTTTCTCACATACCTGACCATTGTTGGCCTCAATTGGTGCCTGAAGATCTTCACTTTGTACATGTGTTGCTTTTCGGCGTCTTCGAATGTTTCGTCTCCATCTTTAAACTTGTTAAACCACCGCTGCACTGTTCGCGTAGTCACGATACCCTCACCAATGGTCTGACATGTCTTCCTCCACGCAGCAGCGGCGTTTGTCCCCAGTTTGAACTTGTACAGCACACGCCCTTATGACGCTCTGTGGAGGTCCCATGTTCACTCTGTCCCTTCGCAAATTCACCGTTTAACTGAACTGCCACAAACAGGTAGTATGTTGGATATACACACACCAACAACTGACCTTCGTCTTATCTCCATTCGCATTGAACTCACAGTGTGAGGGCCAATGAAAGACAGACTTTGCCAAAAAGCGACAGAGCTTTCTTGGTTACCTTTATATAAAAGTAGTCTGCTAGAGTTTAAAAAAATCAAATAAGGTATGTACATTTAAATTAAGAAAAAAGGAGGGAATAGTACTGATAATGGAAAGTAGAATTTTTTAAATATTTAATTACAAATTGTTTTCTTCCTTTCAGATGGTAAGATAGTCCGATATGCGATGCTTCGCCCTTCCAGAAGCTCCAATTTTCTGTAACTTTTCTTCCAGCAGGTAAGAAACTTCTAACGCAATTAACTAACAAATTTTACAACAAAAATATATAAAACGGAATATTACTTCCAATATTATGATATTTTCCAATGTTAGCTTTGATTCTTTGTTTTTGTATAATTTCAATTCGTACTCTGGAATCTCCTCTCGGGGTTAGAGGCAATATATTGAAAGACGGAAACATTTTACACGTTTTTAAAGTTAGGGGCATTCTATACCAACTTCAACAAAACTTGGTTATTGGTCAAAAATAGAAAAGATGCCTTTGGCGATGGGAGATCTTTTTTTTTAATACTTTCTTACTGCACTAAATGAACGTCTGAGTTTTTCGTAAATACACTTTACCACCTCAACTGGACTATCGACCTTTGATATATGTGTGTGTTAAATTAACTATTAATTAACCAAAGTAATTTTATATCTTATGTAATCCGGAGGGTCAATACTGCATTTACAAGAGCTCTCCATTGGCTTCTGTCTTTACCCAATTCTATCCAGTTTCTACACACAGAGCCCGAAACGACTCAAAAATGCGTGCCTTCAAATTTGGGCAGACTTTAATGTGTACGAATGAATTGCCTTGTAATGGTGGACATAAGGGAATATGTTGATTTTTTGATATTACGGATATGTCCGCCATAAACATAAAAAATGTGAGCAACTATAGCATGTCAAAATGATCTACTGCCTTGTTTTCATTAGTTTCACTGATTAGTATGTTATGTTTGGATCACTGGGACAATGTTTAGATGATTTAATTGTACGTCAAATTTTTATACACATGCGCGGAAACGTGTGGCGGTTGTCGTTTGTCTCTTGTTATCAGTGTTACCAGTGTAGCACTTTGTCGCTTGATGTAGAAATTTTTAAGGATATTTTTTTTTATCAAAAACAATTGGTTCATTTATCATTGTTAGAATATACATTTAGCACCTTTTAAATGTTGTCTAGTGACTAAACTATCATTATTTCCACTAAAATTAATATTTCTAGTGTCTTCTTGCAGTGTGTTTAGTGACAGTATTATTCACGTGTTTGGCAGTGTGTTTAGTAGATCTATAATTACGACATGTGAGTGTGCCCTATTACGGACAAGTTTGACATATATTTTTATGCCACACCTTGTCCTTCGGGCTCTGTGTGTACTTTGCATTCCATTTGTTTTTGCAAGATCCATCTTAATGTTGTCCTTCCACTTGAGTCTACGTTTTTCTAATAGTCATTTTCCGATTGGGTTTTCAGTTATATTAACTGCGTTAACTGAAAATGAGAGGAACCCTTTCAGTTTAACGTCCTCCGTTTATGTCCTTCAAGCTAAGGGGAGCGGATGATTAAGGCAAGTGAATTTTATGTTGGAATAATTGGCGAAATGGGAGAAACGGAAGTACCTCGTGAAAATATCAGACACGATGTTGTCCACCACAAACTTCCTTGGCGGGAAATCGAACCAGGGACCACACGCACGAAGTAAGCGCCCTAACCAGTGAACCACCATACTCCCAACTACGCTAACTAAAGTACAAAATAACCACAGTAAACAAAATAAAACTGCTAAGATTGTTTCACTTGAAGAATTATCTGTGTTACTTTCAGTGCTACTTTCTATCGTTTTATTTTCAATGTTGTCTTCTTCATGTAGAAATTTATACAGATATATAAATTTATACAGATATATACCTTCAAACCAGGAGCGTCATTTCAGATTTTGCTTGGGGGGGCAAAACCCCTCGATATAAGTAAAATTTCGCGTTTTTCACTCATTTACTACTTCTCTATTGATAAAATCTATATAAATCTCAAACTCAGGGGGGGGCAAATGCCCCTCCCTGCCCCCCCCTAAATGACGCCCCTGCTTCAAACCTTAGTAGTATCAATTGATAAAGTATCCTCACATAACAGTGCTGCCGAAGTAGAACTTTCTTAGATTGTATGAGAAAATGAGATATGTCTTTCTTAGTGTTTAATGGAACCAATGTGTTTGTTCATTTAAATTAAAGTAGATAATGGTGACATGGTATCTAGACATACGGTAATATGAAAATGTCCAGCATTAACTTTTTCAATCTTAGGAAGATTCTGATAAAATCGCCATCTTGCTACATCTTGGAAGGTGACTTCATTAGAAGAGGATGGTAATTCTACATTTGTTTTTTCTATTTAGTAATGTTATGGTGTTGTAGTGCTTTTTTTGTGTGAATCATTTGTTGGGTTTTCATTTGTAGCATTATTTTTTAAAATATAATTTTAAAACTGACTTTTAGAGAGGTAAATATATATATATCATTAGTTGTCACGTCTTGCTGGTTACTTAATTGCATTTATTTTTCTATTTATATTTACATCAGGATAGTGTTTTAGCATGATGTTGTAATATTCCGTTTTATATATTTTTGTAGTAGTATGTTGTTCTCTTTCATAAATATTGTAGTTGCATATTATTAGTTGTTCTATCAAACTCTATATTAGTAATAGTAACATACTTTACGTTGAATGTTGCCATTCTAAGAATTGGAATAAAGTTGGTTGTTACTCTTGTTCTACAATTGGTATTATGTACAAAAATAACCCCCTAAAGACTACTCCATAAAGATTAAACATTACGTCTGAGATAAGACAGCAATATTATCAAAATTAGGTGAGATACAACTTTCATCAGAAGAAAAGTGACTATTAGAAAGGATTTTGCAAACTACGACCAAGATAAGCATTGATGCAATATGCAAATAAAGAACATGAACGCATCGACAGAACATATTTTAACTTGGACTGACGTCTCTTTTATTTTCGGTTACAAACTTTTCCTGTAGCAATCTTCGTTGAAACAAGTGAACCAGTAATGAAATCAAACATCATAGCCATATTGTAAGTGAAACCTACTTTGCTTAACCCATTTACTTTCGGTATGCAGTGATTAGAGACTTTTGAGTATCAATATGAGAGACTTTTGAGTACCTAGTGGGGGATACTGCTCATGACTAAAGGAAATAAATCTGTAGCACAATTATGTAAATTGGCAAGTAACTCAATCTTAATAAATCTTGTAGACTACATTTTGATTTGGGATCTATTTGTAAAACCCATTACAGATCTTAATTTAAGATTTAAATAGTTACTTTTACTTTATAGGTAAATTGAAAACTAACACTATATAATGTTCATAATACTCGGACCTGCAATATCTAAACTAACCAAACTCCTTGTTAAACTCTTTTGGAGGATTTTTAGTCTAATTCAGGAGATGTGATGAGTACATCAAGAGTTCTGTTCTGGTTACTGTTGGGCTTTCTGCTGGTATCCTTCACTTCTTTGATTTATATAACTCCCAACTTGCGCTCAAGTTAATAGGGAAACATACCATTACCATATGATATCTCTTAGTTTCCACCCGACCAAATACTAGTCAGACTTGCGCTGCTTGAGTTTGACGATTCCATGGCAGCAACTAAATTAGTATTACTAAGGAGTTTGCCTCGCTATGACTATCATTAAATGTCATATACAGTGGACCCACGGTTTACAAACTTAATCAGTTCCATAAGTCTCCTTGTAAACCGAGATATTCGTAAATCGAAACTATTTATTCCATTGAAATTAATGTAAACACAATCTATCCCTTCTAGCTGCAGAAACATGGCATTGAATGTATTTTTATTTCTTTTAATTGTTTTGATGTGACGACGAATACAGAGCGAAAATAACATTATCCTTTTTGAAGACAAATAGATAATTCTAAATTAAACAGGAGAACATGACGTCTAAAAAACACAAACTGTGGGAAAAAGAACAAAAGCTTGTTTTCGAGCTAGATAACAAATAATACAAATCATAATACTAACAAATAATACAAATCTGTCTTCAACATTGGGTGGGACGGGTAAAACTGTTCCTTTTTTTCTTTTTTTAAGCCATGGTCAAAATATTTATGAATTTGAAAAACAATGCTGTGGATAGTCAGGGGAAGCAGACTTGTCTTCAATATCGGGGGGCGGGGGCGGGCAGATTTCAGGCTTATTTTTTGAAGGGGGGGAATGAGACTTACGGTTGATGAATCTGATTTCTGAGATGAACCAGTTATATATTATATATCAGACAATGTAGATGAAGTAGTGGTAGACCCTACATCTCAGTACTGAGCAGAATTAATGCAGATTGATGTGGCCTAAATGCGCTAGGACAGGAAGTTCAGTTTGAAATATTAAAGAATACGATTCTTTTTTAAAAATGAAACAATCCAAGGAACATCGATTTCATCTCACTTTCCTCTGTGGCAGACGGACATAAATCATCACATTTCTTCCAAAAAACACATTTCAAATCGGTTTATTGGGGAACAGTCCCCCAGTTGCAAGATTTGGAGGGACATGTGTTCCTCATCTCCCGGGATTTGCGCCAGTGCTGCAAACACACAAATGCACTTCTAAACGCATGGAATTATCGGGACAGGCGTGTATATGCGTTCGTATCCCGAAATATTTGTTAGAAACCTGAGGAAAATTATGTTCAGAGAACTTTTCTTAAACCAAAACGACGGATTCATAATTCATTAGTCCACTATGCATTATAGTACAATTTTCAGACTGAAGAGCAATACATACAAAAGTAAAAAAAAAATCTTACCTCCTCCAAATGGGCTTACTGGTACTCTTGCATAAGTCCCAAGTCCAATGTTGTTGCCAGTTAATGCATTAGGATGTGGAACACCAAGTAATCCGAGATTAGGGATTCCACTAAGTGCTGTAGCTCCTCCGCCTATCCCGCCAACTCCTGCAATACTGCCCGCAAACGCTGTTGGTCTTGATGCAGACGGTGATCCAGAATAAGCTGCACCTAATGTGGGAAAACAACATTATGTGTTATTAAAGGTTGCAGTATTGATCTATTCATAGGATTTCAAATTTTAAAACTACATGCACAACAGTTTATGATGCTCTTCTTGCGTACATCAATTACGATTGTCTTCTGGATGGCTAATATGTAGCAGTGTAAAAATAGAAGTAACGGCACACCTCCCTGTTCCGATTGTGCATTCCCATTTATATGGTAGAGTCCCGCAAGCTCGATCTAATGTGGACCGAAAAGTGGCTGAGTTTGTGAAAATGCCGGGTTATCGGGAATGGGTTCAAAAAAGAATGGGTCCTTCCTCAGAAAATACAGTACCTTGCTTCTATGTATTCGTTGTTTGAGAATGCAACAACCAATAAATTGTCCAAATATCCTTAAACAAAGAAAAAGTACGTCTTTATGAAGGCATAAAGCCTTTACTATTCACGAAGATTATAATTAATGAATATACACTGTACAGTAATTTACCTGGTAAGACAGACCTGATATATATATATATACATACAGGGTGACCGTGTGACTATGTTACAAAATTTAAGGGATGATTCCTGACACGGAAACAAGGGAAAAAGTTCACATAAACTTTTGTCCAACGTACATAATTTCGGAGCTACAAGGTGCCGAAAGCGTGGGAAAATGACATTCAAAGCTCTATATCTCGACTATGGTGAATGATAGAGCTAATGCTGCATGGTCACGTCAAAGACACCGAAGCTGCTGTATTCAAAAATGCTTAGGTCGAGATCGTGCAATTCGTGCTCAACGGATTTCCCAAAGGAGCGTAGGTATTCCCGGATAATCTCTCAAGAAAGATGGGTCGAAAAGGATACGGATGAATAACTGTCCCAACTGCTAGCAATAATGGGTCTGTACTAAGTCGATATCTCGCACAAGCACGAAATGGCGAACAGTTTTATAAGTGCCATGTGTGGTTGCATAATTGTTAATCTAATGGTTTTGCAGAATGTCAGAAAATGTTCCTCGATCGATATTTGCTTTCTTAAAAGCTCCAGCCACCGTATACATATAAGTTGGTGAGTACTTTAAATTATTTGCCCGTAGCCAAACTCCCTTTATTAAATTTGTTACGTGAGTACCTTAGGATTCTGAAACTTCCCACATATTAATTCCTAAGTGAAGTCTTGACTCGACTACGTTAGGTCCAATAGTATTGGAACTATGGGCCTTAAAATTTTTTCTCATATTTTCGACAGCCTATAACTCCGAAAGGAAGCATTTGTGCGCCCAGGTTACTCCATACTTTTTGTCTTATCTTGGTGTCAGAATCACCCCCAAACTTTGTCGGTGTTCTTTTGAAACACCCTATATATATACATTCTTTCCACTTCTGTAAGCGTATGCGAGAAGGATCACTAGCCAATAAAGTTTATCCACTAATGGGAAATATAGAATAATATTAGAAGTTATAGAGGTGCACGTATTGCTTGTAGAAATATACATATGGAATTACGAAACTCAATATTATACTTTTTGTATGGGGTTAGTTTTTTTGAAGAAAAATCTGTTTGAAATTTCATGTGTTTTGAGAGAGGGTGCGCGTGCATTCATGCATACTATTCGACGTCATTTGCAATCATGGCGTCAATCTGTATGCTTCGTAGTCTGAAATTAAAGAGTTTAAGAAAATTGAGTGTTTTGCAGATTGTAAAAATACAGTCAATCATCCTGTTCCTAGCAAGAGGAACATTACAGCTGCGAATATTCATCTGTACATAGGTGACGTGCATTGTGATAACGCAATGGATAACAACAAAATGTGAAAGTATGTCCAGTTGTTTAAGAAAAGACTGATCTACTTTGCCAAAATGTTCGGGGTGGAAAGAATTGAATCAGTAAACTGGTCAGTCCCGATCTCGGCCCTAATGATTAACATCATCCACTATCTGAATTATGGTCGATTCACTGACGAAGAACTGAAAACAACTGAGTAACTAGGCATCATCACCCGGGAAGAGGTGTTCAAAAACTCGTTTTTCGTTGCTATAAATATCTAAACCAGTAAGTAAATTACGCAGATAAAAGGAATTGCGATATTCGATTTTTTGTCTTTATGTTTGGTTCTTTCGTTTTTACAGCAAAACAGATCTTATATAAATAACAGTTATAGTTCTCAGTATATCCAAGATCAATAATAAGCTTCGTTTCATCCTGAGAAATGTTGAAGTGCAAATACTAATGTATTGCTTTTTCTTTTCTTCCTTTTTCGTTAAAATTTGGCATGAAATCACTTTTACAGTTACGAATCAGATCTTTGATTCATGGAAAAGTCACTTTAGCAATGCGGAACAACACAACTTACATGCAGAAAAATTCTAGAAGCTACTATGCCTAAAGAAATCTTGATTCAAGTTATAACATTTGTATCAATTCTAATGGTGAGTGGCGTAAAAAGTAAACGTATCAATCATACCTGGATATTGTTGAGCTGGTTGAGATGCAGGCGGTGGCCCAGGCCGAGGTCCTTGTTGATAAACACCTAGAAAACGATTTTTTTCTGATTTTATTTGTCAAAATTCACACAGAATAACACGATAACGAAATTGGAGCAATTGGTTCAAATTCATTGGATGCAAAAGATATGTCCTAATAAAGGAAATGAAATAATGGGTTCAGAATTTTAAGGTTGAGCAATTGCAATCTAATTGGCTTCTTTAACTATTTTAACGTATTAAGCCACTTAGTTTTAACATAAGAGTTGGTACGAAACACAAAACCATAATGCTACACTAATAAGAAAACTCGGTACAAAATCTAAACATCTGTAAAACGTATTTTGAAAAATTCAGTTCCATGCAAATTGCTGTTCGTAAATTTTATTTGTGATTCTATAAATATATAAGTACATAATATACCGAACCTTTTCTAATATAAAAGCAAACAACCTCGAACTAAACTTGGGCACGTAATATGTTCGTACGTTTCATATATGACTTTTATTAAGTATTCTGCTGTTTGGCGGATCTGATATTAATGAAGTGTTCCTTTTAAGTCTGGGCTTAGAAATATTTCTTCCACGTTTTTTGACTTTTTAACTTCCTCTTTTAACTACCAATGTTTTCTTCTATTTTTCAAGACCTTGTTCAGTTGATTCTTCTTTTTCTTAATCTTCACTTTCCTCCCATCTTTCGCTCTACGGCGATATGAAAAAGACAATTTCTTTGCAGCATGTGTGCAATCCAATTGGCCTTTCTGTGCAGGATTGCTGGCTAAAAACATCATCTTCTCTCCTACCCATTTTAAAACATCTTCTTTTGTTACACTCTTTCTACTTTATCTTCTCCACCTTCCTCCAACACCACATTTCGAAACTGTCTAAATATTTTTCTCTAACTTTAGTAATGTCTAAATCTGTGAACCGTATAGTCTTATATTTCCATATACTATAGCACCTGACCAGCTTCTTTCGTAGTCCAATATTAAGGCTGGTAGTTACAGTGGTTGTTTCTTCTTGATGTTTCTTTGGCTACTGCAATTCGTAGCATATTCTCTTTGGTGTAGTGAGCATCTCTACTCAAAATACTTACCAAATATTTGAAATGATTGACTTTTCAAGTTAACTTTGTTCTTACTCGGATCCTTAAGGACGCATTTCTGCGAGATATTCTTATGGTTTACGATTTGTCAACGTTAATTCCATTCCATATTATTTCCCAGTGTCAAATACTATGTAAACCATCTTCTATATTACAAACACCGTGTGCGTGGGTTTTCTCGGGGTTCTCCCGTTTCCTCCCACTTTCTTCATTCCACCATTTTATTCATTATTCATCATCACCGTCTCCTTTAGCCTAACCGGCATAATCGTGGGACGTAAAACTCAAAGATTTTATTTCATTTTCATCTTCTATATTCCTTCTTTGGTTCCAGCTATAATAACCGTGTCATCCGCAAATCTATTCTGATCTGCCCTTCAATCCTGGAATCTCCAAGTCCCATTAATGCTTCATTCATTAAGCAATTACAGTACAGTTGAATAATTGGACTGTACACTACATTCTTATGTAACTTCTCTTCCAATATTTACATTGTTGGTTTCTCATTGATTGATGCAGAATCTCACTTGTTAGCTGTGTACAGATTGCGAAAGAGTCGTCGATCTCTCCAGTCGACCCCGATTTCTTTAAATATTTTCAAAAGTTTTGTGCAATTAACCGAACTGAAAAGTTTTGCCAATCAATGAAGCACAAACACAATTCTTTCCTATAGCTCGGGAACTCGTTTGTTAAATGTTTACATCATGGACTCTACCCTGAGTCGGGCTTAAGTACTACTCAAATATTCGTCATTGCTTTTATTTTGGTTTGTGTGATAGACACTCACAATTAGCTGAGAATGAAGCCTCGTTGGCCAGAAAACATCATCACCTACTGCATCATAGAATACACATCTGGAAAAGCATTTTCCGGAGTCTATAAAGCACATACTGAGAAATAAAACTATTCTTTCTGTAAGGCTTGTGGAAGGGAGATGAGTTAATTGGAGGTAGACAGACTACAATATATCTTTCTGTTTGCCAGAATATACCAAATTATACTACACAAGAGCTATTTATATATAAAAATATTGTTTTACAAGTTATCGGGTATTGTTAAAATGATAACTTGTGCCTTTTGGAATTCATTTCTAACTTTCAAATATTTGTTGAAATTTTTTCTTGGTTGTTAAGATATTCCTGAAAAATCTATTTTTCAGAATATAACAAGTGATTTTACCTGTAGCCATTATATTAATCTCAAAAAGCGATTTAAAGTATGTCTAAAACTTGTGGGCTTCTAGACAGGACTATTGAATAATCATGTGCCTCAAACTGTTAATGCATACTTCATTCGAGTACTACTCAAATAAACTTTATTTATTTCTAAGTTGAGATAGGTGAATACCTTAAACACCTTTTTTGCTCGGTGTTAGGTTATTTTGTTATGGATGATATGGACTTCAAAACAGCCATCTTTTAAATCATTTTTTACTCTTTTGAGAAAGGAAAGAGTTAATGAACACAAACTGTCAAGCAAGACAGACTTTGGAACACGCAGATCAATAAATTACTTCGGATGTCGCGCTCAGCAAGCGTACACTTTGTAGTACAACAGAATCTTATTATCTTTCTTGAAGCAGTTTTGTGTTTGCACAGCCCAAGTAACTTAAAGACGTTACATTACTTTGCTAAATAATGTTGTAGATCCATGTATATGAAACTCGCAGCATCGTGAGAAATAATTATGATTGTATTGACGTATGACATTCGCCAATTTTACTCTGCTTTAAATGTCTCCACTGGCGAACATCCGAGTTACCCGTTTCAAAAGTTAAGCCTATGATTAAAGAACCTTAAAGCTACAAATACCTTCGACTCACTTCTTCAAAGAGTTTTCTTTTACGAGTAGCATTTACATCACTCTTGGAAGAATTCAAACGACAAAAGAAATAATGTACTTGATACTGAATCCTTTTTATAAATTACGTACATAAATAGTCTATTCGAGCAAGATTTAGCTAAGAACGATATACTGCATTTTAGGCGCCATAAAAACTTGTTTTTTCTTCATTAAATCTAGACATAAAGTTTGTCCTCAAATGTTCCATTTTATTTAGCTTGATGTGAGGTACTAACTGAAATGTAAGCTGGTGATTTTTTCTCATTAACCACACTGCATACTGTCATATTCCTTGCGTTATAATAAAGAGGTTAATGAATAGCGTTAGAACAAAGAGGTTAATGAATAGCGTTATAATAAAGAGGTTAATGAATAGCGTTAGAACAAAGAGGTTAATGAATAGCGTTAGAACAAAGAGGTTAATGAAATGAAATGAAATTAAATCTTTAAGTTATACGTCTCACGATTATGCCGGTTAGGCTAAAGGAGACGGTGATGATAAGAGATGAGTGAAATGGTGGAATGAAGAAAGTGGGAGGAAACGGGAGAACCCGAGAAAACCCACGAGGACGGTGTTTGTCCACCACAAAGTACACACGGCGCGAGCTGGGATCGAACCTGGGACCCCAAGCACCGGAGGTAAACGCTCTATCACTAAGCCACCGCGCCCCCAAAGAGGTTAATGAATAGCGTTAGAACAAAGAGGTTAATGAATAGCGTTATAATAAAGAGGTTAATGAATAACGTTAGAACAAAGAGGTTAATGAATAGCGTTATAATAAAGACATTAATGAATAGCGTTATAATAAAGAGGTTAATGAATAGCGTTATAATAAAGAGGTTAATGAATAGCTTTATAGTAAAGAGGTTAATGAATAGCGTTATAATAAAGAGGTTAATGAATAAGACTGAAAATGATTCTTCAGTGTCACTTTCTCCTCAATAGGAAGGGTAGCTTTTCGTCAGTATCATATTTTAGGCTTACAAAAGGATCTTTTCATTTTTGTTTTCCTGGGAAACTACGCGTGACCTCTTTTACTGATATACTTCATTTTTCATATGAATGATGTCTGTCAATTAGTGTATGTTTCGTCTTTCAACATTTTTTGGATAAAACGCTGATGATTTTGTAGAATTAAAAAATGTCTCACTATTTCGCAGAGAAACTATTTATTAGATATATTAAGAAATATTATATATTATACATAAATAATCGAGTGTTTTGGTCGTAATTTGTGGGCCTCATTATACACATTATTAAGACATACAAAATGTTATAAAGTAGACTATGTTTTCGAATCTACAATTACTATTTCCATTATATAGTAGCCAGTCGGGTATTTAAATATTTTATATCCCCGGATCGAAGAAAAGTTTGCCCACTCTCTCATGGCACAAAGAAAATTGTTGCTTGCCCTCTTCGATTTTTTGATCATATTCAATATGGGGTGAAACAATACGTCGTATTCGCTCACATTAATCCTCGAAAACTGAGCGAGGTGTTTAAAACCAAACACGCGCATTACGCTTGCAATGAATAAGGAACAGCCTAAACTCTTTCGATCACCACTAGCGTCGTTAACTAGAGAACTCAGTTGCTCTGTGGTACTAAATTATTTTCAGTATACATAGATCTCCGTTAAATATCTCTCTTGTGGACAGTCTCCTTCTTCGACATACCATATTTAAATCTTGATATTTTTGAATATGCCACTCCTGAAAACTTACCAACATGGGCCCGGACTCTCTGGTGCATGTGTAAATACTGATCTGATGGTAGCCAGGAAAAGTTGATATCTCCATTTAGATGTCTGTAAATCTGGAGTAGGCTTACAGTTTACTTTTGGGAATAGTCAGAAATTTGTTTAACTTATCAGAAACTACTCATATTGATGCTTATATTTATTTTTACTCATTACTATCTACTATAATCCACGTCACTCGAATTGATGTGTGGCATCAGCCAATAAGCTGGCAGTGCGCTATTACTAAACATTCAAGAATCTGGTCAATCATAATTGTCCACAAATATGAACAAAATCATTTGTGAATGATCAGATTCCTCCCTGAAGGTTTAGTAACAGATCACTGCAAACTTATTGACTGATCCCACACGCCAATTCGGGTGCCGTTGACTATAGTTAAATTTCCATGCTTACCGTAATGCGGAGGTAGAAGTTGTTTAGAATGTGAAGATAAAGTATTCGCCGATAACAGTGCTGCGCTTACTAAAATTTGAAAGAAAAAACCAAGCTATTATTCATTTTTAAAATTAAAATCTTTCTTAAGAATAATAAAACCTAGGTTAAACATGTACATGTTGCATGTATAGTATGAAACACATTAGATAATAAACAAGAGAATTGCATAGTTTGGTTTATGCTGTTATTGAACTATAGATAAAAAAAAGAGCACTAAACAGTAACGAATGGAAATTCTGGCTTAAGAAGTATGTGAAATGATCTATCAGCTGTATGTGTGCGAATATAATTCAATGATAATACTTGAACAATAAAACATACTGTATATGTGGATGTGTATAATTCAAAAGGTGTATGCTTTATCACTTATACTAAAATAAATTACCGGCTATAATTTATAACCGGGTTGGTTGTTTTATAATTTAACGACACCTTCTTAGGAGAAATTTATTTATTATTTACTATGCTTTCCACATTACCTTAGGTATCTTTGGAAACGAAGTTTTAATCAACAAAATTAATAATATTCAGAAACTTCCAACAAAACAGAGAAATATTCGTATTGTTGAACTTCTAAGAGAACTTTGGAAGATAGTAAACACGATGTATTATTAACAGCAAAAATCAGTTACAACATTATCATAATGGTAAATTGAAGTATCATAATCAAAATTCCAATTTCGATCTGGGCTGCGTTAGCATGTGATTACACCATCTTTCTCCTCGAGGCCCGTCATATTTATTGCATTACATTTCTTTCACCAATATATATTTAGAAATGTTGCTTTTCCATTTATAATTCTAGTCCTTCAGCAAATCGGATCACTTTTTGTTGTAATTGACATTTATGTTTTGAATTCTTAATTCATGTTACAAGTGAAAAATATTTGTAAGATTGCAGTAAAAAGATATATAATTATTAGTTCTTACCATACACTACTTTTATCACAAGGGGCATCTAAGTCAATTGTTCAATTTCAGATTTAATTTATCATATATTTCAGTTTTTTGTAGTTTGTTGAGTGATGATAATTTTCCTAAGATTTCTCAACTGTAGAGTTGTTAGTCTTCAATTGTTTTAAGCAATGCTACTTTTATGTGAAAGGTTCTTTATTTCATCCTTTTAAGTTTAAGGAACGTAGGATTCCTATTCCGTGAGATCATGTGTCATGATAAATTGCAGGTTCGACCTTAGTAAAATCGAACTTGAGGTAACAGAATCACCCTAGTTACTCTCAGAAACCGCTTCATCTTACGAAATATATCTTAGTATTATTTGTTATGTGCATACAAGTGTGAATGTTGAAAGTCATATAGTGCGAAGAGATGATAAGTATAGTTTCTGAGATTATTCTTTTTTGAAAACAATTAAATATTACTTCAGATGTATAGTTGAATAATTTAATTTCAATGTATCTTTTTAAAACTTAGATTATACGAGTAGAAACCTGATTCTTAGTGTTCCGAACTACCTCAGATCTAAAACTGAGCCATTAAGAAAACTTTACTTAAAATACGACGTTATATCTAATTGAAACGAAATCAATGAAACCAAATATCTCTTAGTTTTAAATAGATGAAGTTTCTAGGTTCTAGAATTAAATTTCATTACTATTGAGTTACGTTATTAGAAATTATGTAAGAAGAACTCTATCAAGAAATATTGATCAGAATTACTTTTGCATTACTATATTCAATTATCATAAAATTTTCTTGAATAACTTTATCCATAGTAGCTATAAACGTTCATCCTTGCCTAGTCTTACAAGCAAAGGGTCTAAATAGATGAATCGAGTTGCGGAATGAGACATCGTGCGCCTAATAGTGGATGTGAAAGTATGTATATATGCAAAGTTATAGACTTTTGAATCGTGAAAATAGTGAAAGGTGGAGAATGCAAACGGAGGTAGTTTCACATATCGACAAAAGAAGAATGGATAGAGTAGATCATGAACCTCCGTGGCCATCTTGAAATCCGCCATTTTGAAAACTATGATATTTTTGGAAATAGAAATGTTGTCATGTGATATATCAATTAGGGCCAGCATGTTCTCGAAGAATCAATTATGAACTTTAGTGATCGTTATCTGTACTTATTTGGAATATTTGGGGTCATTTTTATAGTTATTTACGAAAATGTAGGAGACTGATACTCGCATGTTGAAAGATTGGATTATCACGAAATCGTATATAAGTTAAACATATCCAAAAGCCTGAAATTTGATACCTAAGTTGTATATTATTATTATTATTATTATTATTATTATTATTATTATTATTATTATTATTATTATTATTATTATTATTATTATTATTAAATTACACTGTTGGTTTTGTTGGTTTGTAGATATGTTTAACTTACATGTGTTAAATCCAAACTTTTGATAATCCAAACTTTCAACATACGAGTATCAGTCTCCTATATCTTCGTAAATAACTATAAAGATGATCCTAAATCTTCCAAACCAGTACAGGTAACGAGCATTAAAGTTCATAATTGACTTTTGGAGAACATGCTGGCTCCAATTGATATATCACATGATTAACTTTTCATTTCAAAAATATCATAGATTTTATAATGGCGGATTTCAAGATGGCAGAAGAGGCTCATGATCTACTCTGCTTATTCCTCTTTTGCCAATATGTAAAACTACCACCGTTTCCGTTGTCCACCTTTCACTATTTTCACGACTCAAAAGTTTATTTTATGTATTTCAATAACATAGCATAGCCCTTCTCCCACCAACTTTGAACCCCTCCACACTCGTTTCTTATAGGGCTCAACCGCTATAGCTTTGCACATATACATACTTTCACGTCCTCTATCAGGCGCGCTGTCTCATCCTCAAACTCGGTTCTTCCATTTGGACCATTTATTTGTTATTTCAGAACCCGGATTAAAAGAGAGGGAGAAGAAAGTCTTAAAAGGAATGTCCTCACAACCATTCCATTGTTTGTGTATTTATCCTCCTTTTTTCTAAGTCCTAAATCCATGTCCTCCTAAGTCCATGTCAATCTGAACAACGAAGACAACACCTGATATGTAAAACCACACTTCCAAGATATCTGGTCACATACAAGCAACACGTTCGGGAATATGTTAAATCCGAAAATTTTCCACTAGAAAGATGAATAAATTTATCCTCTGATATCCCACTAAAATAAAAACTGGTTAGTACACGATTCATTCTCGTGGAGATCTATCTATATGAAAGGACCATCCAGAAAGTAACTTTCCCACGCGTCCTATAGCTAGGAAACCGTATGTTACTCGAGACAACTGCATGTACGTGAGAGAGTAAAGTTCTAGCATGGCGCATGAGCCAGCGGAATTTCCCCAGTGTTTTTAGTAGGGTTGTGCGAGTGGTTGAAGATGGGCGTTCCTTTTCGAGCTCCTGTTGCGCGGGAAGTGCGAGTAGTGAAGTTTTTGAATGCACAGGGTATAGCGCTGATTGAAATCCATCGTCAACTTTGCCCGGTTTGTGGACCTAACATCATGAGCAAGAAGATGGTGCTTCTCTGGTGTAGACAATTTGCAGCAGGACGCCAAAATGTGCATGATGAGTCTTGTAAGTAGCCCACGTTTCATTATGTGTGATGATACAGTCCAGAAACTCTTCTCCCTCATCGTGATATCGTTGAGTCTAGCTATGTGTTCTGGATTCAGTTACTTCACTTTATCACTGCTCGCACTTCACACGCAACGGAAGCTGGAATAGGAACGACCATCTTTAACTACTGTTATGACGCTACTGAGAGCACTAGGAAAGTTCCGCTGGCGCATGCGCCACTTTAGGATCTTACTTTCTCACTGCATGTAGTCGCTTCGGGCAATGTGCGGTTTCCTAGCTATGGGAAAGTTGCTTTCTATATGCGCCTCTTACAACATTTGGTGCCTCTACGTGATTCGTTTCAATGCGAAACGCTGATAACATTATATACCGTATATTGTTATTGTTAAATATTATTATTGTTAAATATTAAGGAATATCTATTGTAATCCAATCATAAACGATAATTTGATTGTTTAATGTAAAATCATTAACTTCTCTTCCATGGCAACACTCTCCCCTGGACTTGAATTCTTCACTACGCTTGAATTCTTCACTATGAACTTTCAGCAACAAAAATTGCAATTTTATCTTTGAGTGCAAGGGAAAATCTTAATATTAACAAGTTACTTTACCTAGGCCTCTTGAATGCCGATCTCTGTTATGATGGCTTCCAAAAACAAGTGCTACCTGTAATAGATCTCATTCTGTTAACAACAAAGAAGACAAATTCACATGAAAAATGAACAAATAAGCATTTAACATTTTAATCATATTACTAATCCAGTTCATTGTGTCCACAATACTTTTACTAGACAGTTTTGGTCACTTAAGCTGTGGCATAGTTCACCATGAAAATTACTCACATTAAGATTAAATGACATTTAAAACGTCATTACACTTTTACTGCAAGGGTTTGTACTTGGAAATAGATCTGTTGAACTAGTTGTTTATGTTGAAAGTTTTCCTACAACAAAAAGGTGACAATTTAACACATATCGCGGGAGTCTTGTAGACACTAAAAAAATATCAGCATCTCTTTGAGATACTGTTTCTTCTAGCCTTCTTACAACTAATTTACTTCAGATTAAACTTGTCTGTGCAGTTAATAGTAACTGTTAATATAAAAACTCATTGATCATAATTCTGCTTCGACATACAAGGTATTTCGGTAGATATTAAAATGAAACTTGGATTCAACTATTTCTTAATGATCACCTGGTTAATAAAATACTTTATTAACAATTACTATATATTTTTCTGCAGAGGAGTTTAGTGTGAAGTTAATTAGTTGCACGAAAAGTAGAAGAAACATAGCCTAAGAGACATTTTAATATTTTGTTAGTGTCTACAGCAGTCTCAAGGTTTTATTGTTACTTCTCAGAAAAAGAGTACTTTAGGAAACCTTTTACTACATAAATAACCAGTTTAACAAAAGGTCTGTTTTCTACTATGAACCCTTGCACTAAATCTGAAATTACGTTTTTAAAGTTGTTCGATGTTAATGTAAATAGGTTTCTTGGAATGATGTTATACCTTAAATGACCGAAACTGATCAGTAAAAATGTTTTAGTGATAGTCAACGGAAAGACTGTTTCTATTCATATTTTAGATCAACCTTGAAAATATATATATTAACTAACATATATTTTCTTATGATGAATGATGATATCGATAGTCCACCTGAAGAAACAGTCATTGAGAAAACATAAGTGAAACACGTTTTGTATCCAGAGGGAAAGAAATTGAATTAACCAGTATTTTATTATTAGGTAGGTAGAATTTCTGCTGTAGAACTATTTCAATAATAGTACTAAAATCTTTTCAAAATTTTCCTTAAATTTTACTACCAGAACATAAAAATTGTTTCATGAACTGTATCTCAGGATTAATAAATAATGCATTAGGATATATGTTTGCACTACTACCTGAAATTTTACTCTTGTATCATAAAATATTTTATATATTTTATTATTATATTATACAATATTATGTTGAAATGCACTTTTGCTCTACTATCTTAAACTTTACTATTAGATAATAATGTTTTTTATAAATTATATTATGCTATTAAAATAACATGTCGGAACTTACTTTTGCCTTATTATCTTGATTTTACTATTAATTCATAAAATTTGTTGTACTAACTTTATTGCTTATTACAAAAGAATATGTCGCAATATATTTTTGTTTTAGTATCTTAGATTTTATTTTCATACCTAAATCTTTGTTCTATAGATTTTATTAAAAGTTTAAGAAATATTGTTTCGGAACGTAGTTGTAAGTTACTATCTTGAATTTTAATATTAGCTCATAATATTTGTTCTATAAACTATATAACATTATTACAAACTATTGTGTTGGAATGTACACTTATGTCCAAAATTACTGTTGCATGTCTATAAATGTGTTGTTGTAGGAATATAATTTGATAACGAATTTTGCCGGTATTTTTTATAATGTTAGTATGTGTATAATCGGCAAAGACACGTATGTTGAAAATTTCCTGTCAAAAGAGCAGTAAATAGGAACAATAAAACGAAAATAAAACTTTCTTGAACATTTTGTTCTACTGATTCTAATTTTCGTATTTATAATTCTTTTGCTATACAATTTACCACAAAAATATATTTCCCGATTATATACATAAAGTATTAAAAGTACCCTACAAGATCATTATCAAATTATATTCTTTCATGAAGACAATAATAGATATGCCGCAATTACTTTGGACATGAGTGTACTTTTACCTATCATCTTAAATTTTACTATTAGTTCATAAAATTCAGTTTTTAATTATATTTCATTATCCCAAAACAATATGTTGGAATGTATTTTTGCCTTATTATCTTCAATTTTACTATTAGTCCATAAAATTTGTTTCATAAATTGTATTACATTATTACAATATGCTTTTTGTTCTATATCTTGAATTCTATCTTTGAGCAAAAGATTGTTTTATAAATTTTATTAAGAGTTTAAGAAATATTATGTTAAAACATAGTATTGCACTACTATCTTGAAATTTGCCAGATCATACAATTTCTTTTAGAAATTATATTAAGTGATTTCAAGGTAATATGTTGAAATGTATTTGCCTTGTTATATGGAATTTTACTTTGAACTCATAAAATTTGTTTTGTAAATTATATTTTATTATAAAAATGGAATATATTTTTGTTCCACTAAGTTGGATTTTATTTTTAAATCATAAAATTTGTTGGTAAATTTTATTAAAGTTTAAGAAATATTATAAAGGAATCGTAGTTTAGCACTATTATCTTGAACTTTACTAGAAGATTACACAATTTGTTTTCTATTTATTAAATTATTACCAAATAACACGTTATAATTTATGTTTGTCCTACTATCTTGAATTTACTGTTAATTCATAAATTTTGTTTTATACTTATAAAATAATAAATTGGTATGTACAGTATCCTTCTTGCAAATCTTAAAATTTAGTTTAGATCATAGATTTTGTTTTATATAGTTTGTTCTAAGTTTAAGAAATATTATATTAGAATGTAATTTTGTACTACTATCTTCAATTTCATCTTTACGTTAGACTATATTTTTAAATTAAAATGTATTAATTCAAAATAATATGTTGGAATGTAATTTTGACTTACTGCCTTGAATTTTGCTATTAATTCATAAAATGAAACCCACCATTCCTCGGATTATGGCCTAGCACCAAGTTTTTCGTCACCAGTTCTACTTTTTGTTAAAATACTTTTTCATTTATTTTTCTACGATCAATAATAAGGAAGTTAAGAATATTTTAAATGTTGTAGAGCTTTATAAACGCGATCAAAACAGCTATATTTACGAGGGTTAAGATATACTTCATTTTTCTCTAGTATCAATGTTACGGAAATTACGAATCTCGTATATTTTCAAAGGCGAATATAGTTGACAAAGAAAAGGAACCAAGTACCGTAATAAACATAGGCACGTGTTATGTATCACCTTGATCTGTCAAAATTACGAACGCAATCGCGTCAACAAGGTGGGTTATCTAGATATAACCATTACCACCCTTATACACCAAATCGTAATATTTTGCACTTTCTTGGTTGCATCGGAAAATCTTAATACTTCTGAAAATTTCAAGACCCTGTAGCTGTTGGAAGAACCTTAACATAATGAGATGTAGGATCAGTCCCACTTAAAATACTCAGGATCGAATTTTAATCCATCAAAAAAAAAAAAAAAAAAAAAACTACCCTCGCCGTTAATGCTTGCTTCCTGGATTGCAGTTTGCTACTTTTTTCTTTCAAGTAGCTTCCAATTGTCCTCACGACGCTGGGTGGACGCCACAGTGCCAACACCGTCTTGTGAGTACGAATAGTCACACCTACCTTTCCTCTGACCAGACCTATGACTGCTTGACTTCACTAATATCATGGGGAGTGATATTCCAGTGTGCCTAGGACGTTGGTAATAAAATAATAAATGTATATTGAAGTAATGAGAAAATTAGCCTCACTGGAGCAACGGCGGTCCATGAGGGGTTGTGCCTACCCAATGTCGCAATACAACAAGCATCAGCTACGCACTGAAAATATTCGAGATAGAAAGATATCGGTTTTTAAACTGTGTTGCTACTCCTTTATGCAGTGCTCAAAGTGGAAGATCTACGGAAGTATACCCCGCATACTCCCCCCCTTCTATTTAGAGCATTGCCTTTACATCATTTATATATATATATATATATATATATATATATATATATATATATATATATATATATATATATATATATATATATATATATATATATATAAACATAATGGAAAGGCTTGGTTTGGGAGCAAAGATTTGCTCTATTCGATAACATTTACATACTTTCCGACATAATTAGCATCAAAGTAATTTGTGTTTTAAGTTGAACAAACTAGAATAAAATAGCTTCCATATATTGTCACATGATGTGGGCTGATTGCAAAGCCTAGCTACCAAAATATACGTTCTTCAATCACGCTGTAAAAGTTGCAGATCCAAGACGGAACAAACGCTGTACGATGCTACTATAATAACCGTAATGGAGTTAGCCATACTGAGAGCTTTATACAGTTCTACCTGGGTTGGAGCGGCAACGCTGGAATCTAGTTACAATGAAGAATTTATGTTAGGGACAAGTAAACTCTTACAAGTAGACCTCACCACTTCGCCGTTGCGTTAGCAAAAGGAAACAACTACTGTCCTAGAGTACGGTTGAATATAAGATTTTGACAAAAAATTTAGCTGCTAATGAGCACTAGAAATATGGGAAAACGAAATAGAAACACGAATGTGGGAAAGCCATCTACAATATAATTTGATAGTTGCAAGACCGATATTTTTTCGAAATAGATGGAGGAATAATAGTTATGACTTCAACTATGTAAATCGAGTTAATAGGGATATTTTTATGGCATTCCAGATCATGACCGCCATCTTGAAATCCGCCATATTGGATCGACGTAAACTTTTTCAAATGGAAAGAGAGCCATGTGGTGTATCAAACAACAATGATTTTTTCCACCCAATCTCATACACTAATTAGTTTGTCCATATCTAGAACGATTTACAACTTACAGTTCTTTCAATGTTGAAAAATTCGTAGTTTTTAGCAGATAACAGATAACTACAGTGCCAATGAACATAGCTCCATAGACAGCATTCTTACAGAACAAAATTACGGCAATGCAAGAAATGAAAGTCCTCAGCATTCATAAAGTGGTTCTGACTTCGCCACTTCGTGTGTGCGTTTGTAGATTCAAACTAAAGCCATAAGCAGTTGGGGAGCACGATGAAGAGAATAGCAATATTGGTTTCCAATGGCATTCCTGGTCGTAGCAGCTACGGTATAAGGTAGAAGCTTACGTGCATCGTGTACCATTCTACAGCGACATACTCTTTGTAAGGAGACGAGTGCAGGAAATATATTATTCTCACTGTGAGTTCTACCCGTGAACTTGGAAGTGTTTGAGAAATAGTTATTTCGTTTATTGCATTAAGCCTGTAGTTCTGAGGTGCGTGCGTGTGTGTGTGTGTGTTAGGGAGAGTGTGTGCAGGCAACATTTATAGAATAAAAAACGACACACCATGGCGTTAAATAAGGCAAACATTGCTATGTACCTCCTGCAGCAGTTACAAACATTACGGTTCAAGCACAATATAACAAATATATCAGAACAGGAAAGAGTAATCGCAGATGACATAATTAGATTCCTAGCGGATGAAGAATTGGAATTCGAAATGGAATACACTCTGGATATTCTAGAGGAGGCACATCACGAGATAAACAATCAAGAAGCTAGTGTCGAAGCGGAATGGTATTTGAATTGCTATTGGTCGAATACAGGGAGCAGGAATTCACTTATGCTGGATACCTGAGAATTATTTAATAATGAAGAGGTGCGAGGTACAATAGCTCCATCTGAGAAATCAGTGGAAGTGTGACAAATTCCAAAGGGTACCTCCGGTATATTTCAACCTTTGAATGTATTATTTTAGACAATACAAAACATTGGCGTACTATATGTGATTATGCAATAAAGGACGAACATTTCCATTCAAACCTGCATGACATAGATACTATTGTCACTCTGCATTACCTTGTGTACCATCAATTTCAGTCTCCTCTCTTCACAGGAATAAGCATTTTGTAAATCAGTGTATATTGATGAGCCGATCGAATGGTTCTAAGTTCAGAAGAAGCACGCTTTCAATATTCCCGGCATTAACTTTTGTGATATTTGTGACGCTTCATTGTTTATTAGGTGCTCATGGTACTCTGCAAAATTTTGTTTTGACCATTTTATGAATGCTGAGGATTTGCATTTCTTGCATTGCCGTAATTTTGTCCAGTAAGAATGCTATCTCTGGAACTATATTCATTGTCACTATAGTTATCTGTTATCTGTTACAAACTACGAATTTCTCAACATTGAAAGAACTGTAAGTTGTAAACCGTTCTAGATATGGACAAACTAATTAGTGTATGAGATTTGGTGGAAAAAATCATTGTTGTTTGATACCTCACATGGCTCTCTTTCCATTTGAAAAGTTTACGTCGATCCAATATGGCGGATTTCAAAATGGCGGCCATGGTCTGGAATGCCATAAAAACATCCCTATTTACTCGATTTACATAGTTGAAGTCATAACTATTGTTCCTCCATCTATTTCGAAAAAATATCGGTCTTGCAACTATTAAATTATATTGTAAATGGCTTTCCCACATTCGTGTTTCTATTTCGTTTTCCCATATTTCTAGTGCTCATTAGCAGGTAAATTTTTGTCAAAATCTTATATTCAACCTTACATTAGGACAGTAGTTGTTTCCTTTTGCTAACGCAACGGCGAAGTGGTGAGGTCTACTTGTTAGATCTTGACCTTCAAGGAAAAAGTTGGTTATGTTTTGTCGCGTACTATATTTCATAATTTGTATTATTTTATTAAAAATATTGTTTATTAAATAAAAATTTAAAATGTTATCTTTGAATGTACCAAATTCATTACTACTTTTGCAATCAGTTATAGCTATCAATCCATATGAATAAACTATTGAATACAATTTCCATAAATCTTCATTTTTTTTCTCCATCACAGGACTGATTTTTTTAAAAGATAATTGTATTGAAAGTACAAACTAAATAATTTAGCAATTCTCTATTTCTTTAATAAAATACTCTTCAAATATTGTGGTAGATAATGTTTCATTTTGGAAATATTATGAAGACAGTAACAATCTAAAAGTATTATTGGGAAGTATCCTGCACATCTTTTGTTGAATCTAGAAATATCTCGTCTTAATCTTTAAATGTTAAAATTAGCATTAATACTAAGGTGTAAAAGCATAGCTTGTTTTGTTCTTTCTTACCTTGAAACATAGGACTAAGAGACAGACGAATTTCATTTTATTCTATAGCGTCTGTCCGAATATATTGTACTTGTTAATTTTGAGTAAATCACTCTTCCATCTAAGGTAATAAAACCTAGAAGTTCGAGTACTTCTGTAAGTACTAACTTAGTAACACTAATATTGCCCTCTTTGAAATGATACCAGCTAATTGTTTATACCCAATTACAATGGAAATTTTGCAAACAACACTGAGTAAAGGAAAACATATTCATGTGTTAGATAGCTTTATTGACATTTAACTAAACTGGAACAATGCGGTTTATGCAACTATTAAGTACAATACGTTTCAAACTTGCTTCCTTTGTGTAACAAATGTCAGGAGTCAAATACACTTTCATGCTAAACATTGGTTCTTGTTATTCTTGCTACGAAATTTAAGATATCGATATAACTAACTAGTAATAGATATAAAATTTAATACGAATATAATTCAAAACATTTTCATGAAATGTTATATAATTAATATATATTCTTAAATAACTTCTTCACGGACAGAAATTTAACAGTTACTTGTACATGAAATTTGTTTTAGATAGGATTAATACATCTTTTCAATATACATAAATTGTATTTATATATTTAAGATCAAGGTAGTAACAAAGTGTTCCGTTCGAATTCAATATGAAAGTAACATAAATTGAAAATTATCCAATACGGAAGAATGGCTTCTCGTAACAAATTAGTAGTTCAATATTTTCAAATATTATGGATTACTGCCTATTTCTAATGCAAATAGTTATTCTTAACATATTTTAATGGAACATACAACTCCAAAAGATATCAAGAATTAATTTTCAGCCATGTTAGAAAGTTACTTGGCTACATCTGTGGAGCATAGTTTCGTTTATCATGTCATGTTGATCAAAGAATCAATAATGTAGTTTCTTTAGGTCGAAAAAAATCATTGTATGGGATTGTACAGGATGAATCAAGAGTCCTTGGACACCTACATAAGTTTGAAAATCGACGGGAAAAGTAAAAATTGATGATGGGCACAGAGGTTTGATGAGGGGCCGCAACGTTTGGAGTGTATGTCATTCATGGCCGCCATCTTGAAATCCGCCATTTTGGATTCAAATCAACTTTTTTTAATGGGACGGGGGTGTATGACACATCAAATAACACTAGCTTGAGCTCAGGAATTTAGTGGTGTAATTTGTTTGTTTCTACCTTGTACAGTTCAAACTTATGCAGGTGTCCAAGGACTTTTGACTCACCCTGAATTATATTGATTTCTTTCTCTTGAGCCAATCAGATTCCTTTGCCAAGTTAACGTTAGCCTCATTTTTTAGTACAATCAAAGTATCCACTTAGTATGATTTCTTAGTACAATCAAACTGTACCATTTGTCTCATTTTTTCCAGCACAATCAATTTACGAAAAAATGGAGGTTTAGAATGACGAAATTATCACTAAGAATTTAGTATTTATCACTCCATAATTTATCGAGAGCAAGATATCATATAGAGTACTAGCGTCGATTACTCGCTTCACTGGATTAAGATAAAAATTTCAAATGTATTTGGTCTAGGAATTAATTCGTGCGGTTGGTACGCACACATTGAAGCTGTAGTACAAACACAAAATACATAAATACCTTAAGAAAAATATTGTCCATCGCTAGCCACCACTTTCGCCCATCTGTCAGGCAATGTACGGATTCCGTGGCGAAAGAAGTCCTCATCCTTGGAAGCGATCCAGTCAGAGACCCATGTTTCGATATCTTCTGAAGAAGTAAACCGCTGTCCAATCAAATCGTTGTTCATGCAATCGAACAAGTAGTAGTCCGAAGGAGCAACGTCTGGTGAATACGGCGGGTGGGGTAAAACTTCCCATCCGACATTTTCTAAATAGGTTTTGACCGGTTTTGCGACATGTGGGCGAGCGTTATCATGTTGAACAATAAGTTTATCATGTCTGTTCTCCCATTCTGGTCGTGTTCTGGCCAGAGCTTGCTTCAAACGCATTAATTGTCGTCGATAACGTTCTCCATTCATAGTTTCACCCGGTTGCAGCAGCTCATAGTACACCACACCTTTCATATCCCACCATATGCACAGCATAACCTTTGCACAGTGAATATCTCGTTTTGGTTGTGATGGACCTGGTTCACCTGGTTTCACCCAGGCCTTTTTTCGTTTAGGGTTCTCGTAATGGATCCACTTCTCATCACCCGTAATAATTCGATGCAGAAACCCCTTTCTGCTCTGTCGTTGAAGCAGCAATTCGCAAATGGTTTTTCGTCTTTCAACGTCTCTGTCTTTCAATTCATGTGGAACCCAATGTGACATCTTTTGAATCATTTCCATGGCTTTCAAGCGTTTGGAGACTGTTGTTTGATCAACGCCTAATGCTGCTGCAAGTTGTTCCTGCGTTTGACACGAATCCTGCTCGAGCAATGCTGTCAATTCTTCGTCTTGAAATTTTTTTGGCTGTCCAGCTCGCTCTTGGTCTGCCAAGCCGAAATCACCACTTCTAAACCGTGCAAACCACTTCTGACACGTTCGCTCAGCTAGAGCATGGTCACCATACACTTCCAGCAAAATACGATGACTTTCAGTCGCACTTTTCTGCATGTTAAAGTAATGCAGCAGGACACCCCGCAAAAACACTTTATCAGGCACAAATTGCGCCATGTTCACTTAACTACAAACTGGTGTTGTTGACGCTTTAATCCACTGCCCTATACTACGAACGATACGCGATGACAGGGGTTTGCAACACATGTGTGGATACACGGAACTGTGGGACGCTCCGTTCGTTGTGCCATCTCTTGTCCACCTGCACGAATTAATTCCTAGACCAAATACAAACTCCTTATCTTATATGCAAGGGCGCCGATTTCTTTGTAGATTGGGGGGGGGGGGCATTCAGATACAGAAGGCATATATAAGGATTTTAAGACAAATTATGCATTCAAATTATGTCAAATATTTTATATTCCTAAATACAATGTGGGGGCCCACATGAGCTTTGGGAGCCCCGGCCTCCCTGGAATCGGCGCCCTTGCTTAAGTTATATGTTTCTTATCCGAGAAATATGATGCTTTTGTGTTTAGTGGCATGGATTAAAACGCCATCGAAAATATCACTGTGCATCCCAGCGATCCCGCAAACTATGAATTCAACAATACTACTGGTCGATCATTTTCATTTTCGATCATTTTGATATATCTCCCCCATACCTTCCCCCAAGTTGCGGGGCTGAATTTGGATTTATCGAGATCGAAAGTGTCACTGTTCATCTCAGCGACCCCGAAAACTATGGATTCGGCACTAATCTTGGAAATTTTCGATCATTTTAAATATCTACTCCTTCCCCTAAGTTGCATCGTCAAAGTGATATTACAGAAAACATTTCAAATTCTAACCTCATTTCTGTTGAAAATTTGATCGAGATCGGTTGGATACTTCAAGAGTTATTAAGTCAGAAAGACAGTCACCTTTCATTTTTATTTTATATATATATATACAGGGTGGTAGGTAACTCCACCGACAAACTTTGGGAGGTGATTCCTTATATGAAATGAAAGAAAAAAGTTCTTATAAACATCGTCGAAAAACGTCTCATTTCAGAGTTATGAACCGCCAAAAATTAGAAAAATTATGTTTCGAAACGCCCTGCCTTAGAAACTATAGGACCTATAACAAGCGGTCTAAGAAATTACAAACGAGCTAGTATGCGCACTATCTAAATATCATGTTTTACCATCCTCCGTTATCGCCAAACGAACTGTAAAAAGGAAATTGAAGTATAGGGATACTCCTTTAAGTACTAATAACGCGTTCGTTTCACCGATAACGGAGGATGGTAAAACATGAATATTTGGATAGTGCGCATACTAGCTCGTTTGTAATTCCTTAAACCGCTTGAAATCGGTCCTGTAGTTTCTAAGGCAGAGCGTTTCGAAAGGTGACTTTTCGAATTTTCGGCGGTTCAGATCGTCCCATTTTTATTATAAATTTTTCCTTTCATTTCATATAAGGAATCACCTCCCAAATTTTGTCGGTGGAGTTACCTACCACCCTGTATATATATATATATCCACCTTCCCTCTCCCCTAAGTTTTACCGTCAAAGTGAAATGACAAGAACTGTTCCAGGGCAGATCTTCAGCTATGTTGAAAGTTTGATCCAGATTTATTTCGTTTGGTGGTTCAAAAGTTATTAAGTCACAAATATAGTCACTTTCCAAGCTTCATTTAAGTTGATAATTTGATCGACATCGGTCGAGTAGTTCAAGCGATTAAAAACCACAAACATAGTTACTTTCAATTTTATAATATAGATAGAGGAACACCATGGAAAATTAATAAGTGGCTCTGTATGTTTTTACAAACAATTAATACGTCTTTTAACTGCATGTGCTTCTGGGCTCAATTTCCAAGCAATGCTTCTTTCGAACACAACCACGAGTAGTGGTTCGGATATCATTTGAAGTACTAGGTCCCTTCCCATATATATCTGGCGCTGAAGTGCCACGTTAAACTCTAATTAATCAATCAACAAAGAATTGATACTTCATTGTCCAAATGAACCGTGTCCTGTGAAAACGAACTAAGCGCCACTTTCATACTTTTAAGAAAATTACTTATAAAGGTTGATGTCCAACATTAATGTAGCCGTAATCAAAAGTGATATTATGTTTCTTTTTTTGGGAAGGTATTGGTTTTCCTCTCTTTTCGATCGTGCAAAACGTTCTAATGCGTATCAGGAACCAATCGTCGCATTTACGTGGATTTTCAAAGTTTGGCGCTTAATTCATTTTTGCATAACACGGTACAAATGTGCTACCGTTTAAATAACCACTTAAAATTGTCTTTAAAAGGGTTGTAAGCTACCTAAATTCACTCTAATGTTCAACGTTCTTCACCTCCTCTATTTATTCATTTTTCTTTTATTTTCAGTAACAAATATTGTTTTTCAAATCTGAATTTTCGAACCACCATTTCTACATGTATGTTTTAACGAATTTTGGCTAACTTTTACATTTATATAATACAGCATGAGAATAATTGCTTTAGAGTTATTAGTATTGGTTGTAACGATATAAAGTTTAGACGGTTAATAGCATGTACTTGGAACAATTAATCTATTATTGATTTATTCTTAAGTTCAAAATACTACTGTAGAAAAAGGTACAATTTTCTTAGCGTATATGAAAAGAGCGTTTTCTTAAAGTCAGAATTTAAAGTCTTAAAGTCAGAAGTCTCACAGCTAAAAGAAAAAGCATTATTTGCTTGACATAGCGATGAAATTGCGAAAAGCTCGTGTTTTGAAAGATTTTGCCAGTTTCCTTGGTTTGTGGTATTTCGCTGGCGAGCATAGGTGAAAATTATGGGTTAAAGACGATTCCTTTGTCTCTGTAATAATACATGAAATAATATAAATGACTGAGGGGGCCGCGGTAGCTCAGTGGTAGCCGGTGAGTGTAGCCGAGCGGTCTGAGGCGTTAGGCTGATGATCGTGAGGTAATGCCCATTGGGAGTTCGAGCCTCTCTGAAGAGCAAGGGTGGAATTTTAACTGTCCTCGATGTTTCTGTGTTCGTGTCCCTGTCGTGTCTAGTAGTCCTGAGAAGTGGTTAAATTAGACAAAACAGCCAGGAAGTTTTTTTAAAGTGGTAGAACGTTCACCTCTGGTGCTTGGGGTTCCGGGTTCGATCTCAGCCCCCGCCAAGTGAACTTTGCGGTGGACAAACAGCGTGTGCGTGAGTTTTCTCGGGGTTCTCCCGTTTCCCCCCACTTTCTTCATTGCACCATTTCATTCATTACTCATCATCACCGTCTCCTTTAGCCTAATCGGCATATCCGTGGGACGTAAAACTCAAAGATTTCATTTCATTTATAAATGACTGAGGAACAAATACGAAACATGAAGCAGTATCATCCAGTAATAACAATGATGGACAAGCTTTGAAGCTTTTCCATATTATGTTTCTGTTTTAAAAAACGTCAGAAATAATATTGTACCAGTTTTACTCAACAATATCTATAGTCTTGTATTCATCTTGAGACAGGCCCGTATCCACGGAGGCAAGGGGGGCCGGCCCCCCTTAAACTTTAGCTGGCCCCCATAAAATTTCACGGTAGGCTTGCAAATGAACTATAATATGGTGATGAAGTATAATATGATTGAGTCGGGCCCCGTAACTTCTACCGGCCCCCCCTAAATTTTTGGGCTGGCTACAGGCCTGTCTTGAGATAGAATGTTTAAACTTATTTGACATGTATGTCGCATTCCCATTGTTTTGCTACATTATGAACATCTTTTAAAAATATCGTTCAGACACATGGGATTAACGTGTGGTTAACGAAGTTGTGAGAAAATGGGACAACACATGTAAAAGTGAACATTGTTGTTTTACATTATAGGAGCTATTTACAATAGGTGAGCATGAATATTTTATACATTGTAAACTAGCTTCAATGAAATATCTTAAAATGAAGTATGTTCAAAATGAGTCCAACAGTGCACCTAATCGTTTGTGAGCTGAACGTCTGAAATGAACTAAACCGACAGGGAGCTGGAATCTGTTTAGCTATATATGGCAGGAGCGAAAGTGTTAATGTAAAAGTTAATCTTTCGTTGTGTTTTTGCCATGTTTTTTTCAATTTGGTTTTGGGCAATAATCATGAGATTGTTGGGTTACGAGTAGATTAATAGTCGGACAAGGTGTTGATTGTGAATAATCGAACAAGTTTTGGGAAATTGTAAGAACGAAAGAAGAAAGTTACTATGTAAAATAAATAATGTGTATTTATATTGATGATTGGAATGGAACCATAAGTGCCTGAAGTTATTTGTAAATTTGATATGAGCGTGTGGCTATGTAGTAGTGTCAAGTGTTTCTAAGGTATTGCAATAGTTTTTGGGATAGAGCAAGGTATGCCTATAGTTTCAGATTTGTGGCTTCATGTAGAGGTATAAGTGAATTTAGGGTTGACTATAAAAAAAGAAGCATTATCGAAATACGTTAGTAATGTCTAGTAAGGTAGTAAAGTTAATTAAAGAAACACTTTGCATATAAAATTTGATTACTTAACATCTTCGTAGCACATATGAAGGGGCGTAACATTCTTAAAGTAAAAATAAATAAAATAAATAAATAATAATAATCTCCTTAACGCATTTTGTGCAGGCATAGACTAGCTGATAGACTTCTGATTTCGAGATACTCAGGGTACAGATTCTGATTCTCACTAAGTTTTCAATTTTTTCCTCAATTTGAACGAGATGAATGTAAAGGTAGAATTTGGTCGACTTCCTTCGTTTTCTTCCCATTATTGTTCTTTATTAGTGAAAATTGTCCTCTCACGTTGTGTCTCGAAATTTATTTTGATATATATATATATATATATACATATATACAGGGCCGGATTTAGAGGGTGCAAAGGTGTACATGAACCCTCCTTCGTTGTAAATATACATTACCTAAAGTGAGAAGCTAGCAGTGAGTTTTGCAAAATCAATAGTTTAAGTCAATTTTCTGAAGGTTGAAGAAAACGAATTCATCGAGAACAGACATACAGCATTTCTAAAGGAATTCCTCATTCATATCACATATATATAAAGACATTTAAAAAACTCAAATTTAATTCAAATGCACTGGTACTTATTGGCGAACCCTCTCAGAGAATCTTGGATCCGGCCCTATATAGATACTCACTCATTGGTTCTTGAAATGTTTAAATATGTTTCTTGCACCCTGAGGTGTATATATACCAATAAGAAGGTATTTTGCGAGCCTGAAGGGGGAAGAAGGTTTTGAATTATTTTTGATTGCTCACCAGATTTCTGAAATTATGTGACGTATATCGTTTGAAATTTCCGACAAATGATTCCTTGTACCTTATGCTATATATGAAGAAGAAATTTAGAGATGTTCAACACCCAAGGGGGAAAAGAAACTTCAAAATGTTTCCTTTTGTTTAAAGCGTTTCGTACCTCCGAAATTCCTATATTAGCTGGAGAACCATGACATTTTGAATTAATATTCCCCATTTATTTGAAGCTGACGATAAGATAACATTTTACAAAAATTGATTCTAAAAGATATACGAAGGTGAATGTTTACGTAGCAGGAGTAAACCCGATCTCTTAATGTAATAAAATTAGGTGTTTCAGTTTTACGTCCAACACTTATGCCGTCTTAGGCTAAACCAGACGATGATGATGAGAAATATATAAAATAGTAGAATGAAGAAAGTGGAAGAAGCCCGAGAAAACTCACGCGTACGATGTTTGGTACCAACAAAGCTCATTTGGTGCGAGCTGGGATCGAGCCAGAAACCCCATGCACCAGAGTTGAACGCTCTACCACTGAGCCACCCCGGCTCCTAAACCAAACTTGTGTCAATAGATATTTACAAACCAGATTAAATATATATATATATATATATATTTAAATTTTTTAACAAATCTTATCCTTTCCGTGCAAAAAAAAAAACACTCTGCTGGTAAGTTAATAAATGGATGAATTAAAAAAAAATATTTGCTCCACCTTCACAATTTAATAAAGTTTGGCACTTTTAATCTTGAAATTCCACATTAGAATCTCAGGTAAATTTCTGATTAAAATCAGAACGAAATTATTTGTACAAATGTTTAGTGTTACACATTTATAACCCAACGCCATAAAACTTATGATGATGTTTCATGGCCATTCAGTGCACTGTATTTATACGTTTTAGAAACTTTAATCTTCCTTTTGTGCTTCTGTTCGTTATGACTAAAGTTCTAAAATTAACACTTAGTTGAGTTTTTGGTAATGTTTCTAGTTATTCTTATCACTTTTGTTACTGCAACTACTTTGACATTGTAAAATCATTGAATTATAAATTTAATAACACCTTTAATATGGCACTAGTTTCTAGAGTCAATACAAGGCGACGCTGAATCCGGAAGAGTACCTACAGACATGTTTAATGTTCCTTCGTCTTTAGAGAGTGTGGTCTAGAGACTACATCTTTTGGATCACTCCTTTCTATAGTTCTGCTATCTGGTGATGTATTTTACCTGATTGTCCAAGATAGCAGAGACATGTTCTATTAAGTGGGTTAATTGGTTTTTGAAATCATCGTATGTTGAAATTTACAAATGAATTTTTTTTTGCAAGGAACATACATAAAGATAGTTCCTTTTGGGAAAAAAGTAATAGTTACAATATATAGAGATTACCAAGAAAGTTCTGTCACTCTTGTGAGGCATGTGTTCCATTGCCATCGCATCGTGACTTGAATGCGAATGGAGATAAGGCGAAAGTCAGTTGTTGGTTTGGGTATATCCAACATGCTACCTGGTTCTGGCAGTTGGGTTACACCGTGGACCTGCGTAAGGACAGAGTGAACATGGGACCTCCACACAGCGTCATAAGGGGGTGTACGCTGTACGAGTTTAAAGTGGGGTCAAACGCCGTTGCAGCGGAGCGAAAGATATGCCAGGCCATTGGTGAGAGCGTCGTGACTACGCGGACAGTGCAATGGCGGTTTAACAAGTTTAAGGACGGCGACGAAACACTCGAAGATGTAAAACGCACTGGGAGAACAACACATGTACGAAATGCAGATCTTCAGGTAGCAATTGAGACGAACAGTGGCCAGACATGTGAGAAACAGTGGGGCTACAATTCAGTGTGAGTGGAGAAACCACTCGGCAGCACCTCCATTAACTTGGGAATCACTACAAGTTAGGTCGATGGATCCCACATGTTTAGACTCCAGCCAGAAGGCAACGCGAGCATACACCTATGTTTCATTGCTGTCTTGTCAGAGGAAGGAGCCACTTTTGGACAGGATTTTGACATGTGATGAAAAGTGTATCATGTACGTTGCTCCACTGCACCGTCATCATTGGTTAGCATCCCACGAACTGGTTACAAACAGCCGAAACCAGCACTGCACCAGAGGATGATCTTCCTGTGTGTTTGATGGACTGCTCGCAGCATCGTGCATCGGGAACTGCTACGAGCTGGTCAGAGCATGAGTGCAACTGTTTGCTGTCAGCAGTTGAGCCGTGTTCAAGAGAAACTCAAACTCTGGAGCCAGCACTTCTGAATTGCATAGGGATCCTCCTATTAGAGGACAACACTAAGTTCCTCGTGGCTAGGATGACCAGGTACACCATTCTACGCCTTGGATGGGAAACACTATTGCATCCGCCATACTCCCCGGACATTGCACCGTCCGATTATTACCTTTTGTATTCCTTGGACAATCATTTTAGAGGACGCCAGTTCAAATCCCTAGTAGAAGTGCAAAATGCACTTGATACCTTCACCTTCTTCACTTCACAGCTCACCGAGTTCTACCGCGATAGAAACCACAGCCTTCCAGAACGTTGACAGAAGGTTGTCGATGCTGATGGGGACTATTTTTGATCTTCCAAGTACGTTTTAAATGACATATCGATGTTCGAAGGTGGTGAATGGAAAAGCGATAGAAATTTCTTGGTTACCTTTATACTTCTAATTCAAGTGCATTCAGACACCAAAAAACGAAATCTGAGCTAGAAATAGTACAGTATAATGAGTTTAGCTTTATTGCTGTCAATATTTTAAATGACGTGTTCCATTTTGTGTAATAATCTAGAGATGGTTATCCAAATAGTGAAATATCTAACTAAATGCTACTAAGCTTAGTAATGCATTGGCCACATTTAGCCTGTAACATATTTTGTAAGCATCATTCAAATGATCCATATAATTTGTTAATTGTTACTAGCGAATTAGTGCACTATTCTGATAGTATGTTGCACTCATTAGTTATTCAAGAAACTGAGGAGGAAATTTACTTATGACTCAGTACTCTAAAATGTCTCAGGAACTCTGCGCTCAGGAAACTGAGCAAGTGAGAGAAGATGATGATCCAGAAAGCACTGGTGATCTGCCAAATTGGAAAATTAAAGTTGAATACTATGTTTCCATATATTCAGTAAATGTTAGTTGTGTTAATATTATTACATATTTTAGAGCTCCCTAAAATTTTATATTACAATGTTAAATATTTAGTCAATATGTAGATATTTTACTGTTATATTTTGCGTTCTATAGGTAAGGAGTATTTACTTTGTACTAGTACTATCAGGTTGTACTTTCACGAAAGAGGTGATTCTGGAGTCGGCCGGTAACTATATTTTAGTTACGTTCAGTGACACGAATATTTCCTGAACCGTAAAAGCGTAATTAGAGCCTAATACCGTTAGCAGTGGTTTGCCCTTCACAGAAAGGGAACTGTTTTCAATCAACAGTCAACATGGAGAAACCTGAGTCTAGTGAGTTTGAAGAAATTACAGGTAGTTTAGTTGATTATTTGGATTAGAATTTAGCGTTTCCTTCAACATCCAGGCTATATAAGATAGGCATCTACGGACCACCTGCTACCGGCAATCGAATCTGGGCATCCTTCGGGAGTCGAATCCGTACACAAAGCCATGCTGGATCTACTTTACCATCTTTAGCAGTTTAGTACTTCTATATTCATGCATAACATGAAATACCATTCTATCTTCCGTTGATAGTGAATGATAGCTTTCAATACCATTTGAATCATCATCATTAACCTCGCTTAGTTGTGTTAAGCCCGTGTACTTTCAACACCTTCAAGGTTTTATTTAAATTTAATCGAGTCATGTACGAACAGCATAAATAATACACAAATATTGTTAAAATGGTGGCTTATTTAAAATATATTCTTTTTAAAATTTAATTTTTATATTTCGATTATAATTCTAGTTTCTTTTATTTTTATTTCTTCGATTATGTTATGAGTTATTTCATTGTCTAAAGTGTTATGTAATAATAGATTCTAGTCACTGTCAGCTTCGTATTTACCTGCGTCTTTAGTTTTCTTGATCAATGCTCATGAAAACTTACTGCGTGTTCTGTTTGGAAATAAATACTTTCAATCATGTATATTTTAATTAGAAGGCAGACTACGGATAATACAAACTATAATGGATAATACAAAATCATGGATTTGACTACACACTGCTAAAACGGACGAGTAGTTTTCAACCACCACCACCATCATCATAGGTATTCTGCCATTATTGGTAGGTCACTTGCTGCAATTGGGAAGCTTCCATGCTCCACGGTCCTTCGCTAACCTCTTCGCCTTCACGCACGACTTTTCTATTTTGATATTGTCCATTAATGTTGTTTCCTTTGCTCCTTCCTTTCTTTCCTGTGGGATCCGCGGTGGTTCAGTGGTAGAGCGTTCACCTCTGGTGTATGGGGTCCCTGTTTCGATCCCAGTTCACTCCAAGTGAACTTCGTGGTGGACAAACACCGTGTGCGTGAGTGTTCTAGGGGTTCTCCCGTTTGCTCACACTTCCTTCATTTCATCATTTCATTCATTTCTCATCATCATCATCTCTAGCCTAGCCGGCATGACCATGAAACGTAAAACTTAAAGATTTCATTTAATTTTTTCTCTTTCTTGTCACCATACCCTCTACCATATCTATCGTGATACAGTTTATTCTTAGGTAATGTCCCAAACAGTTTCTTTTTCTCTTGTTAATAATACTTAAAGTGTTCTGTTTCATCTCACCATTTCTAAGACCCTCTCATTCGTTTTCCGCTAGACCCAGCTTTTATTCCCTCAATTCTTCTCCACATCAACATTTCAAAACTTCAGCCATTTTTCATCATTTTTGATTGATGCTAATGTTTCTAATCCATACATAATCCCTACAGTGTAATATGGTAATGGATTCCGCTCATCTTTTAAACCTTTTTGATATTACTATAAAATTAAATTCTTATAAAAAAGTTTACAAAATTTCCTTATAAAACAAAATTTTTCTAGAGTTAAAATAAGTCCTTGGCGCACGAAAGTGACCTCGGAAAAGGTTCAATTTTCCTTTATGTGGTGTGAATGACTCCTTCTTTCAGTGCAGCCGCAGGAGTGGGTGATTAGAGGATGTCTTTGCTCATAGTAGCCTTAGGAGATGAGTTTTAAAGGAGCTCTTTCTAGTCAATAGCAGCCCCAGGGGAAAGGTGTTGGTAGGTGACTGATCAGCTGTCAGCTGATGCTTTTGTCCTCTTGAGGTTTTCTTTTATAGACAACTTCTTGAAGAGAAGGACAGCCGTCTATGTATTTCTTCCGAATCCTCTTCGTGTCTTCTAAAATCTTCGGTCGTCTGCTGTTGTTTATGTTTGAACACAATAGCACATGTTCGTAGTAAGAGCATGCAGTTGCTGTGCGTGAGGGAATAGAACCTTATAATAATCATACGTGCCGTGCGTGTTTAGCTTTCTTGATCAAGACTCAAGAGAACTCACTCCGTCTTGTCCTTGGGAATAAATACTTTCAATCATCCATACTTCAATTAGAAGACAATTATACGAAAAATACTCTTGAACCTGTGACAGATAATACAAAACCATGGACTTGACTACACACTAGTAAATCCGTCGAGAAATTCTTCAGCAAATCTTTTTAATTTGTACATTGTAAGAAAATGTATAATATAATATAATATACAATTACTTTCAAATTTCCTATCAAATTCTATTCCCAAATGAATCAATAACATTTCTGAATGTTATATGTATTCACTCCAAGTGTTGTATATGCTTTGTCTTTGCATTTTAAGTTTAATATTAATAATAATGGGAGGGAAGTGAAAAATGAACAAATCATAAGTAAATCAGTTATAGTCTATATTTTTCCCTCTGGTTCATTGGATACACCTTGATGCACCACATCTTCTTCTCTGAACCTTTCGCCAACGTAAACGTCGGCTGTTTGGATTCACCTACAAGTCAAAAAAATTCAACTAAATAGACGAATAACAAGAAGAAGCATGAAATCGGTGAAACAATTTGTATTTATTAATAGTATTTATTTTTTAATTACATTTTCAATATATTAGTACACATTTATTTAGTTGATCACTTTTATCTTCTCCTCAACTAATTACAAATTTTCTCTCTTTCTCTACACCTGAAAAATACATAGTAGAAAAAGAACATTTTCAATAAGAAAAGAAAATTAATATAGAACCATTTTAGCGGTTTGTTAAGCTTTTGCAATGTTAAATATGAAAGAACATTGTAGTAAATTTTATCTTGTATTCTACATCGATAGTTACTCTAAAGATGTATGTTATTTAAATCACAAAAATAAGATTTATAATTATTATCTTAGTATATTAGTTATTGCTCACCATAACTATTAAACAAAAGTGATTTTTTGAATTATTACTTTTTTGAAATGAACAGATAATGCAGTTATCTGGTCCGAGTTCATTAATGGACTTATTCCATTAACATCTTAACATGTAACGGCCTTACATTTCGATTCCATAAGGTTGCTTACTAGAATAGTTTAATAATATATATGTCCCATTAATTTTTTTTTTGATCTTCAATTTCCATTACCTCTCTTTAAGAAAGAGTGAGTGAACGTTGAGATTTTCAACGTAAAATATCTTTTTCGTGGCTGCCGTTATTTTCGAAAAGACATCACAATTCTCGATTACATACAGTATCGCAAGGGATGTCAAATATATACATTTTTACTACTTGTCATATTTGAAACATATGACGTTTTCTTTTAATTCACAAATTAAACTTTACAGACTGACTGCACACATTGTATTACTTTCTTAGATTGTTCTTTTGTTTTTCTCGATTGAATAACAAAAGAAACGAATAATATAACACCGGAAAATATTTTTGTTAGCTTTAATGTGTAAATGCCACATAATGATATTCTTTGTTTAAGAAAATGAAAACTATGATTGTTTTGCGGATAAAAGAATTCTTGCAAAACAAAGATGACAGTCAAGTTATCCCGCACGACATGATATTTTTTCGTAAAGTTTCAGTAGATATGTTAAAACTGAAAAGTAACAAAAGTGATGGTAACGTTGAAACGAATAAAGTAAAACATTCAGAGATTATACAAAATTCTGTAACCTGTGACGTAAAATGAATTTTTGACCAAGATTTATTTTTCTTGGTATATCTAAGGTTAAATAAGATCCCTTCGAAACTTTCTCGTGATATCAATCGCTCTGTAGGTATTAAACGGTGTCTTATCAGTAAAGGTGATGTGATTAGCAAATGTAAGTTTCACATCAAATAATACTTGAGGTCTTAATGTGTGGCGACTCTTTCAATAGGACTCTTTCAAACAAAATAGATCATTTATAGAACACACTACTTACAAGTAAAGGGTCCAAATGGATAGATCGAGTTTCGGGATGAGACATAGTGCACCTGATAGAAGATGTGAAAATATGTGTATGTGCAAAGTTACAGCGGCTGAGCGCCATAAGAAAAGCAGGGGGAGGGTTTCAAATTTGGTGGGAGAAGGGCTATGCTGTTATTGAAATACATCAAATAAATCGTAAAAAAATAGTGAAAGATAGACAATTCAAGCGGTGGTTGTTTCATATATCCGCAAAAGAAGAATTGGCAGATTAGATCATGAACCTCCGCCGCCATCTTGAAATCCGCCATTATAAAGTCTGTGATATTTTCTTGAAATGGAAAGGCAATCATATGATATATCAGTTAGGACCAGCATGTTCTCGAAAAGTCAATTATGAACTTTAGTGACCATTATCTGCATTATTTGTAAGATTTAAAATTATCTTTATAGATATTTACGAAAATCTAGGAGACTGATACTCGTATGTCGAAAGATTGGATTATCACGAATACATATGTAAGTTAAACATATCTACAAGCGAAGAAAACTAACATGAAATTTGATATCCAAGTTGTATATTATTACATTACTTCCAATTTGCTTCATATAGTGTCGAAGAGAACTGTTCCGGTCTAGAAGAATCGCTTCCCGCTCGATTTTTTGTTTTTTTCTTGCGCTTTTGGCCGAAAACAATGTGGAATTTATTTGACTAGCTTTTGTTAAATGACATAGTTACTAATATAGACCACAACACAATAGATCTGATAGATTTGAATACAATTATTATTTCTGTACTTAGACCACCATTTTTTCATTACTTGCTATATTTTTTACTCAACTTTCTTTGTCTACCTTCATAAGCAATAGCAAGTTGGGGTGAGTGTAGCATGTGAATGAAAGGTGGTCTACTGCAGTCGATCACTAAATATATACTAAATACTAAATACTAAATACTAAATACTAAATATATCGATCACTAAAGTTCATAATTGACCTTTTGAGAACACGCTGGCCCTAATTTATATGTTACATGACTATCTTTCCATTTCAAAAGATGTCATATTTCGAAATGGCGGATTTCAAGATGTCGGCGGAGGTTCATGATCTAATCTGCCAATTCTTCTTTTGCCGATATGTGAAACTTTGCATTGTGTATTTTTTGCTATTTTTACGATTTTACAGTTTATTTGAGGTATTTCTATAACATAGCATAGCCCTTCTCCCACCAAATTTGACCCCCGCCGTTTCTTATGGCACTCAATCACTTTAACTTTGCACATACACATATTTTCACATCGTCTATCATGTCTCATCCCGAAACTCGATTCATTCATTTAGACCCTTTATATGTTTGTTTTCAACCAACCAATTCTCAGTACAATGTTGGTTGTCTAACGTTGTAGGATGTTAAAAATTAAGTGTGAATGCACTTTCACTCGTGGTAATACAAGTAGTCTGTAAATTAATTCTGCTAAAGTAAAGTTCTGATTATAAAGAAAGTAGAAAAATTCAGAAATTGATGATACATAAACGATTGATACACGTCTCCAAATTTAATTTCAAACATTGTATATGCATATCTGTGTAACACAATTCAATTTATATCAGATTGCGTTCATAATGCTATAAATCATGTCTGCATTTATTTTTATAGCAACTTCTGTTGTTCGAACCTTGATCTTTTCTGCATATATACAACGAAAAACAAGAATTATTTTTTGTTTAATAGCCTGACATAGAGAAAGATATAATTGTTAAATTGGGAAAATCTTAATATTCAGATAATTCAAGAATTCAGTGTGTAATTGAGGAAAGAGCTTGTACATCGCGCCGCAAAAAGTGTATTAACGCTCTACATTATTGTAAATGTTAAAAATGAACTGCATTTAGTGGCGCATCGAAATATTCTTTAATTTCTTCATAATCAAATACTACTCTTGGTTAATTATTTTAAAAACTATCCGTGTGATCATTTTTTATAGAATAACTTTCTACAAATCACACACCCAGAATAAAATTATCGTAACTGTATAATACGACCTTTACAGGTAAGCCAAAGGAATCATTGTTTATAGAAACTTGATTACTTTCTCTACTGATAGGAATCACAACGTTACTTCAATATGTATAGAGTTTATTACTGTACAGTACATTTCTTTAAATATATACAAATTATAATTATCACAGATTAAAAATTGATAATTTCAAAGTTTATTTTAGGTTACGACGAGGACTGTATTCACTTGTGTGCCAACATGGACCATGACATTGGGCGGGAAGTTTCGGGGGCGGAAACTCTTGAACCAGTGTTTTTATTGATACTGCTATTCTGGAAATAACAGAACTTTAGAGGCAAACATTGATACTGAAAAGGCAGCATTTTCTAAATTTACGGGCTTAAAAGTATTAAATATGGCCCTGGTTGCAACATTCTTGTTCTATGTTGCGGAATGTCTAATACACGGAAAAAATTTAGAGTCTGAATGCACCATGTTCACCCATCAAAGAAGTAAGAATAATATTTTTGTTGTCGTTATGACACATCTACTGTAACGATAACCATTGTTTTATCCAGCAGCACGCCGCTTTGAATATTTTAAGATATGAATATTTCAGGTGCTCGGTCTTTGAAAGCAAAATTAGCTTTTCAATTTCTCTTTTTATATTAAAATGGAGAGGGCATATTTAGGCTGCACTTAACTGTATAATTACGCACTGATGGAATGACTATATGAATTTTAAAGCTGATTTAAGAAAAATTAAATATCTTATTTTTAAACTGGAGTATTATTTGAGACAACAACGAACGTTTTACGGTTTTGTATGTTTAATGTACTCTACTTTGTGAATACAGTATTTTAGTGTTTAGAATAATTTCAGAGAACTATCAAAGAACATTTTCAATTACATCTGTAGACATAACGTGCTACTGTATCAATATCTCATTCAAAGGTTCTGGATGGTCCTACGTACATTTGCACGCGCAGTTAGCCGTGTTAAAAAAACTCAAACTCTGGAGCCAGCACTTCTGAGTTGGAAAGGATTCTCCTGTTACAGGACAACGCTAAGCCCCACATGGCTAGGATGACATGGGTCACCATTCTACGCCTTGAATGGGAAACACTATATCATCCGGCATACTCCCCGGACATTGCACCATCCGATTATCACCCGTTGCATTCCTGGAACAGTCACCTTAGCGGACGCCATTTATAATCGCTAGTTCAGGTGATAAATGTACTTGATACTTTCTTTGCTTCACGGAACACCAAGTTCTACCGCGATGGGATACATGGTCTTCCAGAACGTTGGCAAAATTCATCGATGCTAATGGGAATTTTTTGATCTTCCAGGTACGGTTTAGGTAACATATTAATGTTCGAAAGTTGTGGGTGAAAAAGCGACAGAACTTCCTTGGTTACCTTTATAAAACGTTAAACGTATTATAAGGAATTATCTTTTAAAGTATAAAGTACTTAGAAACTACTTGAATATTATACTTCCTATATATTATAATTTGTAGACAATAATTAATTTTGGTCAAGATACAAATCAAAATTTTCTGATGTTTTGGTACTGCCAGGGAATGCTTTGCAAGAGTGCATTAGTTTTTTAAGTTTTAAAAACAAGATATACGAGCCTTTAAATTTTTTAAGGATTTGACTTTGTAATGTTGCAAATGCAAATGGCGACATAAAGAAGTTGTTGTGCGAGGATGATCGTGAATCTAGATAGTATTAATTTTTTCGCTAGACTTAATCGATATAAAGACGTAATAGGAAACTTCGGTAACGTAAAATACGCTATATAGGCTATCACCAATACTGTAAGTAATATAATGTTACCAAGTTTCCTTGATTCGTTGTTTTTTTCTTTGATTCTTAAGAGTACTCGTTTTACAATTCAAACCATTCGCTATTGGTGTGGCATGAACGACAGGTTTTCTTGCAAGAACGTAAAAAAATTCTATTTTGATGAACAATTATTGTTATAATATAATATGTTACGTATACTTACTAAATTCCTTCCAGAACCAGCACCGGACCCAACTCCAGCAAACATACCGGCTCCAACTCCAGCTCCGACTCCCGTGCCTTTACGGGCTCCTACACCAGCCCCTGCTCCTGCACCTGAACCAAGACCTGCACGTAAAGAGAAACCTTAATAATAAAATCAGTTAATATGATTTGATAGATATTTTGCTCGATGCAATTGAAGTATCCGGCTAAAGCATTTCACTTTCAAGATTCAATATATATATTATTCATCAGCTTATTTCACTTCTTACCAAGAGCAGTACAGAGCTGCATCTTAGGGGCGGCTGGTGTGTTCTAACACATCTTCCTAAGCCGTCCCAAGCATGTTCAATCGGGTTTAGGTCCGGAGATGGAGCAGGCCACTCGATAAGTTGGATATCTTTCCTCTTTAGGTATTCTTCGAACAGTTTGGCTCGATGGGGACGGGCATTGTCATGCACGAACAGAAACTGTGGACCCATGTGTGGCGCACCTAAAAAGCCACACATGGGCATACAGAACCTCATCTTTGTACTTCTGGCCAATGATTGACCAGCATCGAAGATGTACAGGTAAGTATGACCATTCATCATAATGCCTGCCTACACCAGTACATCACTACCAACATACCGATTCCTTTCCCCAATGTTCTTGGGATGTAAGCGAGTTTCCTGTTTACGCCAGATCAGAGTGCTCTGGGAACTGTACCGGGATTCATCCGTGGACAGTGTAAGGCCCCATTCATTCAGTGATCCACTGATGATGTTCTCGACACCACTGTGAACGGGCCCTTTTGCATGCCTGAATCAGTGGAATGCATGTTGCTTGTCCTCGGGTATACAGACTACGGGTGTCACTCTCTAGTACACAATTTAGTGTGGCACTCTTATCCCTAAGACGGCTGCAAGCTCCGCTGACAGTTGTCTTGCAAGCATGGTTCGGTTTTCACGCGCAATTACGAATAAGTATTTGCCCTGTTGTGCAGTTTTTATTCGTGGACGTCCTTCACCGGGTTTACGGTTGATGCCTCCGGTGTCAATAAACTATTTTCACAACTTAGACACTACACTTTGTGGCACATTGATAGCTTGTGTTACTGCTGTCTGTGTGTTACGTTTTTCCAAGCGTCCATGATCCGGTCTTTGTTAAACGTATGAAAATGATGTCTTTGCGGCGTATTCCATTAATCTCTTGCCACATTGAGGTCAGCAATACTCTCCGCTCACTACAACACTGAACACATGGAATGCGCTAATTTCGAATCCAAGCACTAGTGTTCGATTTGTTCCCATAGGAGGCCAGGCGGATGCCGGTTCAATGCTCTTCATAAGTAATAGAAATGAAATGAAATCTTTAAGTTTTACGTTCAACGGTTATGGCGGTTAGGCTAAAGGAGACGGTGACGATGAGTGATGAATGAAATGGTGGAATGAAGAAAGTGGGAGGAAACGGAAGAACTCCGAGAAATCCCACGTACACGGTGTTTGTCCACCACAAAGTTCACTTGGCGGGGCTGAGATCGAACCCGAGACCCCAAGCACCAGAGGTGAACGCTCTACCACTGAGCCACCGCGGCCCCATTATAAGCAATAGACTCTATGCACCATAATTCCTATACTCGCGTAGAGCTCCTCCGTGGCTAAGCGGTTAGCGTACGCACCTTTGGCGTGGGAGACCCGGGTTCGATTCCCGGCGGGAACTCATGTGGTTCGGATTCCACGTTAATCAGTAGGTCCACGTCTCATATAGCCTCGCTGCTGAAAGGGACGCTAAACTAAAATCAACTCAACTCAACTCCTATACTCGCGATGCCCTTTAACTTCATATGCAAGTTCTTGCGTTATATATATAGGGAAAGAGAAGATAACACTAAAATAACAAATGCAGCACCATTACCTTCAGTACGGTGGAAGTAAAACATACCTGTATCAATCTCAAACGCAACTTATATTTCAAAGCGTTAAGATTGAATGATGTAATAGAATGATTCAAAAGTAGAAATATTTAGCAACGTTGAGAGTTACTTTTTTTAGATAATAAACTACAAATAACATACTTACCCATTCCTTTTAAAAATCTTAATCCGGGAACTGGAAAATGTAAAAAGGAGAAATAATGGTGAAATATATACACTACTGTAATAGTATTTTGCAATCACACAAAACATGAGGTTAAATTTGTTTTCTTCTTTCTACTCTTATATTTAGTTTCTTTTTTTTACATATGTTTTTTGAATACACAGGTTATAGGTTTGTGTGAATTATTATTCAACTAAGATCGCAAATAAAACACTTGAGTTGAACAGAAGTAATATTGAACTATATTACAATTTCTGCGCTGCAACAACGCTTTGCAACAATGTGCTTATACGTAGTATACAGGTGTTATAATGCCAAAAAATGTAACAAAGTTTAATATTTGTTTTATTCAATTCTATTTCTTTATCAAAAGTTTCCTTATTATTTCAGGAATGATTAAAATTACCTTTTGAACTGTAGGATTTTTGAGCATTTTGTTTTCTGTTTTGTAAAACTTAATAATGGAATATAAAAAGAACTAAGTAAGTAATTAAATAAGTAAACTACAATATAAATAATAATATACATACCAGCGTTTTATTTAAATGATTTTGAATCGCAATTTCGTACACAAAATGATAGAAATGCGAAGCAAATGAAACATTGCATCGCAACATGTAGTACAACTACAATCATAATTTATTTTTGAATGAAGTTAGTTTTGCGATAAGAAAGCGTGACATAATGTTACCTTAGTGATAGAAGATTCTGACAGTTGGGGTTATAGTCTGGTGCTCCTCTTTTTCTGTGTACTAAATGAATTTCTTTAGGTTCTTTTTTGATTCTGAATAACACAAAGAAGTCTACTATGGAATAAATGCCATACTATTAGACAGTGGGCATAGAATTAACTATAAAGACCCCGTGTCCACATCGATATTTTATAGCTAACTAACTAACTCTATGGCCTATGGAACTCGGAGGTTCAATGCCGCGTTTCCAAAAGCTCTCCACTGACTTCTATCCTTAACCAACTGGATCGAGTTTCTACTTTGTATTCATATTTCTGCGAGATCCATCTTGTTATTGTCCTCCCATCTGCGCCTAGGTCTTCCTAATGGTCGTTTTCCTATTGGTCTTCCAGTCAAGACCTTGAAAGTCTTTTTAATTTCTTCCATCCTAGCTCCATGACCTGCCCATCTAAGCCTGATAGACTAGATGACCCTAACAATGTTTGGCAAACCGTATAAATTATGTAGTTCCTCGTTATGAAGTTTCCGCCATTCCTCATTCCCATTCTTTTTGGGTCCGATTATTCGTCTTAGGATCTTGTTCTCAAATACTTCCATTGATATTTTATAGCACATCAAAATAAATCATCTCGATTGGCTTTCTACTTTCTATCTTTATGCCCTAATTTATGACACTCTGGTAAGTAATACATCTAACTGACATTTTTTTATTTCATAGCATTCATCCAAAGAAATGATTTTACTGTGCCTTATTCTTTGTCATTGAAATAACGAACGAAAAATAGTGTTCGACTTAGAAGTTTTGAAAAATTCTTCTAAGATTAGATTCATGAAGAATTGGACTACATACGATAGGAAATTAACACTTATATTATATTATGAAGTTTTGTTGTCATAAAAATGAAGGTTCAGTTTGTGGACTGTGTAATGCCTAGTTGTTTGTTTTCAAGCTCCATATGCATTCATTCGAAACGAGCTATAATTTTAGGCAATTTGTAAAACGAAAACGCTAGTACTTTATAAATGATAGTCATTACTTTTCATCTACTTTGTTTTACATCCGTGTTTATTATACAGGGTTTATCCGCAAAGTAATAGGACTGAGTCGATTAAAAAAAAATATTGAGCCAATCGTTACAATTCTTTAAAAACTTTCAAAATAGGTTCCTTCTGCGTCGATGCAGCGCTGCCAGCGCGATTTCCAAGCATTGAAGGCGTCACGGAAGTCATTCTCCGGAATAGCCTTGAGAGCCGCGGTGCAAGCTGCTTGGATCCCCTCTGTCGTCTCAAAATGCTTGCCTTTCATGGGCGTTTCAGGTGAGGAAACAAAAAGAAGTCCGGGGGCCACATCTGGGCTGTAGGGCGGCTGCGGAAGCGTAGGGATCCCGGCCTTGGTCAGGTACCTGTTCACAAGAAAGGCGGTGTGAGCCGGGGCGTTGTCGTGGTGCAGCTTCCACTCGGCTCCGATGTCTGGTCGGACCCGATTGACCCTTCGTTTGAGTCTCTTGAGCATTTCCACGTAAAACTTGGCGTTGACGGTTTGTCCAGGAGGAACAAATTCATGGTGGACGATACCTTTGATGTCAAAAAAGACAATGAGGATCGTTTTATCTTTGCATTTGCTCATTCTTCCCTTTTTGGGCGAGGAGACGCCGGCGTGTGCCACTCGGAAGATTGCCTCTTTGTCTCGGGATCATACTCAAAGATCCATGATTCGTCACCTGTGATTACGTTATTCTAAAATTGGGGGTCACTTTCACACATGTTCAAATTTTCTTGGCACAATTCCACTCGCCGCAATTTCTGGTCGTCAGTGAGCTCTTTTGGGACAATCTTCGCGCACACCTTGCGCATGTTCAAATGCTCCGTCACAATTTCATGAACCACAGTTTTTGGTAAATTTAACATCTGGGCAATTAAACGAATGCTTAGTTGACGGTCTGAGTTCAAAACTTCGCGCACGCGAGTCACATTGTCGGTGTTTGTCGAAGTCGAATGTCTTCCAGCACGGTCTTCATCGGCGACCTCTTCCCGGCCCTCCGAAAAGGCCTTGTGCCACCGAAACACACCACTTCTTGCTAAAGCATCATCTGGGTAAGCCTGCTTGATCATATCAAACGTCTCTGTCGCAGATTTACCGAGTTTAACACAGAATTTAATCGCGTACCTCTGCTCTAACGAACGCTGCATTTTCGGCTTGCAGCACTCACAGAAACAAGTCGTGCGAAAAAGCCTGTCCTGACTCTCCGTGTGCTTGGAGACAACTGACCAGCCGCTCGTTCATTAGCTAGGAACGCCCTCTACCGGATCCATTCGGTGCCCGCACGCTCCAAAGTACAGTCATGGCGGAATAAAATCAGTCCTATTACTTCCCGTACAAACCCTGTATACCAGGGTGCGACAGAACCTACTAAGCAGTTTTAAGGAGCAATAAAAAGTAAATCTGGATATATAGAGAAAAATGTTTTTGTTTTCTAAATTAGTACAATATACCATTTTACATTCATTAGGTTTAAAAATAATGTCCTCAAGATGGCGCCTGAGCATCAATAGATTGTTGTAGACGATCACAGAAGTTTTGAGCAGCTCTTGCACGCATATCGCGGGGTATGGCATTCACTTCGTCAATAAGCCGCTGTTTTAAGTCTGGTATGGTGTGAGGGCGGCTTTTGAAAACCTTTTCCTTCAGATATCCCCCCAAAAATAGTCACAAATGCTCAAATCTGGCCGCTTGACATTAGCCCTCAAAGAGACGATGCGTCCCGGAAACATCTGTTGTTTTCATAATAAGCGCGAACGGCAAAACCACGATGTGCACCGGTCCAGACCATATTAGCTACTAAAATGGGGTCAACGACTGAACAAAGACAGACCACGTGCAACTGCCTACCCCCATCACAGCTCTCGCGGTAATCGATAGAAACTGCTTAGTCGGTTCTGCCGCACCCTGTACAAAAAGTTATTTACCTTTAATATTTCATGTCTATGTTAAACAGCAAAATCGCTTGAAATGTCATTTCGATCCTTTCCATTGTTACAAAAAATGTTATGCAAAATTTATGAAATGCGATTTAAATGTAAGCTTGTTTGTAAATTGCGAAAAAATAAAACTGATAGTACATACGTATAACAACAAAATTGTGAAGGTTTCATACGGTTCAGGTAATAAACATTATATTACACAATACAAACAGACCATTGGGCAAATATGAGGAAAAGATTTTCTCTTTCAATAGTTGTCTCACTCATAAGCTATTTTAAAAATAAGATATTGATTGTTGTTGTAGAAACTATAATATAACTTTCATTAAATCTAATTTGCTGGTTTATTGAATTCCGAACAAGACATATCTATAACTAAATATATAAATACACATTATATTTCTTAAAATCGTTAACTCTTTGGTATGGACATTTTTAAATAGATGTTACTTATGTGACTTAAAGTTATCTTGTGGCGCAAGCAATGTTTCAGACTTAAAAATACCATTCTAAAATTCTCATACGCTCTTCAAACAACGAGCGTTTGCCTTCCTTTTTTGACTTATTGTCTTTCGATACATGTTCATTTTACAATTACGTAAGTAACTACATATCCGTGAGGTTTTCATTCAACACATTGCCAATATTTTTCAATCCAATAATCCAATAATTCCCAGTAAAGTCTGCATATATCCAGTGTTGCCAATTTGGAGGTTTTATCACCAAATCTGATGGCTTTGAACGGTAATTTGGTGGAAAATATGCAATGTAATGACAAGTGTGAAAATGTAATGAGTCGTAAATTACTTTTTCGTGGAAATTAGTGGATATTTTAACAACGAATTGACCATACGGTATCTGAACTCTTGCTCATCAATCTCGCTTTCACTTTTTCGACAAAGGAATAGAAGCTATTCAATCATTTTCCAGGTATATAACGTTACTAATGTAGGCGAACCAAGTAACTTCCCTTGAAGCCGTTCTTAAAAAAGAGTGTCATACCAAGTTGATTTACCAAGTTAGTTGTAGGAGTTTCTGATTAAATTTACTTGTAAGTGTATTGCTTAAAATAAAAACTGAAATTATGTTAACTTTTGCCTTGTGATACCTATCAATGTTACTTTCATGCATGATTCCGGGGCATAGATTGTCACACCTGTAAAACAAATACTACGATTCGATCTACAGTAGTTTGAAAGTAGTTGGAGAGTGATGTACAGGCAATAGAAATGTACTGTTGGAAACCAATATTGTTGGGCATCAAATATTAAAAATAAACATACCATATCTTTAAAATGTGTTGGTCAGTCTACTTAATTCCGGTACTGCCGCAATAAGTAAAGTGTATCAGGAAATTAAAACCATTTAGTCAGGGCAATGTGTATTCGGTTTCCACAGCAGTTTGATAACGGGTATGTTCACAGTACCCCAACTCCTACTACTATAGGAATTTACTTTGTCTGGATTCCATGTCCATGTCTAGGGTCATTTCTGTTGGAGTTTCTAAATCTGTTTAGTGCTACTGTGGTGATTTGAAGTCTTAGATTGAGCTGGAAAATGTGATAATCTGTTAGCAGCATTGCATATATGCATTGCAAAAACTGTTAAAATTTATGTACAAATTTTGAAGAATTAAATTAAGTTTACAAAGTGATTTTGTTCAAAAACCTTAATTTCAGTAGTATAAAGAAAGAAGACGTATAGTATTTATTTATCATAAGTTATACGTCTTTAATAAACAAATTGAAGTGATTTACAGATGGAATTTCGAAGTACATTACATTATAATTATAGATTAAAAATAAACGTATTTTTTTTCAAGATATATATTGAAACAAGGTAAGTAGTGCAATTTTATATATTTTTTAAATTGATACCTGAATCAAAATGATATCCTGATGGTGGTGGAGCAGTAGGAGTAGGTTCAACTCCTTTATCTAAAATAAAAAGAAAAACAATTTATAAAATGTTTGTTTTAATTTAACTTTATTACTTTTGCGAGTTTCTTTACAGCTAAATGTTTATCTTTTAGTAAATTGAGATTTACAATAGTCAAATAGTGCAAAAAGAAAAAAAAACATTTAATTTCTTTCAAATAAATGGTACACTACTAAATGCATTCTTTGAAGTTCCACTCGTACTTCTTCTTGCTTCTAAATTTTATTTATTATCTACGTCTCTGTTGTCATAATTTCTTTAAACCATTATCAAAGCGTACTGAGAGGAAGTGTTAGAGTATATCCAGTAAAAAGCATAAATTTAGGAATATATCCCAATAAAAAGTATCATTACAATTGCCTATTTTCATTTTTAAACGAGTGGCTTTTAACTTGTTGCTACCGGAGTTACACGGTAACGCAACGTGCAAGTTCGTGGCATGTACGTAAGGAATTTGGTAGCAAGAAATGTGAGTTTTCAGTAGCGCAGCGTGAATCGCCATAGCATGTGGCTACGGACTGTGCTACTCAGAAATAAGAGTTACAAGATAACGCAGACTATATTCCCTAAGCATGTAACTTTTGATCCTTGTGTACAGATATAAGAGTTAAGCATTAACGCAGAAGGTATTCCCATACCATGTAGCAACCTACCTTGGTAGTTAAGAATAAGCATTTTACGCGTGGTGAGCAAACACAAAATGTATCAGTGTTTGACTGTGGTCATATCGTAGGTAAAATAAATACTTAGAGAAATGTACCATGACTGGTGTTAATCTGACAAGACTTGCGTGTAGTGACAAATGAATCACTGTCATGAATGTTTGATTCATAACTATATGATGAGAAGACTGAACACATCAATCAAATTTCACATTTTTTACTAGTTAATCATGGTCCTTATCAATGAGTTTTAATTATTGTTGTTCCAGCAACAACAACTATAAAATGATGTAATTAGTAAGAAAAAGAACAAAATTAATAATTGAATAGATTATTAAGATCAATAATCATTATATCTTCCAGTGTTAAGATACATCTTTGAATGATTTTAAACATTTCGTTTAGAACCAATATGAATTGAGAAAATATCATACGGAACGTTTCGTTATAATTTATATATACAGTTATACACTAAAGTTTTTCTTTGATTGGTCTATAGTTAAAACTAATTCTATTACTATACTTTTACAGAAATACATTTTCTTTTTTCTGTGTAAATTTCTTATTGCCATTAGCAATTTCCTGATATTAGAATTATCTGATATTTATGAAGGTATGGTCATATTTATTCTAAAAATCATATTTATTTTTTGTTCAGTGCCTGTTGCAATTCAATGTATTTTTTACTTTACATTTTCCAATATGTTATTTATTGATTTATACTTACAAATGCCCCCCATGAATGCCTTTGACCCTAGAGCGAAAAATTAAAAATATATAAAGTTTATTATGTTTCTTGTTGCATATATATATATATATATATGTTTGTATATATATAATCTGAAACAAAACTAAAATATAATAGTTTTTTATAGCTTCTATGATATACTACTAGAACTCTGTTATGTTAAAAATTAAAATCCTTTTAGTTTTCAATTACATGTAATCTCTCCGTATTTAATGCATTTTGCAAATAATAAAAGGAAATTCGTGAAATTTCGGAACTAATTGGAGAAGACTGCTCCAACTTTAGTTTCGTCTATTAAAAACAACCAACAATAAATAAATAAATAGTATGTTAATATTTCTTGATCAGCAGTATTTAAGATATATATATTAGTTTGTAGGATCTGAATCATCCCTTTCGCTAGAGTCACGTATTTGGCGAATCTTAGAATTTCACCCCTTTGTCGTGTCTAATCATATATAACGTGAAAATGTATTGTCCTTTTTGCATGTATAGCATATCTTGACTATAGCATATAGTGGAGTCACAATCTAAGTTACAAATGAATTGACAACTTTGATATTACCAATCGAAGAAGGTCAAAGAGCCCAGCAAATACATTCGGAGTTTCTGAAGAAGAGAGGTGGGGGATAGACTTATTATCTAAGATAATTGTCTTAATATGTTCTGCGAGCCAAATATGATATATGAAAGAATTAGACAATTTTTCATAAAACTTGCAATTATATTTAGCAACTTATAACTGTATTTCGTAATAGCATCTACATTCCATTATCCTCAATGTATTTGCTTTAATTGTATGTTCTTTCGCCTTTTCCCTATCTTTCTACACATTTCGTTGAAGAAGCAAATAAGATAAAATCCTAAAATACGTGCCGCAAGCTGGGATTATTTCAATATTATTGTGTATGATTCTTCAGTATTATTACTCATGGTCTCGATATTATATGTATGGTTGTTCTTTTTATACTTTGACGATACTCCAAGTGTCGAAATAATTATCGATGATATACACTGAAGAATTAACGCTTAAATAGGAACGGGAGACGTACTAAAAAGTTTATTGAAAATGCAGGAGAGGAAGTAAGCAAATGAGAGAAAAGGGAATAGGAATAAACGAAGGATAGGAAAAGAAAAAGGAGAATACAAAGATGTAAGGAAACAAAGCGGAACGAAGAGTAAAGTTAGAAGGATTTGGAAACAATAGGAAAGGAAGATTATTTCTAAGATTATTAAAAAGGGGACGACAATCTATAGAGAGTATTGTTAAGCTGTGCAATTGTAAGAAGCATTGGAGTCTTTTTCATTATTTATCTGTGGATCTTTACCCTGCTTAATTTCTATATATAGAGTTGTGGGCTAATTTCACGGTTGAGCAAACTCACATTAATTTCTAGAGTGGGCTTGAAAAACTTTTCTACATGTGACTTTTTAAAATCACTTTGACGTACAATTTTAATATTAAAATCCAATCACGTATAATGTGTTTGAATATATCAGATTATAACTAAGAATTATCGTACTTTACACAAATGAAACTTTCCACGTTAGCTTGGGCATATTTGATAAAACATTTGCTTAAGGGTGCTCTAATTTAATATTAATGATACAATAATTTTGACCACTTTTACAATGAGCAGCAATTTAATTAAACTTTCGAAGAGATATGACAATTTTGCTGAAAACTGAAGTGAATCAAAAACTGAAAGTACTCATATGGACCACAAATTATCATCTTAATAATAAATCTAAGTTATGTGATAGATCATCCATCCTTTTTATTTGAAGTTCAATTCTATGTTAATGTCAGAACAATTAAACATACAAATGTATAAATTTTTTGTGTTCTTTGAAATACAGAGGATTATGTTACACTGAGACAATATTTGAAAGATTCTCCTCAGATGAATAAACCTATGTTGTTTTGGGAGTAGTCATTATATATATATATATATATATATATATATATATATATATATATATATATATATACTAATTATACTAATACGTAATATACTGATTATGTGTGGTACGACTGGCGCTGGTGATGGACAATTAAATATGTCAAGAGACTCAACTACAAATAACTTGTTACTTATTAACTTTATCAATTAATACCTTCAATATCATTGTGCACACTATCAGTGTGGAACATATTTTCGACATAGAGATACTTGAACATCATACATAGGAAATGTTTGTTCGAAATGATCAGAAAGATAGACTGACTTACAGCATTTCGATTTCTTATGTGCAATAGTAACGAAACGTGTATATAAGATCAATTATCTTAAAGTGAATGTACCACAGGTTATTTGTGTCGTATTTATAAAAAGAATGTATCAATAAGCTTTGCACTGTATATTATTAATGTTATGACTTTATTGGAGTTCGTAGAGTACAGATTGGAAAAGTTCATTAGTTTCGTTAGAATTGCTAAATAAAACTATCAATCTATTTTTATTAAATATTCAGGTAGTACAATCATACCAATTTCATATGAATAGTCATATGTTTCGACTTACTCTATATTATGCTTAAAATGTTAAAGTTAATTACCTGTTAAGGGCCACTCTTTTAATATTTGTGTACATTTTAAATGGTCCTCTGCATTAGTTGTGATAAGTTTACAGGGATCTGTTTAAAAGGAAAGAAATTATTATATTTTATACTGTTGGCAGTTTGACAATATAAACGCTGCTACTCTTATTTTTAGACAGAGCTTAAGAAAAGAATATGAATTCTCTAAAAGAGATTAAATGTATGTAATAAAATGATACAACGTTCACAAACATTTGTCATAGCGGTATTAGATTGAGCGCTTTAGAATACTACGCTACCAGATGTTTAATTGAAGCAAATTAAGGCAATATTTTAAAATTGTTTGAAGAGTAATATTAATGCTTTCAGTTAAAATTGAAATTTCCATATTTTTTGGTAATGTTTTCGTAATCAATGAATTGAATCAATGAAATCAACGGAATGAATGGAATTAATGAAAACTAGATATGATAATTAATGATTATCACTTCTGGTTGCAATGAAAATAATAAAATCAGAGATAAAAGATACTCTTGGTATTGAATTCATATCGAAAATCAGCTTTGTGAGAACTATTTCCGTTTTATGCATAACACGGTCAGATAAATGTATATTTTCACCACTTGTGGTTTCAACGGATAGTTAAAAGGCGAGACAAAACTTATTCTAGGGGCGCTAAATTTGTATCAAAATTTGTTTTTTGAAATTGTTTATAGTTTTGCTCTATTGATGTAAGTATTGAAACCGCAAATACTAGTAAATTCCTAAAAATTACGCTTTCAGTAAAGTGTTGAGGATGATGATGCTGTGTTCTCTTGAGATGCTGAATTGATCACTGAAATCCGCTTGTCGGCATCTATTACCGTTTCTATTATATGCAGCAACGTTAAAACCGGAAACGGTTGATTTACAATTCTGATTTGAATAAATAGTTGACGGAAGATTTGGGACCTATTCTTTAGACCCTGAATCGATTGCAAAGAAAGAAAGACTCGATATCTCTTACCGGAAGTACTAATATTGCAACCGGAAGTACTAATAAAGTTCAACCACTTCCGGCTTTTGTGGAGTTTTGTAGGAGGTGATGGATGCTTTCTTGTGATGCTGAGCCGATTACAAGAAACACTTAACGCCATTATCGTTTATATTCTATAGCAACAAACGTTGAAATCGGCAATGCTGACCTTTACCAATTCCGGTTTGACTAGAGGGTCAGTAAAACAAGAAATCTATTCTTGTGACCCTGAATCGATTGCAAAAGACACGTTGCGATATCTTTTACCGTTTTTGGTCTGTGGAAGTCACTATTGAAACGAGAAGTTTCAGTGAATTTCAACTACTTGGGTTTGGGTGTGTGTTACGGATGATGACGTTACGTTATCTTGAGACACTGAATAGATTTCAGAAAGCCACTGGTTGCTATCTATAACAGTGTTTGCTCTACGGGGAAGAATGTTAAAACCGTAAATGGCTAACATCAAGAATTATTGGTTTGAACAAAAGGTTAACAGAATAGATGGAAGCTATTCTTGTTTATTTTCCAAATTGTTCGAGTCCTGAGGGGTTTGTTTCGAAAGCAACAATGTAACTTCTTATTACAGGATGAGAGAATAAAAAACTAGAAAATTTTCTTCAAACAACGTTCTTAAATATTTTTCAATATTGTACTTGTACCGTAAAGTAATTAATAACATTTGAAACATTTTATATAAGTGTTTTAACATTTAACTTAAGGTATACTTTAAAAAAGAAAAGGGAACAAAATATTTTTAAAATCTAGTCACTAATAATATAATTCGATACTAATTATGGAACTTTTGAAATAACTTCATTTGTAATTCATTTATATCATGCATACATGTAACTGAGTACAATGGCATAATATTTTCAGCACTGTGGTCTTGAAAACGGTTTAAGTTTCTTACTGAATGTTTTACCTGGAATATGTCTTCTCTCTAACTGATGTAAACAGTCCTTCAGTAACGTAACACTTGAATGTAGACGCACCCATGGGTCTGCAAAGCAATTTTTATATTTTTATTATATAAGCTACACACAGATTTCTATTATTATTCCTTCTTTTAAGTTAGAGTGTTAACTTGAAAATAGTTGCACTCGATCTATTTCAAGTAATACAATAATGCAGAACGAACAAAAAACCTGAATTTGTTTATTTTTTAAACAGAAATATAAATATACTTTTCTATCTATTATATTATAAATCAAATAAAATATTTACCTCAGTATACATTCTTTTATTGGTTTACCCACATTCTTGGTAACTCTTTGGTAAAAATAAAATTAGATAGCACAAACAGTAGGAGAGAAACAATAAGACAAAATTTGAAAGTATAAATGACAATTCTAATACCCTAACTAGAAGGAAGACCCTCGATCAGATAATACAATACTCAACACAGAAAGTTCTCTGGGTCGTAACCTCAGTTACGAGTCAGCGCAGGCCAGAATGTTTAGCCCGGGCCCGGCCCGGCCCGTGAATTTATAATGTGAGATCCGACCCGAGTGCGAAATATGTTTTAGGATTTAGGCCCGAGCCTGGCCCGAGCTTGCGTGCTTAACAAACTAGCCCTAAATAAGCCCGAATCACAGAAACTTAATAACTAACGTAAAATTATATTTTATTTACAGGAACTAGAGTTTAATTTTGCTGTTGTGTTTTCCAAGTTCTCCAGAAAGAGCGGACCAATAAATATCGTTGTACAGTATGTACGAAGGTAGACCCGAGAATTGTGGTTATATATTTAAATGTTTCCGGCCCCAACCTGTGCAGACGTCAGTAAACAAAGGCCTATAAATGTCAAAGTTCATTCTTTAGAATTAATGTTTACCACAACCTAACCCAACTTGAAATTTAAATTAAGTTCGAAGTTTTGTTCAGAAATTGTTTCAAATTTAGTATATTTACTGAATGATCATCTATACCGGAATTTTCATACCAGAAACCAAATTTCATTCACTAATGAATATAGATTCGTATTAAGAAATTGGGAATAAAAAATCTTATATGCTAAATTTGATTAAAGAATTCAGAAACTATCTTCAAAGTAATGAATGCTGATGTGATAAATCCAACAAAGGTAACGCATTTAGAATCATATATAAAAGTGATTATTCACGGAAAATATTAGAGAATATTAATAGTTTGAGGTACATTAAAATTCCAAACACCTCTTTATCGGAAGTCATGAAAAAGGTTAATACTTCAATGGAAGAATATTTCATAGTAGGTGAACGTCTAGCAAGAATCCTTCATATAGATTTAGTAAGTTTATCAATTACATATAGTTCACCTAAATTACATGAAATCAATGTATCAAGTAGGCCAATGATCTCGACAAGATGTCATCCTACTTACAGGATAGGAAAATCGTTAGGAAAAATATATTTAAACTCCCAAAAAATTACATATACCGTAGAAAGCGGCTATGAATTAAAGAGAGATCTATGCTCTTTCGTTAATGCCAAAAACTATAAGCTTGTATCAATAATCATAGTCATTTCAATTTCTCTTAATACTTAGTAGTGACTATATGAAAACAAAGACTTTCCTTTCGTAAAAATTTCTGTTTTCGAATAACTTAAATTTTACTTAGAATCACAAAAAGGAGGGAACAGCTTATTCTACCTTTTCCATGGAGGAATCACCGCTGTAGTCCACATACTGGTTTTTACGGATGGAGCCACTAAATACTCGCCAAGATCACAATTCAAGATCAAGTGTAAATATTTTTTTCCCATTACACCACACTAGTCCAATTATTGTTCTACATATTTCTTTACATTCATTGTAAGCCATGAAACGATCTTCAACCTAATACTGGACAATTACATTCAATGCATCTATTAAAGAAACCAATTGTGCAAACTCTTCATGATTCGATTACCTCTTACGGAATCCTAATGAAGAAAATGCTATTTTTTTTAAACTTTTAACCTCTTTTCGTTTGAGGGAGACCCGGGTTGGATTACCGGCGGGAGCTGACATGGTTCGGATTCCAACTTAATCAGTAGGTCCACGTCTCACATAGCCTCGGTGCTGAACGGGACGTTAAACTAAAAATCAACGCAACTCAATCCTCTTCTCGTTTTTATTGTATGCTTTTAATTTTATCACATTATATTATATGCATATTTCCAGTTGGCTGTACGTTATGTATGCTTGATTGTGAGTGTAATATTTTTTTCCTTGCATTAGTACTACTATTGTATATATAGTTTCTTGTATTTTATTTTCGTATTTGCAGCCGTAGATGTGTAATATTTCGATTTTATGTTTAATACTTAAAACTGTAATATTTATACTTACCTGGTTAAGTGGAAGACAAGACACGATTAGCCTTAACTTTGCCATGTAAAAGAGACTAAATAAAAATGATAAATTTGAAATAAAAGAAATATTTTACCTGCATATTTGCCATCTGGAGTGTCAGCAAAACAATGCTTTAAGGCATCGACTGTGGTGACTAATCGTTTCCAAGAATCTATTGAATAAAAAATACTTGTTAATTTGACATAATTGAGGTATACCGCTAATATGAGGACATTATAAAAGGTAACTTAAATAATGGAAAATGAATTTATATGTTGCCAGAGATACATATCTAGAAACAAAAATTCTACACTATTAACATTACAACTTCACTCGATTTAAAACGTTTTTATTTGGTAGCCACAGACTTTTCACTGGGCCACTATTTATATGATTTACACTAGGGATACAATTTTTTTCACAATAACCGCTGAAATTATTGAAATGGTCTGTTATTATCAATTCTTACTATTGATTATATAAATACAACAAAGCTTCCGAATAGGTTCTTTTATTTACTCATAACATTACTTCGAAAATTTTTATGGACGGGTATATTACCATTTCAAAGTAAGATGCTGAATTAAAAGATATTGGAGGAAATATTTAATGCTATCTTAATTGCAAGATATTTTCATTAAACTAATTATTTTTCTTTTAGGTTCACTTCACCTGAAAACTATCTCTCAATATATATATATATATTATTGTACTAGAAGTACAAAATGTTTTCACCTACGAGATGTCATTTTTAGAGTTACAATTAAGGGGAAACTAATGGAAATTGTCAGAAATAAATAAAAAACTTTATGGGCTCACTTTCTAAACAAAACATTTAGTTTGGTACACTTTCTAAATCTATGGATTTTCCAAGGATATTTAACTTGTCTGTCTGTGAGAGAAAAAATCAATTACTTCTTGATGGATCACGATTAATTTTGGAAACAATGTAGATTACCAAAAGTTAGAAATCGAATTGGTTGAAGATCATCTATCTACCAGTCGTGGTAGAAATAAACATTTTCGGTTTTGAAGTTGATCACTATAAAGTAGAAACTGTAATAGAAAACGAGAATTGGTTTCCTGCGGTCGTTAATCGTCAAAATGATGTACTCTATGTGCATCCTTAACTCTCTACTTAAATCAGAAATAACAAAAATCCAGCATAATTTTTAGTTTCAGTATTGGTCAACATAGAGTAAAAACGGTAGGAGATAACAGGAAACGGTTCTCTTTAGTATCGATTTAGCATTCTAAGAATAGTTGTCATTTTTCGCTCTTAGCTCTCTTTTTGGTCCAGGGGGCGCGGTGGCTCAGTGGTAGAGCGTTCACCTCTGGTGCTTGGGGTCCCGGGTTCGATCCCAGCTTCCGCCAAGTGAACTTTGTGGTGGACAAACAGCGTGCTCGTGGGTTTTCTCGGGGTTCTCCCGTTTCCTCCCACTTTCTTCATTCCACCATTTCACTCATCTCTCATAATCACCGTCTCCTTTAGCCTAACCGGCATAAGCGTGGGACGTAAAACTTAAAGATTTCATTTCATTTTTCTTTTTGGTCCAGAAGTGGCAGGAATCAAGTATGTTTGATTTAAATAATGATCAACATGAAATGAAGACGATAATCGATAACTAAAACCTATTATCCGCAATGAATGAAGCGTCCCAAAGTATATTCCATATCCGCAACCTCTCTACTGAAACTGGAGGTAGTATAAATCTATTACCACTTTCTGTTTCAATAGTAATTGAGAAAAGGGCACATTATATAAACCAAACTCCTTCTCGTAGTGTACACATGCACTGTTATAAGTTTTAATTATAGCTATTTATGCATGGCTCGAACCACCTTTATACTCTTAGTGATAGAGATAGTTGAACACAGTAGTAATGGCCTTACTTTGCCTAACTTTTTGGCCCCTGGGTCCCTGCCTCAGGACCCATGGTCCCTGGCCGGGGTCAATGACCTAGGGGTACCTAGGACCACCCCCTCTAAATTTTGGCAGGGGTACCATGGCCCACCCCCTAAATTTTGGCAGGGGTACATAGGACCACCCCCCTTAAATTTTGGAAATTGCCAAATCTAAAAATTTGGTATGGTAGCCTAGGACCATAGTATGTACCTCTATCAGTATTGGGTGTCTATGTCGTTCCCTTTCATGGGTAAAAAATTGCCAAAAATTCAAATTTCGGGGGTTTTTGACCTAATTTATCCCCTTGGATGAGGTGTTATTACCCTATATGGTTATATGGTCGTATACAGGGGTCCATTACCTTTCATAAGACATGGGTATATTAATGCACCCCTTGAAAAATTTGGGAGGGGTACCTTGGCCCACCCCTTAAATTTTGGAAATTGCCCAATTTGAACATTGGGTATTATAGTACAGGACCCTAATATGTATTATGATAAATTTGGGTGGTCCACCTCATTCCCTTTTAGGGGTACATAGGACCACCCCCCTTAAATTTTGGAAATTGCCAAATCTAAAAATTTGGTGTGGTAGCCTAGGACCATAGTATGTACCTTTATCAGTATTGGGTGTCTATGTCGTTCCCTTTCATGGGTAAAAAATTGCCAAAAATTTAAATTTCGGGGGTTTTTGACCTAATTTATCCCCTTTGATGAGGTATTATTACCCTATATAGTTATATGGACGTATACAGGGGTCCATTACTTTTCATAACATATGGGTATATTAATGCACCCCTTGAAAAATTTGGGAGGGGTACCTTGGCCCACCCCTTAAATTTTGGAAATTGACCAATTTAAACATTGGGTATTATAGTACAGGACCCTAATATGTATCATGATAAATTTGGGCGGTCCACCTCGTTTCCTTCCAGGGGCACAAAATTGCCAAAATATAAACGTAAGCAATACGTTATACCACGTGTTTGATTTTTGGTCGATTTTATCCCCTTTGATGAGATGTTATTACCTTATATGGTTACATGGTCATGTATAGGGGTCCATTCCCTTTCATAAGATATCGGTATATTTGTACACTCCTTTAAAATTTTGGGAGGGGTACTTTGGCCCACCCCTTAAATTTTGGAAATTGCCCAATTTAAACATTTGGTATTATAGTACCGGACCTTAACATGTATTATGATAAATTTGGGTGTTCCACCTCGTCCCCTTTTAGGGGTACAAAATTGTCAAAATATAAACGTAAGCAATACGTTGTACCACGTGTTTGGTCTTTTGGCCCAATTTATCCTCTTGGATGAGGTTCTATTACCTTATATGGTTATATGGTTATGTATAGGGGTCTATTCCCTATCATAAGACATAGGTACATTTGTGCACTTCTTTAAAAATTTGGGAGGGGTACTTTGGCCCACCCCTTAAATTTTGGAAATTGCCCAATTTAAACATTTGGTATTATAGTACCGGACCTTAACATGTATTATTATGATAAATTTGGGTGTTCCACCTCGTTCCCTTTTAGGGGTACAAAATTGTCAAAATATAAACGTAAGCAATACGTCGTACCACGTGTTTGGTCTTTTGGCCCAATTTATCCTCTTGCATGAGGTTCTATTACCTTATATGGTTATATGGTTATGTATAGGGGTCTATTCCCTATCATAAGACATAGGTACATTTGTGCACCCCGGGAGGGGTACTTTGGCCCACCCCTTAAATTTTAGAAATTGCTCATTTTATATATTTGGTATTATAGTACCGGACCTTAACATGTATTATTATGATAAATTTGGGCGTTCCACCTCGTTCCCTTTTAGGGGTACGAAATTGCCAAATTTTAGTACAACCACGTGTTTGGTCTTTTGGCCCAATTTATCCTCTTGGATGAGGTCCTATTACCTTATATGGTTATATGGTCATGTATAAAGGTCCATTACCTATCATAAGACATAGGTACATTTGTGCACCCCGGGAGGGGTACTTTGGCCCACCCTTAAATTTTGGAAATTGCTCATTTTATATATTTGGTATTATAGTACTGGACCCTAACATGTATTATGATAAATTTGGGTAGTTCACCTTGTTCTCTTTCATGCGTAAAAAAAATTGCCAAATTTTACTACAACCACGTGTTTGGTATTTTGGTTCACCCCTTGGATGAGGTCCTATTACCTTATATGATTATATGGTTATGTATATTGGTCCATTCCCTATTATAAGACATGGGTATATTGATGCACCCTTTAAAAAATTTGGGAGGGGTATCTTGACTCATCCACTCAATTTTAGAAATTGATTAATATAAGCATTTGGCATCTTCGTACAGGTCTTCAATATGTACAACTATAAATTTGGATGGTCCACATCGTTCCCTTTCATGGGTAAAGAACTACCAAAAATCAAATTTCGGATGTTATTGACCCCTATTTAATATGTTATATGGTTTATTACCTCTATATGTTTATGTTCTCTTTTAAATTTGGGAATTATCAAATAACAAAATTCGGTAAACGTTTTCTAGGACCCATTGGTATTCCTCTTATGGCCAAATATTCAAAATTTAAAGGTTATTGACCGGCTTTATTATTGAATAAGTACAGGATTTATTACTTTTTCATAAGACACAGGTGTATTTGTGTACCAATCTTAAATTTTGGGAGGGGTACATTTCTTATTGTCATATCAATAATTGGTAATTGTTCTTTGGGTAAATCATTGTGATCACGTGATCAGTTATTGACCTATGATGGGATTAGGAGTCCAGGACATTGGTACATTGAAACTTTGTAGGATAATTTGAGAATGCGTCATTGGTATTGATTATTACAGCCAAATATAAACGTAAGCAAGACGTTGTACCACGTGATTGACCTTGATGAGGTAGTGTACAGGGATACATAGCTAACCTTATTGAATCTTATTACTCATAGTCTTAAGGGAATACATGCTACAACACTGGCAAAGTTATTGTTAATGCAATTTCATTGGCTGATCACTATCTTTCGTGCAATCTGATTGGTTGATCACTATCTTTCGTGCAATCTGATTGGTTGATGAGTTTTAAATCTTTGCTGTATTCAGTTTTTAAGTTTTGTTTTACATTTAAAAATCTTGTTTTCGTTCAACATTTTGCACTCAATGATAAATATGATCAAAACCGTTTATTTGTTAATCGAATAGTTAAAAACCGGATAGTTTGACGGTTAACCGTGAAACGTAAAAATTTTTTAGTTTGAAAATTTTTTGTTTGAAAGTTTTTGTTTGAAAATTCTTGCTTTCAAATTTTTTGTTTGAATTTTTTGTTTGAGAATTTTGTTTGAAATTTTTTTTGACAACTTTTGTTTCAAAATTTTTTGTTTAAAATTTTTTTGTTTGAAATTTTTTTCGTTTCAAAATTTTGTTTGAGATTTTTTCGTTTGAAATTTTTGTTTGAATTTTTTTTTCGTTTTCAATTTTTTGTTTGCAAATTTTTGTTCGAAAATTTTGTTTAAAATTTTTTGTTTGAAATTTTTCGTTTCCAAATTTTTTGTTTGAAATTTTTTGTTTCAAAATTTTGTTTGAAAATTTTTTTTTTCGCTTCAAAATTTTGTTTGAATTTTTTTTCGTTTGAAATTGTTTGTTTGAATTTTTTTTTTCGTTTCAAAATTTTGTTTCAAAGATTTTTTGTTCTAAATTTTTGTTTCAAAGTTTGAGTTGACATTTTTAAAAGTTTGTGCACTTATTAGTAAAGAACTGGAACTGTTTAGAACAAAAACCTCTGGCAACATTGTGGTGCAATAGTACACGTCAGAACATGATAATGCAACGTCATCAGTTTTGCATCATATATAAGTATCGTTCGAGTTAGTATTCATGACAACATCATCATGGCTACTTGTCTGCAGTTTCTAAACACACGTGATGTGATGAAATCATTTACCAAGATTACTGATTTACAACAGAATGTACCTTATAGAATCTTAGCTAGCCAAATGATCCCTACAAAGTTTGGATTAAGAATCGTAGTGAAGCTTGAAAATGATAAGAATATAATTTTACCAGCAAGATATTTACCCATGGAACCATCAAAACAAGAAGAACTGCTGCGTTTCTTAAATACTGGATCTGTATCTTTATGTTACAAAGGATTCTTGGGTCGAAGTCATCAACTTGAATTTATTACACAGCCAGATTCGTCAGCCATTGTGATGAAATCATGAATCAGCACATTCCAATGACGTCAGCTGTAGTTGTATGAATTTGGTTGGTCGGCATGACGTCAGCAACTGTGATGAAATCATGAATTCAAACGTCAGCACATTCCTTACCAATGACGTCAGCAATAACTATAAACCAGCAAATACAGTGTCATCCCACGAAATCATTTGAGCAAGTGCTTTTCAGGAGGAAAGATGTGCACTTCTAACGATAAAGAGTTCATCTTCGCAAGCTATTATCCAATAAATATATTTCAAACAAAACATGTGATGATTGGTATCAGTGCTAGAACATTTGAACCTGTGATTCGATTGGGCAAAGCAGAACAATTTGGTGTACAACTGACCTGTGAAGAATGGCAAATATTATGTTCACGAATCGACCAAATGAACGATTATTTTCATGATGAGCTAAATGTGACCATAGTCAAATCATTAGGCTCAAATCATGAAGTGGTGATGCGTACAGTCCTCGAAGAGAAGATGGTGTTGTTACGTAAAAAGAGTACATTCCATGTCCCTCGCAACATGGTGTATCTAACACAAACAGAATGGAACAAATTCATCAGCGTATTCCAGTGTGTGAAATATGCAGTGGAAGTGTGCAACAAAACTAGTATATTCCTGAAAAAGTACTATTTTGAAAAATGTGTTATGCATATTGTACAACATGTATCTAGATATTGTGATGGTTGTCAACATCGTTCGTGGGTGCATACCTGTATTGATAAACAGTTTATTTGTGATCAAATGGACATTGAGTTTCCACCAATTGATATTGCATTAGACCTTAAAAGACTTCAACTGGAATTAAAATTATATGCTAAAGACAAACTAGTGCAAGAAGTTCAAAATACATTGTATCGACAATATCCAGAACCACTATCTGGTACGGATGTATGTGGAGTGTAATAAAATGATCCATTTCAATGAATTGTGTTTTTTCATTTCAAGTACAACCCCAGGTTCTGACGTGTACTATTGCACCACAATGTTGTCAAAGGTTTTTGTTCTAAACAGTTCCAGTTCTTTACTAATGGGTGCACAAACTTTGAAACAAAAAATTTAGAACAAAAAATCTTTGAAACAAAATTTTGAAACGAAAAAAAAAATTCAAACAAACAATTTCAAACCAAAAAAAAATTCAAACAAAATTTTAAAGCGAAAAAAATTTCAAACAAAATTTTGAAACAAAAAATTTCAAACAAAAAATTTGGAAACGAAAAATTTCAAACAAAAAATTTTAAACAAAATTTTCGAACAAAAATTTCAAACGAAAAAATCTCAAACAAAATTTTGAAACGAAAAAAAAATTTCAAACAAAAAATTTTAAACAAAAAATTTTGAAACAAAAGTTGTCAAAAAAAATTTCAAACAAAATTCTCAAACAAAAAATTCAAACAAAAAATTTGAAAGCAAGAATTTTCAAACAAAAACTTTCAAACAAAAAATTTTCAAACTAAAAAATTTTTACGTTTCACGGTTAACCGTCAAACTTTATCCGGTTTTTAACTATTCGATTAACAAATAAACGGTTTTGATCATATTTATCATTGAGTGCAAAATGTTGAACGAAAACAAGATTTTTAAATGTAAAACAAAACTTAAAAACTGAATACAGCAAAGATTTAAAACTCATCAACCAATCAGATTGCACGAAAGATAGTGATCAACCAATCAGATTGCACGAAAGATAGTGATCAGCCAATGAAATTGCATTAACAATAACTTTGCCAGTGTTGTAGCATGTATTCCCTTAAGACTATGAGTCATAAGATTCAATAAGGTTAGCTATGTATCCCTGTACACTACCTCATCAAGGTCAATCACGTGGTACATCGTATTGCTTACGTTTATATTTGGCTGTAATAATCAATACCAATGACGCATTCTCAAATTATCCTACAAAGTTTCAATGTACCAATGTCCTGGACTCCTAATCCCATCATAGGTCAATAACTGATCACGTGATCACAATGATTTACCCAAAGAACAATTACCAATTATTGATATGACAATAAGAAATGTACCCCTCCCAAAATTTAAGATTGGTACACAAATACACCTGTGTCTTATGAAAAAGTAATAAATCCTGTACTTATTCAATAATAAAGCCGGTCAATAACCTTTAAATTTTGAATATTTGGCCATAAGAGGAATACCAATGGGTCCTAGAAAACGTTTACCGAATTTTGTTATTTGATAATTCCCAAATTTAAAAGAGAACATAAACATATAGAGGTAATAAACCATATAACATATTAAATAGGGGTCAATAACATCCGAAATTTGATTTTTGGTAGTTCTTTACCCATGAAAGGGAACGATGTGGACCATCCAAATTTATAGTTGTACATATTGAAGACCTGTACGAAGATACCAAATGCTTATATTAATCAATTTCTAAAATTGAGTGGATGAGTCAAGATACCCCTCCCAAATTTTTTAAAGGGTGCATCAATATACCCATGTCTTATAATAGGGAATGGACCAATATACATAACCATATAATCATATAAGGTAATAGGACCTCATCCAAGGGGTGAACCAAAATACCAAACACGTGGTTGTAGTAAAATTTGGCAATTTTTTTTACGCATGAAAGAGAACAAGGTGAACTACCCAAATTTATCATAATACATGTTAGGGTCCAGTACTATAATACCAAATATATAAAATGAGCAATTTCCAAAATTTAAGGGTGGGCCAAAGTACCCCTCCCGGGGTGCACAAATGTACCTATGTCTTATGATAGGTAATGGACCTTTATACATGACCATATAACCATATAAGGTAATAGGACCTCATCCAAGAGGATAAATTGGGCCAAAAGACCAAACACGTGGTTGTACTAAAATTTGGCAATTTCGTACCCCTAAAAGGGAACGAGGTGGAACACCCAAATTTATCATAATAATACATGTTAAGGTCCGGTACTATAATACCAAATATATAAAATGAGCAATTTCTAAAATTTAAGGGGTGGGCCAAAGTACCCCTCCCGGGGTGCACAAATGTACCTATGTCTTATGATAGGGAATAGACCCCTATACATAACCATATAACCATATAAGGTAATAGAACCTCATGCAAGAGGATAAATTGGGCCAAAAGACCAAACACGTGGTACGACGTATTGCTTACGTTTATATTTTGACAATTTTGTACCCCTAAAAGGGAACGAGGTGGAACACCCAAATTTATCATAATAATACATGTTAAGGTCCGGTACTATAATACCAAATGTTTAAATTGGGCAATTTCCAAAATTTAAGGGGTGGGCCAAAGTACCCCTCCCAAATTTTTAAAGAAGTGCACAAATGTACCTATGTCTTATGATAGGGAATAGACCCCTATACATAACCATATAACCATATAAGGTAATAGAACCTCATCCAAGAGGATAAATTGGGCCAAAAGACCAAACACGTGGTACAACGTATTGCTTACGTTTATATTTTGACAATTTTGTACCCCTAAAAGGGGACGAGGTGGAACACCCAAATTTATCATAATACATGTTAAGGTCCGGTACTATAATACCAAATGTTTAAATTGGGCAATTTCCAAAATTTAAGGGGTGGGCCAAAGTACCCCTCCCAAATTTTTAAAGGAGTGTACAAATATACCGATATCTTATGAAAGGGAATGGACCCCTATACATGACCATGTAACCATATAAGGTAATAACATCTCATCAAAGGGGATAAAATCGACCAAAAATCAAACACGTGGTATAACGTATTGCTTACGTTTATATTTTGGCAATTTTGTGCCCCTGGAAGGAAACGAGGTGGACCGCCCAAATTTATCATGATACATATTAGGGTCCTGTACTATAATACCCAATGTTTAAATTGGTCAATTTCCAAAATTTAAGGGGTGGGCCAAGGTACCTCTCCCAAATTTTTCAAGGGGTGCATTAATATACCCATATGTTATGAAAAGTAATGGACCCCTGTATACGTCCATATAACTATATAGGGTAATAATACCTCATCAAAGGGGATAAATTAGGTCAAAAACCCCCGAAATTTAAATTTTTGGCAATTTTTTACCCATGAAAGGGAACGACATAGACACCCAATACTGATAAAGGTACATACTATGGTCCTAGGCTACCACACCAAATTTTTAGATTTGGCAATTTCCAAAATTTAAGGGGGGTGGTCCTATGTACCCCTAAAAGGGAATGAGGTGGACCACCCAAATTTATCATAATACATATTAGGGTCCTGTACTATAATACCCAATGTTGAAATTGGGCAATTTCCAAAATTTAAGGGGTGGGCCAAGGTACCCCTCCCAAATTTTTCAAGGGGTGCATTAATATACCCATGTCTTATGAAAGGTAATGGACCCCTGTATACGACCATATAACCATATAGGGTAATAACACCTCATCCAAGGGGATAAATTAGGTCAAAAACCCCCGAAATTTGAATTTTTGGCAATTTTTTACCCATGAAAGGGAACGACATAGACACCCAATACTGATAGAGGTACATACTATGGTCCTAGGCTACCATACCAAATTTTTAGATTTGGCAATTTCCAAAATTTAAGGGGGGTGGTCCTATGTACCCCTGCCAAAATTTAGGGGGTGGGCCATGGTACCCCTGCCAAAATTTAGAGGGGGTGGTCCTATGTACCCCTAGGTCATTGACCCCGGCCAGGGACCATGGGTCCTGAGGCAGGGACCCAGGGGCCAAAAAGTTAGGCAAAGTAAGGCCATTACTACTAACACTTGGAAAACATTTTTAAAATTATTTCTTCTGTTTAAGCTAGTAATTATTGAAAATTTGGATGTAATATCAAATCTTCTTTCTTTTCTTCACGCATACAATTAAAAACACCAAATAGAAAGACCAATAGTTTACACTGGTAGAATTTTTATTTCTCTGACATTTTCAGTTTCTCAATTCTAATCAGCTATACCTTGTATTGTTATTTCGGTTTCATTTCTGATTTATAAGCTTTGAAATCTTCAGAAAAATCAATTTTGGTATCTCATAGTACGTAAACAAGAAATTACAAGGAGATTTTCATTTAAGGGGAAATCGCACTTCAAGTAATCCATTGTAATTAAAAAGAATTAAAAATGCTTCTAAAGGAATTTTTAATATTGATGTATTTTTGTTCGGGAAGTTATTCCAAATTTTCAACTATTTATGAGATACTCTGCACAGCATCCTTAAAGTCGAAAAAAAAAAACTTTTTTTTTTTTTTTTACTTTGCCTACAAATTTCTTTAAAGTAGCTGTAAAGACTGCATTAGTGGTACATGGATTCAAATATTATTTTCTTACATTTTGCAAAAGCACAAATCAGAAAAATAGAAAAATTAAACTTTCTCTATATAAACATTTTGGCTAATTATTGTAAGTTGTAGATGTCATAAATTCTGTGACAAGAATTTGCTATGATATGCTTATTTACATGAGTAATAAAAGAAGAAATGGAATGCCTTGAAATTGTGGCCCACACCAGCACAGACCCGCCTCTAGTTTTACTGTAATAATTACTAGTCCTGAGCATACATCATTTTCAGCACACACCACACATAAACTTCGGATTGCTTTCCGAAATAAGATAGACATGATTTACTGAGCCATAGTACTTTCTTCCAATCATCGGCAATCCATTTCTATATAAGCAGCACAAGGATTTTCTACCGTTGAGAAGTTGCGATCAGGAGGAATTAATAGACAATTACATAAGTTGATACATTTGAACTAAATACATTATGAAAAATAACTTACCATCGAGAAAATAGAGGAAGAAGAGAAAGAGTGACAGAGACGAAAATAAGTAATTATTTTGACTTTCCTTTCGACTTCTTTCGCTTGATGATAATGTAGAAATTCGGTAAATCATTGTGGTAAATATACTACCCTCTCCAAACAATTGTAATTCATGCTGATACGCTGATTTGGTTGTCGAACATCCTCCTTAGAACATCTAGGATGAGTTCATGGTCCGATTCTAGATCATGCAAATTTGTGAAAAACAGCAGTGTGTCCATAGTTTCTCTTAGTGTACTCCATTTTCCTCTCGGATTCGTCTCCTGCTTACAGGATATAATAACGAATCTAAAACTACAGTTATTACATTTTTTCATTTCACTTCAAATGTGGTTCATATTATACATGCTACAAACTGACTACTTTTATATTTCCGACAGTAATAATAATTTATGATGTAAATACTGAAAAGAAAAGTATTAATATATATTATGTGTAGTCTGTTAAATCAAAGGCTTCTAATCTTTTTTGACTAGCGATACAATTTTTAGAACGCTTACGACTTTACGGCCAAAATATATTAATCAGCTTCTTTATTATAAATACAATATAAATTTATAATATTGTAATAATATATAAATTGGAATGGTAATATAGAGTTTAAAACAATATTAATATATTTTTTTTTTACTTCATAGTGTTCTCCAAGTATCGCCAAGTGAAGTTGAACATTAATGCTCCTGTTTGTTGGTACTGTATGTCTCAAAATTTATTCTAGTTTATCATCAAACGCTTCATGCTCCTATAATGTCTACGTTGATAGATCATCTGGATGGTACAAATATGCTTTTTAAATTGTCAGATTCGATGTCTCACTCCACGGAGCTGTGCAACACATCAATGTATCGCAAAACATCGGTTGGGAAAACCATATTAAGTGATTAATTTTGATCATTATCAATATTTTCAAGTAAATAGCAAGGAATATCACGATGATTCAATGATACAGCTCTCGTGTCTGGTGAGGGATCCTTGGTTCGATCTCAGATTTTGGAGCTTTTACTCACAATATTGTTTTCGTGGTTCTTTTCGGTAATTTAGATTTCTCCACTTAGAATCTTATTCCGCCACTTTGATTCATAATCCTTCACGGTAATTAATAATCCGTTTCCTTGAGCTTATAGGGCATAATTGTGGAAAGTACGGCACACAGTTAATTCGTTTAAAAAATACTAAAATGCCTTCGATGTTTTTCTGCTGTATTGATATACTGAAATGATATATTGTAATGCTGTTCTATGACCTGATACATGCCTGCCATTAATACCTGATATGTCACGCCTACTCCTTAATTCATGCAGCAGATTTTTCGTTCCATCTGTTCCTATAAAAAATAAAAAAAGTTTCATTACAATCATACTTTGCATTTTTTAGGAACAAGTACTATTCTTGTGAGGATAAAAAGAAAACATTAATTCCTTCAGGATGTGTGTATAATTTTCTTATAAACTGTAATATTGTCTTGTAAACTAACTAAGTTTAAATGTAACTTATAATTTATGCATACAATGAACCAGCAGTTAACAATGTTTTGTGTCTTTGCTTCACTTCACTTCACCTTTTAGAAATTTGTTGAATGACTTAACTACAGTATGTAATATATAAGTAATTTTTTTTACAACATAGGTCCGCGTCCTTATGATCCATAAGTAAGTAATCCCTATCCATTTACGTATTGAAAAGGTATTTCTTTCATTTGGTTAATAACAACCAAATAAGTTTCCGTATCCTTGATTATGTATCCTACTTCACTTAGTTATTGTCAATTGAGCTAGGTAGGAATGTGTACTGACTTATCACATTACTTAAAATGTGTTAATATCAGGCGTGCTTCAGGAATACATTAGCGAGTCGGTTTGTCAACTAGAAGAAGAAACATAAACATTTAACAAAATATTTTTATTTGAAATGGTTGTCGTAATATAGACTTTATATTGATTTAAAAATTTCATTAATATTTTATTATATGATATCGAACCCATAACAATTATTAAAGGACATAAAACAATATATTTCACTCAATACTGACGCTGTTTGAAGTTAAATTACTTTTGACTATATATCTTAACAAGTATCTCCATAAGCAGAAATATTTAGGGATAGAAGGTTCTAATATTCTTTCTTCTATCATATAATAGAACAATTAAATACTGTATCAAAATAATAATTTAATGTTATGAAGATATCAATTCTAGTATTAATAACTTAAGATATCAGAATATATAAATGATATTATAAATTATTTTATGATGAATGCGTGCACTCTAAGCTATAAGAAATGCCCCTCAGTAAACTGCGTACAAGTTGTGATCGAATTTTCTTTGGAAGCAGTTGTTGCGAATCTAGGCAAGAATAATTACTTTCAGTATATATATATATATATATATATATATATATATATATATATATATATATATAGATAGATAGATAGATAGATAGATAGAGAGAGAGAGCCGTTGGGGGAAGAGGAAAAATATTAATTTCAAAGTTTCAGAGCAGTTATTTGGTGAATTAAGTTCTTAATATGATGAGTCTACAAAGGCTAGCAAGTGAATTAACTAACGAAGAACTAACAGAAGAAAGAGATTGTGTATAAGATGTCGAAAAATAGTACTCACAAAATTATATATTAAAAAAATAAATAAACTTTTCAGCTTTATTATAGAAATTCTGAACTTAGTTGAACGTAATTTAAAACTTATTGACTATTATACATTCATATTCAAATCTGATATACGTACGAAGACGTTCTATATCGGCCAATAATCTGTGGCAACGAAATCCATCTCCGTCTGTTGAAGATATCAAATCACATGGATCTGCAAGTATTTATAAAAATATTCAAACACAGTACATTATTTGTATTTTAATCACATACATTTATATATATATATATATATATATATATATATATATATATATATATATATATATATATGAATTCATAAATTTATGCAGTTAGGTATATAGTTAGGTTGGTATTTCTATATATATATATATATATATATATATATTTATTTATGAATATATAATTTCGAGATTACAATTTACTCTTTAAGCTACAGAGATATGTAATTAAACGTTTGTTTCCATTTTAAAATTTTTAAGAATTACTGGTAATCTTGCTTTGACTGTTATGGGATGATTTAAAGGAAATGGAGTTACTTCTTCTATATATATTTAAAGGTCCCGCGTGTCAATTTTTATATTAATTTTGTTATTACATACTATATGATAATGAAATGAAATAAATCTACCTTCAATATCTCTTTCCGACATTTCCCAAAGACAGCGTTGTAAGGCATCATCACTTCTTAAAATTGCATTCCATGGTTCTGAAATATTACAAAAGAAAAGTTTATCTGAATACCAAAGCAGTATTTCCTTTATTATTTTGTATTACTATCTTCAAACTTTATGGATAAAGTATTTTATTTACTATAAGAAAGCTATAACATAAACTTTCATTAGGGTATTTTCCAACTTGTTTTTATTTCATGTATTTGTGTTAATGTCAGCCGATCGAGTATTCCGTATGTAAACTTTATCTGTGGATCAGCCATTGATCGCGTATGAGGTGAATTACTACAAATTACGTATTGTTGCCAGTATCACACTAAAAGACTTGATGGGGATAGACTTAAATATTAGTTTTACTTTAATAGTTGTCGTACAAATTCAATTCCCTGTCATCAAAATTAGTTTTTTTCTGTCGATTTTCTTAAAAACTGTATGTGCAGATTTAGCACCACGTACGTCAATTTGTTCAATTTGATGGGATTGTTTTATCGTTTTACATTTTTCCCTCGTTATACTCTTATGACATTATGGAATTATACTCTTAATACAGGGCATGTCAAAATGGCGAATCCAATATTAGAACTTTATTCTTTGAAAAATAATACATATATGCTATTGAGAAACATGCGCTTCGAAAGGTTAACTCTCAAAGTTTAGTTTTCACACAGTGTTTCCAGTTTTTACCATTTCTAGCAACCAGTTAAGAAAAATGACGTTGACTGAGGAACAGAGGTCATTCTGTGTGGTTGATTATCATGTAAACAAATTTGTGATTAGCGTGCAAGGGAACTTTTCGTACCCAACATCGGAGATATTCACCTACGGGGAGGACCATTAGTACCGCCACTTCCAACAACATTGGTGGCTTGCATCTCTGCATCACAGTAGCCATTGGTGATATTGGCCGCGATATGCCATAAAAGATTTGGTAATATAAATACAATTCTATATAAATACTACAAATACTGTGCTACATATCGCGAGGTTCTCACATCGATCAACTCATCACATCGTCAATCACATCTTTCTTGTGATATGTTTGAAAAAAAAAACTTTAATAGTTTACCTTTATTAAGAGACATATCGTAATGTTTAATAGATTTCATAGAATAAATCTCTGAAATCTGGTCCATGATTTTGACTTGCTCTGCAGTAAGCATGGAGAAGACTTTTATAAAGTACTTATAACTGACTTTTAGGAGAAAAGAGGCCAATCCCACTGCTTTGCATGTTCGCTTCCTACAAGTGACAATAGTTCCAATTATCATATTTATAATAGAAAAGAATGTCAGTTTGTCATTAATGCCTACACCTAATAGTACAAAGTTAAGCATATACTTGTCGCTACCTGTACTACCTGTCTTCGTGATGTTAGTAGATGACACTAGGATACAGCAATTGGCAGATTTAAAAATATTATGGCGATTAGTTTGCAAGTTAGAAACTGAATTGTTTCAATTCAATTACTTCAATATACGACAAGGCCCGTAACCATATGAACATTTCTGCAGCAATATATTGTGACTATTTAATGATAAATGCAATTGTATAATTTCAATTTAGTTATATAAAAATTGATAATGATCATGCCGAACATGGCTAATGATCATCTTTATTATTAAGACATTAATAAATAATTACAACTATTAATTAAGCACTATTTTACAAAGGTGAAGGCTGAGTACTACAAATAGTTTTATTTAAAAAAGAATTGGTAATAAAGAAAAATATAAGCATTTATGTAAAATAAAATTAAGTACCTCCGGCTCCTTTTTTCTCTATGTCTCTAATACATGATTTCATCGCATCAGTTACTGACTCCAGGAAACCCCAACGATCTTAACATTTCAAAATTCATGAAAAAGAAAAATGAGAGTACCATTAGATAATTACATAAACATATTCAGTACACGGTATACCAAATGCATATTGTATCGGTACACGGTATATCGTATTAAGACTATAAGTAAGATTTAAAAACTATCACCTTGTGTTGTTTGTACGTAATTGTACATAATGAACTAAAAATAAAGTTCATTACGTGAACTTGCTAATTACTCTTTCGAAATTAAGGCGAAGAAATCTACGGTCCTTTTAATACCTATGTTAAGAATGATAATATAGTTAGTCCGCTTACCTTCTTCAAGTAAATATGTTTCACTAATTAACAACAACAATTTTTTCCAAAGTTCTGGGAGATTTGTTTTAAATTTTTAGTTTCATAACCATTAACCTTTCTTAATTAATACAATATTTGTTCAACATTTTCTAATTCTTTTAACTCAAAGATATAGACAAGCAATTCCCGACTTTAATTTCGAAAAAATGGGGATCAAGCTTGACTTTTGAGGAGATTTTGTTTTTGATTATCTCTGCATATTTTGTAAACATTAATGATCGTGAAGAACCTCATAAACCTAGCGTGTACTCACAGCCTCCACGAGACTGCAGGGATCAGTGATAAAGTGATCACCTATGTGCTTTAGATATCTAGTTCCATCCTACCTCGCCAGCTATACTTTGTGTTGGAAAATATCATATGCGTAGATTTTCTTTGGGTTGTCGTGTTTCCTTCTTCTTTCTTCATTAAATCATTTCATTTATCATCATCATCCCTGTATTTATAAGCCTCGTTTTATAATCGTGGGGCTTCGAACTGGAAATTTCATTGCATACTTTCCACTACTTGAATTCCGTTGTAATGGTATTGTACGAGACTGAAATTGCTCAACAAAAGTAATAACTGTACGTTTTGATCTCTGCTGAGAGATAATAAGTGTCTTTAAATTGTCAGTATCTTCAATTTTGATATTAATTTTTATGAAGTGCATTATATTTACATATAAACTGAACCATACATATTATTATGATTCAGGGGATTTCCACAGATAGCACTGTCTCTATCCTACCTTTGTAATGTACCATGACGTAGGAATTCTGAGTTTTGGAAAATCCGTATCATAAATTGAATGAAAATGAACAAAAAAATTAATGTGACAATTATTATAGAATCAATGCTTATAATATACTAATGACTTATGTTTTCTTATAATGGAAAGGTAATAACAAAAGAATAAGTTTATCTTACACTATATTTACATGTAAATGTTATAAATTATATTTTCACATCGCTTCGGGACATTACCTGGATAACCTTTGAAAATGTTTCTGAGATGCTTACCTTTAACTTCCCTGTTTTCCAAGGTATGCAGAAAGTGGTTAAGAAGATCTACACCTATATTGAAAAATAATAATGATTATTGGACAATTAAATACATATTCATTAATTTGTTATTGTTGTACAGTTTTCTATATATTTAAATTACAAGATCTGTAGCTATATCGTATTTACGTTTTATGTACAAATATATTACCACATATAATGGTGTTTTTTATCAGTAAACGTATTAGAAATACCATCATGTTACTTAGAGCCAATGGGTATAAATATCATAATCATATTTGGGTAGAAATATAAAAAATACTCATCACGATTTCGCAGAGGGACTGGAGTCTACTTTTCCAATTATAAGCATTTGAGCATCTGCCTGTCCGTTTTACGGCAACTGAGATAATTTTTTTTTAGATTTCAATTAAACTTTACTATATTTTTCTTTAAGATTTACAGAATAAGCCTAATTTTAGAGTTAACTCTGTCGGAGATTAAGAAACAAAGGGAATAAAATTACACGTTTGGTAAATTATGTTTGTACATGATATAATGCAACAATATTACTCTATTAATTTCGTAAAAATGATGCTATTTAAGTCTGATGCATTCTGACATTTTCCTTTAACGAGTTCCAATGATTTGTATCTCTTAGGATTGCAGCTCGTCGAGAATAACATGTAAAAAGTGACAAATTTAACCATAGCCTCGTAGTTTATTCGTTTTCAAAATCTGATAACAAAATTATTTTCCCATCTTTCAGCCTTCGTAATTATTATTACTTGGGGCTGAAGTTAATAACCCGGGTTCATCATCATTTCCAGTTTGTGGCTACTTCTTTAGTTTTTTACCTCTCTTCCACAAATGAAAGCTACATAGTTTACTGTGTTATAGGATGCAATTCACCTGTAAAACGTGAAATCTAACGCTCCTCACCGGAGGGGATAAGCGCAATCAAATGCATGAAACCATGGTTACGTTGATATGGATTCAAAGATTATAATGTTCTTCAGATATGATAATATCACATAGGTAGATGTTGAGCGGACGTTTTCGGGCCTGAAACACATCTTAACGGAAATATACCGTAGTCAATATGTTGGCGACTTTAAAGTAATGCTTATGATATTGTGTAAAATGAAGTGAATTATGTGTTAATGGTGCCACTGTTTCAAGACGTAATGCAATATTTACGTAATACTCTCATCGTTTCTTGTTATAGCATTTATTAACGTATTTTACCTGCAGTTTCATGTTCGTAATATTAATACTTCTACGATTAGGAATTTACGGTCTATTTCTTCGTTTCGATGGATTCATGTCATTAATCCTTTCGAAGCTATACTAATCAATTGATACTATGTACAAATCATAATGTAGATTAATGAATTTGGGTAAATTAATGACATAACATAAATAATATTTCCAGTATAAACTGTCATCTTTAAAATTTGTTTCTCTGCCATTTTTGTTACATTATTTTACTATAACTGCCATTCTTTATTGACAATAATAAAATTAAGAAAATTATGTCTACGAAGTGCAATAAAAACTAGAGTATTTAAGGGGTTTGTCATAAATTTAATATTTACTTTATCTTTTTAAAGTTAGCAAGCATTATGTGAAAAACAAAATTATGGTGAAGTGTTAGGAACTGTTCATAAATATCGTCTAAGTATATTGACTGCTACATTTACAATAAAATATCCAAATGTGTGAAGTAATTTCGTCACTTCCCATCTTTACGGAACTGCACTGTTTCAAATGTTATATTCGTATTTCCAGTTCGGAACAATATGACTTGATAAAGGTAGGCGTATATTTCCATACAGATACGTTACTTTACCTTACTTATCTCTGATTTGTTCAAACAGTTTTTTTGGTAATTTACCCTTCAATAACTCGGAGGTAAAATTACTGTTTGACTATACGAAGGCAATATTATTTAAGTTTGTACTCTTACCTCATATTTCCAAAGAACCCATCTAAGATGATAAAAATCCAACCAGGGTGTGCTAAATGTGTTGGAAGTTATCCATTTTAAACTTGCAATGCAAAACTCATTCTGACGTAGTGGAATCATGTGAAGAACAGAATGTCACTTCCAAATACGTAGGTGGGAAACATGTGAACAAGGATATGTCAGTACCAAGTAGAGAATTTGGATGCATGTAAAGAACGGGTACCTTGCTACCATGGAAGTACGTCCGACACATGTGAAAATGGGAATGTTATTACATGTAAGTAGGTCGGAAGCATGTGGAAATGGGAAGTCACTATCACATAAGTAAGTCGGAAGCATGTGCCAAAAAGTACTAGGATCCACTACTTCTGGTTGCAATAGAACTGAATGAGAATTGAACCAATTTTCGCGGTACTGGATCCATATCAAATATCGAATACCATGTTTTCACTATGTCGATCAGCATTGAATCCGGAAATTATAGATGTCCTCCACTTTCAGTGTGAATCGAATGACAAAGCTCGAGACGAAACTTGCGATTCAGTATCCATAAAAAAATCATTTCTCGTTATTTCTTACCAATTTTCCCGTATAAAGATAAATATTGAACCGGCTTGTTCGATGGTAGTAGTAAATTTATTCGATTTCGGGCTTAGGTAGAGAGAGATAAGAGTTGTGATCCAATCAATCCGTAAGACGCTGCATCGATTAGGGAAACTGTATTTTAGTATCTATTGTCATTTCCGGTCTCTACCAATCAACGTTGCAACCGGAAATAATCTATTCTTGGTAGATATACCGAGTAGAAATAGAGGAAACTTCATTCTGCTTCCTACCGTTTTTCTATAAGACTTCCAGTCATAGAGTCTGGATAAAATACAGACTGTATAGCATAGTTTGGAAATCTAATTGTAATTAATAACTAAACTGTATGAAACTAACCCCAGTCCGTCCAATCCAAGAATAATTGTAATTAAATTATTTATTATTGTTGTTTTGTGTAAAAATTGATCATTTTAACCTACAGTTTTATTAAAGATATTGTAATGTCTTCATCTATATACCATGGTGGTTAACTGTATTTTAAAACACATAGGTGATAAGTGAAAATTGAACCTTAGGAAAATCAAGATGGAGGAAAATAGACAGCTCAAAAATAAAAATCGATATCCATCATTAGTTTACATACTAGAGGCAAATGTACTTTGAAATTGACATAAATGCTTCTCTAATGGGTCACTACAAAGTTTCAAAGGAAATTTTCCTTTTATTTTACCCAGCCCTAGTTTTTGATTGTTGTGGTGTGTTCGAATGGTCATCTACGTCCCTCGTAAGAAAATGAGTGTCATATTAGAAGTAAGTCTCTGATTGTTAGAAGTTTGAGGAAGTTTGAGGGCGCTCTTAGGACTGTGAGTGTCAATGTCAGTAACACGCAAACAACCAAGATGCTATCTGCACTTAATCGTGTATTTTTATACATATCTGGTACACACACACAAACAAATTATATGTTTCAAAAGAATTATCAATCTGAACAAATAAAATTCTTTTTAGTACTAAAGAATAGTCTTTCTCCAATACCATGTATCAAAATTTACCATCATTGATCTGACCGATGTAAACTATCGAATTATATATTATATATTTGTGTATAGTATCATATCTTTGCAAAAATTTAAGTTAAAAAATTAATGATAGTTGATATGCTTATTTTCAATACATCTTGTTTATCTGACAAAACCTATAGGAACTTAGAGAAAGCAAACTCCTCATTATGTTTAAATCCTTTTAGTTACTGAAATATTTAGTGTAACAACGTTTTATTAGTCCAAAGCTGTCACACACACCAAATATATTTGTAACCAAAATAAATTTAACATAAATAACCGTTCTTTTGTCTCATATTCTGATAAAATTTGTAAATATAATATGTACACATAATCTTTAGAAATGTCCATTGCAACGGATGTTGATTAATGACAATAAGGCATATGTTTTTTTTTGAATCGCCAGATTGTATCAAAGGAATAAGACAGATTTTGAAAATAAAAACGTGACTTTTGGGATATATCTTATTAATCGTGTTGAATTCTGGGATATACCTCATAACTAAGTCATTCTAAGACTCTCATAACAAAAGTTAGATTTGGATATATTTCAGTATTATTTTCATCCGAATATGCTGTGCTGTTATCGCACAGCATTAGTTTTTAAGTTTACCTCAATATTTGTTTTTCCTTTGTTCTCGGGAGCAACTTCTGACGATTTTAGCTCACCCATTTTATGTTGTTCAGCTTAATAAGATGCATCTATTTCTATTTACCTTATCGTTTTACATTCTTTCCATTAAAGACCAGTGATCTTCAATTATTTTATACATTTTTACGTTTTTTTAAAGATCTAATGTTTACAACATTATCATTACTTTATTGTTCGTTTTCCTCTCATCTACATATTTCGGAAGTAAACAGAAGTTAAACAAAGAGAATTTTGAAGTAACATTTTTTCTAATAGATTTAATTCCGTGACAATTCAAAGCATTAAACAGTCGTTTATGTTTGTAACCATTCCTTTCTATACATGATTTTAAAACTAAACTGCAGTAAGGTAAAAGACTGATACTACCACCTGATTGTACATGGAACAATTTAGAGATTTTGTTCAATTTTTATCATTGAGATATGTAATTCATATTTTAAGAATATATTTAATACTTTTAATGTATTTAATTTATTTGTTTTGATCGAGTGTTGTCAACTCAAAATTGAAATAATACCTTGGAGACTTGCCTCATAACATTGGCTTTCTGGTCCCTTACACACATTCCCATCTAAAGAAAAAACAGAAATTTAAAATTGAATTAATTGAATATCTTGCTTTTTAAATATTAGCATTAATAGTAGCAAAGCTAGAACAGGACTGGAATACTGAAGGTAGGAGTGTTGAAAACATAATGTACAACATTATATATATATATATAGTGAGCAATTTGTTTAGGTGTGCCGTTATGAATGTTAAACTAATGGACAAAAAGAGCTGAAATATTGTATTATACAAATATCAGGAGGTAGACATCGTTTAGCATACTCGCTGATAACACAAGATTAAGTGTTGCCTACCCAACACAAAGTAGTAGTACCTAAGCCGTAAACATCATCAACGCCTAGTGGTCTACTTGCCGGTAAATGTCGACCTTCGATATAGCGATGCGTCGAAGTATTGCCGCTAGTGTGCCACTGGCGGCAGGGTTTCGTCGAGTCGAAAGAGATATTTAGAGTCAGGGTGTTGAAGTTACCACCGCGTAGCAGCAAGATCTTCATTTTAGTCCCCGCACCTTCAATCTGTCGCAGAATTGGGAAGAGAACGAAAAGAACTATCGCCTGGCATGTGCATGCGGTTATTGTTATATATTGCTTTTTGATAACGAATTGTTCCTAAAGTGTGATAGAAGGTGACGTAATAGGCAGGTGGCCAAAAATGTAGAACCAATAATAACGTGTAGGCCATGGAAGCCTGTTGCCATGAAAAATGTTGAACCACATACAGCGTCTGCGATGGTGAATGGAGCTTTATAATATTCATATGCTTGTAAGGCAGTAAAGTATAGACCTAAAAGGATTGTAAGTAGTAGATTTTGTGTAGCTTGAGTGTGATTGGCTTCTATTAGTTTATGGTGGGCTCATGTTACAGTGACTCCTGAGGCTAGTAAAATTGCGTATTAAGTAGGGGGACCATCAAGAGTAACCATGAAGTGAAAAATCTTGAGATGAATTGTATGAATTTAGATCGCAACTTTCGCCGGTAATTAGAAAGTGAATATGATAGAACTATGAAATAAAGTAAACAGACGCGCGTCATTTTGTTATAAAATTACACGGCGAACGCATTTTATCTGATCCCAAACGGTTATCGTCCAATATACACTGTTAAAGGAGCACTCTGATTGGCCAAAATTAAAAATGCATCATTGATTTATCTCTTCGTGAGGTTTTCTTTATCGCCTCCTTGGTGAAGTCCGAAGAGCATGCATTTAGTAATCATAAGGTTTGTGGTTCGCGCCCTCTGTGGGTTACTTTTATTAGTGCTTTTAGGCTCACCTTATTGTAAACAAATCACACACATATAGGTGATTTAACATATTTTGGGAGAGTAATATTGTGGTTTCATTGGCGTTTCATTGCGTATGTGGCGCGGTATAATTTTCAGAACGGAAGTTATTCTACCGCTAATCGTCGCTGCGGAGCCGCCAATTCTTGCAAGATATCGCTAATTGCCCATCGGTGGTCCATCGACGCTTATGGCATGGGGAATTTTCCAAATAGCACTACATCAGGTTATTATGCAATTCAAACTTGCGTGTAAAAGGATAACTTATAATGTTTCATTTATTATTCAATATTGGAAACTAAGGATGATACAGTATGACAAACATCCAAATTTTGGTTGCCTCTAAAGTAGTAGTAAAGCGACAGTTTATATCTAGATTACTTGAGTATCTAATATGGTGATCATGATAAGACTGATATTGAATGATTGGCATTGAAGTTACAAGGCATTGAAAGTTTGTCGTTTTTCAAGAACTTTTATTTCGAAAAAATGCTTCGAAAAGTATTTCATCCAAGTACACAGTTGGTTTTCGATAGACGTGAAGGTTACAATGCCATTTATAACGTTGGATATGCCAGATCATTGTGGAGATACAGTAGAAACTGTTGAAGTTTGCAGTTTCGAAAATGTGCTGTATTTACATCTGCCAAAAAATATTGTTTCAAAGGTGTAAAAGGAAAGTAACTTAAAAGGTATTTTAAAAATTTCCCTTACATATACCATTTTAAGCAATATATGAAGTTTTAACATTTATATCCTCCGAATGGTTTGAGATGTCAAATTAATGGAAACAGCATTGCAATGTTCATGACCTGAAAACCATTAATGTAATTGGATGTGATACTTATGTAAACACTTTTCCGAAATACAGTTCTTCGATTAAATCAAATTTCCAGTTGCTTGTAACTTCGTGTTTACTCGTTCGAAATACGTCATACAATGATCGTTGTATTCAATATTAAGGTACTTTGGATGTGCATAACCCCCTCCTTCTTAGTCTCGTAATTATTGCTGAAGAACCGCTAAGATTTGATTGTTTTGCAGAGTTTATTCTATTCACTACAAATAAATTTAAAACACAAATATCGGAGTGTAGACAAAATTGCGGGTTAGTTAAGTTTATATGGAGAGGAGAAATTGTGGAACAAGATACAAAAACTTATTCTCATTATCTGGAACAAGGAGGAATTGCCACAAGAGTGGAAAGTATCAATCATTGTTCAAATTTACAAGAGAAAGCGAAGAAACTGATTTTAATAGTTATGGAGGCATCTATCTTCTGTCAATATGCTATAAAATTATTTAAAACATTCTATCAGCTAGATGGATTCTAAACGCAAATTATATTATTGAAAATTATTAGTGCGGGTTATACTAAAATCGATCAATTATCGATTATATTTACTATTCGACAAGTACTTGAAAAGAAACTGAATGCAATACCGAAGTACATTTTAGAAAGGCGTAAGACCTGGTTAGGAGGGAAACATTGTACATTTTTACAGAATTCGGAGCAACGAGAAAACTAGTTAGACCAGTTAGATTCATATATTTAAATAAATCCCAAAGTAAAGTCCGAGTAGAAAAATTTTTCTCCACGAGCTTTCATGTCGAGAATGGCCTGAAACAGAGATATTCGTTTTCGGTATTACTATTCAACTTTGTTCTGGGATACGCTATAAGGAAAATCAAAGATGGCGAACAGGACCTACAGCTCAATTGTATTCGCTAGGTTATGGCGCGTGCTGAATATGTAAATCCCATAGGAAATGATAGGAGAACAATAGAAAGAAATACAGAGGTCTTACTAAGAGCTTCCAGGAGCATGGGTTTAGAAGCTAATGCAGAGAAAACTAAATACATGAAACTTCGCTGGGATCGTAATACTGCAAATTATTGATGTGTTGAAATATCAAATAATACTTTCGACAAAGTGAATACTTCCAAAAGTTTAGGATCAATATTAACAGAGCAAAATCGTATGTACTATGGAAATTAATGTTTATTGAAAGCATGAATTCTTGTTATTATTCAGTTCAAAATCTTTTGTCGTGCCAAATTTTCTGGAGGAATTTGAAGCTTAAATATATATATATATATATATATATATATATATATATATATATATATATATATATATATATATATATATATATATATATATATATATATATATATATATATATATATAAAACGATAATAATACCTACCTTGCTGTATAGTTGTGAAGCATTGTCGCTTACTCTGAGGGAAGAACACAGACTGAACGTATTTGATAATAAGATTCGGAAGTGAATATTCGAATCGAAAAGGATCGGAAATGGAGGAAAATTTATATTTTTTTGCCGTTTATCAAATATTTTTAGAGTGATCAAGTCTAGGAGCCTCAGTTGGGTTGGACTTGTAGACAGAATGAAAGAAAGTAGGAACGTTTTCAAAGTTTTCACTAAAAATATAATCTGAAAAGAGCCGTTAGGAAGAGTTAGGAGCAAATCGGATATTAGGATAGCTCTCACAGAAAGAGGTGGGCAAAGAAACTGGATCCAGTTGGCTGAGAACAGACGTCAACAGAGGGCTTTTGTCAATGTTGCATTGAATCTCCTGGTTCCATAGGCAATACAGTTTGGGGTTAGTTAGTAAACAATATTAACTACAATAAATAGTACATTCGTTTTGTCAATAATCATTAAGCTCTTTATAATATTTGGTATACACGTTTACCTTATGCAGTCATAATAAAGAGAAATGGGATTGGGTATGTATAGTTACTAAACTCAAACCAGGGTGTTATCCAGTCTTAAAAAAAAGAAAACTTACCTATATCATAAAAGGCCCTTTGAGGACTCTCTGAAAATAGTGAATATTAATTTAGAAATATATTTGTAGTATATTTCTCATGAAAGCATAAGTTTTTTTCTATTTTAGTGTGGAACGATAAATGACTTTTTTTCTTAAAAAAAATATATACTTCAGACTTGTGTGTTTCATTAATATATCAGTGGCTTATAGTATCAAAAGTAAGCAGGTAACACTTCTAAATTATAGGAAAAATTAGGGTTAATAATATCATAAAAATTGTCAAGGAAAGAATAATTTTGGTAACATTTAAGTTCTTTTCTTTCTGCTTTTCCTCTTCTTTTCCCACATTATTATTATTATTACTATTTCCTGTTATAAATACACACACACAAACTCATACATACACAGGGCGTTTCAAAACAACATCGATAACGTTTGCGAGGTGATTTCTGACACCAAGATAAGACAAGAGTATAAACCAAGATGGATGCACAACTACTTCATTTCTGAGCTGCCGGAAATATGAAAAATGGGCTTTAAAGGCCAATATTTCCCAAGACTATTGGACCTACCGTAGACGGATCAAGAGTTCACTGAGGAATTAGTATGTACCCTTTCATAACGTCCATGTTTCAGAATTCGGAGTACTTTCGCAACAATTTTTATAGAGGTAGTTGGTGAGAACAAATTATACGCTCGTAGCCAGACTGTCTTTATATAAAATTGTTGCGTGTCTACTTAGGATTCTGAAACATGTGTTTCTGAATAGCGCACATATTAGTTCTTAAGTGAAATCTTGACCCGACTACGGTAGGTTCCATAGGTTTGGAGCTATGGACCTTTAAATTTAATTTTTTCATGTTTTCGGCAGCCTATAACTCTGAAAGGAAGCATTTGTGCACCTATGTTGGTCTATACTTTTCGTCTTATCTTGGTGTCAGGAATCCAAGAGCATATTTGAAAATCGTCTTGGATCAGCCTGAATTAGGCCTTAACAATATGATAAGTAGAAGCTTTTTGCACAACAGTATCTGGCGAATATTCTTCTCTTCCTCGAGATAAAAGTATGACGCGTAGGCATTTTATGGAAGAGTTTCTTAATATTGCATATCACATTGTAAATACTCATTTGCATATTTAATCAAAATATAAGTCTTACCTTCAACCTTTCTAATAATAAAAGATTGCAATTAGTAACCTGATATTTTGTCTCTTGCCCCACAAAACCGCTGGTATAAAAAAAGAATCAGTCATGTGAAGGGTGAAACGAGTAACTATCTGCAAGGATCAAAATAAAGAGCCAGTTACTTATGTCATTTTCCAGTCTATTTCTGGTTATCTTATCTACGAATATGACTGGTATCATCAGACGAAATATCAGGGATTTTAATACTGACTAGTTTAATATTAGAAACATTTACGTAAATTTAGTTTTGCTAATTCTAATTAATATCTTGTGTATAATGACGCTGTGAAATCCTTTCATATGAAGTCTAAAGATGAAACAGCTACGCAATCGAAATATTAGATGAGAACTAACTTTACCTGTTGGTAACGTGAGACAATTATTACAAGTGTCGTTCAAGGTTGACCGGGATTTTCGTACGTAAATAGTCGATGAATAGCCGAATCATGATTAAACTTGCTGGTGACGTAATGTATTCCTTCTCGTGTAACTAGCGCCCGGCATGATGTAATTGGCGTATGCACAGCAGTTGCAGCGAACATGGCGGCAAGCAGTGTGTCTGTGGCTGTGGAGCAGGGGTGTGTAATTAAATTTCTTGTGATGGAGAAAGTTACACCAGCTGAGATTTTCAGGAGATTGAAAGCACAATATGGTGAACAAACAATTTCACGGAAAACAGTGTAAAAATGGTGTGAACAGTTCCGCGAAGGAGGGGAGCTGGTGACAAATGAAACGCATGGACACATTCGCCCGACTCCAGTCACATCAGTGAATATCGCACGTGTGGAGCAAATGGTTCTTGAGAATCGGTTAGTAACAGTGAAGGATATTACTGGCGTGGTGAATATTAATGTCCGGACTCAGGAGTGTTGAGACAATCATTCACGACCACTTACGCTTCCGTAAAATCTGTGCAAGGCGGGTTCCCCGACAGCTGACATTTGATCAAAAGTGGACACGCATGAAAGTCTGTGAACAGCTTCTGAATCGGTTTCGAGCCGAAAATGATGAATTGTTGCAATTCATCATCACATGTGATGAAACATGGTTGCACAATTAAACCACATAGACCAAAAGAAGCAGCATAAAATGGCGGCATAAAGGTTTCCCGCCGCCCGAGAAAAGCAAAGCGCAGCCGTCCGCTGGAAAGATCGGCTATCCATGTGGACTTTCTGGACAAAAGCAGCACAATTAATGCCCAGTATTACACCACATTGTTGAGTGGTTCTGTACAAAAGTCTATTCGCAAGAAAAGACCTGGGATGTTGTCTGGAAATGTCATTCTTCTCCATGACAATGCCCGCTCTCAAACGGCCAACGTGACAACAACAACTCTGGCCGAAATGCGCTTGGAAGCTTTACCCCATAATCCGTATAGTCCAGATTCAGCCCCAATGATTATCATTTGTTTGCACCCCTTAAAGACCATCTGGTAGAGAAGAAACTCACGACGGATGAATCACTGTGAATCGATGTCCTCCAATGGCTACGGCAACAACCAAGTTCTTTCTACGACAAAGGAATCAGGGAGTTGCCACAACGATGACAACGTTGCCTCGGTTCGCATGGAGAATACTTTGGTAAGCTGAATATAGTTTGGTGCTTCTTGTGCTATCTGTTTCCTCTGAAGAAATAGAAGTCCCGGTCAACCTTGAACGACCCTTGTACATGTGAAATGCGCCTTTATTAACTATAATTAGCTTAATAATTTAAAACCTTCGAATCAATTTCGTTCATAACTTTAGAATTAAAGAAGTTTCTTGAATTTAAAAAATCTTCAATTTATGGTTTTCTATTATACACTAATTGTTAAGTCATACATAATAAAATTGAAAATAAATGCAATATCGTACTTGTACCTCCTATTCCATTAGGTCCTTGAAGCGATCTTACTCCAGATGCTCCGAGTGCTGAAAGTTATATATGATCCAACTAAATTTAGAATTTAAGACATAATGAAATAATAGATGAATAATCTATTAACGGTTGTGGAAGGATTTCCTTCAGTGGGTTCGTAATCATATTCACTTTAAGAAAAATAATTAGTTTACTGTTTGATTTTGCTACTTTATGAATTGGGTCTTAATTGAAACACAAAAACGTAGATGCAATAACTTCTTTCTTGGAAAAGTATAATTATAAACTTAATACAAGAAATCTTGGTACCAAAGAACTAAAGAGTTATCTAGAATAGAATTTCTATTGCTGCACTTTTATAACACTTATTTAAGGAAGATTTATTTATTTAAAGTTTCTTTCAATGTTATTTAGTTATCATTAATATTTTTTCGAAAGATCTAATATATTTAAATTAAAAGTTTTCTTGTATTTCTTATATCTAGAGAACTACATATAGTTTATCAACCCCAAACTATCACATAACTCAGTATGATGTTCTTATTCCGCAGAAAATATGAAAACTCGAATTAGGGACCATTCAAAACAATTTTATCCCCTGATTTAAAAACTATAAATATATTTCAATCATAAACTTTCTGGTAAGCCTTATATCTAAAGAACTACATATAATGTAGCCAAACCCAAGCTTTCAAGTAACTGAGTATGATGTGCTAATTCCTGGAAATACGAAAACTCGATTTGGGGGCCTTTTAAAAATATTGTGGCCTCTGATTCAAAACTAATTATTGGCCAAGATTGGGATCTCTTGATGCATTTTTTGCTCATTCCTAAGATTCTTGTCTAATTTCGCAATCCATTGATCAATTGTTTTAGATCATTCCTAAAAATCTTGTCTTACATATAAATGGGTTATAAGTAAATACTATCCACAGATTGAATCTATTACAAATTTCTTTCTTTAATCTCAATTGTGATATACATATAAGATCATACTATTTTAAAGCAAGTTCGTGGCTTTTAAATCGAAATAGTTCTTAAAGGCAATGAAGTTTTATATCTATAAAAACATATTGTTATAAAATGATACAATAACAGATCTGAAAATTGTTTATTCCCGAGAACCTTATTGAAAAGGAAAACCGAATATGATTTCAAATTTAAAGTAATTTAAGCACATTTTTCTAGGACAATATTATAAAGGTTATTTTACTAACTTACCTCTATGACCATACTTAGAACGACGCCCACTTGAAGGATCTGAAAGTATAACCATGCATTTTAATTTTCTTTATTATTTAATGTGAACACTTGAACATACCATGACAAATAGGTGAAATGTTTCAAAATAAAGTTTTACTTTATAACTAGCTGAACCTGCGCTCTCTACACAGCGCATCATTCACATATGGGCATTAATCTCCTTGCTATTCCTCACGTCTGTACATGTCCCTTTACAGACACAAGTGAAAGACGTCTTGCTAAAAATCGGCAAGAGATACCGTAAAGGGGAGGTTTTTCGATTACTTTTTCAATATCTCGCACCGTTTGCAAGATTAGATCCTACTTCCGGTTGGAGTTTTTAATTCATGTATGATCTGTGTTTTCCTTCTTCTTGCATGCAGTATGTAGTAAGCAAATACATTACCCAAATAATGAATTGTAATGTAAATGATATATGGTGTTCATTGGGCAAAACACTGCAAACAATAAAGATTCAACTTAGACTGGAGAAATGGTTATCCTTCGTTTTTCGTTATAATTTGGCAATGAAACAAACGCCTGAGATGTATGCAAGCCATATATACAATTATGTTGTGTTGGAATGTATAATGCTTAGTACTTGATACCTTAGTTTTTTTCGACACTTCCAGTGTACCCGTAAAAATGTAATAAAGAAATAATGGTCATGTTTTTTTTAAAACAATTTTCAATTAGAACTGGGCAATCTACGCAAAATTTGCAATTGATCAGTGGAAACGTCATCTCTCTAGAGCCTGTAGTTTCCGAGATCTCATTGTTGAAAGGATCGGCCACAAACACATAAACAATTCACAAACACATTCACAAACGTATAGTTTAAAGGCACTGCAAAGGTGGCAGCACAATTCATGTGTATTGATTTTGGAGAATGTTTATTAAAATAGAACGGCTTTAAACAATAATTTAAAAAGAAATAAACTTTATGAAAAATATATATTTAAATAACTTTGTGTTTAAAAAGCACACATACTTTAAAATATGTGTCTTTGTTAAACGTGCAATCACAAATAACCATAAGTCACTGGTTTGAAATCAAAAGTTACAGGTTGGAGCTGAGGCATTTTTATTTCTATTGTAGCATTTTAATAGATACATAACTGGCAGAAATTTGATCAAGTGTATATTAAGTAATCTGAAAAATGGAAGTGTAAGATTGTTCAAATGATCATTGTTCGCTTTTCTTGTTACTTAATATGCTAAACTTATTCTACTTAAGAGAGTTACGTTTCTGCTTTTTCTTGGAATTACCATCTGAATTGAGAGAATATTTCTGATCTCTAAAAACCTGAATTTTTTCATAGTCCACAACAATATTATGATGTTTACACTATCATATATGTACACCTCCCATCGGTAACTTACATTCCTAATTAGTCTATGGGCAATCCATTCGTAAGCACATATCCAAATTTTAAATATTATCTTCTTCCCACTCAGTCTGTAACATTTCGTATTTTAGTCCTTATTTCCATATACATAAATATAATTTGTGAAGAATAACTACAACTTTTTCTGACCAAAGTATATATACTTGTCTATTAAAACTAAAATACAGTGTGCTATAACTAACTAACTAACTCCATTGTCTATGGAACCCGGAGGTTCAATGCCGCGTTCACGAAAACTCTCCACTGACTTCTATTCTTAGCCAACTGGGTTCAGTTTCTACTTTGTATTTATATTTCTGCGAGATCCATCTTAATATTTTCCTCCTATCTGAGCCTAGGTCTTAATAATGGTCGCTTTCCGTTTGGCTTTCCAGTCAAGACTTAGAAAGCGTTTCTACTCCCTTCCATCCTATGTAAATGACCTGCCCACCTAAATTTCCTAGACTTGACGACCCTAACAATGTTGGGTAAACCGTATAAATTATGTTATTTCTCGTTATGAAGTTTCCGCCATTCCCCATTCCCGTCCCTCTTGGGTCCGAATTATTCGCCTCAGGATCTTGTTCTCAAATATTTTCAGTCTATGCTCTTCCCTCAGAGTAAGCGACCATGTTTCGGAACCATACAGAACAACAGGCATGATTATCATTTTGTATATTTTAAGGTTCAAATTCCTCGACAGAATTCTCGACGACAAGAGATTTGAATTGAATAATAGCACGAATTGCCTGCTTTTAATCGACGTTTAATTTTTTCCTGAATATGATTTTCGTTTGCTAATATTGATCCCAGATATTTGAAATTATCCACTTTATGAAAAGTATTATTTAATATTTTAACGCTTCCATGATTTGCTGTATTACGGCCCCGACGCACTTCCAGGCATTTAGTTTATTTCTCTTCATTTACTTCTAAACCCAAATCACTGCAAGCGTTTGATAAGACCTCTGTATTTCTTTCTATTCTTCTCGTATCATCCCCTATTAAATTTACATCATCATCATATGTCATAACCTGGTGAATACCGTTCAATTCTAGGTCCTGGTCACTACCTCTGATTTTCCTATGATTTTGACCACGGTTCTACTCCTCATGCTCTACCGCCTTGCATTATTCGTTTTAAACCATACAGCACTAGTAATCTTTTCTGAGTTATTGTATTTCTTCCAAACTCAATTTTTCTCTTCTGTTGATGGCAACACTGTTCAGCGGATGCTTCTAGACTTAGATTTAAGGCAAACAATTCTTGTCAATATCTGATTTAAGGTGTACAAAACGTTAATACCTCACTCCCTGTGTGCACCAACACATATTACATGTTATTTTTCAAAAAGTTTGTAACACTAATCTGCCTTTACAATCTTTTTTTCTTTATTTTCATTGGTGTTTCCAATGATGATATTCAATTTAGGTCATTCTATTTACAAAAACACAACTTTGTCTTGGGTTTGCAACATTGTTCATTCGGCGATGTTTGTCAATACAGAAGCAGATGTCACACTTTCTCTAGTTGTTTCATGCAAAGTTTTGTTTCCCTATCTCTTTTAGTTTCTCCGTTATCATGATTGGAAATTCTAAATTATATTATAATGTTGAAACGCGATTTCATGATTTTGCCGTCTAGTCGGCACGGGTTAATGTTCTCGTAGAGAGCTGCTATTTTACTAGTGCATGTTTATAGTCACATAGAATACAGTTGGGTGGTGTGCGTATCACAACACGAAATTACCCAAAATAAGGAACACCCTAACGTACATACTATGGTCAGAAAGGTTTTAGTTATTCTTATAGTAAGCAGCAAAGTTGTGATGCGTGGAACAACATATAATTTCTCAATAAGATAGGACATTCATTTTTCTTTGCTGCAGAAGATTAAATTGGATACACATTTTAGGATTAGACGTTTTATAATCCTTCAGTAGGACATAAAGAACATAATGTTTTATATTTAATGGTAATATGTAGATGACAATAATAATAATAATTAGTGCTGTATCATAGCGTAAGAATTATTCCATGTATATAAACAGAAGTTTAAGATAATAATGATTATTTAAAACTACACTATTGGTCTTGTAAAACTTGAGTAGAGTTTTGCATAAAAGCTATATGTGTAGCAATGATTCAAATGAAAATAGAGTTTGATGTCAAAATAAAGGCCTAATGATTTATTGCAACACGTATTTGTATTTGAATAATGTGCTGTTAATGACAAAAAAATGTTGAAAACCATTTTTTAATTTATTAAACAACATCGACTGAATTCCAGTACTTTAATTTCATTACTTCGTTCATTCATTCAGTACTTTAACGGATAAAAGACAAAAGGTGAGATATTACAGTCGATACTTCTTTTATCAAGGTAAAGATAATTATATGAGTGAGTGTAATGTTTATTTGCAAATTTTAGGACATTCGAATAAAAACATCTTTTTGCAAAGCTAAAAATAAATTTTGTACAATAATGACACCTCCCATTGTGATGAAGCCAATACGACACTATTAGAAATCATGAATCATTAAGAATTGTGAAATTTTGTCTCATAAGTCCTTGATCTTTTTCCGGAGAAAAGAAAATCCACATTTAACATGTGGTGTTTTAAATGATTCCGGTATGAGATTGCACATAGATATTAGCAGGTGCTAAATAACGAATTTGATACCATTCTGAGTTTCTTGTAACTTCTTAATTTTATTTAATTTTTATCTCAAAAATCTAATGTTTTCTAATGAAAAGAAATAAAAAAAATGGAACTGGAATGAATTTCTTATTATTTTGTAGTGAATTGATAACTGATTTCCGTAAAATTGTTTTCTCAACATTTTTTGTTGAAATTTTATATTTTTCACAGAACTGATTTGAGTAATGTTTTTAATAAACCAATTTTAATTACAAGAAGGATGAGCGTAAATCAGCATATGTATCATCGTTACAAAGAGAGAAACAACAACCGCTCTTATATGTTATTTAGCAGTGTGATTTGCAACATATACTAAACATAAATAACAAGTTTTCCCACAAAATAAAAATTTGCAACAAATGACAAATTTCAATGCGAAGGTAGGAGGAGAGGATATTTTCAAACCAATCATAGGGAACGAAAGTCTGCATAAGGAAAGTAATGACAACGGTGTTAGACTCGTGAACTTTGCAACACCCAGAAACCTAATCGTGAAGAGTACAAAATTCCCACATCGCGACGTCCATAAATACACTTGGACATCACAGACGGAAAAACACATAATCAAATTGATCACGTTTTAGTAGATAAAGGAAGGCAATCTAGGATAATTGATGTCCGGTCGTTTAGAGGGGCTGATTGTGATACTAATCACTACCTGGTAGCAGGGACAATACGAGAGAAATTATCGTTGAATAAAGGTAATATTCAATGTCCGAAAACGGAGAGATTTAATTTAAAGAAATTAGAAGAGAGGTAAAAGAGGAATACCAAATTGAAGTTCCGAATAGATTCTCGGCTTTAGAAGATTCGGAGTGCACTAGTGTTGAGGATAGCTGGATTGAAATTAGAGATAGCATTAAAATTTCAGCAAAAGAAAAATTGGGACACGCGGAAATACGTAGGAACAAACCATGGTTCGACCAGGAATGCATTAAACTAACAGTTAAGAGAAAACAGGCAAAATAACACTGGCTACAAAATCCGAATGAAATAACTACACAAAATGTTGCAGATCAGGCGGGAAACTTCCAAAACTTTTAGAACAAAGAAACGCGATTTTTGGAAAATTAAAATTAAGGAACTTGAAGATAATAGTAAAAATAAAACATTCGAGACATGTATAAGAGGATCAGCGAATTTAAGAATGGCTATCAACCTCGTGCTTATATATTAAAGAAATGTGACGGTACAGTTCTCACTGATACGGATAGCATCTTAAATAGATGGAAAGATTTCTTTAACGATTTGCTTAACACGCAGCCAAAAAGTAATGTGCGTGGAGAAGAGGAGACACACACCAAAACCGTATATTCCAGAACCCAACCAAATAGAAGTAGAAACCGCTATAAAGAAATTTAAGAAACACAAATATTCGGGTGTAGATTAAATTCCTGCTGAGTTAATTTTAGCTGAAGGCAAAAAATTGTGGAACAATGTACAAAAACTAATTCTCCTTATCTGGAACAAGGAAGAATTGCCACAAGAGTGGAAAGAATCAATCATTGTTCCGATTCACAAGAAAGGCGACAAAACTCGAAATAATAATTATCGAGGCATCTTATAAAATCCTTCCAAATATTTTATTAGCAAGATTGACGCCATAGGCAGATGAAATTATAGGAAGTTATCTGTGCGGATCTGCTGGGAAAAAAGTGGACACAGAATTTAACGACATGTAGAAAACGCCGTCCCAGCATACCAGAAATGAAAACGGACATGGGTGAAATGTGCACAATGCCTACAAACAGAGACATAGTTATTAGATAATTGAGGTTGTGCGATGAATTGAAAGGGCAGTCGGACAGAATAAAGATCTCTCCAGAACTGTGTAGACTGTGCTGTGCTTTCTATGCAGCAAATTTCAGCAAAAGTTGACAAGCTGATACAGTTGTTCGTAAAATATCGCAAAAGGTAGAATGAGGTATTGAAAAATCTCTCACTGTATCTTCGATATTACAAAAGTGAAAGGAAACTTTATTTGCGGTGAAGACAAAGAATTGTACAGAAAACAGCTTGAATCTGGAGACCGAGTCGGATACACTACAGAGAAAGTTGCATCTATATCAACGATCTATCCTTCAAAAAGTCGGGTTAGCTCGGTCTGTGTACGAGCCAAGTGCAACATGTGAGTATCGGTGATACTAAAGAAGACAAGATCCGCAGTAACTCTGAATTTTCAGAAGAGCTTCCCCTATGAAACGCAAGTATCAAGCAACAGAATCTGAAGCGAAGCTCGTGTCAAAACTGTCTCTGTCTACAAGAAAAGCAGCGAAAGTTCTTCAGAACTTGGCTTAAGAAGAAATAAATATATCCACACCTTCACAACCGGGGATTTGGCGTCGAGTGATCAAGAAAGCTGAAAAATGAAGAATCGTCTGAAAGAAATTATCGGTGAAGAAGAATTCTGCTCTCATTGGGAAGAGAATAGGAAGTAAGGATTACAAGTAGTCTGTCTACAGAATTATGCAACAGGTCTTCGCCTTGAAGTTTTGGTTTGTGAAAGCGGATTCACCGAGTTTATCTATATCTTACTGCAAGCCTTGTTGGATGAGTATAATGTATGAAGGAGTATTAAAATGATCATTTCTGACACCACAGCAGTGGATACAGGGCACAAAAGTGGTGTTGTTTTTAGACTCCAGAGACATTTTAAACAAATGGGTTTCGATGAGCCCCAGATCAAAGGATGTCAGCACCAGTTCTGCGACACTGGATGGATTTAGTGTTTGCAATAAAAGCTCGATCACCCAGCTTCAACTATAAATTCATTGAAGATGTTTTGGCTAGGTATGAGGACTTACAAGAAAACTATTCTGGCACAGGAAAGATGCCGTCACGTGAAAACCCAGGATGGAAAAATGATTTCCGGTTTCGATTTGAACTTTGTGAAGGATATAATTTCTACCGGAAGGAGAACAAGTGGCCTCAATTGAACTGTCAGAAGCTACGTTCCCTCAACAATGCTAGGTGGAATTCACGTGCAATCTATGCACTGGTTGTCTTTTTTCTCCTTCCAAAATGGAGAGATCAGCTACAACGTACTTGTGATTTCATCGCAACTACGTGGGCTAAAGTATGGTTTTCAAATCAGCACTATACAGAGCACACATACATTGAACTGCATGCTGCTATCAACGACCTAAAGTGTCTTAAAACTTTCAAGTGTTTTTCCGCTCACTGGGTAAAAGAACGTTCTGTGCCGGACGTGCCTCGCTCAAATATGGTGGACGAGCGAGCTGTGAAAGTGATGCAAGAGCGTCACAACACTTGCAAAAGTGAAAAATCTCAACAGCAAGTTCATAAACACTATTTCACAAATTTAAAACCCTTTTACTAATGTACTGTATAGAATATTCAGTGCCAAATGCAGACTGTATAAGTAGACGAATTTTCTTTTAATGCTAAAACAACATCAATGTAAGTGCGGGAGCTTTTCTTACGAATAAACAAAATGCAGCCAAATGTTCATTGTTTGTAACCCGTGGCTTTTCAATTTTAAAAAAGTCATATACTTACTGTTTATATTGTCAAACTTACGTATGTGAGTTTATCCATATGCATATTGTTTCGTGTAAGACCGATGTAATTTATGGATTGATAAATATTTTATCTTTGGAGTATATTTTAGCTAAACATAAATCGAAAACTATGTATCATTAACCATATTATGTACTGCTTTCATGATAGTGTCATCTTTTGAGTTTAACGTCCCACGAGTATGGACGTTATGCTAAGGTAGACGGATGATCAAGACAACTTAATGATGATGAACGAATTTGTGAAATGAAATTTTAGAATGAAACGGTGGTATCCTGAGAAAACCTACGAAAACGATGTTCTCCATCACAAACTACTTGGTCGCACTGCGGTTGATAGTGCCATACGTTAGAACATATTAAAGATATTAATCAGTTTCAATTTGGTCTCAGAAAGTGGCACGGTTCCTGTACGTCATCTTTTTCTAACTCTATACAGAATTTAGAAATAAGGATATAACGTTTCTTCTACATTTTATCGATTATATTACACACACTTTAATATGCTTGTGTTGTCAATATTTACAAAAGTACGTACACTATATAATGTTATGAAATGATAACTTACTTAAAGCCCATCTCATACCAAACTTTCTGGGTAATTTGTCTGTGAAAAAAGAGAACGTAATATGAGAATTGGTAAATATAATTATATCTATCAAATTTTACGTGATTTGTGCAACATTGTACTAATATAATACTTTTCCAAATAGTATTATTTATATGCATGTTTATTAGACTTACGCACGCTATCACAACTTACTACATTCAGGAATTAAAAAATATGCACTACTACTCAAATATTTCTAACAATTCGTGTTTTCGAGAGAATCTACTGCGAATATATTTTGGCATGAGAATTTTGCCTCTCCGCGGGACACTCGGTCAAAAAGGTGTAAGAGTTTTTTCAGGCCAACTATTCTGAATGACACTTTTTCTGGGTTTTACTCATTCCGTGACGTACCCAGCATAGGTCCTAGGCTGCTTCCTTCCTTTCACATTCGTCCTTTCATTCCCCACTTACAAGATCACTGACCTCGCCAGAAGACATCCTTCATATGTGACAGGCTTAAAACCACATATGCTTGTAATGCTCATAAATATGTATAAATAAATAAATATACTAGATCTCTCTTGTCGTGTTTGAGTGAGACTCCTGCCTAAAGTATAAAATTTGACGACAGTTTTCTCGAAGGCACAAGACACAGATGATACATCTAATTAATTTAAAAAGACAATTGGATATAGGCATAGCACATAAAATAGAGAGGCATGTGACGCTTGCTGATATGCTATAATTTGAAAATTCAAAATTACCGTACCTTGAAATGTGTTTACTATGATTTCGTTTCTCGTTAGAAAGAAACAACAAGCACGACATCTACACATCCAATGACAGGCAATTGAACACAGAATTGGCAGTGGTATATGCTTTCCAAAGTATAGTATTTTTTGGCGTCTTAAACTTTATCATATCCCAACGTCGTGATATTATAATGATCCTTGATTGGAAGCTAAGAATTTGTCTTTATTAGGGCTTCATAGTTTTCAGATAATTAAGTGACTTCCATTCCACACACACACACACACACACACACACACATATATATATATATATATATATATATATATATATATATATATGTATGTATGTATATATGGATAAATAAATAGATAGATATGTCTTCTGTGAGTTCTAAAATCTGAAATGACCACTATGATTATGCAACTTAAAGAAGATGAAAATACTTCAATAGAAACGAAAAAATACAAAATTAGAAAAATCAAAATTACTTTTACAAAGGAGATTACACTCCAGACTCATTATATGACGCGAGTTTTTAGTGATGCACTCAAAAGTTGATACTTTATGAATTATTCAAGTTTCTTTGTTAATTGAAACAATTTTGAATACTTGAATAGACAAGTAAGATAATTAGCAATCTATATCATACTTTTTAACCCCTTCAGTGCGTAAGTTTCAGATGCGAACCGCTGTAAAAAGTGTAGTTTTTCTAAGAACTTTGGATGTTGATCCTAAATCTGTTTCAAAATCACATCAGAATCACTAATTAATATCTCTTCCTCGATGTCAGCATCGTTCAAATATTATTTTGAAGCCATTACTGTGCTGTCTGCTCTCAAACAAAACAAAGAATGAAAACTGTATTTGACCAAGCCCAAACTCTATTTTAATTTCTTTCTTTTTCCTCTTCTTTTAATTAAGCAACAATTGAAACCAGCTGAGCGCAAACTCGCTAAATATTGTCGGGATAACATTACTCATACTATGGGCAAGTATATTCGCCATACACAATACAAAATAGCCAAAGCAAAATGAAAGCGTATATATACGCCATCCGCACAGGAGGTGCGTTTTGAAGAAACGAGTTAACTCGCCACCCACACTGAAGGAGTTAATATATTAGTGATTATGATGTCCCTACTGAGAATGAGAGCTAAGGGCAGGTTTTGGAGTAATGATCTTGTCCCCCTCTGGTATCTTATAGCTCAGACCCTAAACTCAACCTTCTACTTAATTTGGCTACAGATAATCATGGAGATCAGATAATCTAACATATCAGATAATCAAGCAAATGCAGTTAGAGGATATCATCATTCTGCAAATTTTCCTCCTTAAATTGAACTTGTTTGCTTTACCACTAATTTCTTTTATAGTAAATGAATGAATAGAAGTCTAACATAATCTCGAAAGCGAACAATCTTTTCTTAAAATTTAACAATATAAAGTATTTAAAAATAGTATTTATTTATATCATACAAATGTAATCCTGTTGGTCTTTTGTTTGATCCCAGCTCATAAAAATAGAGCTCTGTAGTGGACAAACATTGTTGTGTGGGTTTTCCTGGGGTTCTCTCGTTTTCTAGCCATTTTACCATTATCAACTATCTCATTATTGCCGTCTCTCTTAGCTTTGATTCATATCCACGGGACATTAAACAGAGTAAAGAAAAGAAGTACATTCACAATGCTCATTAAAACTTCCAAGACATAGACAGTAAGAAAGCATTACCTCCTGAAGATCTTCTCAGACGAAAGGGACGTCGGTAACCATTTGTATAAGTTAATTGTATCTGCAATGAAGAATTACATATATTGTTAAGATATTAATTTACGCAAAAAATATATTTTTTATAATTATTCTATTGGTAAACAAATTACATTTCTTTATTTGTAATTATGAAATAGAAAAGATCCTTTTTAACAGAAAATTATAGTCATACTTAAAACTGTCGAATGGCCTAACATTTAGATAATGTAGCAATGATTGATATTTCTTTTTGGTAAAGAAAAGGTGCTAACAAACTTCTCGATGTTCAAGAGTTAATTTAAGAGAGAATTGATTTTAAGATTATAACTTTTGAATCCATAATCCATATATTTCCAAGTTGATCCTAATTCCATGTGATACAATACTAGCATTAATTTTAAAATCTAAGAACATTCTTAATGAGAGCATACGAGGCAAAAATATTTATTTGTAAATTCGCTTTTACTAGCCAATATAATCCCCAGAGTGAATCTAAGTATCATAGAACCATGTATTTTAGGGAGAAATAAAACAATTACGACATTGGATAAGTAGAAGTTAAAAGTAAAGTCTACTCGTAATGTCTTGGTGAATGAAATAGAATTGAAAATATAATTAAGTTATAAGCAGAACTTATGCATTAAACGAGAGTTACTTTCAGCCTTTTTACGTACACGCAAGTGTTCTCCTCCTTGGTTGTGTAATTGTAGATCTTATGGTACAATCAACCAAGAGATGTTTTTAATATTAGTAGCTAGTCAGTGAAAATGTTCTATTTCTACGACTAGTATTGGCCACACACAGAATTCTCAGATTTCTCTAATTTGTCTCCTAGACTACCATACACGCAGGTATAAAGTTGTACAAATTGTGTTTCCTAGCAGATTTTCACTTTGAGTCGTTTTTCATTTACTCAATTATTAATTAAGTTATATTACTCTTCATTGGTACAATAATAACACACTCGATATTAGATTCTAAATAATCAGCAACCAAACATTTTTCTTTTTAGTTAAGTATCATCTCGTCATCAGTCTGTATGTCTTTCCACCATTACTTCTTTCCAACAAGAGTAAATATTGAAAACACGGTGTTGTACTGTAAAGTACATGCATTTCATATTGTCAAAACTTATACCAAAGTTTATAAAAAAAGTCAAAGTTTACACGAAACGTTAATTACAGGGGAAAGTTTACACTTTTCAAAAATTTTATAAGAATTATTTACAATATCTGGACATCAATCTTGTAAACTATGAAAAGAACTTCAACTAAAGTACATAAAGATAAAATGTCGAAGATGACAAAAATGTACTTGATTCTCTTACGCACTGAACCTCCTATGTTTCTATAAAAGTTGAAGCTATTTAGTTTTAATATGGACGATGTTCTTAATCCTACCTCAATCCTTCGTTTCACTCTGACTATTCAATTCAGTTATATATAAAATTTTTAGAGTACAAAGGAAATGAGATTTACATCTTATTTGATTATTGGTTTAGTAGTCTCAACTAGTTATTCTATAAATAGACCTGATTTAGAGAAGAAATAACAAAATAATATGTGGCTATGAAGAAGGATATAATCTCGTAGAGAAAAACGGAGAACGAAAATGAATGGAATTTTAGTTTTGAGAAAAAAAAGTCGAAACCAAACGTGCTTCTTAATCACCAAGTGTTCTTTCATCCATAAATTCCGAATAAACCAACTGAAATACGACTTTTTCGGACTCTATGTTAATCAGTAGTTTCCGTCTCATATCTCCTCGCTGCTGAAAGGGACGCTAAAGTCAAAATCAACTCAACTCAAATACTATTGATAACATACAAAGAATTATGTATGTATGTTTGCTCATTTACAAAACTTAATTCAAACAACTCATGTACTTGTTACGAAATGCTTCTTTAAATGTAATCCTAAGGAGAAAATATTGTATCCATCAAACGATTTATTTATTTTTTATTTAAGTATAGTTTACCAAACAATTTATTAGATCAAAACATGTTTGTATATACAATAAACGTAAAACGACATAATGTCCTAAGTTCGGGTCGAAATGTTTCTTTCGGATAAAACAAGACAACAAGGGAAGTGGGCACTTGTCTCGGTTATCAGAAAATAATCCAGTATAAGACTTGCTTCTGCGTTAACAAACTTTCAAGTGCCTTGAGTCACAGAGTTAAAATAATTTATAATAAATATTCGATAAGAAGAATCAAGAAAATATGTAAGATTTAAATTTTTACAATAATATTATTTTATCTTCTTACTAAATTGGTAATTTAATTAAATAGAAGATAATATTTTACCTGAAGAACACAGATGAATAGCAAAAACCAAAAAATCTTCATTTTTTACATAAATGAAGACTTCTTTCTATGTTTTAACTTCATGCTTGCATGGTTATAGCTTAAAACTTAAAGGCTTCCAGACTGAATGTTGTTCTTACACTAGATATTCAACAAGATCAAAGGTTCAGTAAACATGAATTGTGTGGAAATATAATAACTAATGTTCTAACTAGAAACATTTACTAATTTTCAATACTGTTTTCTTTTCAATATTGTTGTTTCCATGGTATATTAGGAAGAAGAGAGCTGTAGTATGAAAATATTTTGAATACAGTTATTGCTATTTAATATTATTTCATTATTAGAATAAATCATAACTCTCACTTTGTGCAATATAGATCAGAATGAAAATTAAGTTTTCTTTATATAATTCGTATTGTATGATCTAAACTAAACCATTCTTATATTAAAATACGAAAAATATAGGCAAAGAAGTGTAAAAAATCATGCATTAAATTATGTGAAGTGATTAGAAAAGTAAATATACATATAATAACAAATCTAGTTTATTTGTTTCGTCTCCATGCTATTCCATTTTAAGTAAATACTTTGGTTCTCTAATCCATTATTCTTGCACTTTGAAACAAGACTTCCGAAGTTTTATAAGGAATTATTCATAGATGAAACATTAGTTGAATTGGAAAAGGTTATTATCATAAGTAACGGTGATAATAAAATTTGAATTAATCAAAAGTAAGGAGGATTGTGAAGTTCGAACAGGGAAAGCAGAATAGCTAATATTACATGTTAACAATACTTTTTAAAGTAAAATAAAGTAGGTTATTAGACAAGTATAATATGAGAACTATCCATACAAAATTTATGTAAGTAACTCTGAAACTACATTCAATAAGGAAACGAGATATTGGCACGTGTATTCTATCCGTTGGTAAGCATTGATATTCATAGACCCATTGTGTCTACTGTACACACCAATTTAAGAACATTAAAAGTATATAACAATGTTAGGTCAAATTTCGTTTCTCGATCATAAAGAGACTGAAGTCAGCGATGAAGTTTAACACTTATACCCAATAGTATTTTATATGTTCGTAGCATAAAAAACAATATGTCTTTCAACTTTTCTGTATTTTACATACGACTGAAACTTTACAGGAGTATATACAGGGTTCATGAACATACAGGAGGATATACAGGAAGGTAATGAACATGATGCTACCCTGACTCAACAATCCACCGCAGCGCGCGCTGCCGGCGCGGAAAAAGTAGTGAGTAGTCTGTCCTTCCAAACGTGCTCGGAGTCAGTCTGCTGCGAGCAGTGACATCGTGTGGATGTCGATCCGCGTGAAGCACGTTTTTACAAGTTGTAACACGGCGCGATGGAGGGTTCGCTCGAACAACGCTACGCCATAAAATTTTGCGTCAAGTTGGGTAAGAATGCTACGGAAACTTAGCAGATGCTGAAAGAGGCCTACAAGCAGGTGTGTTTGTCAAGATCCCAGGTCGGAAAATGGTACAAGTCGTTCGAGGAGGGTCGGAAGGAGGTAGCCGACGAGCCCCGTTCTGGACGCCCAACAACGGCCAGGACCGTCGACAACATTAACTGTGTGCGTGAAGTGTTGCGCTCAGACCGGCGTGTGAGCTTTCAACAAATCGCGGACAACCTAAACATGTCAACATTTGCGGTACATGGGATAGTGACCAAGGAAGGTCTGTGCGAAGCTTGTGCCGAAGGTGTTGACGAACGAACAAAAAGAACTTTGAGTTTTGCGCTGCAAGGAGTTGTTGGCATTGTGTGAAAGTGATCCGGACTTTTTAGACTCGGTCGTAACTAGAGAGGAATCCTGGATGTTCGAATAAGATCCAGAATCCAAAAGGCAGAGTGCGGAGTGGCACACCTCATCCTCCCCCGCCCCAAAAGGCGCGCATGAGCAAATCCCGAATCAAAACCATGCTCATTGTCTTCTTCGACGTTCGAGGAATCATCCACTTCGAGTTTGTGCCACCAGGACAACCTGTCAACGCAGGATTTTATCTAGAAGTGCTCAAGAGACTGAAACGGAGGGTCGCTCACGTTCGAAGTGACATCAAAGACTCAATGAAACTCTACCACGACAATGCACCAAGTCACACCGCCTTCACCGTCGTCGACTTCCTGGCTCGGAGCAGAACCCCAGTGGTCCCTCACCCCCTATAATCCTGACCTGGCTCCTAGTGACTTTTTTGTGTTCCCGTTTGAAGAGACACCTCAAAGGAAAACATTGGACTCCGTGCAGAACATTCAGGCCCATGTTACAAGGTTTTCAAAAGCCATTCCAGCCGAGGACCTTAAAGATGCTTCCCAGGACTGGAAAACACGCCTCCAGAAGTGTATCGATGCAGAAGGAGCGTATTTTGAGGAATTTTAAAGATGTGTAATAATCGAATCAATAAAACAGTTTTCCTAAAGCAAAGCTCATTACTTTCATAATGAACTCTGTGTATCCAGTAAATTAGAGAACTGCAAACTTAGCTGTTCTATGTTACCTGTAAAAAAGAAGTGGCACAAAAATGATATAAGTGGTTACATGTTAAGTAAATTGGAGATCGTATACCCTCACTTGATGCATTTAAAGTGCAAACAGTGCTCAAAAACGTTTTAAATTTTTCTTAATACTTACACCATACAAATTAAATGACTGAAAGTTGTGATTGTAAGCTTCTGTTTTTTTTAATTTGCTGTGTTGCTACGACCAAAAAAGACAAGCCACTGGCCATCAAACATCAAGCGAATATACCCTGTATGTACGTCCTTAGTACTGAATGATATACTTATATGTTTTTTCTGAGGCAAACGAACTCATCTCAACATATTATATAGAGTTCACTTGTATCCAAAGATTTAAAAGATGTGAAACTATCATTTTCTTCTGGGAAGGAAAATTTCTATATTATATACTAGTGAAGGATACATTTGTGACCTGTGTAGCAAATAATTTTCTTCTAACAGTGGAGACGACCAAGCGCATAATAATTGCAAAACTTCAATTAGTTAATAAGTTATTCGATATGATAAACCTTTTAATGAAAATAAAAATTTACAACGATAGGGCGTACGACATATAGCAAATTGATAGATCTTATTAAGCGAAGAAAAGAGACGTGCGTGAGTGAAGGAGCTCATGCGAAAAGAAACAATTAATTTGTGAACAATTGATGCTACACGAGAACTATGGCGTATTGAGGTGCAACTGTCATTAAAATACATTATACTCACATTAAGACCTTTATTTCAACCCTAATAAGACAACAGTGCACTATACGGTAAATGCGATATAACTTAAAATTATTGTTAACTATCAAATTATAATTTGAACCTAACGAAAAAAAAAGGTGTCCAAATATAAGAAATATAGTCGATAGATCGCCTCAAGGCAAACAAGATGACAACGTACTCTACAGTAAACTCTTATTCGTAGTTTTCATGCAAATAGGTATGGGGCCACCTTTTTCGTCCTAAACAGCTTGGATCCGACGTGGAATGGACCTATACAACTCCTAAATCGTGGCGTGTAGAGTTTTGTAGCATTGTTCCCCCAAAACATGTTCTAGTTCCTTAAAAGGATGCTGGTGGAGGGTAATGAGACCGAACATACCTTTCTAATTCAGACCACAATAGCTCAATGATGTTCAGATCTACTGATTGTGGGACCCAGGGAAGTTGTGATAGCTCCTGGTCATGCTCTTCAAACCATGATTTCAATGTTTTGCAGCGTGACAGGGTGAAATATCATCTTGGTAGATGCCATCACTATCAGGGAACAATATTTGGGCCATCAGTAGAACCTGGTCCCCCAAAATAGCCTCATACGCCTTAGCATTCATCATTCCATGCAGGGCTATGATGGAACCTGCAGAAAACCACAATATCACTGCCCATACTGTAACAGAACCACCCCCATGCTTTAGAGTTGGGAGCAGACAGTCTGTATCATAGGCCTGCAACGGTGTTCTCCATACGTAAACATGACCGGTTGTTAGAAACAAGGTGAAAGGTCGATTCATCGGACCACACTTCGTGTTTCCACTGCTCATGAGTCCACGCCTAGTGGTCCTTGCAAAACTAGATATCCCTCTTCGCATTTACTGCTGTGACCAGGGGGTTGGCGATAGTGGCCCTGTTATGAAGTTCCCGCCGCACTCTTTTCGATGAAACCGAGTTCTGTAGGCCGGAATTGAGTTTAGACGTAATTTTCATTGCAGTGGTCTTCTTTTTAGCTGCTACAATCCGTTTTAATGTCCTCCGGTCCCTATCTGACAGGATTGTATTTCGACCAATTGTGTTTTGCAGACGTCGTTTGCCCATGAATTGTGTATGCCCTCGTGACATTGGACACAGTGCCTTTCGATACCCCCACAATGTTCGGCACTGTTGCCACTGAAGGTCCAACCCAATGGACACCAACAATCATGCCTCTTTGGAAGTCTCTCAGATCGCCCACTTTACCGCACCACTTTCACACAACAACACTCATAGGTGAACGGGTTACTGCTGACGGAAGTTGAAAGTCAACATGACACTTTGAAAATAAAAAAAAGATCGGCAACCGCAACACATGTTGTACAGTGGAGGGCCAAACTTCCTTGTCCTGTATGAAATGTTTTTAGATTTTTAGTCTACCCCTATATATATATATATATATATATATATATATATATATATATATATATATATATATATATATATATATACATGCTACCTGTAAAGAAATCAAATTCTAGTTCCATATGCTGACTGGTCTTCTAAAAGTCTTCGGGATATGGATAATTGTTTCGGCAATTTATAAAGTTTGTGATCGGTTTGTATTAATTTAATATATATATATATCCATCTTTTGAGAGTGAATTTAGAAAATATTATTATGTTCACATTTCCCTTTAGATGACTCTCGTGATAGGAGATAATAATCGTTTCTCAATAAATAGTAGCATGTAACAGTTATAAACACAGTGAAAGTACCTTCCCCATCTGCACGATTATTAGAGACAGGATTATTACTCAAGTTAGTAGTATTTTCTTGATATATATACATTTGGAGTGTGTGAATCTTTAGAAAATGTATTCAAATAATTAGAATTTTTGTATAAAATTTGGAGAAAATTCAGCTAAGCAAAGACTATTTAACATGTCATGGGTAGTTTGTTGTTTAATCAGAATGTGAAGGTTTTCTCTTCATCAATATTATGGTGGAATTTTTGTTGTAATTTTCCAAACATGTACAATAAGTTTCTGTAACCGTAAACTACTTTACTATGTTTATCACCATACTAAATATATTCCTAATATCACTTTAAACTTACATTCATTTGACGCAGAAAAAGAGCGAACTATAAATGTAATTTTTTAATGCTTTTGTCCTTCTAAAAACATGTCTCTAAATTATAATTTCATACCAGGTAAGTAAATCTACATCATTGGATGACTGATAGTATGATATAGATGAAGTTAAATATTCTACCACTTCATTAAATGTAGATTTAATATTTTTTGATTAAATTACACGAAAATTTAGAGATGCATGTATTCATTTTCCATTGCAGGTATTGAAAACTTTACATAATTGTGACTTCAACACTTGTTCACGTGTCTCACCCTTTAAGCAACTTGTTTACGTGTGGTTGCTGCAACCTCTCAATTTCTCAGTAAATAGTACAAAAATTCGCCTCGTACAAGATTAAGTTCAAAAATTGGAATGTTGCTAAATAGAGTAAAACTATTTTATTTCTTAGTAACAATTTTCGTTAAATTATCTATTTGTAACCATATTTGCTATTGCTTCCCTCATCTATTTCTAGTGCAACTGTACTTTCTTACTAGTCTTTCATATGATAGGAATTTGTAGGTATTATGAACTTCTACGTTTGTAAAAATGCAGTAAACTTTGTACTTATAGATATGTTTGTGCTATGTTCCTCAACTTGAACTTATACTGAATGGTAAGAATTTTATTTCATCTGGAGTGCAACAGAAGTGAAATGAATTTAATGTTTGAGCAATTATTTATAGTTATGTCTTTAAATAATAACTTCTTGTCAAGTTTCGTTTTTTCTGTAAGACTTATTTTATCGTTTGCGTTATTATCCTTCCTTACTCTAGTAGGCACTCTGTACATGGTCTTCCTCAGCCATTTAGTTTTTTTTCATTTTTTCTTGTTAGCTACAGGTTATGCTAATCTAATAAGGGTGCCATATTATCATTTTTTCACTCTTCTCTTGTGAAGTAGTTATGCCATTACATATATCATACTGCAAAAGTAGGTCGGAAACATTTGAAGGAGAGAAGGCTACTACTATGTAGATAGGTATGCATTGAGGGGTTTAAGTAGGTACCTGGGAAAGCTGTGGAAGTTTAGTAGCTAAAGGGTGGTGCTGAAAATATCAACTTTATGAGTGGAAAAGTCAATAAAAAGTAGGATCCTTTATCTCCATACTTATCTTTCGGGCCTTCATGACCTGTTACGAAATGGAAGCAACCTTCAATTTTACACACGTTGCTATTCAGATTACTCCGATGCGAATCTTATTACCTGCAACAACTGCTTGGTGGATGATTGAGCGGTGTAGTAAATTTGATTGACCATTCCTTTTAAGGAAATTCATGGTCTTTTAATTGTTCTGTCATTATCCACATCCAGCTTATTAATTTCTAACTGATATAATGATTCATTTTTCATTGCCTCTTTCAGCCTAAAAAACAGAACGTGGAACAAACATTTCCAACTAAAATACAAGCCTTCATATTTACAGTAATTTCTTGTCTAATACATCGTAGTATTTATTTCATTAATAGTGTGTAACGTATCCCGCTTAGGACGTGATAACGGAAAAATGTAACAATGAAACAAATTATTAGAATGACGATACATTTGTGCTATTCTGGTGATGTTAAAGTTCTAGAGTTTTTAAAGGGTATACTAAAAATAAAATAAAAATTAGAATTTGTAAGATTATATACATTTATTAACTGAAATACAAGTATAATACATTTCAAATGTATAATTTTATGTTCTATACTTAATTTAATGTTTTGATAACTATATTACAAACATGTCGATACCTTTAAATAAGTTTTTCTTTCTTAGTTTTGTATCGTCTGAAAATAAAAATTGAATGCATCGTTAATTTTATAAGAATCGAAATATGTATGTAATTGCATGATATGATAATATTGGTAGTTGGAAAAGTCAATAAAAAATAGCGTATTATTATTATTAATAAAAATTGAAGATTTGAAAAATAATTGTTTTAATTAAAAATTAATTCTATAAAAAGGTAATGGTTAAAATTAACTACTGAAGTTAAAATTAACAATTTTTTCTACTATTAATAAGAACTATCTTCAGTCCTATAAAAATTAGTAGATAATTATAAGAAGGTGAAAATAGTATTATTATGGAAGTTTGTTGTTTACATGCAGCATTAAAATATAGTAATAGTAATTAGTTTATATCATTTCAGTGTTGTACTCTTGAAGAGTATTCATTTCACAATATTTTGGAAAAATAGCAATTAACTCTTTAATAGTGCGAATTTTTAATGATTACCAATTAAAAATTACCTATAAAAGTTTAGTTGATTAGTTTTAAAATGGCTGAAAACTACTCAATATTTATATTTATTATATTGCATCCATTTGTTCTGATTGCAATGGACGTTAAAATCTTAACACCAATAAGAAGAACAAGTAGCACCCTTAAGTTGATAGAAAGATACCATAGCCATTAACATAATTACTTACATCACTCTAAGAGATGTGTAACAACGCCGCAATAGCAATGCAAAACGTTCAAAGGACAGTTTCATCATGATTGTACACAGCAACTTAGACAAAATTAACAGGAGGTGAATTCATGTATAGTAGAACACAATAATTTTGACTGTTGGTATGACGTATATGCGTATCAAAGCTCGTCCACCGTAGCTAGGAGAAGTATTTGGTGTTTAAGGTATTATGTAACTTGAACATGAAGTTCAATTGGTCTGGGGTCAAGTGTAGGTTCCGGACAACGAAACAGTGGAACAGAGTGTCTATTTAGGAAGTCTAGAATGTTGCATACTGTATGTTGCCATGCATTTTTATTGGAAATAGCTCTATTCAGGATATTCACTAAGGGTACCCATGTGGTTCAAACACCTTACAATTGTGCCGATAGTTAGTCAAATATCCTTCAATGCTTATTATATACAAGCGGTGACAGATTACAATTGAATCCGCTACGATAATTTTTATCGGAATTGTTGACCAGGCTGGTGTGGTGAGTAATTGTGACTATAAGTTTGTTGACACGGTATCATCAGACGTAAAGTTGTCACTACGAATGAGGCAAACGTAGTGTTGTAGATAGTAGCGACTATCATACCATTCGGCTCGTCATGTTCGATGTTGAGTCACCATTACTGGTTCTATTACTTATTCTGTTTAATCAAGGGGAGCCGCAGAATAGATTTCAATGGAATTACAAGACGTAAGGTTGCTCATTGGTACATTAGTCTCTGTACGTCAATTCCATATTGTTGCATCACTGTCAGGATGTGTCTTTCCGATTCATCCTACCTGCACACACAACGTGTCTGTAATTTTGAACCGTGGTATGACAGCCGTTAATGTCTTGCACATCTTTCTGCATTGCCTTATTTGGGCCATTGTTTCTATATTTGCAACAATGGGTCAATGCTTTCCGCGACGTATAGACACCGATATCATGGAATCGAGTCAGCAGTTGCGATACGTTACAGTTATTCCAATTGTACAATTCAATTCTACAATTAAGGAATTAAATCTGCTGCTTGAATTTTTTCGTATTGAACGACGAGGCGTTATTCAATCGTCAAGGGAGACTCAAGTTATACACTCTCGTACTCTATTGAAATATAATCCTCTGGTTTATTTATTTCACTGTTTTCAGGTATATCTCTTGCGTAGTTCATCACCTCAATACTATGTTACTATCATGTGTACACATTTACTAAATGTCCAATTCTTGTTTTTAGTTTGTACCAATCTGGAGAAATAAATTATATATTGTAATAATAAATATCAATGTAATGTTGGTATTTATTACTTTTAAGATAGAAAGTTAGTTTTCAACTACATGCAATCTAAATAATTATTTCTGGAAATTTAATTAGACATTATGATCATTAACAGTGTTACGCTAGGTGTTCCGTATGTCTTAAATCATAAATTAAACATATATGTCTTAGTTTTCGAATACTGATACTTTTGTTGCTTGTGCGACTGTATTAAGCTGTCAGAAAACGCATACACTGATCACGATTGTTAAATATTACATTCATTTCAAATCGTCGTAGAATTTCAGCGTTAACTATGACTTTGTATTTAGATTAACGTCTAATAAACATGGTTTGACTGAGAACGTCATGCAAAATTTTAGAGACAAGATCCGTAATAGGATACGAGTTCTGAATTACATTTTACGAATGTCCTTTGTATGAATGTGAGAACTATTACATTTCTCTCCAGTATTGAAACAAATTTTTCCCTTCACGGGTCTGTGTATAAGAAACACAGCTAACGGAACACCTAGACCCATTGAATTAAAGAGAGACAGATTTGATTCACGCTAATAGCTAATTAGGTTTGGATTCTATGGTAATCTGTGGGTTGACGTCTCGTTGATGAACGGTACTCTAAACTCCAAATCGACCAAAGAACCGTCGACTGTTGATCTCAATATTCCAACGTGACTGTGGCTTTTTAGTCTAATATAGTTCTTTATTGAATTATATTTTTCCTTTTACTTATCAGAATAGGTCCGATCTCTAGAGAAAATATTGTCTTAAGGATGTTAAATCTTGTTTTTACAGATTGTTGCAGCATACCGTTACAATACCTAGTCTCTAGATGATTGGACTTGAAAATTTCATATACATTTTAGAGGAGGAGTTAGGTTAGTTTCCAATGGACCCCACCCAGGACTAAGAGGGTTTAGTATTTTCAGAAGCTTCAAACATCCATGAATCAGATTTAAGATGGTAACAGAAATAAAAAGTGTTTCGAAGAGTTAAAATTCAATATGGTCGCCAACCGGAACATCCTTTCCATATAAAATAACTGTTTTCTTCAAAAATGTATAGAACAAATATTAACTGTAAAATCATAAAACATACCTTGGCTTGTTTGATATATAACAGGCAATTAAGAGCATATATTGTTGGCTCCATATTTGTTTAGGTTTAAAAGGCAAAGAAGAAGAAATGTCAGAAATGTTCATTTTTTCCCGTTCCTTTGAAATTCTCTTTTAGCTTACAGAGATGCCATAGTTATTTGAAAGTCAGATTTATTACCAAAATATTTTATCATGTATTCTCCGACGACGTGTCAAAATCTATGAGTAACACTTAATTAGTTACGGAGAAAACAAAACTTATATGAAGTAAAGCAAATCCTGGAGAATCCCTGAATTTACAGAAAAAAAAGTAATTTTATATAAAAGGTTCGTTTACCTTAGTTATAAGACAATACGTAAATGATTCAAGTATATTCCAATTTCTAAAATATTGTTCTCCTTCCCAAGATCACATTGAATGTGTTCCAACCGTATGATTTAGATCCATTTTGTAACACTAAAAGTATTACAAATTTTTCAGAAATGGAAATGAATGATTATGTATTATGTATTTAATAAGGTATTCAAGATACTGAATATATTTCTGATTAATTAGATTACCTATTATTGTGGTCAAAAATTTGTTAATTGGAATGGAGCTATTGAAGATTTCTAATTATAATTGATAAAGCATTTACAGGAAGAGAACGCGGAGTGATACATAGTAAATGATATATAACTAATATAATGATTTGATCATATACTTCGTAATGACAAAAATAAATGATGCTGTCATACCAAGTAGTTAAATGAACACATTTTAAAACATTTCCAAAATATTGAACGTTGTGTAAAAAGCACTTTAGAATTATTTCTAACTATAGTACGTTACATCGTAATTTTACGAAAAGAATTTAAATACATTAGTTTACACATATTTGTAACGTCTCACTGGGTTTGGTCTTTATGTTACATATTTACATGTTTAAAACCTACGATTGCAATACGGCCTACCAAACTTTACACTCATCTTTTGAATCATCTGAAATATCAGATATACTGCCAACTGACAGGAGGTCAATATTAGCTTCGTTTTCATCTGACAACACCGACTCTGAAATCTTATCACAAATTTGCCAATCATGTAAAATTGGGCTTGGAATGGCTGGATTTGGTATATGTGATTGTTTCCATACATCGTATCTGTAATTTACACGTTTGATATGTGGAAGTAGCGAACATTTGCATGGTGCTCACTTCGAAAGATCTACATTGGAAGAACATGTTATCAGTTTATCATCTCCAACCATTTTCTTTAACATAAACATCCGAACTTCATCAACGTCTTTTAAGTGAGAGTGTCCATACATCTAGGAAGTAAATTCATTTAATTGGGCTGTTATTGCTTCAGAAACATCCTATTGGTTTCCTAAAGAAGCAAAAATATCTTGAATTTTTGTTCTCCATTTTCTTCAAAGATACCGTTTTACCTTTCCCCTTTAAAAGAGCAGTTGGAATTTTCATCAGTGAAGTAATGCAATCCAAAAAGAGCGTCACAAAAGCCTTGGCAAAATTTCCTGGCAATATTGGAAATATTTACAAGTAGTCTGTTTCATCCATTTCCAGTATCCAAATAAACTAGCAAAGGATCTAACATTTGTACGTAGTAAATTAAAATATTGGGCTTCGAAGCACTGCATTCTTATGATTGTTTTTTGCCGTTCACGAGGAACAATATTACTCTTGTATCTGTTCATGTTCAAAATAACCTATCCATAGATTTTAGGATCGATAACCTGATTTGTCACAATCCCGATGACATTCGAGCCAAGTGTGACCAAGAATATGTTTGAAAAGTGGTCGGGACTGCCAGAGGCAAAGTCGTAGGAGTTACTCTTAGATATTTACTTATTTCACTTATACTGAGAGGGCAACACCGAAGGCGGTGCTATTTTTATTTACTTCACTCATATTGGCAGGGGCAACTATAAGGAAGTTACTGATCGTTATTTATTTTTTCTCTGCTATTGACAGCGGCATGCAACGGCGTTGGTCCTCGTTATGTATATATTTTTCTGATATTGGCAAGGACAAAATTAAACGCGTCGCTTTTGCTTCCTTATTTATTTCACTGATTTTTATGGTGTTTTACATAAATCTTTTTCTCCTTGTTCGAAGAATAAGTATTTCAGCTAGTAAGAGACATGGAAAACAGAATAGAGGAGGGTAATGGTGATGAGAGACAGAAGAGACGCGAAAACGTTCTCAGAATACCTCAGTCATAATGGATACAAGGAAGAAGATATACAAAGCTGAAAGAAGATACTAAAGATAAAGATTTGTTATTGTTTATTGTTGAAGATATGGATACTATATACACACATTATACAGTATATATTGGTTTTTTTACGTGTGTTATTATTTTTGCAATAAATTTCAATTTAAGATTAAGTGTACCTCGAATATGGCCTGTAGGTTCAAGGACAGCGATGGTTAATGATAGTGAATGATTATAAAATAAAAGTTGATCGAATGAGAATGTTTAAGGAAACAAAAGAACTCTAGGAAATAAACTGATACGGTATTCTGTGCAACAAACTCTTATACAACTCAATAAATTTCAATTTAAGATTTTAAGTGTACCTCGAATATAGACTGTAGGTTCAAGGACAGAGATGGTTAATGACAGTGAGTGATTATAAAATAGAAGTTGATCGAATGGAAATGTTTAAGGAAAAGAAAGAACTCAGGAAAATCCACTGATACGATATTCTGTGCAACAAACTCATATACAACTCAGTAAATTTCAATTTAAGATTGTTAAGTATACCTCTAAAATGACCTGTAGGTTCAAGGGCAGAGATGATTAATGACAGTGAATGATTATAAAATAGAAGCTGATCGAATTAGAATTTTAAAGGAAACAGAAGAACTCAAGGAAATCCACTGATACGACATTCTGTGCAGCCCTGGTATATTCAACTCACCAACAACTTGTGGCAGCAAGGTACAGTAGAATTTCTTCATCCTGATAGTATTTCATTTACAGGTACACGGGTTTAAAAAGAAAGGGTCTCGTTAATTTTAATCCAGATTGTAAAGCACCGTAGCACCGATGGTTTCAACGCCACGACGTTCTGTGAAAACAACCGATTTCTTAAATCAGAGCCTGAAGAGATGTAATAAGAACATGTTTTTTCAAAGAAAAGAAAAGAATTAGATTTGCCTTCATAATTCTATTAAACTTGTATTATAAATTCACTTTCTTTTTCATTTATCTGTTCGCCTGATTGAAAAGAATTCTACAAAATAAAGAAGAAAAGACTATGAGAAAAATAGGTAGGGACAATGTAATGATATATTTAATTTTACGTCCCACGTGTTTGAATTTTATGTAGTTTGCTTGATAGATTTCAATGACATACTTGGAGTACGAAAGATGCCTTTTGCTAGATATTGAATTACGTCGTGGATAGACCTCGGCGAGAAAAACAAGGCTGTGATTTGGATGGAGACTTCATTTTATTATTATTATTATTATTATTATTATTATTATTATTATTATTATTATTATTATTATTATTATTATTATTGAAATTTTCGATCGTTTCAAAATTTCTTTTATTTCTATTTTTTTTCTGTTTTTCCCTTGTTTGTGTGAGTAGGGAAATAGTTGGTTGCTGACGGACGAATAGTCCAGTTGACTAAAGTAATAAATTGGTGACTATGAAAAGTATCTCTTTTCTAGGCAGTTATCTCTTCTCGTCCTAATGTGAAATTTATGTACATGTCTGGTCGAGTACTTGGATTCTAATCTAGGTTTATTTCTGTTCAAAAGCTTCTAGATTGTTTGATTAGATTCAGAGGTAAGGTAAGTTCTTCTTTTCATGTTCTTTTATAACTAGACTTATTTTGATTATGTTACTGTAGAGGAACACGAAATTAAACGATAACATTGAAGTTAAACAAGAAATAAAATTCTGTTACTCTTATATTTTACATAATAATAATTTCCACGTTGACTTAGTTTGATTTGGTTTGCCTTGATAAAAGTATGTTTCATTGCGTTAATTATTGATTTCTGTAAGTATTTCTTTAGCCACAATTTTTTCTAATCATTAGTCACTGGAATTTACCGTTTATTTCCATACTCATTTGACAGTTTGATTTTGGAGTGCGTTTATTAGGAATAGTAATATCCTTATCGGTTGGTTAATGTTCTTTTCGAAATATAAAGGTAACCAAGAATGTTCTGTGGCTTTTTCACCAACCAATTTCGAACATAGACATGTCACCTAAGAAGTACCAGAAGTGATTTGACTCCTTCCTCAGCCTACACAACAAAGAAAGACAGGTGTCTGCTCGCGTTGCTTTCTGACCCGGAGTCAAATCATGTAGACCACTCTTGTAGTGCTGCTCAAGTTGATGGAGGTGCTGCCGAATGTTTTTTTCACTCACACTGTGTTTCTGTACCAGTTCCTCACATGTCTGGCCATTGCTCGCCTCAATTGCTACCCGAAAATCTTATTTTTTTTTTACATGTGTTGGTCTTTCGGCAGGTAGTGCGTCATCGTGTGTTTTGTTACCATCCTTAAACTTTTTAAACCACTTGTATACTGTCATTGTTTTCACGACACTCTCACCAAATGCCTGGTATATCTTCCTCCCTCTGCAGCGGTGTTTGACTTCAGTTAGAACTTGTAAAGCATTCATTCCTTTATGACGGTCTGTAGATGTCCACATTCACTCTATCCTTACGCACGGTCACGGTGTAACTTAACTGCCAGAACCAGGTAGTATGTCGGACATATCCGCACCAACAACTGACCTTCGCATTATTTTCATTTGCTTTCAACTTACAGTGTGGGGGTCAATTGAACACAGACCTTCACAAAAGCGACAGAACTTTCTTCGTTACCTGTATAATATTCTGAAATTAGGGGGAATAGATTTGACAAAGATTTGACTTGTACTATCATAAGTGTTAATTCAAAAGTTTAATCTTCTCTTTCTGAATGAGCCGAATATTAAATCCTCTTTCAGATTATACTTGATTTTTGTTGTAATAATTTCGCTTGTTTGAAATCATATATTTTTTTTTGAAATCTGTTTGAATTTCCTTTTTGCAAATCCAAAGCTCAGCGTTTTGAGGATGAAAAAATTAATGTCGGAGAGCATCACGGTTGAGAGTTTTCATTTATCAATATGATATTATTTTTTATTACGAAGATATTTGCATTATAAATTGTGGTGAGTTGTGAGTTACAAAAGTGAAAGTTCTGGGTGTAAATTTGTTCTGGAATAATTTATAACCATTTGCGAACGTGGCTTTTCCTACTTCAGGACAGACACCCCACCGGACTGTGATCTTTGCTTCTGCTTTCAATGATTAAAGATATTTCTCTTGTTATTTAAGTTTAGCAGTTGAATTCGAGATTGTGGTTGGCGCAGGAATGCTCAAGTGGTCACACCTGATGGCAACAGAATCCGACTCAATCTCAGTTATGTTTGTTTATATTAGTCAACATCTCATCTCTCGAAATTTTCTGGTTTCTTTTTTCTGGTACATTTAATTCTTTTTATCATTAACTTGTAATTATCATTCTTAATTGTTGCTTATAAGAAACATACAACCATTGCACATTCAATTCAAGAATTTATTTTATTTTAGTTTCTAATTTGTTTTACAAATCTTTCTTATTTTTCTGTGATGATGGTGTAATTACTAGTGCATTCAAACCATTAGAGATGATAATTCTAAGCAGATATATTTAACAATGACTTCTTTCTTTTATTAGTCCTAATTTTTTATGAAATCAACTTATCTTGAAGAACCACATTACCTATAACATTTATTCACTGTGGTAAAAATATATATATATATATATAGTGGTCTATATTCTTATTAGCTATAAGTGCCTAAAATAAAGAAATTAATAGAAATATATCACAGTTAATATTGATTTCACAATGCAAGAACTTTCCAGATAGTATGGTTTCTCAAGCGAAGTTCTTCGTACTGATTTCTTAAAGGATTCGTTCTGATGTATTTGAGAAATCATCTTCGGAACGTCTAGGTCAAAATTTCCATTTTTACAGTTGGATTGCTTCTTTAAGTATGACTTTATTATTGTTCGATATACATCATATTAATTCATTTACTAAGTAATTATATTTCCATTAGACCGTGATCTAGTTTATTATTATACGCTCATTTCAAAAAGGGACTTGGATTTACGTTAAACGTAAAAGTACTTACCAGTTATTAACAATGAATTAGCGCTTCTGGAGAGCTAACATTTTCATCAGTAGTGGGTTATCTATATTAAGAAACACAAACATTAAAAGGGAATATGTAAATATAATTTCTTTAATTCTTAACGCGATAGCTCATTAACTTACCTATACTACTCCTTGTACACTTTTTTAAAATGTTACAAATTCAAGAAATGGTGCAGGTAGGATATGAAATAAGGTATCTTGTGTCCAGTGATCTTATGAGTACCACTAATTTCTGTTGACTGAAATTTTTGAACATTTAAATGATACAGTATATGAAATGTCGAAAGAAAATTCGAGTCAGTAAAGTATGAAGAATCAAAGCATTCTGACAACAAAATACCTCAATTCCCAAAATCCGTAAGTTTTGGTTTACTGTATTGATATTTTGTTCATTTTTCAAAATTATTAACGGGTTACTTTCTGTAGAAAGTAGGTTTAGTAGAATTTTGGTACTATTAAATTGTTCACTTTTCAAATTGCTCCTAGTTTTATGCACTAAATTTTATGCATTTCAAAATTACTATTTCTTGATTTACTGTCATCTACAAAAATATATTTAAACATTTCTAAAAATAAATTATACTTTATTTTTAATGACTAATTTCAGCATTACATGGCCCAATATCCAAGGTTTCTATTGTTTGGTGTAGTATGTTTGCCATAAATTTTAACTTCTATCATTTTATTAGCATTACATTGTGCTAATTTCAAAATTACTATTCTTTTGTTTACTGAGTTATATATAGAAAAGAGAATAGAATCAGTTTGTAAGTATTAAATGACCCATCTTTCAAAATTACTAATCTTTGGTTTACTTAGTTACTTATAAAAGTTTCAATTTGATAATATTAAATAGCCCACGTTTCAAGCTTACAATCCTTAGATTCACTGCCCGTTTAATGTCATTTTGTTATTATTAAATAAAAATTTATCACGATTATTAACCTTTAAATTACTGACGAATCTAAGGAAAGTGGGTACTGTATTGAATAGGTTCAAGCATAATATGAGGACAGTTCAGCGTCCCCAGACCTCATATATCTACTGGAACGAATTAAGTTAAAGTCACAAGTTTTACACTTAGGCACAACAGGAATCAAAGTTATGGACCTTTGAAGAAAGCAATTGGTAATATTTAATGTATATAGTACCTAATTCTACTATTTCAAGTTCATCGTGAATGTTAAATTTTAAGACATAAATTTCTCAACATATGTCAACTAATAAACAAATAAATATAGATATGATGTTATACCAGATTTCTTCACATTTTATTCAAAACCGGCTCCAGTGTTTCACTATCATGTAATTAAAGATAAATAAATAGGTTAAAGTACCAATAGGGATTTACATGTTCCAGTGGGATTCAAATTCATTATGTTTTGTAATTAATAAAGTGTTTAAACTAAACTACAGAAAAATACTTATTATTTAGTGCTACGCTTAATACTATCCTAGTATTTGTCGACACTATCAACTTACTTCAAATCGTCTTGCTGGCTGTTTGAACAAAACAGACTGAATTTTCTGGATATAAAGTTTAATATGTACACTTTTAGCCCCAACAAAATTATCTGGTTGACGCGGTCTTATATGTAGGTAGTAGTTCAATTCGATTTGTTGACCCAGTCTGAATTTTTGGCTTTACTATTGATCGTTAATTGTGATGGACACTGTACATTATTCATCTCAAGTATTCGTACCTTCAATGTTTGAATTTACTTATAATATTTTTCTTCGGCAAATGGAGCAGTAATCAAACTATTCCTTGGTAGAATAGTTTGGTTCAAATTATATTATGTCTTTTTTTCACTTGGTTATCAGCCCGTCCCACCCCGCTGAAGCAAATTGAAATTCTTCATTAGCTAGAACTTCGGATAACTACTGAAGATTTCCACTTTTGTCCTGTTACGAGCTTGTGTGTTCAACTAAATGAGCCATCGTTAGATTTTCCTCGTGAGAGACATTTCAGAGATTATATAGATAACGTGTGTTGTGTTTCTGACTAGGACGGTAGCTTTTGTGTTGTATATTGTTCAACATAGCTTCAGAAATATTCGATCATATTAATAAATCGAATGTGATCACAGTATTATTGTTATATATTAATAACTCTTGTGTGTAACAGTTTCAGTAATGTATCATCGCCTACGAATACTAGAGCTAAATGATCATAGTACTTCCGTGCTTACGAGAGCCTCATTGTAGACAAACTTGTTTGACTGTCTCTTGGTTTTTTAAATACTTCTACTGTTTTATTAAGACTCTATCTTCAGTTGTCAGCGGGTACCAAATAGGAAACGAATATCCAAGAGTTTTTAGGAAGAGTTCGGAGTGTTGTTAGGCAGTACCTCAATTTTAGTGGGATTTATACCGAGCATTAGAAAGGTAAACATTCTCCACGTTGTGCCTTTGTCACAGACAGGGCAAGCTAACAGGACTTAAACATTCCTTTGAGGCAGTGAGTCATAAGATTATGTGAAATGTATGTCAAAGCGTTGTTAGAAGCTTGCAGAATATGCTTGGTAAACATAATCTCGTGTAAGATATTTTAGTGAGGTGCGATCAAATATAACATTAGAGCTCTTTCTTCCTTGTGTAATGAGTGACATTACATATTTTATTTTGCACCTAACTATTTCATGTACTTAGAGTCTGGATGTTTTAGAAATATAACTACTTACTTTCTCTAAATCCTTCAGCCTTTTCCAGTTCTGAAAATAAAACAAGCAAATTTATTTAAACAGCAAACGTATGCAGAAAAAAACCATAAATAATTATATAGTTTGATTTACATTGTAACGTAGTCTATATTACAATGAGAGCAATTTCTTGAAACTACCGAATTTCATTCCTCTATACAATTTCTGATTGAAATTAAATTTTCTGCTGGTTTATGACATATGACCAAGGAAAGACGGAAAATTTATAGGACTATGTTTACTGCTATAAATTACAGGTATATGACAGGTATTATAAGCAATGTCTCAATAGAAACAGTAAATACGTACCAATGTACCTTTTAATTGGAATCAATTTTTGAGACGAGATTCAAGAATAAATTTAAAATTTAAAATGATGTGTTACTGGTTACCTATAAACATAAAATAATTAAATTGCATTACTGTTAATGATAGGAAACAAAGCACATAACATTTTACTTATAGGGATATTGAAAGTGACAACTTCCTTCAAATACGCAATTTTGAATATGATGTTCCAAGTTAGCTGCTGTCAAATTAAACAATCGTGTTACTTTTGGACAGATTTCCCTTCATATCGCCGCATCTAAAGAAGTCAAGTGTACTTCGGTGGCTTAATTACCAGGACATTATTTACAATCATATAATCTCTCTTAACAGTACTTAGGTACATCGCAACAATACCTGATAGTGTTCTCACCAGTTTCTGTCTCTTGTTGACCTTGAGGAGGTGGTCATCTATAGGAAAAAACTCAAATCATTATATTGCATTAAATATGTGACGTAAACTGATATCTACTGCCAGTTTTCTTTACACGCGGTATATATTGCAGAAAATGAATTTAAAGCAGTAAATAAAATCCCATAGGTTTCTCATCGTTTCTTGATCATTAACCACAAACATTATGAAAGCAACTGACTTCAGTTAGAAATTCTTTAAACAAATTAGGATGTTAAGAAATCATAGTGTGTTTATAAAAATAATGTAACTGTTATTGTTTAAAATAAACAAGAAATTTCTTTCATGATTAAATTCTTATATCTAATTTGTTCTGAAGATTAGATTTCTTTGATGGTAAAAATAATGTCATTATATATGTTTATGTTTGAAAGCAATATAAGTTAATAATTACATATATTTAGTTATTTATTTGCTATTCTATTCGAATACTGTCGATGAAAATTGAAAATAAAGTAAAAAAAAAACATTAGATACTGTAGAGGCCCACAACCAGCTACAGAGGTTTGGGGGGCCATGATTATGTTAGAGGGGTCCAAGTCATTAAAAATTCTCTTACATATAGCTAAATTGTGTTCTTCGTCTTAATAATAGCATTTTGTGTCGAGGTCGAGGGGGGCCACGAAAGGTTTAGGGGGCAGGCCTCCTATTCACCCTCTAGTTGCGGGCCGGATACTGTATGCAGACAAACATTTCTTATTAAGTGAATGTTTCGTAAGAGAAAATTTCGCGGTTCGAGTTTCACTTCCATCGAAATCCTGTTCTTGCAATCTCTGGACAGTAATGTGAAGTTTTAACGGGACAAACCTTCAAAGAACGAGACATATCGAACTGAGTTGAAGAAAATCGTGGGCATATAATCTGAAACTTCGATCAAGGATTCCAAGACAAATCAGGGAAACGAAACTTTGTGATCCTAAAATCTGATGTACGAGAACGATGTAAGGCAGAATTTACAATGAAGACACTCGCCTTATGATACAGCAATGCAACAGCATTATGATGATTAAAAAGGTACATTAGAGTTGTAAATAACTCATACATTTGAATTTCTAAACGATTAAAATATTATCCAAAAGCGACACGAAAGTCAATTAATAGATTACATTGCACTGAAGAAAATATCATTCTTTAACTTAAATATTTATGCATAGTTTTGAGAAAATGTAATCAAATTTTTGTAGGGCTATTGTTTTTGATTGCTCAGACGCGCCTTTTTGATTTCGGAACCTGAAAATTTAAACATAACGGGCTATCATCATTGCAATCTTCTCTTCCTTCTTTATTTCATCATTTATTTATTCATTTTCTTTCTCTTGTTTTTTTGGCGCGGTAGGTGTAGGGCTAATATTTTTTATCACTTCAATAAATAAAAAAAATATAAAAATATTACGAAAGAAAACAGAACGCTAACCATGAAGTTAGCGGTGCCTTATACTCCCGACTTCCCGCTGGAACTTTCCGTGAGTACTGCTGTCAGGGCTTACCTTCTGCTTATTTTGAAATCATTTTTAAATCAGAGTATATCCGAAAATTCTGTTGAGAACATGTTTACGAAATATATTTTGTATAGAGTTGCTTGTACACCCATTATACATTGATGAAATGTTCATTCTTGGATTTCATGTGTGTGATTTTCCTTTATGCTAATATGGACATAACTCCGAGGTTTCCAGAATTCGAAATAGCGCATGTTAAAATTGGGCTTTTCCATGATTTTGGAAAGCTCTAGCTCTGAAATTATGCACTTTTCCGTTACAGACCAATATGAATTTTTATCTTGAAGTGAGGAATTACCTTTTACTCTTTGTCGTTAAATTTAACTCTCGATATATATTGTTTTGGCAAAATACACTGATAATTATCAAAGTGTATTTATTATTATTTGTTCTTTCCTAACGATCACACAAGCACTCTTATTTACTATCTGTAAAACTATCAAATATTGAATTTTAATTTATATATAACTAAACTAATATTATGGTAGAATTAGAGAAAATGAATTATATGAAACGTATTGAAATCTTAAATGAAAACTCACCATGTCTAATTTTGGACAAATCAGAGTAACGTTTGCTTCTGAACCTGTGTGGCATTTGATCTATGGCAAAAATGTATTCGTTACAGTATGCATGACAAATATTATTTGAAGAATGTCTTATACTAAGTATAGTCAAATTTCTAATGGTCTATTTCTACGGAAAAGTGTTAAAACTAAGACTATGTTTGCAGTAACGTATAATACAGTAACATGCATACAAGAACTGAGTTACAATTCTTTTAATAATCAGCAAGTTTATTCGGAATATTGTCAACTGATATTTCTCCACTTTAATACTCTAACTTCCTATATGTTTTAAAATAATTTCCGTCTTCCTCTCGAAAACAGGCATTATTTTAAAAACATATAATAGAATAATGTTTAATTTAAAGTTTTATTTCGGAATGATCCTCTATTGTTAATGAATTTGCAATAATAGTAGCGTGTCGCTAATAGCGAGTAAACATTGTCTTGTGTTTTGGAAATAATTAGAAAATGAAAATGAGTTAATTAGAAAATGAAAAACTTCTCTGCATTAAACGTTATTTGATTGAAGGTATACAAAAAAAATATTGGTCTGAATAAATGTCGTCCCCTTCCTATTGCTTTGAAGCGTCGTTTAACACAAAGCCAATTTTTGGTGAACTTTCTTTTGTGAATACGGATATAATTTCATTATGCTAGCAAAAATATAGCTACCTAACTTCCATACTGAATATATTGTTTTCTTTGCCTTTGTTCGTCGCTGCTCGCGGCACCAATTTAGTAGACAACAGCTAATGCATGTTCCCAGTGACGTCAGAATTATTGATGTGATCAACATTGTACAACTTTGTAGCAATTTTCGCTCTCATTGATAGTCCAGTCAGTGCGGGTCGAAATCCGGACAAAATTAGTAACTTTTTCAAGTTTGGGGGATAAGTTCCTTTCATCCAAAGAAGTCCCCTTTCTAGGAGTTGTGCGTCATTCAAAATGGCCACCATATTCAGTATGGCTACCGACAGTTGTATTCTAAATTATTTTGATACCTTTAACATGTTGTTTTACATCAATCTCAACAATTCTTGGGTTTTGTACATAAATGCCTCGCTCATGGATTAGTGTAGTTTGGCAGCAGCAGAGCAAGCAATAGTGTTTCTAACTCAGATTATTTGTAAAAAAGAACATATACTTAAAAACAACTCAAATGGTTTTGTTTTCTGATTGTATGATAATACAACAACAACTACAAAGAACATATCTTTAAAATGTACATTTTAAATGCTTTCCAATGATGTTTTACATGTTGTTCTATTATTCAAAGGCTCATAGTAGCCGCACAAATAAGGTCTGCAAAAATCATAAAATTCCTGATGGGCTTCAATTAGATTAAACACACAGAAATACAACACTACGAATCATCTGTCTAATAATATAGAAATCGGGGGATGCTTTCATGCAATTTTCTTTTCATAATGCAGAATTCAACGTTACAACCATTCATGGACACAAAACGTTTCACAGTTTGGGAGGAATAGAATGCATCACACCTAGTAGTGCGCTGTTCCTACCAAGAAAGATACCTCGTCTGAAGGGTAGACTAACAGCTGAGGAATTGGGAAACTTTGGTAATGATCCAATAAAACCATATAGACCATGCCAGCATAAGGCTACAGTTATTGCACCAGATCTGAATGTGAATTCTGTTCCTGCGTCTGCTAGTACTGGAATGATTTTGGATTTCTTACGGTCAGTACAGTATATGAGTGGAGATTATTATCAAGTTGGTTGGAGTAGATGCATGGAAACTGTCTTAAGTCTTACAATAAGAGTGTTGCCGTTAATAAACCTGAATCCATCTAACCCAACATGGTCTATATACAATGTCCTTCAGTTTGCTTCTGGACTGTGTGGAAACTCTCCTTCTTTCGTGACATTTGATCAGCCCTTGTACCTTAAAACATCAGAAATAGTCGAGACTGTGAAACAAAATGATGATTTGTCAAATGTAGTTCTAAGACTTTGCGGATTTCACCTTCTCATGTCATTCATGAGTACTATTGAATATTATATCTGGTAGCGGCCTGGAAAAACTGTGGCAAACTATGTATGTCCATTGTTCTATTCCAAACATGATCATCGGACATAGCCACTCAATAGGTCTTCTTGCACACTTCTTTATTCAGTTGATTATTTTGATTTCTACAGGGAAACAGTCCCACTTAACCGAAGAAATAATAATAGAACTTCGAAAGCTTGTCTCCGGCCTGTTCTCTCACGGAAAAACAATCGAATCGAACAGTCTTCAACTCTAAACTAGGCAATGGTTGTAGTACATAATATAATCAAGGAAGTAAGTAAGAAAAAGTAGAACCAATAAATTATGGTTATTCTACATCAAACAAGTGAATATAATGATACTTTATGTGCGTGCTAAAACGATAGGAGATTGGGAACTTCATTGTCAATGAATTCAGAAAATGCTGCCTTGTTTCCATGCAAGTGGTCATCTGAATTATGCCAGTCCTTCACAGCCATATTTACAGCAAATGATGAACCTTCCAAATATGATTTCCCAAGATGCGTGCGCGAAGTTCACCACAACCCGCAAATTTTGCCATTCATCGAGCAATGAAGTTGTGATCAGGTGTTTGAAGTGATATGGTTATAGAGAAGGCGTTGATGAGGACAATGAAAACAACCGGTCGTCTAATTCATGGTAGAGGTGTAACAAATAGTTTTCCAGCAGCATGGATCCTTTATATGCCATTGCTGCAGAAAATGTTAATGTCATCGAGGAATATAGTGGGACTCTAGGAGCAGGATCAAAGTAACACATTGAGAGGTCATGATATAAAAGTAATTGAAAGAGTTGTTGAATGGTTTCAACAACATTCCCCTTTCACCAATATCGGTAATAAGTTAGCATCCATATCAACAGCAACAGTATGGGATCATGAGATTCTGCCAGTGAGTATGCACTTGAAGCAATGTCTGCAATGGTAAGCAAGAATATATTTACTGTGAAACGCGAAAACAAAAAGTGAAACTTCTCTCTTTTGTGAATCGAACCATGGCTTTAGATGGCGAGAAGATTCCATTAAATTCCATGCAGCGTTGTTATGAAGATGTTGCGAAGAACCTTGAGTATAAACTCGCACTTTACTCACCACGATTGTTTGAAAATGGCTTAATGAGAAAGTGTAACAAGCCTAGTGTTGTAACTCTGTTGGAAGAAAATCTCTCTTCCACTGAACAAGAAATCAAAAGTATGGTATTACTGTGATTGATGGAGGATACTTACTGTATAAGGTTGTGTGGACTCGAAATGGTGCATACCGCGACCTCTATTATGTATACTCATCATACATTCGTAAGCATCTAGGTACCAGACTTATAGTAGTTTTTGTTGGATTTACAGCAGCCCTGAGTACAAAGGAGGAAGGGCACAGGAAAAGACGTGTCTTTTCCTGTTTCTCTTCATCATTCATCATCGTTCATCTTCAGTTTCAAGGAAGTATGTTTCTACTGTGACACAATCATTGTTCCTAAGAAATAAGTCGATCAAGTCTCGCTTCATTGAAGCACTAAGTAAACATCTAAGATCTTCGGGAATTGAAGTACTTATAGCTGAGTCTGATGCTAACCGTATGATTGTCATAACAGCAATCAATATGGCAACGTCATACAACTATGTTGTCCTTGTAGCTGAAGACACTGACATTCTGCTCATGCTGGTTGTTCTTGGTCTCCATCACTTCATCATATTCTTTCCCAAAGAAGGAAAACTCCATCAACCATTGAAAGCGTTTAACATACAGAACTTACAGGATTATATCCGCAATATGTACAGAGTGTATTGTTTATGCACGCAATTTCAGGATGTGACACTACATCTTCTATATTCCAAAAAGGAAAGAAAACTTGTTACACGTTATTAGAGAAAGACCATGAATTACAAAAGATGGTCAGTATATTTAATGACCCTGATGCAGATCCTGACAAGCTTGTTAAAACAGGAGAGCAACTTTCTTTTACGGCCGTATAGGGCACGTTATGGTGACTGCCCTTCTGTTGATACTACACATACAGAAGGATTTTGAGATACAAGTCATACTACTGGTTTTGACCTTACAGCTTTACCACCGACAGCAGTTCAAGTAAGCAGCATATGTTACGGGTCTATCACCAAATCAAAACCTGCAGGGAAATGATCTCCCAGCAACTTAGTGGGGACGACAAGAATGAAATAGTGAGCCTTATCCCATTCCTACTTTAGATCCTCTATCACCACACAGTCTTACAAAGTTTGATATTCTGCTCTTGTAAAATTTTTCATGTGCACCATCGAGTTGTCGACGTACTGGACTCCTCTTTAGTGACATGTGTGTCCTCTGCAGAGGAGAATAATGCGGAAACTGTAAGCCACAGATTGAGACTGGCAGTGACAATGATGGAGTGGAATGCCAATATAAGTTTAGCATGTGATATCACATTTTGGTTATCTTGTTTCTTTTCTAATAGCACATTCACATCCTATCTTCAAATTGAAAAACAAGAGATGACTTGTATTATGTTAAGAAAAATTTCTGAACTATTAATATGTAGGTGCCTGTATTTTCTCAAGAATATGTAACACTTCAGTGTGTAGCGTTCCCATCCGCCGTCGAAGTCAGGAAATCCGCCGAGTGTCCAACACACGTGGATTATCAAAAGGTCGCACGATATGTTGACCAATCAGCAGCTTCCCCAACCAACTACAGAGGGAACTTACACGAGCCGATGTCTTTCATTGGTATTCAAAGCAAAAGCAGGCATTAAGTGATAATTCAGCATTCAACATTACACCAAAAATACCACAAATATAAAGTACTTATATCTAATAAATTTCTAATTAATAACCAAAGACTCAGATCAACTTAACAAAGGTTTATTAACAATAACAAATTACAGAGTGATATCTGATTGCTCAGATAACTAAAAAACAACAATAAATTTATCGTCGAAGTTCTGTATCATAGATCCTATTCATCAGTTTCAATTTAACTGTGTTCAGTGTTAATTCAAGCCAAAGGCAAGTCAAAAATTTAACTATACAATATTATAAATATATCCAAATATCAATGTATTTACTAAATTTAATTTCAATTAAGGAGAGAGATCGAGAATCAATTTTCCTCAGCAGTTTCAATATAAATCATTAAATTATTGTATACTTCGTAAAAGTCCAAGCTCTGGGAGGGATGAATACTAATGCAATCTCAACAATAATACTTCATATATATATTTAATTTTTAAAGCAAGGGATGTCATTAGTAAAATTCAACATCAAAATCCGAAATATCTTTTCTCGTTCAAAAATCTTCCCAATTAAATCTCTGGCTAATCAATAAATTAATCAATCTTAATCATACTATAAGAAGTAATTCAGTAATTGAAATATAACGGAGCAATATTAATAATACTACCTCAAGTACGAAAGTAATATCAGCTTACAGCCAAAAAATGATAAATGCTGAATTATCCAATTTTTCGGAAAATGAAAACGTATGGACGACGAATTGGACCACGTTAAACCACAGCAACCACAATGAATGCAAATTAACAACCCACACAACATAGAACACACACAACGGACCAATCAAAGAATATAATAAATGGTTTAACACTCACCTTCACAGTTCCTTTGGATTCATATTTACCTCCATATGCAATTAAACCTCGGTCTGCATTTCGTCTCTCAAGTGATTTGAGGAATAGAGAATAATTTAATTGCTGATGCATATACAAGACAGTTAATAATCAGATTCAGACTATTCTTAGTCAATTTCTGCGAAAACACAGGGTTTCAATCGACATTCAAATTGTCGCACTTCGCAACCCGCCCTTGTAATAATTATAACGGAGCGGCAAAATACTTAATATTCCAAAGAATATCTTATAACGCCCAACGAAGATGTTTCCCCAACTAATATTCCTCTTACTAATTGATCGGCCAAGATTCAGGCTAGCGTCTTTCCACATTCGCATTCCACTACTTCTAGAACGTTACTGTATGTCCAAGAAATATCAAGTAACAGCAATGATACTTTCCAGGGATGATAGCAATTAACCTTATTAAGGCAAAATAAGGGTTCAATTGCTGACCGTACTTCTCCTCCCACATCCCCTTGTCACCAACCAAAAATGACTCCACAGTTTCTCATAGAGAAACGGCATAAAGCGAGTTGGTTTCAATAAATATTTCTTCAGAACGTTTAGTGAAACTAAAACAGAATCTTTCAGACTATTCACATGCAAATCTCCTACGTTCTCATTCCATAAAAATTGAGAACAAGGAAAAGATTTCAATGGGCAATTACCTCGGACAAGGCAACTCGCCGTTTTGACAAGACTTAGTCAAATATACTTCTTTTACTTTATTCTCTTTACACTCACCCTGAACACGGCAAAATCGAGGAACAAAAATGACGAGTGGAACAAAAATAAACTTCACTCGACTTGGAAAAAAATTGGGCATAAGCAGCTTAAACTACGTTCACAAATTATCCTCTTCATTCACTTCTTTTGCTGCACTTCTTTTTTGAAAACTTAGTAAATTCAATATGCGGCAACAATTCACTATTCTCATTCCTTTTTAATTACACACACAATGGAGAAATCCAACAAGAAATTTTGGTAGAATCAAACGATGCAAAATGAGTCTAGTTAATAGAAGTCCTCTTCTACCATAAGAAACATTAGTCGAACAGACGTACTCTCCCCTCTGAACAACGAAAACCAAAGGCACCTGCATGCCCCGAAAACCAATTCCAAGACACCTACACGTCTTCAACACAACATAGCTAGTACGCCGTCCCTACGGACGATCGTACCGACCATGGTTCCTGGCGCCACAATCGCGTCACGGGATACACGCGCTGCGACCACGACCTTGAGGCAGTAAGCAAGATTACCTCCCCTCTCTCTCTCTCCTTAAATACACTCAACTGATACAACTCGCAACTTACAAATTCTTTCATTATTTTTCCTCTCTTACCTTTCAGTCTTTCTTTCTTTTTTTTTTAAAGAAACAAAATGAAAATACACATTAATTTTAACATTCTCTTTCAAGAGAAATGCAAGGTTGACATTGATAAGATGTTTTACAATCCTTATCTTCTTATCTTCTCCTCTCGTCATAGCTCTTCGTAACGGGATCGTTACAAGTGATAAAAGTGTTACGTTATAATTACGTTTCATTTATGTTCTTATAATATAGAAAAAGAGCAAATTTTTGTGTCCGGGATATGTATGATCCTCAGGTGTGAAATGTTGTTGTATAGTATTATGTACACACATTTTTAACAATATAGTATAGAAGAGTTACTGTACATTAAAAATATGTTATATTTCACTTGGAAAATAATATTCAATTAAACGGTTTAAGACTCTATTACTAACCTTAAGATTAGAAGAGAAAATGTACTTGAGATAGAGTTGACGGTGGCCGTATTGAATGATACAATGCCTGAGACACGGATCTTTTGGCATACAAATTACAAAGGTACCTATCTATCCCACGCGCATCAAAAAGTTACAATAAAGACATGTCATCAGAATGCAAAATACAACAACACTGATGGCAGAAGTCGAGCCATTAATCTTTTGACGCCTATCGAGAATTATAAGACTTTTTAGCTCTTCCTTTGCGCGACCAATGTGAAGTTTCCGTTTATCCGAGGTCAACTAATTATAACTGGTTTGAAAGATTATGAAACGCAGATTCGATGGATATGTCATATATACCCTTTGTTGCAATATTATAAGTCAGAAAACAAAATTTCTTGACATTCATTTTTTAAAAAAATAATTTCTTTTGAATAATATCTTTACAAATAATCTGAGATGGCAACACTGTTACATATCCTATTAGTATCACGTTATATCAATGCGTGCGCGAGGCATTCATGTATGATATACCCAAGTATGGTTGAGATCGAATTGTTATAACGTGAAAAAGATAGCTAAACAAGCTTGGCGTACAAGTGGCGTCGGCCATATTGAACATGTCCGCCATTTTAAATGACTCGCAAGTCCTAAGTGCGGGGAGTTTTGGCATTTGACTCCTTAGAATCAGGGGAACTTAACCCGGGAGTTTGAAAAAGTTACTAATTTTGTCCGGGTTTTGCTAATTTTTGACCTAATCTGACTTCACTATGTCGTGTTTGGCCTATTTGGTCTGATGTAGAGTGTTTCTCACGCAATCCTGCATGACAGCCATTTGTCTGTGTGAATAATAAATGGTAGCTTCTGTAGGAATCCAACTTCGGTATTGTGTAATACTAGTGTAGTGTCCTAATTAAGTTTGAATGAAGGGAAGAATTGTATTTGGCATGTATTTCTGTCAATACGTGGTAGTAGTCCAAGTGCACAGAGTTTTGATAATATACCAGTATTTACCCTAGAAACAATAAAGTGATGCATTTTGTCCTCGAGTTCTTTTATAATTAGTTCATATAGATTAATATGTATTCAGGATTTTCTGTTTTCTTGTTGTTGTTCCTTTTGACGGAGGGTTCACTTTCGCTTTTTTTAACTGCAATATACTGCATTGTTTTTTGTTGTAAAAAAATAATTCATGTTGTCCGGATCGAGTTGACTCCTCCTTGGTCGTAGGTGCTATCCGTCTTTGTTTTCCTCAAAATTCCTTTCATTTGTATTTTTATATCTGAAACTTGTATTACTGTTTAAAAATGTTACTTTTCTCCTGTGTAAAAACATTTAGGCTTGTCAAGTATTAGTTATAAATCTGGTTTTCTCCATAGTATTATAAGAAATTTGGTATAATATATAAACAGCTTTACACACTGTATTTAACCGTTTTCTTACAAATAAAAGGCACAAATCCTTCAAAAGTTTCTTTTCGATATTTATTCAACACTTCAACTCCAATTGAACAAACATACTCTGAAAACTATTTAAAACAAAGCGGGCAAATTTGACCCTTTCCGTGGTACTTCACGTAATAGATTCAAGCAATGACTTTCTAGGGTTAATGTAGCTATTACCATTATAGCTACAGCTACAGCTTTATGACAACAGCAAATAAATGTTTATGAGGTTACAAACAATTTGCTACACATCTTATAAGCGGTGTGAGTCTTTAAACTTAAAAAGACTCTCCTACAATATTTTGTTTTTCTTATACTATAATAGTTTTTCCCTGCACCCTTTGTTTGATTTCTACCACTTTAATTCTGAATAAAAAATAGAAGAATAGACGAAGCCTACCCTTAGGATACTGAATCGATCGTAAGAAACTACTTTTCTATATCTATTACAGTTCTTTCTACGGCTTTAAACGTTTAAAGTGGAAATGGTTGATTTCAACCAATTTTGTTTCGAAAAAAGTGTTAATGATGAGGGAGGCCATTCCTGGATTACCGAATCGATTGCGGAAAATCACTTCTCCATATCTATTAACGTTTTGTCTCATTCTTTGACTATAAAAGTCGATGCTGGAAATGATTCACTTCTACTATTTTCGATCTGAACGGAAGGCTAACGGAGAAAGTTGAGCCTGGTCTTGGGATAGAGAATCGACTGGAAAATAAGTTTTTTTAAAAAAAAACGCTTTTCTATATTTGTTACTGTTTCTGTTCTGTGGCTACAAAATTTCAAACCCGAATAGTTTATTTTTGTATCTTTCTGTCTAAATAGCGGGTTAACGGGAAAAAATAAATATTACTTTTAGAATACTTAATGGATTGCAAAATAGCCGCTTCTACATGTCTTCTTCCATTTGTGAACCAATTTCTGTTCCGGTAGAGTGTTGTGGGTACTCATGGTTTGTTCTCTTGAGATTGGAAATGCTTTACAGAAGAAACAGCTTTTCTCTATCTGTTACCGTTTTCGTTCAACGTGCAAAATGTTGAAACTGGAAAAGGCTCATTTAACCACTTTTAATTTTAAAAGTATTTTTTTTTTAACGGAACGGGTAAAACCCTTTCTTGAATTGCAAATTAACGAAAATAATGTAACTGTTTCTTGGTAAATCTTACAGATTTTGCTCTCATATCTGTCGATTTCGAGTAAAATGATAATATTAAAAGTTTAATTTATTAAATATTAAAAGTTTAACTTCAATTGAAGTGTTCGATGCTAAAATATGAGAAGGTAATTCCAGTAAATGTTTTTTTTTTAAATCAAGTTATTTCTGTAGTTCCTACCCATAATGGTTATTTGAACCCCTTAGATGCGAAATGGCCTAACTCCAAAATTGAAATCTTACAGAAGCGACATTTGAAATTCAACATCTCATGAACAATTCAAATTTCTGTTAAGCTAGCAACCAAAATAATAACTATGTAGTTCATGGCTTTATAATTTACTGCTTACAACAAACGTTTTAAAAAATAAACCGTGTATAGAAGTGAATTAAAAGCATTATTCCATTTTCGGAGACCTGGCACCAAAAAGGCCCATTTATACTGTACTGTGTACTTTATCTTCATTTTCAAAACAATGAATTTTGGAGTAACTTTAATAAAGTTGGATAAGAAAAGTTAAAAGGCATTTAAATTTATTATTATTTCTTGAAAGAGAGTTTATTCGAATATTTATTGAAAATTAGTAATGTTCTTCATTAAGGCTCCAATTACATACAAGATTATTATTTCTCAATAACTAGCAGGGACCGCGGTGGCTCAGTGGTAGAGCGTTCACCTCTGGTGCGTGGGTTTTCTCTACTTTCTCCCGTTTCCTCCCACTTTCTTCATTCCACCATTTCATTCATTACTCATCATCACCGTCTCCTTTAGCCTAACCGGCATAATCGTGGGACGTAATACTTAAAGATTTCATTTCATTTTTTTCAATAACTAGCACTAATATTGACGTGCGAGTGCGACTGTGGAGATATTTAAAAGTGATTCTTTTTAGCTTGCATTACTCTTTTTTCTGCCGACCGTCACTTTGATGTGTGACATGCAGATTCGATGTCGTCAAAGGTACCTTTAGGTTTGCATTTTGTTTCCAGAATTGAGTCCAGAAATTGAAATATTAGTTGGCTAAGATGAAAGAAGAATTGTTGCAAAATTTAGAATACGTAAAATTTAATAAGTATATATGTAATTATATTTTATCATTCTTCAAGGATGTCATCCCAGTAACAATTGTTGAAATTTACTCCCTCGTTTGAACCAGGCAGGTATGGATACAAACATCGAAAGCTTGCTCTATTCGTTGGATCTAATGAAATACCTGCAGTAATTGTATCATGTCTTAAGAAAACAACACTACAAATGCAGATATCAAAATTGTCATTGTCTGCAGAGATAGACTTTGACAATCGTTCCAGCAACAGTTGAACTCAATGGCGAATGAACTTTGGAGTCTGTGTTGCGAAGATTTCCTCAACCGCACATTATATCATCCAATCATATGGAAAAGTCATAAATATCAGGAAGTGATCGAGATGAAGGAATAGGTGGATATTGGAGAGCCAGACGTCAGGACACAAGTACAGGTAAGGAAACATCGGGCAGTGTGCAACATGAAAACATCAAACATGTTGCCCATTGCTGGATAATTGTGGACAAGTCTAGAATGCATTTCATGATCGTGAGTACAACGATCTGGAAAGATGGTTTTGCTTTGATGTAGAAAATCATGGATCATAGCCATCATAATTCATTTTATTACTATCTCTGCGAGATAAATCTTAATATTGCCCCCCCCCCCCATCTGCGCCTAGGTCTTACTAATTGTCATTTTCTGTTTGGTTTTCTAGTCAAAACTTTGAAAGCGTTTCTACTTTCTTCCATCCTAGCTACATGACCTGCCTACCTAAGCCTCCTAGACTTCATGACCCTAACAATGTTTGGTAAACCATATAAATTATGTAGTTCGTCGTTATGAAGTTACCTCCATTCCCCATTCCTGTTCCTCTTGGGTCCGAATATATTTGTCTCAGAATCTTATTCTGAAATACTTTCAGTCTATGTTCTTTCAGAGTAAGCGATCATGTTCCGCAAGCATAGAGAACAACATGCATGATTATCGTTTTATATATGTTAAGCTTCAAATTCCTCGACAGAATTCGCGTCGACAAGAGATTTTGAACTGAATAATAACATGAATTCTCTGCTTTTATGATTTTCGACTGTTAATACTGATCCTAGATATTTGAAAATATCCACTTTATCAAAAGTATTATTTATTATTTTAACGCATATGTAGTTTGCTGTATTACGGTCCCAAAGCACTTCCATGTATTTAGTTTTCTCTGCATTTACTACTAAACCTATGTCCCTGCAAGCATTTAATAAGATATCTGCATTTCTTTCTATTGTTCTTCTGTCATCGCCTATTAAATTTACATCATCAGCATATGTCATAACCTGGTGGATACCGTTCAGTTCTAGGCCCTGGCTGCTATATTTCATTTTCCTTATACCGTATTCCACGACAAAGTTGAATAATAATGACAACAACGCATCTTCTTGTTTCAGGCCATCATCGACGTGAAAGCTCGTGGAAAGAAATTCTTCCCGGACTTTGTTTGGGATTCATTTAAACATATCATAACTAATCTAATTAGCTTTCTCGGTTTTCCCAGTTCTGTAAGAACGTTGTGTAATGTTTCTGTCCTAACCGAGTCGTACCCCCTTCTAAAATCAGTAAATAGTTGATGTACCCGTGTATTGTATCCCCATTTCTTTTTGAGTATTTGGCGATTGGTAATATTTGGTTGATAGTTGATCGATTTCGCCTAAATCCGTACTGATAATATCCAATGATTTTATCTGCGTATGTGGTCAATCTTTCTAATAGAATATTTGAAAAAACTTTATAGGATGTCGACAGAAGAGAAATGCCTCGATAATTATTATAGTCTGTTTTGTCGCCTTTCTCTTGAATTGGAACATTGATTGATTCTTTCCACTCTTGTGGCAATTCTTCCTTATTCCAAATAAGGAGAATGAGTTATTGTATCTTGTTTCACATTTTTTGCCTCCAGCTAAACTTAACTGCCGGAATTTCGTATACACCCAGAGGTTTGTCTTTCTTTAATTTCTTTATAGCGGTTTTTATTTCTATTCGGTTAGGTTCTGGAATATACGGTTCTGCGTTGTGTATCTCCTTTTCTCCACGCAAATTAGTTTTTGGCTGCGTATTCAGCAAATTGTCAAAGAAATCTTTCCATCTATTTAAGATCGTATCCGTATCAGTGAGAACTGTTTCGCGAATTTTCCTTAATATAAACTGTTAAAAATACTTTCTTAAATCTGAGAAACCGTTTCTTATCTGTGCACCGAGAATATCTTTTCTTAGAAAGAAGAGTTTGAAACTCTCATTAACGAGAAATGAAGAAAAGTAGATGAGGCTGTATAAAGTAGCACGAGGAAAAAAATACTGTTGCTTTCCTTATGAATGAGAATTGCCAAATCTTATTTCTAAGATAATATTGTCTCGGTGCACAGATAAGAAACGATTTCTCAAATTTAAGAAATTATTTTTTACAGTGTATAAGCACGAGGATGATAGCCTTTCTTATATTTGTTGATCACCTTATACATGTCCCGAATGATTTTATTTTTACTATTATCTTGAAGTTCCATAATTTTAGCTTTCAAAAAATTGCGTTTCTTTGTTCTAAAATTTTAAAAAGTTTCCTGCCAATATCTACGAAATTTTGCGTAATTATTTCATCCGGATTTTGTAGCCAGCGTAAATTTGCCTGTTTTATCTTGTCTGCTAGTTTAATGCAATCCTGGTGGAACCATGGTTTGTTTCTATGTATTTCCGCGTGTCTCAATTTTTCTTTTTCTGAGATTTTAATACTATCTCTAATTTCAATCCAATCTGTCAGTAACAAATTCAACCCGCTTAATTGCTGGTAATATTCGTTTGTGAACGAAAAACCCTGTTCCTAATTGGTGTTTTTTCCCTTCCCGTATAAGAACGTAAAATTTCCGATATTAAATGATCCCTTTCCTTCACACCTAACTTCCTGAACTCTACTAGGTCCATTCTATATTTATCTAACTTACTAGTTACGGATTTTAACACGTCTGCCCTATAAAGACTCCTAACATTCCATGTTCAAAATCTCATGTCCATATTCTTCTGCTGAGGTCGTGCCAAGTTATCAGTCCTTGTCCGAGGTTTTTGTGAATGTTTCTGAACAATTGCCTTTTTTTTTACAGGATAAGGATTTTACCCATACCCAAACCCCCAAGCTTTAGGACCACTTCTAGTCGTCTGTCCGCGACTGCTTATTCAGTATATTAGCAGCTAAACTCTATATCATATTGGGATACGATATATGATTTAGTAACGTTGTGAAATAATGTATCGATCCATAATGTTTCCAAAGGAAGCATGTTTTTATTAGTAAAACCTAATGGAATCTCTGATATCTCTTGTATAATAGTGATAATTTTTTTTTTGGCAGCATTGGTCTTCAGATTTTGAATAACAAAATTCTGCCATACAGTTTTTTTATGTTTCACGTAATCAAACTATATTATGGATTTAACATCTGCAATGTATAAATGCGGTAAAACTTTTAGTCTATTCAAATCCTAAATTTCTAGATCCAAATGATTACAAACTTGAACAGAACATTTCAAAAAGTTTACATTAGTAACTTCAATTTTGTAATTGCAAATTGATTTAAATTAAAACTTAACAGTTACTATTTATTTGAAAATTCTATTTAAAATTTAAAATTATTTATGCATTTCTATTTGGTAATTTATATAACCAGTTTAATTACCAGTTAACATACTGTAGATGATTTGGTCGATGCAACAAGCTATTAAGTTGTAACTTCTCAGGAGATTTAGCCGGTACAACAAACTATGAAGGTGTAACTTTGTAAGTGCTTCAGTGGGTGTGACACACTGTGGGGGAAGTTAACAGATGCGTCAGTTTGTGCGACAAACTGACTAAGAGAGTGATTGATTTTAAGAGCGTGAGACGATGTTTTAATTGGTGCAATCAAATGAGATTGGTTTGGCTATCCCTTTTAGGATTTCCACTTTTTGAGGTAAATTTTTGACTTTCAGTGCAACTTCAACTGCCTCCTCTCTACTTGCAGGATCATGATTTATACCTTGTTTTTTTCTCAGAATAAAGCATCCTTTCCAACGATACCACTGGCTTGTGCATATTATACTCAAAACGGCATATCAGGGAAGACCGGAAGTTTATTATAGAAAAATTATTTTTTCAAAATATTTGCTCCCCTCTGGCCCGGACCTTGGTTTACGTAAGGACTGTGCCAATTTTTTTAAAGATACTCTATTATATGCAAAATACGCTTGCAAAACTTCAATCTTGTATCATGGAAACTTAGGGTGGAAGAAATTTTTGAAAGTCTATAGGTGACGCATTTCATACACACACACACACACACACACACACACACACATATATATATATATATATATATATATATATATATATTAAAATTTATTGAGTTACTACTATTCGGCGTAGAACCGAGTAATTCTTGAGAAACCCAAATTTTTCTGAAAAAATCACCCCTCAGAACAGTTGCGGCCCCGGATTTCCGAAGGAACCTCGAAAAATTGGAAAATACTTAAAGGCGCATTCAATCCGTACACAAAATTTCAATCTGTTATTTTGAAAACTAAGGGCGTGAACAGTTTTGAAATTTGCCTTAAAAATAAAAGAGAAAGTCACGCACCTCTGCCTACACTTGAAGCCAAGTTGACAATCCGGTTCCAGAACGCATCTGGGGTGTTCTTTGTTTCATGCTTGACTTGACCAATAAAAACGGCTTAAATACCTGTTATAGAACCTAAATAAGCGGTCAAAGAAAACACTACGCCATGTTAACAATAGTTATCATAAATCCTAAAAGAGCTATTCAAATCTTCGAGTTGGTATAACGAACTTTTGAGAGTTAAGTTTTCAGATGCCTCAATCGAATTGACAACAAAAATCTATAGAAGTGTCTTTTTAGTGTTTTAGTTGGTTCAAGAAAATAAGAAAGAATCCTTACCTTCTGATAATTGCCATCCCATTGCATTTCTAGCATTTCCTCCTCCTCCTCCTCCTCCGTAATCGCCTCCACCCCCTCCGTAGTCAACACCACCTCCTGCGTTATTGCCACCGTCACCTCCATGATCACCGGCCTCATTTCCTCCAGGTGAGTTTCCGCCTTCTCCTTTGGTAGCATCACCTTGACCACCATTGTCTGAAAGCAAAGTTAACAAATGTTATAATATGTTTTTTTTACTCCAATGAGTTTCAGGAAGAATAAATACCCCATGGCGTAAGCGTCGCCAATACCTTGTGGCGCACTTACTGGTAAACATCGATCGTCGATATAGCGATGCATAGAAGGATTGCAGCTAGTGTGTCACTGGATGCAGAGTTTCGTCGAGTTGAAGCAGATATTTAGTGTCGGAGTGTTGAAATTACCATCACGTAGCAGAGATGCACTTCATTTTTGTGTGCGCTCCTTCGATTTGTCGCGGATAATCGTGAAGGGACCAAGACGAACTATCGCCAATCATGTGCAAGCGATTATTATTGTATATTATGTTTTCCTGACGAATTGTTACTAAAGTGAGCTCCGAGGTTCCAGAGTAACTCCTGCCTCTATATCATGAATTGCAAGATCTTGAGATGAGCGCGTATAAATGTATGGATTTAGATGACAACTGTCGCTGATCATTTAAAAGTGAATATGGGAGAACTATGAAATAAAGTAAATTAGAGGCGCGTAATTTTGTTATAAAATTACATGGCGAAAGCATTTTATCTTACCCTAAACGGTTATCGTCGAATATGCACCGTTAAAGGAAGACTATAATTGACCAAATTAAAAAGACCTCAACGATTTATCCCTCTAGAAATGAGATTTCTTTCATTGCCTTGGTGGCGAAGGAGAAAGAACATGCGCCTAGTAACCATAAGGTTGGTGATTCGCTCCCATCCTTGGATACTTCCTTTTAGTGTCTTTTTAGAGCCACTTAATGTAAACAATTCACGTGTATAGGCGATTTAACATATTGTGGTTGAGTAATTTTGTGGTTCTTTGGCGTTTCATCGTGTCTCTGGCGCTGGAGGTATAATTTTCGAAACGGATTTGGGCCACCGCGGATCGTCGCTGAGGGGACGCCAGTGTTCGGCGAGATGTCGTTAGTTGCCCATCGGTGGTTCACCAACGTTTAAGGCATGGAGTAAATTTCAGCTTTGGTAAGAACAAATATGAAAGAATTCTATTACACATCAAACATCAATAACATTGAAATAATCAAAGATATGCAAAATATATAAAAATGTTTGTTTTTATTTGATTTATCGTATTTGTGAATGCATAAAACGCACTTCTTTCTTCTTTAAGAATAAATCCAAGAATTTAACGCGTCTTACAAGTTAACACTCAATACAGTTTTTCTGGTTTCGTGTTGTTTGATGTCATCTCAGCGTTCTTATAGCAAGCATTACAGTTATGTACAGTTTAGTAACCCATGAATGCAGTTTGGATACTGTGTTTCCATTTACCGTTCTTTTGTACGTTGCGTATCTCTGGATCCTCGTACGCTAGAGACATTTCCAGAGCCATATGTGAGCCTACTCTTAGTTTAACTTCGGGAACTTCACATATGTTCAAGCCCTTCTCGATGGTATAGTAGTTAATGCTCGCAAATATTCGCACACTTCTCGAGTTCGTTTCCTGGTGAAGCAATTTTCAAATTTAAACGTAATATGGCAGTTCAAATTCCATCTAGAACTCTAGGTTGCGGTGTTATATAGTCTCGATGCTGAATAGTAACCTTAATCTCTAACTAAAAATCTGTATATGTCTCTTGCTAAAATCCTACTTTATATTTTAAAAATCATAATATGTAGTTAAATTTTTATTTAAAAATTAAGTAATCTTGTACACAAGCCAATACGATATTATTGAATTTTACATAACAAATTGTGGTCCTTAGACTAGAGAAGATTATCAGAAACTAAGGTTGATAATAGAAGGAAAATGCATAACATCAATATCCCTAGAGGATGCAAACCCGTGAGAGACAGATCTTCTGATAATCTGAACTTAATAGTTCAAATAGCTATATAATGCGGTGAAATATGTCAGTCTGTAGCATCACAGCAAGATTATTGAATAGGTATAGTTGTTCCTGGGGTAACAAGAAGGTCTAAAGTACTTTGCCCATCGTTCTAAGAAGTCACGATATTGTTATCATCAAGAATGTATATGAGGAAAACTAACAAACGTATTCTTTATGTGGAATATTGGTACACAAAAGATTCAATGAGATTAGTGGTTAGAAGAGTGAAAGAAGATATCAGGATAGACCTAGTTCTGTTGGGTAGACGAAGTGAGTTTGTAGGTACGCTCTGACTATACTATCATTGGTTTTTGTTTCACTCCAAAGAGGGAAACCCATGTTTGACTGAGTTGTAGGCCAACATCACTAAATACAATTTATCAGATATGATGTAGTTCGTCAGATGGTTTTATTACATTTTATAATGTAATAATAACCACCCAGAGTAAGAATCATTAAAATTTCAATTTTATTCCAATGTTAAATTACTTGTAGTGCTAGCACCTAATGTTAGTGATATATTTTCAACGTTAACGAATTAGCATCTTATACATTTTTAATTGTTAACGGAGAAACAAATTTACGTTAGTTTTATTTCTATGTAAAGAAGCTGAAGTGAACTAATTAAAATATTTTTAATGCATATTTATCAAATGTGTCTAATAGGTTAGGTTATATCAAATAGATAGTTTTAGAAAAGAGTTATGTCCTTCAGATACAAGGAACTGAAATATATTCAACTAATTGTCTATTTCAATCTTATAACTATTACTGCATGTACCTTTTTCAATAAAATATTTTTGAATTGCGAAAAATCCTTAATTTGAATTCCCTGATTAAATACTTTGAAGTAACTTAACTACTGTTTCTGTGAACTTTGTGTTACACAATATATGTTTATCAGGAAGAGTATTTGTCTGTTTACAATGGGCGATTTCTTTTAAAAATATTCGTTTTAGATTTGATTTGTAAAGAAACTTAAAAGAACCAAAGTAAACATTAAAACTAGCTCTTATTTAAAGTATATTTGACTATCGAAGCAGACCGGCGTACCTACATGCTAATCTTAATAATCTATATACTGTTTTCTTGTAAATATATTTGAAATAAATTGAAATGATTTTACTTTTAGAGAGCAATTGTGAATATTATTATTCTGTAAATAAATAATACTAATATTCTTGACTGAAACTTGGATATCTTTTACAAATCGAAGATCGGTGTAGAAATAATACTTCCTGCATGGTCTCTGGATCTAACATCGCTTTACTTCATCCTATGATGGATCAAAAAGAATATACGAAACGTATCCGTAAAGTAAGGTTTCAATTGCTGTAAGTGGACAAAAAAATACTTTAATGGATAAGCTGACTACATTGGTTGTCCCTGTAGGTTTCAATTCACCTCTTGAGAATGTTTGTTATTGGCACGCGGAGTCTAGGATGTTTAACACATGTTTACAGTGAATGTGTTTACTCCGAATCCCGCCAAGTGCGAAGTGTTCTCCGTTATAATTTTTCTTGTACGAAATATTTTGGAAAACCCTTCAAACAAAAACAACTTTGCTTGGAGTGACTTCCACTTTTGTATTGTTTCTTCATTCATTCAGTTTTTTACTGTTTCAAGTAAACTAGCAAACAAAACTTCCACTGGAATGAAGAGATCAAGAATGGAGTTGAAATGTGGCTCCTGCAGCAGGCGCTGGAATTTTAGGACTGTGGGATACAGAATCCAGTACCCAAATCTATAAATGTTTAGACATTGGCAAAAATTCCACTGGAATGAAGAGATCAAGAATGAAGTTGAAATGTGGCTCCTGCAGCAGGCGCTGGAATTTTAGGACTATGGAATACAGAATCCAGTACCCAAATCTATAAATGTTTAGACATTGGCAAAAATTATGTTACAAAATTAATCGTATATTACTAAATGTGTTATAGTTATAAACATTTTAAAGAAAAAGTGTCTAGGTTGAGTACTAGTAGTTTTATCATATCGCTCCTCATTCAACACATATTTGTTTTTAAAAAGTTCAGTTAAGTTGAATGTGCAAGTACAAAATATTGATATATCTTGTGTAGGCATCACGCTGGAAACATCACGGAATGTATTATAATTGATATTGCTTAAGTTGCGCTTGAATGAAGGAGACACCAATACTGTGGAGATTGGAAGAGTAGTCCGATAAGTATGTAGTTTGTCGCCGCCAATTATTCAACATTTACAGTGAATGTTTAATGATGGAAGCATTAATGGGAATTGGAGATTTCAAGATTGGAGGACAGATCATTAACAAGATCAGGTATGCAGATGATACGATTACAATAGCTAAAACCAAAGAAGGACTACAGGGGATGATTGACAAAATAGTTGACATTGGAAAAATTAACATCGAAAAGTCGAAAGTCATGAGAATATCCCGTGGAAACACCCCCTTACGGATCAGAGTAGAAAAAAGAGAACTTGAAGAGGTTGATAATTTCAAGTATTTGGGAAGTATTTTGACGGGAGACGCTACTGCACCAAAGAAATCAGGTCAAGCATTGCCATAGATAAAGAAGCATTCAACAAGAAAAGATCACTCTTAACTAGCATTCTCAATATTGGACTTGAATCTGGTCAACTGCTATATATGGATCATTGGACTGTATGGTTCAGAGACCTGGACATTACGGAAGTTAGAGAAGAAATATTTAGAGGGCTTCGAAATGTGGTGTTCGAGGAGATAGAGAAGATAAAACGGACAGAAAGCGCAACTAACAAAAATGTATTAAAACGGATAGGTGAGAAGAGGACACTTCTAGCCACCATCCTTCGTAGAAAGACTAATTGGATTTTACACGTATTGTGAAGAAATTGTCTTCTTCATACCGCCATAAATGGAAAGATAAAAGGGAAGAAAGGAATATTAAGAAGAACACAACTGAACGATGATTTGAAATATAGGGAAAAATATTGGGAGTTAAAAAGGAAGCTGAAGATAGAGAAAAGTGGAAGAAACATTTCCAGGCCCAAATCTAAAAATTAAAAAATATATATATATATAAAATAAAAATAAGAAATCCTCATTAGTGCTAGGAGCTGCCGAAAGGCAGAATACTTAATGATAATAATACCATCCGCAGTGTTTAGATGCTGATGTTGGTTACTTTGACCATTTATATTGAATTAAAAAATAAGAACACTTGCGTGTTAAATTAGACTTGTATCTTAGTACGTTTGTTATTATTGAAGATAACACTTTTAATATTAATGAAGCTTTTTTTGTCACTCTCTTTCTAGTCTAGAACAGGTATATACAAATAAATCTCAATGTTAAAAGAATTCTTCAGGTGTTAGAGTTTTATCGGTGAACATCGATTTTCATTACATATAGCGTGTCGAAATCATCTATCTACTCCTAAGCTAAAATGAATTATCATACATAATATTGAATGTCTCGGTAATTAAAAATTAATTCCTCAATGGTAAGTGAAAAAATATACCAGAAATGGTTTACTGAAAAAAATAACATTAAAATAATAGGTTAATATTTGGATTGTACTTAACAAAATAAACATATTTTTCTCTGAAACACGTTTATCTTGTTTCCGTATCTTTACCTTTAAAATAGCGTTTATACATTCAGAGACATTTTAAAGAAACTTTTTAAGCATGAATACTTTACTTTCTCTGTATTTAGAAATGGAAACACAGTATTTCCACTGAATAGATTAATATCAATTCAGTTAAAGAACTATATTCAATTCTTTGTCCTAATTGCATTCACTTTGTCTTATTTTAGAAATCGTAAAGAAGAATATTTTTTCAGAGTGGTTTTATATATGTAAAGCTTACCAGTTGAGTTCGAAAAAGTGGGTTCTTTTTCAGGTCCATCTGTAATTAGAAAACTCATCCTTTAAATATTCACGACAAACGAGACTAATAAACATTTTAACCTTTTTAGTTAATTACATTATGTTATTAATATTACAACTAGTTTACAAGAAAGGTAATGCAGTATGGAGTATGCTTTCATTATATTGTTTAGCCCCACGTCTATTCTTTTTTCAATTGGAATGTCTTTAAAGCGAACTAATGAACATTGAATGGAAGTGAGAGCTGATACTGAAGTCATGCTTTTTTTTCTGACAATGATGATTTCTACAAACAATGCTGATGATTTATTTTCGTGTTTTTCTTTAGATTTGGTAGCACAAGAAGCCCAGAAATCACAGCTAATAAACTTTACTTAAGTAAACATGTAGAAATCCTAAAATTAATCCACCCAAGCCTAATGTATAGAAGTCAAGCCCTGAAATCATATTTATATCAGGAGGGAGTGGAGTCGCGTTCTATTTTTCAATAAGGGTGAATTCAGTGAATGTAATTATTCTAGACGTACATTTATCTGAAGAGAAATGGAAACTTACAGTATGTCAAGGAAACATTGTCGAACATTATCATTTAGGAAAGCCGGTATACTTTTGTGGGGAGATATAATGTTGCATGAGCATCCCGACTTCCCGAATTTTGACTACTGTTTACTCACCAGTCAACGTCATTACAACACTGTATTCTTCCACATGCCTCTTTTCGAATTGGAAAGCTGGCCCCAACTTCTTTACGAATGACAATGCGTGCACCAAAAAGCGCAAATGGCTGAGTTCTTGGAACAAGAGGTTTTTCGGTTAATAGACTGGTATACCTGTTGTCCTTACTTGCATTTCGTCGAGCACCTTTTTTCTCTACGAGAAGGACGTACTACAGCATATTCATATTCATTAAGGATCATCCAGCAGTAAAAAGCGTTTGTAAATACATTAAACTCCATACCACAAAAACACATTACCAACTCTGTAAGCAGCAAAAACGAACTTTAAAGAGCATGAATTGCTTTTCATATTGATCACAAATACTTTTTAGGATCTTTCTCCCCTGTAACGTCAGAGACAGCATCATGGGTCGCAGTGATTTCAGTATAAGTTATTGGTTCTGTATAAAATTGTATTTTTTCTTCTAATCACACCTCTCTATCTGTTCTTTCCTGTATCATACTTCATCACTAATTTCCTTCTGTGATTCAAATTTCATCTATGTCACTTGGAAGTGACATAACATGCATAATTTACTTTTTTTACTTAAGTGGTGGATGACAAAGGTAAGTAATGATGATGTAATAATGCTATTTATAATGTGTTATAATATTAGTGTATGTTGGTTATAATGTATCAATTTCTGGATATTATGAGTTGTATTTGGACAAAGAACATAGCATAGGTGTAGTGCGGTGGTATTACGAATTGTATATGCTTATGTAGGCAAGAAATGAAGGTAAAAATGCAGATTTTTGTACAATAGTAAATTCAAAGACTTAATGTCCTTAATATAATAAAAGAGTAAGTTAAACCTGTAGAGAATTTTTCAGTCTGTGTGTAACGATAATTCCTAGTCGTTCACCGTCATTTTAATAGGTATAAATATCGATCTGCGCTACTTGCCTGACTGGCGCCAATAAGGAAATTTTAATGGCAATATTCAGATTCAATTAAACTTACTCAGTTCGTAGTTTCAATTTAATTATTTGAAAACAAACAAAGGAAGATTTTAATCTACAGTGCTAAGAGTACCAGAGATTTGTAGAAAATAACTAATTGTAATAAAATTAAACAGTGAGTAATCATAATAATATATTATCATTATTTCGTAAAGGAATAGTGGATATCTTTAAGTCGCTTCCGTTTGAGTAATACTGTATGTTTAGGGATCTGATACATTATATGATAAATGTATATTATGTGAGCATTAATTTCAACCCAGTGTAGAAGTTATATCTATAGAACATTACTCCACATCAGACGGAGTAGTATCTCGACCCATCTTAACTGGGGCAGCCATTATATTTCCAATATATTACTAGTACTAGTGAAGCAGTTATAGTTTATGACACAAACGATTCAATGATCCAATTCATTTCTCCACTTACAAGTGATTTGAGTATTTGAAGAATTACATAAACAAATTACAGTAAATGGAAGAGTAACTGAGAACATTGTCCAATTAACAAATTGATTAGTAAGCTCTAAATTTACAGAAAACACAAATCTCCTCTCTATATTAGAATAATTTATACAAAGACAGAAAATAAATGTACCAAAATTAATTATAACTTTAATATGGAAATCTGATATTAAAAAGTTATACTATTACTAAATGATAAGCCTGAATTGTAATTAACCAATTTAATAATTAGAATAAAATGTAAATATTTTTCAAATGAGAATAAATCTATAATACTCGTAAGTTTCACTAATTTAAAAGTACTAATTAGGAAATATACCCGATTTCACCATTCATTTTGAAAATGTCATGTATCTTTAAAATACTAACATAGAAATATAACCGCAGCTTGATTCGTTAACACAATTACAAAGATTTATGATTTGGATTTCCATGGACGACGAAATCTGCTTTTATTTTAGGTATTTTAGTAGGGTTTAGGCTCTTTAGTATTATAAGAAGATGGAAATTACGAAATGAAACATTTGAAACTTATCTAACTAACTAACTAACTCTATGGCCTATGGAACCCGGAGGTTCAATGCCGCGTTCACAAAAGATCTCCACTGACTTCTATCCTTAGCTAACTGCATCCAGTTTCTACTTTGTATTCCAATCTCTGCGAGATCCATCTTAATATTGTCCTCCCATCTGGGTCTAGGTCTTCCTAATGGTCTTTTTCCGATTGGTCTTCCAGTCAAGAATTTGAAGGCGTTTCTACTTTCTTCCATTCTAGCTACACGACCTGCCCATCTAAGCCTCCTAGACTTCACGACTTTAACAATGTTGGGTAAACCATATAAATTATGTAGTTCCTCGTTATGAAGTTTCCACCACTCTCCATTCCCGTTCCTCTTGGGTCCGAATATTCGTCTCAGGATCTTGTTCTCCAATACTTTCATTCTATGTTCTTTCCTCAGAGTAAGTGACCATGTTTCGCAACCATACAGAACAACAGGCTTGATTATCGTTTTGTATATTTTAAGATTCAAATTCCTCGACAGAATTCGCAACGACAAGAGATTTTGAACCGAATAGTAACACGAATTCCCTTTAGTCGACATCTATTTTCTCCGTGAATATGAATTTTCTCTGTTAATATTGATCTTAGATTTGAAACTTATCAATCATGAAAAAATAAATTTTATTTTAAAAATAATGGGATACCATAATCTGCTTCTGGGGAGCCGTCTGGAGGGCAAAGAACAATAACTACACTTATTGAAAAGATTTTCAATTTGTATGAAAGAGTAGGTAAAGTTGGATAATAATGAGAAATTTCAATAGCAATGTTCCAAACGGTTACTCACAAGGGAAGTACGCAAACCGTGGCAGGTTGATATTTATGAAAATTGGTACCCTGACGAAGTGTTCATCGCTAATATTTGTTGTGATAGTCACTCGGTCCGAAAATACTTTGTTCACCCGCTACGTATAATACATATACAATTCAGTGACTGGCTGAGGCTGTGCTGAGTTATACTCCAAAAATGCCGGAAAAAGGCAGAAAATGAAAAATGTGTACATGAAAATTGATACCTACAAGAGGGGGACACGTAACCAACACACAAGCATCACACATAAGCGTCAAAGCAAAAGTAGCGTGTCACAAGCAGTGTTATTAATCCCAACACAAATTTATAGTGTTTTGAAATAGAACGTATACCATTTAAGGTATCAAAATAATTGACATAAAACGTAAAAGCAAATAAGCAAAAGTTCGGTTACCAGTGTTCTCAAATAGTGAAAAACTGTGATATAATTAAAAATATTATTGAGATATGTAGGTCCCAAGAAATTGAATAATTAATGAACTGGTTGAATATGGTTTTACTTTTACCTGATAAGCTAACTGCCGATTTGCTTGTGCATGTAGGTATGAGGAATGTCATATGATATAATGTAGATACAACGTGCGGTTACTAAGGAAAGATGACTTAAAATCGTGTTATGTCATCTTATATTTGTAACGCTGAGGCTGACAGACGGTTATTTGACCTACAATAATTTGAAACTAGAATATGGATTCTATCCCTTCCATTTGTAGAGTGGACATCGTTTGGGGTACGTTATAGCTTTAGCATAAAGGTACGTAACATTTCAAACTGGGATCACCGTTTCGTACAGAGCTTAGCTATCAATCCTAATGTTTGGTATGAAGAAATTGATGAAGACGGAAGAAATCCACCTGTGATATAAATGCTTTCCCGAACATGGACAAGCAGAAATAACCTGAGACTATAACATTTTCATATGGAGTGAGAACTGTATATTTATTGTAGTTTTCCCTAATCCATATCACCATTGAACCCTACAGTGGCTCCCGTTGATTATTTCATAAAAAAATTGTTTGCACAGATGATAAATTTCAAAAGTTTGATTTTGGAATTTTCACTTATTTATACCCAATACCCCAGAGCCCAAAATCGACCAGTATTTTTCATATGAAGTTTCTAAATAATAATTGCAAGTAATATTATTCGTAGAATACTAAATAAAAATAATTATAATTAAGATCTACCTTTAACCTAACACGTTTAGTTTTGATTATTTATTTCACATTCTACCGTACGAACACCTATTAAAATTCTTTTTAAATGACACTAAAACACCATCATTCTGTAGAATATACGCTGGTTGGGACAAATAAACTAATTTAAAAGTAAAAGAACTTATATACAAAATCAGAACAATTTCAATAAAGTAAAAGTATAGAAGAATTATGAATTGAACTCATAGAAGATGTACCATTAAATATAACAGAATTTTTTAAAACAAATTTTCTACGTTATCACTGGGTGAAACAAAGAAGATTAATTTATGTTGCTTGAATATGCTTGAAATTAATAAGACCGTCTTGTGGAGACATAAGAGAGTGGAAAACTGATCATTATCTCTGAGTTCTGATAAACTCCTGTATAAAGTTATCACTCTTAATTGCGAAGCTATCAAGAAAGAGATTACCTTTGCAAACTACAGTCTTTTCCTTTTCATCAATTTCGCCATGTTTGTTGTCCTCGCAAAGACATCGATTCTTGATACATCTTGGAAACTGCTTGCTTCGTTCTTCACACTCCAGGTCTCTATTGCAAAGGATACCATAGAATGACTTGAATCCTACAAAGAAAACATGATTATTTAAATAAATATATGATATAATATAAGTTAGCAGGGTTGTCTGCTTCATTCAATCTTTATGCAGTAAAAATAGCTGCAATAGGAGAAACAATAAGTTTGTGTTATGCGGGTTGTATTATAGTTTGACACAAGCCCGCTGCTACTTCGACTGTGTCGAATTTGGATTGAAGTGTTCAAATAGTTCGTAGTTTTTAAATCAACTACCTGACATGATGAGTAGTCATTTTAGTAACATGCAATTGGTGTTTTTATATATGCAATTGACAAACAACTCTCTTTGGGGAATCTAAAACAAACAATTAGTTGTCAGAAAACTTGAGGAAGCCCGATGAAAAATATGGGATGAAAATAAATTATTTTTTTAAAAAAACTAAAGCCATGGTGATGGAAACGAACCGGTGTCAAATATAGAAGTTGGAGGGGAGAAAATAGAATAGGCCACTAGTTTTCGACAAATGGGTAGTATTGTTGCTAGTGATATGAAATCCGAACGTGAAATATAAGCAAGGATAGGAATGGTGAATGAAGCCTTTAGGAGGAATAAAATACTATTTTGTGGGCCCTTGAATAAAGAGTTGAGAACAAGACTCATAAAGAGCTTCGTGTAGAGTATTATACTTTATGGGTTGGAAAAATAACATTACGCAAAATTGATGGAAAACGACTGGAAGCTATCGAAATGTGGGTGTGAAGAAAGATGGAGAGAATTTTGGAGCATCGAGCGGAAAATGAATGGGAGGGTACTAGATATGGTGAAGAGAAAAGAACAATTATAGATGTTATTAAGAGGAAGAGAAACTGGTTGGACATTGGCTAAGAACTAATGTTTTAGAGGATATGGTGGCAGGAAAGAGAGGGGGCGAGGCAGACTACAATTAATGGACGATATTAAAACAGAGAAATAGTACGTGAAGACGAAGAGGTTAGCAGAAAACCGTGGAGAATGGAAGCATCTCAGTTGCACCAGATGGCCTTCCAATAATGACAGAATACTTATGATGATGTGATGATAAGCAAAATGTGGAATAAATTATTTATAAGTGTTTACGAGGAACAAAATACAGTCGACGACGAAGAGGAACATAACAAACAGAGTAAAAACGTATGATAGCATTTCAACACATGTAAATGCTGTAAGAAAATTAATTTCTGGCAAAATATGAAATATTACAGGAATAATAATAAGTTGTTGTCTATTTAGTATAAATGTGAAATATACCTCAGAGAAGTTTGCTTAGATCAAAACATAAAAGCAGATAGAAATTCTAGAAATTCCCAATATCCATGACGATATATATATTATATCCACGTTAGGTAATGCACGCTTTAAATTACAGTATACGTGTATTTATCTGATACATATGAAAAGTTTTGATTACCACTGAAGTATAATGACCTGGTTAATATTAGTATTTCTATGTCCGTGTTTACCATGGTAGCTGAGGTGTTATTAACAACGAATAGTATATATATAGGAAGATCTTTATGGCGCTTTTATATTTTCGCGTTCCTTCATTGATATAGCTAGCTTTGTAACAGAGCCGTAGCATAATTTCCAATCACTCAACACAGAATCCGTGTGAAATCGGTACCACTAATCTTGTGTTACAACATCGGCCGCTTGATATAGAAATAGCACGCTAAAGTGATAGGCTTTGTGTTCTATCAATCAGCCCAATATTTCTTTGCGTGTCTGACAGAACATATCTTTGTCTATTTTACAATAACTTATGTAATAATCTTAAGTCCACACTTGCAAAAAATCTTTTCTAGTGGAGTTCAAATCCATCAAGAGCAAGAATCTATGTTTTCTGAAACAACTACCAAATTAAAGGTTCATACGCATTTATTATAGGAGAAAATATTGCATAATAAGTTGTGTATAAGCTATTTGAGTTTGGTGCAAAGTGTGAATATGAACTTCAAAAAATTTCATTTGTCAGTATGGTTTACTATCATACCTATTGCCTGGAATTTAAACCAATCAAAAATATTTAGTGAATTACCCATTTTTAAAAGATATAATTATTCTTATATTTTTGCTATAAATTACGCACAAAAATACGAATTTTTATGAAACATAAACTTTACTTTGCAACTTCGGTATACTTATATCTTTTACCATTTTGTTTTACCTTTAAAATATAAAAGAACACACTTAATGAAAAATACTCCTAAATTATTAAGTTATAAAAGGAACGGCTCATAGATTCACTAAGGATGCAGACAATGAGAAAAAGCATTCAAAGCAAGAGGGTAAGCTCAAATCATCTTCCTAATTCTAAGAAAATATCGGAGAGTAAGTTCCCCCTGGATACTATAAACAGTAATATTTATGCAAAATGAATAAGATAATGTGAGGAAAAGGAACAACAATTTCTTTTTCCACATTAAAAAACAAGGACGTTTATACATTTGTGATACTACTTTACAAGACTAGAAAACACATCTTTGGGAAAATGCTCGTTCTGGATACTAAAAAGATTACAGTTCTGTTGAGTTTATGATAGGTAACAAAGTGATTTCAATGAGTGTCTTCTTTAATGCCGTAAAGCGATGGGAATCACTGAATGGGAGATCATGACTTTGTTGGATGTGTGAGGTCGAAAAGGTAGAAATGTTATTTTCTGTTGCTTCCAAAGAACGTAGTCTCGATATGGCATCAAAAAAGAAGTCTAGGTATCAGATCATGTCGCTTCCCTCAAATAAGGCACTACAGTTTAGTCAGTGCCTGGCAATATTGCTGAGAATTGATCCTATTCCAATCTCCACACTGGCCGGGCACAAAATGGGCAGTTCATCCGAACTTTCTGTTGGACTGTCATAGAAATATCTGCAGGATCTTGGTCGTACGCCATCAAAACACTTATTGATGGTTCATTTATTGAATAGATATTTTATTCATCCTATAAACTAACCATGTTTCCAAAAAATGAGATGAAACGTATTGTCGACGTTTTTACTAATTAGGATTTTCTATTAATTTTTAATCAGTATGATGGAGTCTCACAGACCCTAGTCATCATTCATTTCTCTTTAAATTTAAATGTGCTGAGTAGATCACGCTGAATTCTTCTCTGACGTGAAGTATCAGTATGTTAATAAGAACAAGAACCAGTACGGTGACTTTTTTATAATGTGAGTCTTGTGGGGTGTCAGATAACCAGCCAGAATATTATACCATAGATATTCTGATGCTATTGCCACAACTGAGAAGCATTCATGATACAACTTCTTCTTAGTCAATGTCCCACTTCTTGATACTATTGAAAATTGTTTTTTTTCCTGCACAATTATATAATAATTTTGTAACTTCCAAGTAAAGTAAGTTTGTAACTTGATAAGAAAGTTCAACCTTACTATGGAATAAAGGCAATGACACATACGAAACAAGCCTCCACTGCCATCTGGAGACACATTTTTTAAATAAACTTACCTACATAATATTCTTGGTCGATTCCAACTCACTCCACTTAGTGAGTTAAATTAACCAGAAGTGTCGCTTATCATTATGTTTTTCCGAACCGCTCATATATATGTATGTATTTAGCTTTTCTTTTATAAATTTTGTGTTTTTCATATATAAATTCCTCAAAATGACATAATAGATACTAGTGGTCCTAGAAAACGCGTTACATTCTGCATCTAGGTCACTTTTCAATGAAAATAAAAGGTGTCTGTTTGAGACTGTATGTGAGATTATATTTGAATCGCTGATTTGAGAAACGTCGTATGTCAGCCATAAGCCGAAAATGAATTTACATGTAGCTTTGATTCCTGAAGGGTAGCTACACCGTTGGTTTGTGATATGTCAGAAGCCCCGCTAATAATTCATGCAATATCGAGCTGCAACAAGTGTCCCTGAGTTGGGAAACGTCACAAATCATTGGCTTACATCATTATTGATATTATTGAATTGTGACGTACAAGAATTAAATATCAATATGATTGTTGAGAGTGTTGAAGACAGGTGGAAGATGAAACAGACTGAGAAATTTGAAAGCGATGTAAATGAAGATAAATTGAAGGAGAATGATCCCTTAATCGCTAGTGTCAACTCTTCTCTTAAAAGAATACATGGCAGTGGCGATTTAAAAGAGGGAGGTCACAGTTGTTTTAAGTCCATTTTTATATTATATATCTGGAGAAGAAATTAACACAGAAAAAATCCAGAAGAAAATAAATTCATTGTCTTCGTGAAAACTGTCATCTAACCTCCTATTTCTCAGCAGATATACATTTAATCGTTCAACGAGAGCCATATATATATGTATTGCTATCTTTGTAATACAAGAGACATACAAGAAAGACTGACTTAGCCGTGGAAATAGAGAAAAACACATAACAGAGTCGAATTCACGAACAAAAAATAGCGGCACTGTCAAACCCCACCGGAGTGTAAGTAACTTATATTTACTAAACTAGTTAAAGGCTACAGGTATCAAACACTAGAGTATCCTTCCAAAAATGTGTAAAATTCTATTCTAATTACCTCCATACAGTAATTTCTGCCCTTGTATTTCCATTTGTGTTGGACCTCCTTCCTCTGTGGAAAAAGTAAAAGGAATTGAAATTATTGCTATTTATACAACTCTATTTTTCGTAAGAAGGTCAATGTTCAGAAATTGAGTTAACTGGCACCTTAAAAGATCGATATATGATTTATTCATAAGGTAAACTAAAGAAAACACGTTAAAATTTTTCAAATTATTAAAATAACAGGTAATAAGTGTCTTCAAATATAAATACTGGAATAAAGTAATGCACCACTTAGATGGAATGAAGAAAGTTTAATGTTAATGACACAGTTTGCGATCAATATTCTTAACGTTCGAAATTGTATACGCAAGATGAAAATGAACGCATCTTAAGAAAAAAAGCGAAGTATATTGAGAAATTGACTCATCATGATATATAAAACATTTCCACGTAATTCTTACCAATTTTGCATATATACCCCTTACATCAAAATAAAAAGAAATTCATGTTGCACTTTACTCAGAAACTCATGCATCCACTTCCCCATAGAGTTACAAAGTTATTGGGTGAAGTAACTACGGCTAAATGATGTCTTCTTTCATAAAGTTTTGCGTATAGCTTTATAAATATGCCTGCACGTGTTGAATTTTGCACAATGGACCGCTATGGCTCAGTGGTAGAGCATTCACCACTTGTGCATGGGATTCCTTGGTTCGATGCCAGCTCGCGCCAAGTAAACTTTGTGGTGGAAAAACATCGTGTGCGTGGGATTCCTCGGGGTTCTCCCGCTTCCTCAAACTTCTTTCCACCATTTACTTCATTACATAAAGTTTTTTCATAAAACTTAAAGATTTCGTTGCCTCTTTACAATGTACCTCCTGCGTGTGTGAAAGTGGAATGTTCTAAGTTTCTTTTTAATAAAGTTTAGGATCCCTTTTCAACAACAGGGCTATATCTGACGTATACATATAATAATTTGTTGTTCTTGTTATATTAGAGTTTTGCTTATATTTCAGCAGTGGTTTTATGTTACACATGAATATATAGCTTAACGTAGAATTCGAGCCACACAACCTCAAACCAGTTTTCCCACGTTGCATGCCGGTAAGCCAATCATATAGGCACGAGGAAGCTCGCCCTTTTAAAGACGAAATTCAAAGTACCAAATCACGTTCAAATTTTAAGGCTATATTACTGAGAATAGACTCTCGCACCATTTGTACTAAAGAATAAACATTATTTTTTTTTACTTAAGAGGGGACATGTTTTCAAAATTGGTCATTTTTCTCTTGGAACATCATATGCATTTATAAATTAAAGGGGAAAACAGAATAAGATCTAATATGGTAAAGGTGAGAATTACTTTAATAATCAAAATATGAGTAACTCTTTATCTTACTGTACCCTACTATTATTAATGGCTACTGGTATAAGAGCATGACGTTTCTTAAGGAGTAAAATATTAAAATCAAAATCAAAACCAATTTTTTAATGATGAAATCGAACAAATTATTAGCTTTCACAATCATGAATTAACCTCTACTCTCTGCAAAAGGAACCCAATAAACCTCTTGTTCCCAAAATGTACTACATCCAGTTTTTTAGAATTTGCAATTTTATTGGGAACAGAATCGTTAGTGGTACTGCTGCATATAAATTATAATTTGTGTCAGAACGCTCTAAAACCGTATTGAAAAACGAACTTCAGAAACAATTATTCCAATATGTACAATATCCTGCAATTATTTGTTTCAAAACATACTATATCCTTTCTTCATTCCAAAATCTACTGTATCCAGTATTGTCTAAATACGCATCTCTTCCTTTTTACGGTAAAATATACTACATCCCACTGAAGCAGCCAAACAGTTTTTTAGGCTTCTTTTTAAGAACTCTGAGCGCGAAATATGATATTTTCATTTGTAAATTGTACTGAAAGGATTCGTGCTTTCATTTGACAACATCGCTTTTGGCAATGTGGCTATAATACTACAATAAACATTATTGTTAAGATCTTGATGTCACATTGCTAGCAGTGCTCGTTTCTAACTAGTTTTGAACAGTAGTTGCCGTGAAACATTATACTTATTGTTTCTGCAATACGTTTGTTGTTTGAAGCTAGTTTAATAAATGTCATAATCTTGTCTAGTGCAGAAGAATATAGTGATCAAGACACATGGGACTGTTGTGCTCAAATATCACCAGAACATTCACGGAAACCACACAAATAAATTGTGAACGTATATGCATTTATGTCATGTAACAAAGAATAATATCAGTGTGTATGGTTTTAGTGTATTAAGTAGTAATTATGTGTTTTGAAAACACAATATTGTATTACTCTCTTCTATAATTTTAATTTCAAAACATATTATATCCAATCTATTTAGTACCAAAGTATACTATATCCACATATAAACCCAAAAGGTAATATATTTTTCATTGTTAAAATTTTAAGTGTTTTTATTTAAATTACTAAGTACATGCACGGACCGAACTATGTATCAGTAAAATAAATTATAAAATATTGAACCTAAATAAAATTGAACCATTATTTTTACAGCAAAATTTATTTATCATGTTTATTTTACTAATTCCTGAAAAAAAACCCAAGTTTATATAGTACATTTTGGAAACAAGTTCCTTACTTGGTTTCTAGTATTCAGTTTCATATCTGTAGTAAAGTACTATTTATAAAATGATGTACCATTTTCTCTGTTCTATCATACCTTTACGTATTGCCAGTAGTTAGGATATGTTATGTCTTAGCAGAGATCTTTTTTTAACTTCTTCAGTAAAGGGACACAATACTACTATTTTGAAGTCAATTTCAAAATTTGGCAATAGTTTTCAACTAATTCACGAATATAAGAAATAGAAGTTGTTCATACATTACCTGGGGGTTCAAGGTACTTCCTAGGATCAAATTCCTCTTCTTCATCTCCTAATAATTTGATTTCATTAGTTAATTGTATTACTTGAATAAACAATACTTTTTTTTTATATATCATATTAAAAATATTTTGGTAAAATTAGATTCACATTTTGTCATTGCTTTGTCCTTGATAAATGCTTTTATTTAAAAGGCAATATTCTATTTTTTTAATTTTAGTATTTAGAGTGGACATTTCATTTAATATTTGTTATTTTGTCATGAACTTGACAACAACATTAAAAACAAAGTTATATTTTAAAACACTCAATGTGATTGTTGCAGACTTTTCTCTGTCTTACCTGCTGACGCATAGTCGCTGTGTAACTTATTACAGGAAAAGTGGCTTTTCTTGGTGTTTCAGTAAGAAATAAGTGACGTAACAAAAAATCTTAGGAATAACTACAAATACTTTATTTGAATGGGCGCATGAGCATGAGTTAGGTTTTAAAGAAATACAATTTTGATTCTACTGGTACTATGAGAAATGTGAGGATTGTCAAAATATACTTTGTGTTTCGTATTGGGAATTGCAAGGCAACGACAGAAGTGTACAATAGTTGTTCTCTCGATAGCAGGCCTATAATATACTTAGATGTCTTTTTCATCCTAAATTAACCAGTTTCTTGGCTATACTAAGAAACATTTACGAAATTGCTCTTTTGAATATATATATATATATGTGTGTATAACTGTTTAAATATACTATCACTTCTAGTTTCAATGTTCATCGCTATCGAGCAAAGCGGTAAAAGATAGTAAAGCATATTCTTTTGGATATAGATTCAGTGTTTGATGAATGTTTTATCTGCACGAATCTTCTGTTCTGGCCAAGAGTTACTTAAATTTACCATTTTACGTTTGAATAGAAATTACCAGAAAGCAAAACGTGGAATATATATCAAAAAGATGATTCTCGATATTTATCAGTGTCCCAAGAAAGACTCTACCTTCTGTCGTATGTTTTTACTAAGATATAATTTTAGTTGCTTCCTTGACAGAGTTGCAACTTGCGAAGTATATGTCTCTGCTCCACTCTTTACGTGTATTCAAACCGGAAGAGTCAGAAATGTACATTATTTGTTTCAGTGTTCATTACTAGTGAGAAAACATGGAAATAGACAGTTTTTACTTTTTATTTTTGGATTCAATATTTCAGGAATAGGGTTCATATCCGCGCAAATGTCATTACTTAAAGCGGAAGCTGTAGATATTTGCTCTCAACATTTATTTTCGTTGAGCAAAATAAATGATACATTTTGGTAAATGGTTTTTCTGGTTTGGAGCAATATTTGATTTCATGTTGGCTAGTATGTTTCCATTTAAATCGTAGGTAGTAGACATCTACTGCAAGTTAAGAGTTCAATATTGATTAAGAAAAACTAAAACTCTGTGCCACACAGAAGAAACTATTTTCTTCATGGTTTTTGTATCTCAAAAGTGCATTCTATCTAGGATATTAGTCGTCTACTGGGACCTAACGTGATATATTTACCCTTCAGTTTTAACACTTAATACGTATAGACGACTAAGTTAGCCATATTTGTTAGCTAGCTAGTAGTTTATATTAGTTAGCCATGTTAAACAAAGCTCTTTGTTAGACTTCGAAAATATATATTATGCTTAGGCATGGGAAGTTTTATAGTTCGTCCAAATGATTTTCTCCATCCGTACTGCTCTGTGCCGATGTGTATCAGAGAAAATAGAACGAAATAGTGATAAATGATTTTTTTAAATATGTATTCACCTCATTCCGTGACCCTCTATTCAAACATAAAGTGATAAAGATTAACAATGTCCTGTGCTACCGTTGATCAACACAAAGTGAAAGAGGCAATACATATCAAGAAGTATTTTTTCCACATAGATTCATGGTTCCAAGAATAGGTGTCGTATATACTCTTATCGTTCTAATAAAACCGTAAGCTGGTGAAATCTACTTCTCTGTTCAGTTTCAATATTGATCTGCGTAGAGCGTACACAGTAATATACAGAAACACACTGTCTTCTGATATGAATTTACTGCTCCAAGAGTAAATTTAACACATTTCTTTATTCAGACTTTAACTGAAAGTAAAAACGATTCTGGGTTTATGTCACAGTGATGAGAACAGAGAAATAGCAGTAATAGGTAGAGAGAAACAGTCCCTCAATACGGTTTAGTGTTGCAAGAATAAAATATATTTCCTTTTTAACTTCTATTAAAACCGAAAGTAGTAGAAATGAATTCTTTTCAGTTTCAACGTTTAGTATTATAGAACAAAATCAGTACTAATGGAGAGAAGCTGCTTCTTTAAAGTGGTTCGATATTAATTTTTTTTCTTATTCTTAGTTTCTCTATTCAAACTGAAAATGATCACTATTAGAAACTACAATATACAGCAAGAAACCTAATATTAACTAGGATTTACTGGAACAAATGTGTTATTTTTCCGCGTATAGGCTTTTAGAAAACCAGAAGCTTGAGAAATCTAAACAACTTTCAGTTTTCATTTTGATCCGTTAAGACCAAAAGCTGCAATAGGCAACACAATTCTTCGTGTTCTTTCATCATTAAAAGAACATGCTGAATCTCCAACCTTATTTGGCTATTACAACCATAAATTATAGATATACCACTTTCAGTTCCAATTTTAATCCACATAGTTTGCAAGTATATCATAGGTTTATTATGTGGAACATATTTTACTTCTATATTCTTTCTTACCTAAACTTTTAATTAAAAATCACTCGATTTTAAAAAGTGTATTTTATTTTACAATTTTCCAGATCTTTACCTTAAGTATTATTATAATACTTACAATTATTATAATACCTACCATTAGTTTCTTCAATACTAACGTCAGGAGCTGAAAGTAAATAAATAATTGTCAGTGAAAAATGTAGTTCATATGTACATTGATACACAAGGAAAACTACATTTGTGAAGACGTTTTTAAACGTTTGGGGTTAATTCTTTAGTACAAATTAAACTATTGCTTGCCAGGACAAGAGTTCTACATCTTTAGAGCTAGGCATAAATGTCAGAAGTCTTATGGAACAGCAATGTCTGTCCATCTATCGATATGCATCAAAGCAGAAATCGTAAGATACACCAAGGACCGGTTTCTAGTAATCGATTTAATGTCAAAGGAATGGGTTCCATCTTTCTCGTTAACCCTTTATTCAAACCAAAAGTGGTAAAATTAATAATTTCCTGTTTCAATGTTTTTCCCGTAGAACAAAATTGTACTACATAATAACAAGGAACCATCATTAACGGATACAGGCCTTCAGGAAACATGTTGTCATCTTCTGCAAGTGTCTATAAAAACACAGTAAGTCGTTGAAATATATTTCCTGTTTCAATGCAGAATTCCATAGAGCAAGAACTGTAAAAGTTTTGCAGTTCAAAAATCAGGTCCCTATTCTACATCAACTCTTTACCCCAAACTGAAAGTACTAGAACTTAGTCATTACTGGTTTCACTCTTGTTGCCGTATAACTAAAGTGGTAACGGACAGTGATAATTGCCTTTTGCAATTGGTTCAACATCTTAAGAGAACATATCACTAACATCCGCAACACTACGAGAAAAGGATGTGGTTAAAGTTTACTAGTACTTCCGGTTTCAATATTCATTTCTACCCAATGAAAATAGTAAGAAATATCCAGAAGTGATTTTCTACAACATTATCAGTGTTTCCATAATGGATTCCATCTCTTGAATACATCTTCCGTTCATACGAAAGTCACAGAAATAGATTATTTTTAGTTTATTATTATTCCACATGGATTAAACATGGTAATAATTAGTTAGAATCATTTTTCTGCAATCGATTTAGCATTTCAAGGAAATATACTACCGCCATGCACAACAGTTTATAAAATCTGAAAGTAGTCGGAAATGACTAGTACCTCCGGTTTGAATACTTATTTCTATAGAGAGAATTTGATAAAGTATAACAAAAACTGGTTTCGATATAGTTTGAGTTTCCAAAGAATGAGTTTTATCCCTACTTTTATCTATCTTTACAAACCAGAAGTGCTAAAAATATACGATGTTCTGGTATTAAATAGTGGTAAAATATGAATAAAATGAAAATAGTTAGCGATAAGCAGTTTTTGATATTGATATAGTGCAAGAATATACTCGTATTAAACTTTCCAGTTTATTCCCGTTGCAATCGGAAGTGATAAATGTAAATTATAACTTCGGTTTCAATATTATTCTACAATCTTGAGTTATAGACTACCACTTCAAGTTTGATTATGATTGCTCTCTGTAAAACGAAACTCCTGATTCCCTTTATGCCATTTCCAAAAATTCAAACAAGTATGAAGATGAAATTAGAACTAGTTATTTTCTGAGTACACAATATATCAGTACTGGTAGAAATAGAGTTCGTTACGCTTAATGCATTTCTTTTTAATTCCGAAGTTCTTATCTATACTGATAATGCCAGAAAGTAACTATGAATTAGTCAAACATCACAGTAAACAAATATGAAAAATACAATATTATTTAATCACGTTCTCAGCTACTGCAAATCAAATCCAATAACAATACTGTTACATGTATAACTCACTGATAATTTATCTGTGATCTCTGGAGAACCCTAGCCCACCAACTGAGAACAACTGACCTAGCACAACGTACCCTTTCGGAACCAAGAAAATTTTCACATTTGCAGCGTTACTGCTTTTCGTACATTGGTTTTGCACACACAGTATATACTAGACTGATACATCTATCGAAATTATTGTTCTAATACCGAAGTACGGGCATGGTTGCTCTGTGATAAAGTGTTCATTTCTATAAAAGAGGGCCCTCGCTTGTTTTCAAATCACATAAGATTATGGTTGACAACATCGTGTCCCGTTGGTTTCTTCTTTTACCATTACTCCAAGAATTCCTTTGGAACAATTAGCCTTCGTTAACACTTGTCTTAATTATCCTAAAAGTCATAAGCATGAAACGGTGAATACTTAATTTCATTTCTATTTTTTTATGAAAGTTTGTTCTATACTGAGACAAAGTAGATTAATTAAACACAGGCATTTCTCCTTTCAAATTGTAACTTTCAAGAACAGTGTTCTTTTAACTTCAACACCTACAGTGACCATTGTTCTTTGATATATTGTTGTTTATTCTCCTCATTTAATTTTTAATAAAATACCTAAGAATTCTCCAGTTTGTTTAAGGGGCATCGACCATACACCACATTCAGTTATGCATTAATAGAATCTATGATTAAAAACAACGGACATCTATGCCCTTTTGTCCGACTTCAATTCGACATCTAGTTCTTGAATTATGGCTGTTTGTGCATGTTTCTGACAAATTGTGGGCTGCTCATAGCACCGAAAGGAAGTATTTCTACAACCTAATTGGCCTGTAATTCTTATCTTTTCATGTTATCAGAAAATATCTGCTAAATGTTACCGAAACTGTTTTATACACAGGCTGGAACAAGAAGATCGGAATAATGGAATAATTTGAGAAATGGAACTGTAATTTAAAAATTTATGTAATACGTGTTCAATATTTTAAAAATCTATCAACTTTCTTAAAAACAGGTTACCCCACTCTCTATTTATATTACTTAAATATATTAATATTGCACGATATGATAAATTATTTGCGCGTGCTTTCTAAATCAGCAGTAATCTTGAAGGGAAACAAGATCTAAGAACTGCGCTGTGTTGTCAAGCGTTACAACACAACAAAAGATCAATCTTCAAATACCAAAAATGATTGATGTTAGAATTTCTTGGTATTCTATTGCTACAGGTAAGAATTAATTGCATTCTCTGTAGGAGGTAGCAGAAGTAATAAATCCTGCGACTTGGTCTCTATTGTATAATCAGGGAAAGCAGAAAGAAAGTATTGGAAAAGGCAGTTCTTAGGGTAATCAGTGGGACACAAAGGGTTAAATCAATGCAATGTTACGTATAAGGAGGCGTTGAATAACTGCATATATATATATGGCGTGGAGTGTGTGTTAGTATCATACACTTAAAATATAACCAATTAGAGTTTTTAATGAATCAAAATTGAGCCTGCAATCTGCAACGAATAGGAGACTGTCAGTATAACTAGTTACAATAATGGCGAGTGCATAGCACAGAATATTATTCAAACATTTTTATTGTTTTTAAACATAAATCGAAAATTTGAATTTGTTTCTGATTTCTCGTATTTTAACTTACTGTGTAGTTTCTTTTATCACGTTTAAATTCTCCAGGTTAAGCTTTACCTATGGTTGTTCTAGTACATTTTGTTTCACAAAAGATATTTAACGTGATATTAACTCACGTAATCTAACTTAATATTGTGGGAAAGGCTATTTATTTTGTTAATTTTTTCACTTTTACAGTAAAACATTTTCTCTTATTGGTAAGTAGAAATAAAATGTTGATAGGAAAACTATATTTCCAGCTTATTACTTACATTCATCATCACTGTATCCTAAACATTCCAGTAGCTCCTTGAGACTGTCACTAAGCTTTTTCCCGTCTAGAAAATAATAAAATAATAAGAGAAATCATAACATATTTTCTTAAGAATCATAATCAAAATGTTTTTCATATATATTTTATTTAAAACGTAAGAAATGAGCAGTGGTAATTAAAGTCATGTGTATCCTGTGATGGAATCAAGTTGTTTGTTAAACAGATTTTGTTCTGACGTGGTAATTACTGTTGTATGATGCTTTTATGCACATTATTATAAATTTTGTAATGTATAAAATTGTACATTTTATAATATTTGCATTATTCCGATACCTATCAGTTTAGTGCACAATGTGTATTACACAAGCTCTTTCACTTTCATAAAAAAAAATCTTTCAGGTACACAATATCGAAAAGATGACAAACTTCTTTATTATTGCGATAATTGTGCTAAGTGATTCTGACTTCAGCTTTGGTGTCTGGGGTTCTTGGTTCAATCTCAGCTTGCGAGAAGTGAACTTTATGGTAACCAAACACAATGTACCTTTGGTTTTTCGGAGTTCTCCCGTTTCATCTCACTTTCTTCGTTCCACCATTTTTCTTCATATCTCATAATCACCTTCTTCTTTAGCCTATCCGATATAATCTTGAGACGTAAAAGTTAATTATTTCATTTCATTTTAATTACTCTTATAATTGTGTGAAAATGCTGCAACGCTTTTATTTGCTCATTATGTATTTAAGCCGATGATTGCAGAAGGATATGAGTTCAACCTTTGGGGTGTTAAAGATAAACTATGTACAATCATAATTACTGATCTTTGTAGCATAAACTCCATAGTTAATTTTTACGTTTTCCCCGTTTCACTGCTAAGTGCCAACAAGTTAAGTGCGAACCCGGATAAGATTTGCAAACTACCGAGTACCGACAGGAACCTGCAAGGGGTAACTGGTGAACTCATGCGTTATATCTGATCTAGATTGTCTTCGACCTTTTTTTAGTTAATAAGGTGCTAGGAGTCTTACATGAGCCAAGGACTAAAAATGTAAATAGACGAGATCTCGGATATTGATATATTTCAGGGATGTTTCATATTTATTCTAACACGAGTTTGTTTTTGTACATAATTTTTTAGTAACAGCTGTAAATGATTTTTTAAAGTTTAGTGTTTTAAAATTATATATTATGATTAGAATGCGTGTGAAATCTTCCTCTACTGAACTTTATCTGCGACATCAATCCATTACAATACTATCTTGAATGTTTAGTTCCTATCTTGCATCACTAGGATTGGTACATACCGCACCTTTCAGTCCAGCAGTTTATCATTTTAGTCTGGACTCTAAATGATTCTGGAGGCTATTGCTTCGTTCCCAGCTTCTACAATAAACCCTAGTTATTGGGTTTTGACTAATGACAGTAGTGGAATTCACTAATTTCCTTGAGGCTCACGTTTCCTCAGATTTGCAACCGATCGAGCTCTTGCTCGGTATACTAAATATGTCAGTGGTCAGCAAACGTTTTATTTGCTAAGAACAGGGACTTGGAAAATGAATCATACTAATCTCGGATTTTTGCATGTAAATTATAAATAGTTACATTGTAATGTGCGCATTGTTTTGTACGGATAAAATAAATATTTAAGTAATCCATATTAATAATTTGAATATGTTTCTATGTGTTTTGTATGAGCAAAATTTTATCCGAAATACAGTGTATTTTCATTTTGTATCAAGTACCGAGCGACAGTGTTTTACGGATATTTCCGGCAGTGTTTTACGAGAATAGTTTTAAGAGTTTATGAATGAGTAAAAGTGCTGTCGTCTGTTTTTGCTATGTTCACTGAGATTTTATTTGTCACCAACTCTATTTCGTATCTCGCAGCACTTAAAAATAATTTGTGTCAAGCTTTCTTATCTCTCGTAAGCGTCATGTGCGTTTAGAAAAAGAAAATGTTTCTTTTAATTCTAGTTGTTTGGGAACTTGTATAAAAATACCGACGATGCTTCTAAAACGATTACTGATTATGGTAAGAAGGTACTTACCTACTACTATTTTAATAATTCGCTCAAAAGTAAAATGGAGTTAAAATAACACTAGGTATATGTCAAAGTTTAACACAAATCAGATTACAGAGAACCATCATATCGAAATATTAAAACCATTTTTAAATGTCCATTATATAATAGATGAAAATTTGAAACTTAACTTTAACCCGACATGATAATAAAAAATCATTGCAGATTAAATACTATTTTATTTTCAAATCATGTATTCTAAGAGTATATTTTCGTTGCATTTAATGTTCTGTTTTGTCTATTACAGGTTGGGAGAAACAGTTTCCACCGTAGATGTAAGAAGAAAGTTGAATTCAAACACACTCTTATGATTTCAGTGATCTTTGTAATACTGTTTTTAAGTGAGATATCAGAAAGATACCACGTAATATGAAAAAATCATTGTTAAGTATTATGAAAGCAGAAACAATTTACAATTAAAACGAATTCTAAAACTAATTCAAGTAATTTTTGTCAAGAACGAGATGGTGTGAAATAAAATTTTATTTTGAAATACCTTTCTTCTTTTTTCCATCTGAAAAGAGAAAAAATGAATTATTTCTTACTTACTTTTATCAAGAAATCATCGATACTATAGTTTCAACTCCAACCCTAAGATCTAAAACATTGAAAACAATGCTTATGTTCTATGCATAAAGAAGTTCTTATACATTAAATATTTTTCACCTGCCGAAACCATGCTCCTCTCTATGTCTACATGATTCAACATATTGTAGTTGAATACCTTGTTAGTGTTTTTTGGAGTAATAATTTATCCTATATGAGAAGATTTCTCTTTTAAGTTCGGAATTTTAGAGAAAAATACGATATTATTTAAATTTGATACACTTAGTATATAAAATTATTTATAACTAACTAAGTAACTCTATATCTTATGGAACTCGGAGGTTCAATTTCAGGTTCACAAAAGCTTGCCATCCATGTGTGCCCTTAGCCAACTGGATCCAGTTTCTTATTTGTATTCCTTTTCTACAAGTTCCATCTTAACATTGTCCTCAAATCTGCGCCTATGTCTTCCCAATCATCGTTTTTCGATAAGATTTCCAGTTTAAACTTCGAAAGTGTTCCTACTTTCTGTTATTCTAGCAACATGGCCTGCCCATCTGAGACTGTTGGACGTGGTGAACAATATTTTGGTAAACGGTATAATTATGCAGTTTTTCGTTATGAAGTTTCCACCATTCCCCACTCGAGTCTCTTTTGGGTCCGAATATTTGTCTCAGAATTCGCCATATTCCGTCCTTCAGAGTAAGCTACTATGTTTCGCAACCTACATCAGAAATGACAAGTTTGCCGTTTTATATATTTTAAACCCAAATTCCTTGACAGAATTTAAGAAAACAAAAGGTTTGAAGTGAATAATACCGCAAATGTCCTGCTTCTTTCCACATTAAATTTATTTGTGGATATGGTTCGGGTTTTTTGATCTTAGCAATTTGAAAGCACCTATTTTGTCGAAGGTGTTATTTGATATTTTGACGCATTCATATCTTGCAATGTTACGAAAACGGCGAATTTCTAGGTATCTTTTAAATAAGCCTTTACTTTCAAATACATGTTCCTACAAGTGTTTGATAGGTTATTAATGTTTCTTTCTATTTCTCTCCTATCATATTCAAATAATCAGAATACGATATAATTTTGTGAATATCGTTCAGCTCTAGACTCTGATTGCTGTCTTTGACTTTCCTTATAACGTACTCCAGAACAAAGTTGAATAATAACGACGAAAACTCATCTTGTTTCAGATCATTCACGACATGAAAGCTTGTGGACAAGGATGTTTCTACTCAAACTTTATTTTTGCATTCACTTAAACCCATCTTCATTAATCTAACTAGGATTTTCATTATTAAAAATCTGTAAGAATATTGTACAAATTTCCTACTAACCGAATTGTAATCCTTTCTAAAATCGATAAATAATTGAAGTATCGCGTTATTGCATTCCGATGTTTTTAGAATACTTGTCTAATGTTAAATATCTGGTCTATAGTCTATCGATTTCTTCTAAATCTGCAGTGATAATCTCCGAAAATTCCATCTGCGTGTCTGCATGTTGCTAATGGAATGTTTGAAAGGATTTTATAGGATGGCGGAAGGAAAGAAATGCTTCGATAATTATTACAATCAGTTTTATGGCCTTTCTTGAGAATTAGATCAATGCTTGATTTTTCATCTCTTGTGTCAGTACCTCTTCGATGCAAATTAGGAGAATGAGTTCGTGCAGTGGCGTAACTAAGGGCTTGGGGGGCCACCCCGCAGACAACGTGGAATGGGGCCCCTTCTCTACGTCCTACATCACGATTTCGGGCCCCGTGATGGTTTCGGGCCCCCGTAATGCGGGGTCTACGGGGTTCTTATTTACGCCCCTGAGTTTGTGTGTCTTGTTCTACAATCTTTCCTCTCCAGCTAAAATTAACTCAGTCAACATTTCTTCTACATCCAGAGATTTCTGTTTCTTTAATCTTTGTATTGTGATTTGTACTTCTGTTCGATTGGGCTATAGAATATACACTTATGGTATTTGCACTTTTCTTTTTTTGCGAACATTATTTCTTTTCTGCGTGCTAAGTAAATCGTAGAAGAAATCTTTCTATCTTTTCAAAGTGCTATCTATATGAGTGAGGCTCTCTTTGATATATAACCATGAGGTTGATACCCTTTCTTAAGTTAGTTGATTCTCTTATATATGTCTCGATTTCGTTTTTACTATTACCTTTAAGTTTAGTAATTTAACTTTCAAAAATCATTTTACTTTGTTTTAAGTTTTGGAAGTTTCCGCCTCACGTCAACGAAATTTTGTGTAGTTTTATTGTTCGTATTCCATAGCCATCTAAGTATTTCCTATTTTCTCTTCTCTGCTAATTGAGTGCATTCCCGGTCGAACCTTGGTTTACTGCTATGTATTTTGGCGTGCACTAATTTTTGTTTGCTGAAATTTTAATGCTATTCCTACTTTGAATCAAAGTATCTTCAACACTAGTGACTCCAGACTTTCTAAAGTCGAGAATATATTTGATTTCACCTTAGTATTCCTCTCACACCTGACACTCTTTTAATTTCTTCAAATTAAACATTTTCGTCTTCAGATGTTGAATATTTGCTCTGTTCAAGGATAATCTCTTATTATGTCAGCCACCAGGCAGTGATCAGTGTCACAGTCAACTTCTCTAACTGACGGAACATCAATTATACTACACTGTTCTCTTGTATCTATCAAAACTTGATCTATTTTATTGTGTATTTTTCCAACTGTGAGGTCCAAGTATATTTATGAATGTCACAGTAAAGAAATCTTGTGCTCTTGAAATGTTTTGGATGTTGCAAAGTTTCTATATTTCTCTAACTCATTCGTTACGGTTTCTTACGTGCCTGCTCTATAAAGACTTTTTAAATTTCATATTTCAAATCTCATGTTCATTTTACTTTGCTAAGGTCGTGCCATGTTATCTCTCCTGGTTCGTGGCTTTCGTCAATGCTTCTGAAAATTACTTTTTTTTTTTTACAGAATCAGGTTGTTAGCCTCACACCAAACCCCCAAACTAAAGGACTACCGTTGCCATCTGCCTGTCACTGCTTATTTAATATATTCGCAGGTAACTGCTATATCCAGAGGTCTTCTTTTCGATTCGCTACCTGAAGACGCATGGTGACAGGAACACATATTACATGGATACATTTTATGAAGTTGAAAATCATAACAAGTAAATCTTTTACATTTACCATGTCACATTTAATTTGTGTTTGACTTAACTTGAGAGAAGTAGTTCTTATTATTAATAAGATGAATAAATTGTTACCTTTCTTATCTGGTTCAAAAACCTCTTCAGAAGCCCAAGGTGCTCTGAGCTTGGCTGAAAAGAGCATTTGTAATATATATATATATAAATAGGTAGTGTTGTTCTATTATAGCTTATAAGATTTTTTTTGCATAGTCACTTTAATATTAATATATTTGAGAGTTTTGAATGGTTTGTTTGTTTATCCTAAAACTCATTCTTTAATTCACTTTCATTTCATTCATCTTTCATTAAATATCTTTTACCTACAAGCTTATATTACGTAAACTAAAATGCCTTTTCCAGGTTTTCTGTTTCAAAACACACACTATCATACATATTTATCAAATACACAGTGACAGGTATGAAGTTTTGTAAGGGAGGAACTAACATCTACGATTGTGCCGAAATTTGCTTTAAATCCATTCCTTGCAAAACGAACTGTCGACTTCCGAGCCTTTAGTAAGCCTTTAAACTCTGACACGATGTACAAATTAGAGTGAAAACCAACGACTTTGACATTGTATAATAACGTGATCAGTAGGTGTTCTACATAAATATTAAACTTAATTTTAAATACTTCAGTCAGGACAGAGAAGTTAAGCTATTCAAAAGATTGAAAATAATGGATGTTACGAATATTGCTCAAACTATTTTGTCAATTTGAATTTCTCAAGTACTTCTGTAAAAAGCATTTGGTTACATAGCTTGTAATTAACAGTAGTATTTAAAACAGATACAAAAGAGTAATAGTAAGCATAAGAAATGAAAAGTTAATTACCTTCGTTACTAGTATTAACTATTAACTTTTTTTTTAAATATTGATATAATAATATCTTCATGATGCATTGGAATTCGAGTATTCATTGGATTCCGATCGTTGGCGAAAAAAAGAAAGAATGCAATGGAACATTCCTTTTCAGAATCAAACAGTAGACCAGCATTGAATAGGAATGATATGTTACTATCAAGAACAAAGCCAAGGTATGCAGTGCGGAAGAGGTGTTGGCTAATTATATATCGACAAGAAAGCTGCTTGAAATTTCAAACGTTAATCGGCAACTGAATTTACTGAACCGTACATGAGTGTTGTGTGTCTTAATCCAACCCCACATGACTTGAAACTCGGCATTTTTCTACTTATACTTATTTTATAATTATTTATTTAATTATTTATTATAATTTAAATATACTTATTTTATATTTAGAAATTACTTAAAATTATAATTAATAACTTTATATCCTAAGCTAACCTATATAAAATATATCAATTGTTTTAACTACTTACACTGTGTAGCTTTAAACAACATAATTTATCGTTCAAAGGTACACGATGCATTAATGTTCGTAGGTACAAGAGGGCCACCATTACGAAAAAAGGTTCTTTGCTAGCTTAAATATTGAACAGAAGTTAAAACTAAAAATATTACTGTATTCACCAATGATTCTACCCCAAGTTTGGACAAATAAATATCACAAGTTGCGAAAACCGAAGAGCAAAAAAACTCAAAAGGTAACTAGAAAGAATCTTCGTTTTGGGGGTGAAAAAAATTAAAAGGAACATTACTAGGAACAACAGTCAGTAAACAACAGCCAAACGCATTTGTAGTGCTTCTTTCATTTACTTTTTCAAACGAATTTTAATCACTGCACCTAGATAGCTCTGAATTCGAGAAAAGCACAGGTGTTCAAAGGTGCATTGTTTCAAAGGTAGAATGCCTTCCCCTAATTCCTGTATAGAAGCAAAACGATTTATGTTAACCGTGTTAGTGTGTTCATTTATTAGCTCCTGGAATAAGTATAGGAGATCACAATTTTACCCTTGGCAAATGCATGTATGTTTGTTTGTGTGCGATCCTGTTAAACACTCAGTTCGACAGCAGACCACGTGTTACACAACCTTGCTCGCCGCAAGCTTTTGAGTTGAATGTGCTTTTATATGTTGGTATAGTTCATATTTGTGTTTTTAAATTATTCTTGGAAGCTAAAATATTATGTAGTTTACTATAATTTTATCGCACATATTATCTTGTGAACCATGTTGGACTCAAGAACAGAATAATATTTTAGTTTTGATGAATTATTTGATAAGAAGTAAGTTGAATAGACAAAGTGCACCTATTTTTTGATGTTCGTACTTAATTTGATTTTTCTCTTAAATATCAGTGCAAGAATTTGTATATCGCAACCTATCATAAGTGATTATTTTCACTCATTACATCTGTAGACTATAGATAACTTAATAATGTTGTGTCTAGATTTTTGGTTCTCGAGTCATGGTCCACCAGTTATGATATTTTCATTTAATGGAAATTTCTCCTATAAAATATTTTCTAATTGCTATTTAGAAAAAAATATACGTAATGAAATACTTTTAATGTTAATTTGAACCATAAAAACGTGAATAGTAAGAAGATTGATTACCAATATTGTAATTACATTGTACAAATATGATAAACGTTTGATGAAATCAATGTATATTGTTTTCGCATGAGAAAATTTTACTAGGCAGGTAAGGAATAGGTACTTACATTTATTAATACATACACTGAAGTTGAGATGGAACGCATAATGTACATATAAATACGCTAGTGTCTGATTTCTGCAAGTATGTAGATATTACCGTAGAGAATATGTAACTATGAGTAAATGAAATGAGATCTTTAAGATTTACGTCCCACGGTTATGCCTGCCAAGGTAAGCTGACAGTGATGATGAGAAATGAATGAAATGGTGGACTTAAGAAAGTGGGAGGAAACAGACGAACTTCGAGAAAACCTACGCACACGGTGTTTGTCCACCACAAAACTCACTTGGTGCGAGCTGGGATCGAACTAAGTAACTCATGCAACAGAGGTGAACACTCTATCACTGAGACACCGCGATCTCGTATAACTACAAGGCAAGTCCTCTTGAAGCAATCAGTAAATTTCAAAATGAGTAAAACATGCAAAGAAGACGACTTCGATTTATGTCAATATATGCTACAGTATTCAGTTTAAGAAACTCAAGAATATTCAGTTTAAGAAATTTAGCGAGAAATGTTTTTTCTCGTTCCGTAGTGTCAAGAGCATGGCGAGAAAATACAGACCGTTTTAAAGGAAATAGTAAGCAGAGGAAAAGCAAGGGACAAGCAGGCTTGAATGATCGTAGTATTTAAAACAACAACCATACCGTACGTAGTGTCACCAAACTTTAACCGATTATTACAGTTAAATAGCCATAAACGAACCGTTCAGCTATGGTGTACGTGTGCAATGTCCGGATTATTTCCATAGATTAGTTGAATGTATATCTCGTTGTAGGGCAATCGTTTTCTACGCCAAATAAGCAAGAAATTTTTACTATTCAGATATCCTTAATTCAGTCTAACCTCGACGTAGGATTTTTATAGTACTAGTAAAAAATAAATGATTCTTACCTTTGTTGTCTTTATCTTTAGTATCATCATCACCATTATCTTGATCGTCATTTTTGCCTTTACCCTTGTTGTCCTTATTCTTACCGTTGTCTCCGTTGGGTTGATTTTGGTCTCCATCTGGTGGAGGTTCTTGTCCTTATTCATAAACATAGTAAAAATCATTTATTATTATATCGTTAATTAGTAATAATTAAGAGTTGATTTAATTAAATGAAACAAATTAACATTAAACTGGTATAAATCGTAATTATAATTAATGATATTGAGACATGCATCCTTGAATACAATGTATATATTGCAATATTATTGATATGCTACAGTTATCATGCTCTTTAAGTAAGTATAATGCGTTTATCAATAAGAACTTTAATATAAATTGTTCAGAAATCATTTTTGTAAGTGATATTGATACAGCTTTACAATGGAAAGGTTGGAACGAATTAAATATTATTTTTTCTAAATAATTACATTTTGCAATTAATCAATTTAATATAAAGCTTTTATTGAAACACTCTTCTACCTAAGAAAATAAATTGACATGGTATCGATGTATTTAATTGTATGTTGTTTGTAGTTAGGTTGTGTATATTGTTCATAATTTATAAGTTAACGACATATACGATTCTTTTACGGGATACAGGAGTGACGTAGGTTCTTCTTGAATCTCTCCCTTTTGTCTACCGTTGCATCTCAGAAGGCTTTCATATTTTATAGTGTTATCCGAATCACTTTCAGAGTTTCTGAAACAAACTTCTTACCACGACTAGAACCCAAGACTAAGCACACAGAATGGTTACACTTACTCACTAAGCTACGAATTAGTACCAGGCTCTTATTGCGTCTTCCAGTGTTATTTTGTAATTATAAAATTATGAATATGTTTTCAATAGTATGTCACAAAACTAATCCAAGTCTGCTCAAAAGGAAATGATAAGATGAACGAGGTAATCTGAATTAACGCTTTTTCAATGCGTACGATAAAGAAACTAACGAGAAATATGAAGATTCTCTCTGGAACAGAAAGCAGGACGTCAACATACTTATTTGTTATCTCTTGCGAAAAGATTGCCTATGTTTAAGGAGAATGCTGGTTTACGACGTCTCAGATTAATAGAGATTGTGCTCTGGAACATGGTAATTGCTGATTTCGGAGGACTGAATTATACTTTCGGATATATGCGTCTGTTCACAGTATGATCACGCACACATAATAATCTGATCAAGAGGAGGAACTTACCAATATATAGTTTTGTGTAAAAATGATCTCAGTATGTTAGCTGTCTAAGTGTAACATTATATAAACTATAGTGGTCGATCTTACCTCCATCTCATTAAAGCATGATACTATGAGATGAAAGCATCTCATTGTACCTTGAAAGCAAAATTGTATTTGTTAGAGACCGTCTGAGCTTGTTCGTCGTCATTAGCTATATTAATGATACTGTCAGCCGTTACTAAATGCGAGTATTGACGAGTGACAGATTTGAGTAAATGCATGGCAAATTTTCTCTCTAAGCGTTATCAATAATAACCACATTTAAGCATATTTAGTGTTCAGAATTTATTAAAATAACTATTCATTCAATACAAAACAAACGTTAATCTATATTACCTGTTCATCGATAGTTGTTATTGTATCCTTAAAGTAGATGCTGTATGAGAAAGCTTGTAAATAATAGAGACATTTCATAAACACGGTATCAGGTTGTTATTTAGAGAATTTCGAAATACACAATACCCATGATTAGTAGCTTAAACGTAGTAAAATACGTTGATTAAACAGAAATTTCGTACATCACTATTGCCAAGTTTGTAGTGTTATTTTTCTGCTGTTTCTGACTTGGTACCCATATTGTTCGGACCATTTCAAGCCAATCTACATATGTTAGGAGAGAAAACAAGATTAAGAGAGAAGAAAGGAAATTATACTAAAGTTCCTGCATGAGCAATGACTTTCGGTAAGTGAATTATGATTTTGTACCAGTGGACTTTCTGGTGGATTCTACTCTCAACTCTGTCATTAGTACTAGATCAATACACTAAATCAGTTTGGAGATTATAGCTACTAAATGAATTATTAATTGTTACATCTGTATGACTGGGTATTGTTATTTTAATGTCACTTATTACTATAATATATAGAGAAAGAAAATTATTTATTTTACTATAAAGAACAACTTTCGCTTTTTGTTTCTTTCATACATTCGTCACAATCAGACATTTTTGAATTTAAAGCATAGAAATTAGTAAAACAAATGTTCCTTACCTTGCATCCTCTTACCGCTAGCTGTTATGTAGGAAAATAAAATATAATAATAATTAGTAAAACTCGCCTTTGAAATCTGCAAAAACTCAACGAACTGATTAACTAGTTACTTTAATGTAACATATGTTTAACATGGCAATTAGTATTCTCAGTACATCTCCTTACTGTGATGAAAAGCTAAGAACACAGTTTAAAAAATATTTATTTTATAAAAGACATTAAGAATTTTACTCAAATGTTAAAAAAGACTGAAATTGCAAATATTATTTTTGTGGCAACTGTTAAAAATGTCAATATTAGGTGATGGGATTTTATTTAATTAAGTAATCGGAATCTAAATGTAAGAGAAGAATTTTAAACAAACGTATTATTCTCAGGCGATCACGTATCCTCTCGTGTCATTCAGAACCATTAGGAGAGAAACAAAGTAATTACAGTCAACCTAAGGCTACATGAGAAAACAGAGAGGCAAGCAGGTTCACGTTCGGTTTCATACTCAGATTCAGACCCAGATCAAAATTCAAAATGATCCTGACTCGAAATACGTATGAGTGGACGACGAAGAACTGGACACCAATCCTTTTAAAGTAAGTTGTATTTTTCATTTTCAAAACCTTGTCATTTTGGTGACATAAGTTTCAAGTTTTTACTTTCCTGTGATGTAGCAAAGCGTCAATTTTAATAGCTATCTGTTTTTATATTATGTGTTCATTGGATTGACATTTGTAATTATTTGTAAATAAAACGTTGGATTTGGCAAAGGAGAAAATGAAAAAGCTTGCCTTTTATTCTGAATTACTTCTGATAGCTCTTTGATGTAATGACAGGCGGCAATACTGGTTCTTTTAATAAAAACTAACCACTGGATTACCGCATTATTGAAACATTACCTTAGACATCTCTAAGACATACGAAGATATAATGGCAGTCTTTAACATTGTTGTTCTCCCGCAGAAAGCATCAAATTTATGATATTCAAGGAGCGTATCTGTGGAAAACGTTATTCTAATTTTGTTAGCGTTTCATAATATACATGTTTTCATAACAACAGAAAAACTATAAAAAATCAGTGATCAAATATTAGTGAAAATGTTTAGTACTTAAAATCTCTCGTGGCCGGCAAGAACATGACTTGGTCGTTTTTGGATAGAAGAATTTGCTGGATAATTGAATATGCACTATATATTTTGAGACATTCTAATTTCATATTTCGTATTTCTGTCTGTACTGATACCAGTTAAACTTATATTTTTCCATCGAGTTTATCTGCTGACTCACTTCCCACTTTATGAGGCTAAAAGCATATCTTTTTCGTTTCATGGGAGTAGCATCTGATCAAAGATTTTAAAATGATTTTTTTTATTTAAAGCAGCTACAGCAGCTTACCCTGAACTATTTATTAATGAAGTTTATTGGCGTAGGTGTAACGTGCTAAAGAACGCACACAATCTCTTTTCGATAACGGCATCACTTTGAATATATCATTCTAGGAAACGTTCGTTTTGGACTTGAATGCCGAGATTAATCTACACGAAATACAAAAGTCGGTTGTTTTGTAATTATCACTTAATTGATTACCTTTTAAGATAGGTCTTACTTACAGTTACCATTTCATTTTATTAATTTGCTGTAGGATTTCGCATAGGATATAACTATTTTGTATTTTACGCCTACACAAAATTTGATTCCAAATTTAAATTTAAGTCATATGCACTTTGCATTCTTAGATTAATTTCTTAGCTTAATTGAAGGGTATCCAAGAGTACAAAATTGAAAATTTACTTATCCTGTTATAATATAAATAATCTTACTTTTATTTACGATAATATTTGGCAACTGACGCTTCTTTCATACGATAGATATTTGAAAAAATCTAAAAGGAAACGGACATATCGATTTGATATACTAAGCAAATGTAAAATGTATTTAGCCTGCATATTCCTTCAGAACTCATAACAAGCTCTTTGTGAATAGGAATTAAAATGGTGATTCTCTTATCAAAGTACTGCATATACATATATTATGTAAGTGAAGTATATATAACTGACACGAAACTTAATTTCTTACAGATTTTAAAAATTTCTGTGAAAGATTCTTGCTTCAAAAACAAATCTTCTGTTTCTCATTTGCGGTTCGAACGAAAGAGAATGCAAAAGTGCAAAGTAAAGTGTGTATCTGATAAAATTTGCTCTTTCGTTGCCTTGTTGCTTTTAAAAAATACCTGTTACGTTTTACATTTTAGGTATTTAATAAAATTAACTTGTTACTCATTTTAGTTACTTCATGAAAATATCTGGTTAAATGTCTTAGTTATTTCGTAAAATTTTACCTGTAAATCCTTAACACAAGTTTATAAACAAAATTGTTTCTTACAGTTTTATATTACAAAATTAACTCTTTCTTTGTTTAAAATAGTTTATGGCATTAACGTGCTGCTCATTTGAGTTAATTCATAAAATTTACTTCTAACTTGTTTCATTTTCTTCATAAAATACAGCTATTACTTGATACAATTACATCCTAAGTTAAGTCGTATATTAGCGATCACAGTACTTCATAAAATAAATTCTTTATTAGTTATTATTAATTGTTATTGAAACAACATGTTTCAACCCTCAAACATTTCAGAAATAAATTCATTACTCGTTACTTATCGTGCAAAATGAATTTGTTGTTGTTCTGGTAACTGATTCTATAACATAAGTTATTTTTATATCAAATTACTTTATAAGATTACTTGTTCCAATAACTTCATGAAATTAAATCATTCCTCGTTACAGTTATTTCAAAAGTATTGTAATATTATACAATCCTTTGTGGAACCACATTTCATTGCATTATTTCTCAAAGTTTCTTGATATTATGATACTAAGAACTCTCGAAAGAAAATTGTTGGTAAAGTATTTTGTACTTAATTGTACAGGATTCGAAGAAATGGGATATTTTGGAAGTTCTGTTGGCAACATTGGTATTTTGGTAACAGTGAATGACGTACGCCAGTGTGTCAACGACAACCTGTCATTTAGTTATTATGAATACTTGGAGTGGTGCGCAATGTGCTTTCGTGATCAAAGCGTTTTACAAGAAAAATAACAGTGTGGAAAAGGCATGTGGAGAATTCTGCCGTAATTTTAATTTAGGACGCCGTGCACAAGACAAGTTTTGGAGGTACACCAGCATCTTTTGCACAGCAACGAAGTTACTGTGTGGTGTGTTATGTCATCATACCATGTGATGTGCCCTTACTGTTTTGAGGATGAGAATGATCATGCGATTACAGTCACATCGAATCGTTACGTCGCCATGCTTGAAACTTTTGTTTCGCAACAACTACAGAGATTGCCACACATTATTGATACAGCCTAGTTTCAAAAGAATGGGTCAACGTTCCACACAGCAGGAATATTGATGGCTGCTGTACGCCAATTTTTCGGGATATTCGTAATTTCGAAAAATGGTGACATGCAATTTTCCTCCTAATCCTCTGCTTTGTTAGCTTATCATTTATTTTTGTGTATTCTAAAATTGCATTATTAGATATTTTTTTTTAAAAAATGTTTCCATGAAATTATTTAATTTTCATAATTTCCCTGTTTTTTGAACCATCCTGTGCAATACAATTTCCATACTAACTATTCAAGTTTCCACTGATTAAGAATTGTTTCAGTTAGTACAAAAGATGGTTAATTTTCAACTGATAATGAAAGTATACGGAACTTATTATATGAAAGCAGTATCAATAATACCGACTGTTTACTATCGCACATCAATAAAATATATTCTTGTTTGACATCGCTATTTCTATTGAATCAAACTATGTTAGAGCACTGGCATAAAAAGTTCTCTCCAATTTCTTCACTTTCGATTTCCATACTAATAACGGAAATACTGTATTTACTGTGTTAATTGATCAAATGCAGAGAAGGCAATTTGGGTTTCGTGAGATCTTTGTATACGAATACCATATAAAATAGCAAAACGGATTCCGGTTTCCTGCTTCATGCCATAATAAAAACTGTGTAGAGAAAAGTGTACGATTTGTTTTAATAGATCCTCACCTTATCCTTCGCGGATCTCTGCTAGCGAGGAATGTATTTTCAGTTGACTTATGTTGTGATGTATTACTGGAAATCTTCACTGTTCAACCTTAGGGTTTTATATACCAGTGATATTTTCTCATAAGCACATCTTTTGACAAAAATGATTCTTTAAGGGAAACTTTCAGTTTACTGGGAAGAATTTTCAATACGTCTGCTGCAACAGATGACATACTCCGTAATTGCTCGAATATTACCTTTAATATAAGATAAATGCATGCACCATCTCATATTACAATTCGCTAGAATTTTCGCGGTTTCCAAGTGTCTTTTCTACAGTTTGCAGGTGTGTGTGTCTTATATTAAGAAATGTGTTATCTGAGGAGGTTCTGGCTGACATTGAACTGAGCAGATTTACATCTAGACCTTGTCACGTTAGAATAGTATAATTTCGTGGCCTGTTTGTTGACTAATTTTACCACGGATCTCAGGCGACACTTTCACTGGTAATCTTGAATGTAGTCCTTTTGTTGCTCAGTGTTTGTGCATGGTACTAGATGAGTTTATATCGGTGAAAAAGTATTGGTGTTTGAAAGTATGAAGTGATCTGATTGTACCAAAGGTGTAGAAAGTTTCTTGCATTAAATTCCCGTTTTTAGTGAACAATGATTTTTATAAATATCGTAAACTCTCAGCAAAATGGTTAAGTCGCGATCCACGTTCAGAATTGTTTCCGAAACCCAGATAATATTTTTACTGGTTTGGTGAGCTAGCGAAGACAATACTTTACAGTTTTCTTCGTGGAGTTGCTTACTGAAACCATTTCTCCCTTAATATGCTTCCCCCAAAAATACTCCCACTGGCTACGTGTATTTTCCAGCATTTGATGGGAAAGAAGTTCATATCTGATGATTGGGTGACTGATTCGAAAGTGTTTTCGCATCGTAGACTCTATGCATCATTCACCACGGAAGACAATTGTCGGCTCAAGGAAAGCAAAATAATGTATTTGGAGATGACGACTGTTTTATTTAAACTGGTACGATATTTGGTAATAACATACTTGAGGAGCACATTCAATCACACCAACGTAAAGATTTTATCAAGTTCTGATAACAAAAAATAAAAGTATGGTAAGGTTTTGGTAAAATTGTTCTATATGTTGGTAAAAAAATACCTATTACTCTATTTTCTGAACACTGTTTCAGCATTTTGTTTTATGAAGTGATACTTTTTATATTTCACTATTCTTCTAGAAACCTGTAGCAAAATTGTTATATTTGCCTTATGAACACATATACACCGTGTATAATTACTTTATTGCTCATATTATATGTTTACCGTGACCAATCATGGTATTTGAAGTATATTGAAACGCGTCTTCTGTCAAAAGTGACTTAATTCAATATTATGAAATTTGACAAACATACATGATTTATTCTGAAATCATATCCACATTACAGTAAAGATGAACTGAATTTAATGGCAGTTTGAAAGCTTTTAAGCTGGCATCATAATTTGTTCCTCAATAATCGTATCACGAAGTCACTTGATTATTACAAAACTATTATTGGTGAATTAGAATTCAACACTGAAAGATTTATTCTTTGCAGGCGATACTGAATAGATACTACGAGAACTTTCAAAGGAAAATAACTTCGCATATACATGGATGGAAGAAATGCGGGTTTTATACGAATTATTCTTTTATACAGGTCTATTCTCGCGAATGTCAAGTGTTAGTATTGAAAAGAATTTCAATTTTTAAATGATTTTAATTTGAAATATTTTTCATTTAGCTTTGTGTATCTATCTAATTTTTCACGTTGTAATACTACCCTTGTTTGAGCCATGTGCTGTAAGAATATACTTTTCATCAGGACATTTTCTCGTACCGTATATAGGACTGGATTCGTCACTGACCCCGTTCGATGACCAGAAAGCCACTGACCTTTCACCATGTGCAGAAACTTGTGGTTTACGTGAAAAATAGAGGAACGCCATTTGAAGTTTGGAGACACGTTAATGTAAATTAATAATTAAATATTCGCTCCCTCCATAAAACTATAGATACTACAAAGTTCCAAAAGTTAATAATTAAAAACATGTATACACTCTTATGTGTAACAGTAATCATATCAAAAGTTACTTTTATATATATTTCAGTGAAGCTGGACTGATAATATTGTTGGGAAGGCTTTTGATTCACAAAGCGGTTTTTGGCCAAGTTTAGAAAAAGGTAAGATGTAGTTACAGAATGATACTTTAGTCTCTAAGCCGTATAGTTTAAGGCTATCCGAGAATAGAAGCGTTTTATGTGGACTTTAACTATGGCTAATACTTCCAACCTAATTTACATTTACACCCACTTGTTGCATATCACTTGCCGGTTATAAATTTCGTTAGTCGTAAAAAACAGGATCACCACATGAAAATAATGTAATAAGTCGAAGAGACATAATTGTATTGCATTGTCTAGATAATCTAAACATATAAGACGTATGACATGCAATTGATGATTGGACATATGAGAACTTGAAGAGCTCTTAAATACATGCATAAAGAAATGAGTTTCTCACAGGAGCCTGGATTGATCGTTTGGTTATTTATGAAAAAAATAATGTTAATATTTAAAGACTTATCTCCAGGTACGTAATTAACAATAATACATTTCTACTATACTCTGGTATTGGATATCTACATTAAAATATGCTATTACAAAATTGAATACTGAAGTGATGTTTTAAATATTATACGGTAAGGATAATTAATAAAATCACTTATACTTTATCAATATAAGTAAAATACCTCGTCTGAATTTTCTTGCACCAAATCCTGTAGCAGAACCTGCGAAATAAATATTCTGTAGAAACATTCAATTTCATGATGCTTAAACATGTAACGCTAGAAATGCAAATTATTTATTATACAATGACACATTTATTATATCTGTTTGCAAATGTTCATATATATGTTCATATATAGGATGTTTCAAAGAACACAGACAACGTTTATGAGATGATTCCTAACGCCAAGATAACACAAAAAGTATAGACCAACCTGGATGCACAAATGCTTCCTTTCGGAGTTAAAGGCTACCGAAAACATGGAAAAATGAACTGTAAAGGTCCATAGTTTTAAAACTATATGACCTACCGTAGTCGGGTCCAGACTTCATTTAGGAACTAGTATGTACCCTATTCAAAAATCCATGTTGGAGAATCCTAAGGTAGTCACACAACAATTTTTACAGAGGCAGTTTGGCAACGGGCATATAATTTGAAGTACTCACGAATTACCTGTATAAAAATTGTTGCGGAAGTATCACTGGATTGGTAATTGGATAGGTCACATACTAGTTCCTAAGTGAAGTCTTGAGCCAACTACGGCATTTACCATAGGTTTGGACCTATGAACCTTTAAAGTTCATTTTTAATGTTTTCGGCATCCTATAACTCCGAATGGAAGCATTTGTGCACCCAGGTTGGTCTATACTTACTATCGTATCTTCGTGTCAGGGATCAGCTTCCAAACGTTGTCGGTGTTGTTTTGAAACACCCTGCTTATATTTATCTACAGAGTGTTCATAAGCTCGAAAGTATTTTTAGTTGCAATAACATTATACAGTTAGTTCCATATTAGCTACATAATCATTGTTTCTTCCCGTGATATAAATTTGGATGAAGCATAAGTAACTGAAATTTACTTTCATGACAATAAGAGAAGTTAATAATACAATTTAAGAAACATGCATTGTATGAGAGAACGTTGGACCGTCCGTTTTCAGCATAGGTGCTATTAGAGATGTGGACCTACACTGTAAAGTGTAATATGAACCATTCTTTCTGTATGCTCCCTCTGGGAATAGAAAACAGGACATTTACACCAAAATCATGCACGCTAGCCCGTTGATCAGCGGGGAAGGCTTTACAGTTTTGGAGTTAGAATTGTTGTAGGTAGGTGAAATATGATACATGTATGTAATTTGATAAGAAGTAAAAAGGGAAATGGGCATCGTAAAGGGGAAACTTTGGGATAATTTTTGATATATCGTAATGTTTGCGAGACATGATCCTACTTCCGGTTTTAGAGTTAGAATTGTCGTAGGGAGATGAAATGTGGTATATGTATGTAGCTTGATAAAAACCGGTAAGGGTTATTATAGAGGGAAGATTTTTCTATTACTTTTTTCAATATATCGCAACGTTTACGAGATATGATGCTACTTCAGGCTGTAGTTGGAATTGTGGAGGGAAAAATGAAATCTTTGAGTTCTACGTCCCACGATTATGCCTTGTAGGCTAAAGAAGATGTGAGTATGAGAAATGATTGAAATTGTGCCATGAAGAAAGATGGAGGAAATGGGAGAACCTGAGAAAACTCAGACACAGGATGTTTGTCAATTACAAGGTCCGATGTCGCGAGCTGAGATCCAACCAGGAACACCGCACACCAGAGGTGAACGCTCTACCACTGAACCACCGCAACCCCAATTGTCGAGTAAGATGCAATTCGGTATATGTATCGTAATGAGAATCGGAAAGGGGTATCATAAAGAGGAGGTTTTTCAATTATTTTTCAATTTCCAGCACGTTTGTGAGATATGAGCCTACTTCCAGTTTGAAGTTAGAATTGCCGAGGGAGTTTTTTCGATTATTTTTTTAATATCTCGCACCTTTTGCGAAATATGAACATACTTTCGGTTGGGCTTAGAATTCTCGTAAGTATATTAAATTTAATATATGTAATGACAATTGGCAACGGATATTGTAAAGGGGAGATTTTTTGATTTGATTTTCAATATTTTGGCTCGTTTGCAAGAAATTAGCCTGCTTCCAAACTCGAGAGTTCAGAACTTGTGTTTAGGAGTTGAGATGTTGGACGTCATAACCTAGCGAATGTCACTCACGGAATGCAAAATTTTTGTGTGCGCCAATTAGCATAGTAAATACAATTTATTTTTGCATTCTCGCCGAATAATATGTGAAGCGTCTTTAGTGACTAAAAGGTTTTGCAATGCATCAGTTGTTTGATTTTGATAAATGGGTGGTTACTGCAATGGACTTCTGTTTGAAAAACTCCTATGGGAAAAATCGTCCTTCACGAAAAGTTTTTTTATGCCTGAATTTCAGTTTCAATCCGTAGGTCAGTGGGCCAAAGAAGATCTCCTATGGAGAATAAAAGATATACTCGAATGACGAAGAGGAATGGGATTGGAATATGTGAATGAATGGAGGAAAAAATTACAAGTTTATTTCCTTCAATTGTTTTAGGTTTGGTACTATTTTCTGATTCATCTATGATCAGTGTTTTCTTTCTTCTTGTGTACAGTATATAATAAACAAATACATTACATACACAAGTAATTATAATGTGAGCGATATATGGCGTTCATTGGGCAAAACGTTCCAAAGAATAAAGATTCATCGTAGCTTGGAGAAATGGTTATCCTTTGAATATCATTATCATTTGCTCATCAAACAAACACGTGAGACACATACAACCTATATATACATCAATTTTGTGTTGGAATGTATAACTCATAGGATATGATGCTTTATTACTTTCTTTTGAAAATTTCAACATTTCCAGTGGACTCCTAAAAATTAAAATAAATAAATAACGGCCATGTTGTTTAAGAATATTCAATTAGAACTGGATAATCTACACAAAATTTGGAATCGACCAGCGAAAACGGCACGCTTCTAGCACTCGCCGTTTTCAAGATCTCATTGTTGAAAGAATTGGCGACAAACATATAAACCTAGCATTTTAATATATAGACTAGCTGAACCTGCGCTCTTTACACAGCGCATCATTCATATATGAGCATTAATCTCCTTGTTATTCCTCACATCTGTACATGTCCCTTTTCAGACACAAGTAAAAGAAGTCTTGGTAAAAATCGGCAAGAGATACCGTAAATGGAAGATTTTTTCGATTACTTTTTCAATATGTCGTACCGTTTGCAAGATTTGAGCCTACTTCCGGTTTCAGTTTTTAATTCATGTATGATCTGTGTTTTTTTTCTTCTTGCATGTAGTATGTAATAAGCAAATACATAAGCTAAGTAACTCTATGGCCTATGGAACCAGGAGATTCAATGCAGCGTTCTCAAAAGTTCTCAACTGCCTTCTATCTTTAGCTAACTGCCTCCAGTTTCTACTTTGTATTTCTATTTCTACGAAGTTGATCTTATTATTGTCCCTCCATCTGCACCTACGTCCTCCTAATTGTCGTTTTCCGGCTGGTCTTCCAGTTCATGATTAATGCATTTGTATCGAAATTTAGATATTAAAACTTCACGCTATTTAGGCCCTTCTCACCATGCACACCATATTCTTATAAACCTTTTTTTTTAATAATTTGGAATTATTATGGTTATTTCTGATTAACAATGGTAAAAAGTAAAATTCAGAGTTACTAAGCGGAGAAAATCTGGGAAAAGTAACATTTTATGCCATTCAAACTTCGTTTTTAATAAACAATTCAATTGTATTTCTGTATTACTATTAACTTTAGATTAGGCCACTTTGTATGCTTCAAACAATTCTATGAAAACTTTAACCGTATAGTTGTTGATTACATTTTATAATTCATGTGAAGTAAAGAATTATGATTTATATTTACAACTCTAAAAGATTCAATTTAAAGTTAAAATTGTATATATAGGGTAGGTGAAAATACCACACTGTCAAAAGGGTTAATGAATAACTTTGTAATAATAATCAAAAAAACAGTGTTTGCATCAAGCATTAATATTGCCTCAAAAATAGTACAGTTAGAATGTTAATTTATAATAAGAGAAATCAAGAGTGTTGCAACATTTGATACTGAACAATCGTGTTCATTTACATGGCGTATTGAAACATGGTTGTTTGTGATATAGGTGCAAAACAGTTTTGTGGTTCTCACTGTTCTCGTGCTAAGGTTGACATGACACCTATTAAGACCAGACTTTTTTCTTGTAGAATCTATCGTTTCAAAATAGAGACTGAATTTTGACTAATAGACTGAATGTGAAGAAATTGGATGAGTATTTTAAATTAAAACTGCAAGATTTCTAAAAAAGTAAGAAAAAAAGTTCGAAATAAAAATTTAACAATTTGGAAGGGGGAAATTACCTGTGACATAATTTTTTTCTGCTCCTGCCGTCGCTGGGAATAGCTTGGGGGCTAGTTTCGGATTATAATTAGGGTGAGTCATATTTTATTGTAGACGTTTATTCTTAACAAAGGTAAGTAGATTTTATTGGAGACAGTTTTCTCTATTCGTGGTAGATGAAGCCATTATAAGTGAAAACGTGAATCGTAATAAGTGAGCCCTAGTAAGTTAAAGTAAATAAGCGATAAACAGGTCTATTTTTGATGCCAATCATTCCCTTTACTAAGCTGAAAATGGCTTTGCTCTCGTTAACGTCTGATAAAAAAGATCAGATGTGCTGTTCGTGACAGGGCAATTAAGTGCAGAGTGCAATAGCAATCGAAGTGTGCTACCAATTATTTTGCTTGTTCTTTCTGTCAGAGGTTAACACCTACTACAATGTAGGTACTAATCCATATTTTAACTTGATACTCGCTTTTTCATTGAGAAAGGCGTTAATCTAATTATATTCAAGATTTTTGTTCAAGGTCGTGCCATTTGTTCCTTTTGAAATAGTCTTCAACTGTATCTATTTTCACTTTATGGATTCTTCTGACACTGCATTTTATTGGATATTTTTACCAGAACCATTGAACTGTTCTTTGGTTTGAACTGTGCACATTTCATGTCTCTGAGCTAGTTACTCGTGCCGTTATTTTATTTTGCACTCATTTGAACTCAACTGGTCACTCCATAAATATGGATTACCTGTCTGCACAAGAGAAAATAGAAATGATTCTAATTTTGGAAACCTGGCAGAACGTTACCTCACCAGAAGTTTTAGTGCCTTTCTCCTAAAAAGTATTTTTTATCAACAAGAACCGAAATCTCATGACAATACGATGGAACAAATTACTGCATATACAGTCTCAAATTGCATACAATCATTTTAGCTACAAATTAATAAATGTACGAAAGCTGAAGGGAGTCAACTGGAACACTTAGTGTAGTACTGAACATTGGTGAGAGGCGAGGGTAAGTACAAGAAATAAGTTTCTTTATACTGAGACACCGGCGTTATCATTCCAAGCTTTGAATTGAATTTCAGTTTAGCGTCCCTTTCAGCAGCGAGGCTATATGAGACGTGGACCTACTGATTAACGTGGAATCCAAACCACATGAGCTCCCGCCGGGAATCGAACCCGGGTCTCCCGCGCCAAAGGCGCGTATGCTAACCTCTTAGCCAGGGAGGAGTTCCATTCCAAGCTTTGTTGAGATGTGAAGCATAATTAAAAAGCAAAACATGGCCTCTCTATTTAAACTCGCTGAATATAGCGCAATGCATCATGAATGGGAAATAATATCTAATAAAGTTTTATCACTCTTCTTACAATCCAATTCTATAATAGAAATTGGTTTCTCCTTCGAATTTTGAAAGTTGCCTCTTACCCCAATCCCAACGCTGTTAGAGTAGGTTAATTTTATTACAGGTGAATTTTCAACCTCGAAATATTAACTGTATATTACAATTATTTCCCGTGCAAAGATTACTTTTTGTAGGTATTTTGCAATCTAAATTTATGTACTTTAACCTGTCTTCTGATCTGTCCATACCTTTCAAACGATTGATTTAAGGTTAAAAGGTCTAAGGCTCTTTTTTGTATATACTTTTATAAACTATAATATTTCACATAACTTTTTCTTGTAAAAATGGATAATTTTCTACATAATTTTTTTAAAAAAAATCTAAAATTTTCTATTTTCTCCGTAAAATCAAAGACTTACTTTGTAAATTAAGAGTACTTTCCAGGTCATGCTCTGGGCATCAAAGTAAAGCTCAGACAAAACTTTATCGATTTTTTCTAATTTTTGTTTTCACCTTGTCTAGATTTAGAGGCTACGCGATTACTAATTTAAGTAAAGCACACTATATTTTAACATCCCTTTCTTTTTCGTTAAAGCAAAAAACTAAAATTGTTTCTACTTATATGAAGTGAAAGTGCCGGAACTCGCCACTAGATGTAACCTGCTATCGATCACACGATTTTTACAAGGTATTAACTTTCAAAGAATTTTTGGTATATTTTCATGACAATTGGGCTATATATTTACAAGTTGCAATTGTTTCAGTGACGGTATTTGCACTTTTGTAAAAGAATTGAATCAAACTGATTGTGCCCTGATTAATTATTGCTTTTAAGAGAAATTACCATAAAAATTTAAGAACGGTTATAAAATCATGGATGAATATGTCTTCTGTAGGAAATATCCATTTGTCGATAGCTTAGAGAATTTAAATGCTACTTTACATGCACTTAGAGTCCTTATGTATTGGGCGCACAATTGAGGTATCCAGTCATAAAAAATTCAGTATGATGGTTTGGATGCCCGTAAAGTGAAAGTTGGGGAGATACCTAACTTAGTTAGCATATCAATATAACGTGTGAGTAATATTTTATATGGACATTTGCATATGTGAAAGATTGGAAAAAAATGGGTCCCGCGTTTTCTAAAAATCAACTTAAACAACAATATGTCAATAATTCAGAAAGTAACTTGACTTATTTAATCGCAATCTAAATGAACATATGTGTAACAGTGAAGAAAACATGGAACTAAATGGGGTCGAATAGGTAGCCTACAGATTGGCTTGAAGGCAGGATAACCCCGTTAGAAAGACTAAATTCATGTGGGTTAGATGAACAATTATTGGACAGTACTTTAATAGAATACACTAGGCGAAATATTCATCAGATATCTTGAGAAACAAAACAACAGGCTCAGGAGAATATTATGCGGCAGTATGGGACCATTTCAAAAAGTAAGTAAGTAAAACAAATACTTTACCACTGAATGGTTGCTGTACTATTCACATATCTATGAAGGTGAGGGAGAGTCTAATGAATAAAAGTAAGAATTTCTTCAGGTAAACCATTCTCGAGATCAAGCTTTCAGGAATTATAATTTGTTTCGTGACTTGAAGACACGCCTTAAGGCGAAGAGATATTCGACAAATAAGGATGCAGAACGGGTGCATACTTTGGTGGCCTTGGCAAACCATACTATTTTATGAAATGTAATCAAATGTTAGAGGACCATTGGAATAATTGGATCGATTGTCAAGGAAAAATGAAAGAATAAAATATTTTTTTATGTAAAATTATTTTTCCATTGCAAAGTTCCGGACTTTTGCATCACATATTATGTAGAAAATGTGTTGCCACATCAACGAATGTTCATTTAAATAATTGATTAGACTAAATGTTACTGGTTACATAAAAATCAATAATGCAAATTCATTTATTTTTTATTTACCTGGTTGTGGTGGTTGCGAGTTGTCATCTTTATCTTTCTTTGGTCCTGAAATTAATAAAACGTATTTTAATTTATTCTGCACAAGCATGGAGTTAGGAGAAATGAAATATTTCGTACTTTAGCTATCATGTTTTTTTTCTTTTGTAAATTTTGAAAATAATCGTTATTGACTATTTGTCTCTGCTAGAGGTAAAATAACAACCATAAAATAACAGAGATATATTAATTCAAGATAGGTTTGAGGGTTTTATTGTGGCTGATTTGGTTTCTCATTGACAACTATGTTGTTTATTTGAAATGCATAAACTTATTAATCTTTTTGAAAATTTGTTTTGCTTTGCCTGTTTTTTTATACATGATAATAAATTTCACATACTTCATATGTAATACTGTGTATAACAAAACGTAACTTATATCTCATAAAAACAGTATTCTTAATAATATTCGGAATCGTTTCAAGCAAATGTCAAATTAAACTAACAAACAAGACCGTTTTTTAAATACTCGTATAATCTTTTAAGTAAACGAATTCAAAGAAACAAAAGTGAAATTCTTATGAACGTTTCTTTGTTATATATGAAGAAATCAAGTGCAAAAACAGTATAACTCTCATTATGAAAACAGTAAGTTATCAATACCAATGTACTTTTAGGGTCTCTCTACTTGTGTAGGCATCGTGCTTATTACACTAAACGTTATGTCTTTCCTTTTATACAAAAATAAAAATCTAATTTTGATTACAAATAAGTTACATCAAGAAAGCTCTTTTATTTATATTATGTATTTCTTTCGTTTTTGTTAACATTATGAAATTTAAATTTTATTCCACATTAATAATGTGATCATAGAAAGTATTGATATGTTAACGATATGATTTGATAATGTTGAGTTGTAGCTGTAAGGGTGGCAAAATAATGAACGTCACAGAATGTTTAAGACGATTTAAAATTCATAAGCTTTTTAGCGGAAAGATTGCGGTTTGTAATGAGAGTGTCCTCACATGTTTTGTGAAATAGAAACAATCAGTATTCTCTGATATTTTCCTTTTAAGATTTCATACTTACTTAGGATGTTTCAATTTTTAAAATTTCAGATTTTATTTCTAGTTAGTACTACTATTATTGTTATTCTCGAGTTATTTTGTTGTTATATATTATTTTTTTGTTCTCTATTAATTTCACTATTTTTTATTTAATTTGGTATCTACTTTTTTAAAAAAAGAAACTCTTATTATTTCTGTAAGGAGCATGTATCTGTCACTAGCCTTTTTGTGACGGAATCAATTAGCCTCTTTAAACCTTAATAAATACATCAATCAATCAATTTTTATGCTAAGTTTTCAATCAAATTTAAGAATAAACGAAGTTCCGAATTCGTTCATTACTATTTGAACAATGTTATGCTATGTGTGTTATACTAGAACAATATTATAAAACAATGATTTACTCTTGTTTTGGGAAGCTCTTAAACACATGGAGGCTGAAGTTATGCTTAATCTTAAACATGACCAGGGTTCCTCACATATGACAAATTATTTTAATGTTGTACTACAAAATATTCGTTTTCAATACAATATTCTCCTTCCTGCTGAAATCCGTATTCTTTTCAGAGAGAAGTCCAATTTTCATTTACGTTTGAGATTGGTCAGCCCAGTTTTCAGTAAAGCTGTTTCACTACGGTGAGCTGGCTCTAGTTCCTTTAATTCGACTACTGAGAAAATAGTGCAGTGAATTCAAGAGTGTTCCTGCAGCAACAAATACCAATGAGACAAGTCTGTAATGAAACTCAACAGGACTGGACCTATTTTAGTCTTGAACCTCTGTAGGTCGTGTGCAGAAACATCGCTCGACGATTGGACTGTGTACGAAAAATGTATTATTCTCTTGACATTATAAATTCCAAATTAATTGTCTAGAACACTTGTGCGAGTAAATGAAAAGTGTTGGCAGGAAGTTAACTATTGCTGGAAAGTGTTCTTTAGGATCCCCTTATTCACTGGAAAAAATCTTCATGGATTCTACATTGCAGCATGTTGCCATCTTGGTAGAATGGCAAGGAAAATGTATAATATTTTCCAATCTCATTTAACCTCTGCTAATTGAAAGGAAAAACAGATGAAAAGCTAATTTTACTCCAATATGTTTCATAAATCCCGCTAACCACAGTAATGAAATTCTTATAATTCCACATGAGGAACAGGCCGCAATTTTAGAAAATTACAAGAAACGTCTATGGTTTACTTATACTACATTAATATATATAAATCTACTGAGTGATATCGGAATCACCCATCAACATATCTTCGAATTTATTACCTTAGAGCCTTGAAATTTTAAAATAATACCCTTGCACTTTAAGTTGCATGTAGTGTGGAAATTTTTGAAATGAAGCTCTAAGGAGAGATAAGGGGATTTAAGAGAGGGAAAGCTATATAAAAAATTATACGCGAAAGACTAGAATTTACTGATACTATATACAATATTTAACTACACACACACACACACACACACACACACACACACACACACACATATATATATATATATATATATATATATATATATATATATATATATTGAAGTTTTATTTCGATCATAAGTTACAATATATCTTATATTATTTGTAAGAATATAATATAGATGTAATTGGTAGGAAATTGCTTAAAACGACGACAGGAAATTTGCAATTGGTCAAAGTTCTGCTGGAAGAAGACTTTTGCAAATAAGCTTGCTCTTGAATTATTAGTTTTGCATAAGATTCGATAATATCAACTTCATGATAAATACCAACTTCAATACTATTACTCCAAGACTTACCAGCACATTATCTACACATTTAAGAACAACGGAAACTACTTTCTCTAATATTACAATTTGTTTCACACCTAGGTTTGTAGTTAAGCGTATACTACGGTGTACATAGCCCGTTAGTGAAGCAAAAGCTGCCTGAGTCAGTGCAAATTGTTCACATTTTCTCTTCCAGTGCAAGTCCTCTTCTGCCTAGTGATTTCCATGCAAGGCTGAGACTTGGTGTGCAACACGTAAACTATGTTGTCTAGCTGCTGCAAAATTTAGGGATAGAATTAAAAAAATAGCAAAATAATTTATAGGTTCCTTCCCGACTAATTGAATGTATTCTCTGAATTAAGGTTCTGTAGCTTTGCCTCCACATAATCTGATAAAGAAAATTTCGTATGATTTTGCAACTTGTTTCTGTGATGGTTCATTGCGTCATTGGAAATTGTTTGGAACATTGAACTATTGTAGAAGTTTTTGAAGTTCTTGGTCAGCTTTTAAAGAATGAACATCTGAAAGTGCGTTCTAGCAGGAAATATGACAACAGTTTTACTAGTAGTTTTTGGTGTATCATATTTCAATACGTCATTTACGATAACTCATGATAACAGTGAAACCAGAAAGGAATCTGCTCGATCAAATGCAGAAAGTTTTTATAACTACTCTTAAAATTTTTGTAATCTGTATTTTCATGTTCTTGTCAAAATATTGACAATTCTCTATGCTGATCAGAAAACACTATATGACTCCAGCGAAACGTTCTATTTGTTTATTTGTCATTTGCATCTATCTAGTTACAACAGTATCTGTTATTCCATGGTTATGCATTATAAACCTAGTTGTCTTTATTCTCATTATTAGCACAAATTCTATTATGATATCAGTTCAAATACCACTCCAGAACTTCTTTGTTTCCAATATGATAAAATAATCATTTGCCACAAATCTAATTCATTTATTATAGATTTTAATGCTTTCAATATACAAATGGCTTTATTTTCCTGTAAGTATGGTATACTGAAAATCGATTAAGTTTTGTTTATGTGTAAATTGTGGTTTAATCAGGAAAAGCTAAATTTAAAATTCAACGCCATTCTCTAACTTTTGTGGCATGTTCCTCATATAAGATTTCTGATTTTGTTCCAATGAATATGGGAATCCTAAAGAACACGTTACTGCAATAACTAACTGTCTACTAGGGTTCTCTTCTTCCAGCAGCGCTTAAATGAGAAAGAAATAGATCATTCACTTCCCTGTTATTTTTACAATACAGTGGTCTACTTCTCATGTGGGATCCTTGTCAAGCGAATAAAGCAATCCTAAGTAACATATACCAGCAAACATTGCTTTATACAAGTTTTTTCTCCTATAGCTCTTATTTGTCATAAAGTACCTAATTGCATTGAATACCACATTTCCAATAATTATTTCATAAAATTATTTCCAATTTGATAATATAATATCATCAGCATTTAGTGCATTACAAGTCATATCCCCTGTTCGGTGCAAATCAACTTACATCCATTCTTTACAGTTAAGTAACTCTATGTAGAATTAGTGTTACAACTCAATCAATCAATCAATTTATCTATCTATCTATCTAGTTTTAAATTTGGACTCTTCGTGTGTACAAAGTACTTTATGCGAAATATTTTTTCAAAGCTGAACATTAGAAAAGTAGTACAATTTTCATTATAGTTTTAAGATATAATATTCTACAAGGCACAATAGTAAATTGAAAGAAAAACATTAAAGAAAACAGAGAAACAAATTTTGATAGGTGCAGCTCCAATACCTTTCTTCTTCTTCCTTTTGCCCTTGTTCTTTCCTGTAATATGATTAATAGTGTTAAATATATGCTTCAAATAATCAAGAATATAAGAATATTCATATTAACGCCTAGAAAATTTTAGTACAAAAGTATCGCTACTTATAATTACTTATTGTTACTTATAATACTATATACTTGTAGTATTGAAGAAAAGCACTATGATCCAAATTCCAGTTTTCAATATCTAATAGAATTGTTATGTCTCTTTATACTCGATAAATTGTTTAAATATATACCAATGTATATACTGTGCTATAGCTCAGGTATACCTTACTGAGCTTGTAGTGTCTGGCTATGTATGCTATTGTATAATAACAAAGGTATTTCAGCAATCCTATAAAATTAAAAAGAAATCAAAAATATTATTTTAAATCCGTCACAACTAAAATGTCGATTAACAGTGTAAAGTTAGGGTCCGAAACAAAAAATCTTTTCACGATTTGAAAGCCTGAAACTAATTATTTTCAGTATTATATTTTTGTAGCATGCAAGCTTATTATCTGTCAAATCCCCCCCCAAAAAAAATAAAAAATAAAAAAAACATAAAATAAATAAATAAAAAAATAGAAGTACAAACGTCCAATTTAGTAACTATTATAAAATTGTTTTTCGAATTGGTAACTTTTAGTATAGAATGTAGTGTTTTCAAAATTGTATTTTTAACGGAATCATTGCGAAGTATTGAATTTAGTGAACATAACTACATACATACTGTAATGCTGTAGTTACACATTTCGCAAGAAATGGCACTCACATTGAACATTACCTTCACGACATAAAATTCTACTATTGATAATGAAAGTAAAATCCAATTTGCAGCCAAATCTTATGCTTAAGATATTAAGGATGAGACAAGATTGGAATTTATTTTCAATACTTTCCTAACATGTTCATGAACGTGTTTAGATACACAAAGTACATCATCTTTTTTGATAAATATTACGTAATGTTTGTCCACATTATGGATTTCTTCTTCTTCTTCTTCTTATTATTATTATTTATCATTATTTGTTTATGCATACTTTCACATTCTTCTATCTGTTTATGTACCTTTTTAACGACAAATCATTTCTTATCAACCATCACCTTGACTATTTCTATTTCATAACTCCCTTAGGAACATGTTAAAGTATGATTTACAATGACAATAACAATTAAAGAATCAAATATCAAATTACACTAGAATAAGAATGACCAATCTCGACACATTTTATCCAATTTTTAGTGACTCTTTACAAGTTGGCAGCGCTGCTCATTTCCAGTTCCGATTCCTGTGCTGGTGCCTGTTCCAGTTCCCACTCTGGTTCCAGTGAGAGTTCCTGTTCCTGTTCCAGTTGCAGTGCCAGTTCCGATTGAACACAGCAAATAATAGACTACGAATATCTATTGAACATCGCAGAAATTACATAGAGTATAGACTACGAACACTTATTCCAACTTCTATTTAACATAGCAGAAGAGCTACAAGCATTGCTTTTTTAACATAGAACTATGGACAGGACACATATTCCAACTACAATTGAACATAGCAGAAGTTTGTAGTCTGTTACGAACCTGGTAACACTGCATATTTTGTTGTTCTCTTTTATGAGTACTTTTCTCTGGTGGGTACTTATCAGTGTTGCCAACTGCTGAATATCACTAGTAGCCTTTTACGACCACTTTTTTCATCCCCTTTTATGATTTGTTGTTTATTTTGATGTACTTCTGATAAAATAATAACTGCAATTGCGCAATCTTAATGTTTACAAGTTCAAAATATGTCAAATTTCATAAATGTATACTTATAAATATTTCTCAGTTTCGAAATTCACAAAGATGTCAGAATATTTGTTAACGCTTGCAATATTTATGAATATCGTCAAAAATTTTATGAACTCAATACCAACTTGTGAGTGCACCACAATGCCAATGAATACGTACAACTCTGAATGTAAACTTATTACCACAATAGTACTACAAATTACATCTTTCAGAAAACTAAATAATGGAAATAAGTTATATTTCTGCTGTAAATGGAATCCAAATATTGCAGAAAACACTGAATTACGGGCTTAGTTAATCTCAATGTAATTACAAATGTTAATTTTATAATTTTTTCCTATATTTCATACTTCTCCTGTTCTTTGGTTTAAGATAAATTCGTAATTAATAAAACACACACACACACACACACACACACACACATATGTATAATTTATAGTATTCGAATCCTCACTAATGTAGAAATGGTAAGTAAGAACTACTGCTCTTGAGTAGTGTCTTAGTGCGTAAATGTTTAAGCTTATTGAAGACCTACTGAAATTATAGTCTTACATCACAATCATGCGCTTGAGGCTAAAGAGGGCAACTAAATTAATGGCACTGATTGGATGCGGACTTTATTTCTAATTAAGAAAAGAAAGAACACTTTATTAAGATCCAAAGGATCAATACTAACAGACCAAAACCATATGCACATAGAAATTTGATGTTAACTAGAAGCATGGATTTCGTGTTATTATTTAGTTCAAAATTTTGTCGCGAATTCTGTCCAAGAATTTGAAGCTTAAAATACATAAAAGGATAATCATGCCTGTTTGGTTGGTTGGTTGCAAAACATGGTCGCTTACTCTGAGAGAAGAACGTAAACTGAAAATAAATGAGAGCAAGATCTTGAGACGAATATTCGGACCCAAGAGGAACAGGAATGGGGAATGGCGGAAACTTCATAATGAGGCACTACATAATTTAAAAGGTTTACCGAACATTGTTAGGGTCATCAAGCCTAGAAGGCTTACCAATCGGAAAACGATTATTAGGAAGACCTAGGCGCAGATGGTAGGACAATATTAAGATGGATCTCGCAGCAATAGAAATACAAAGTACAAACTTTATCCAGTTGGCTAAGGATGGGAGTCAGTGGATAGCTTTTGTGAACGCCGTACTGAACTTTCGGGCTCCGTAGGCCAAGGAGTTACTTAGTTAGTGAAGTGCACTAAACTTACTACGGTAATGATGTTGCTGTGTATTATATATGTACGCACAAAAATATGACAATACGACAGAATCAAGTAGTAGAGTCTGACATAAAAGAATTTCATAAAATGCAGGGTGAATTTACAGAAGTGTACTCCACTTGCTTCAACCCCGAAGAAAATAGATTAAAGTTAAGATTATGTCTAATAATCTAGTAATCGATCACAAACTCAGCTTGAACTAAACAGAGCAAATAATTTTGTACATTCTATTTAGCTAATAGTTGTTCAGTGGATTATACAACAATATATTTAAACACACACACACACGCACACACACACACTCATATATATATATATATATATATATATATATATATATAGAGAGAGAGAGAGAGAGAGTTGATTTGTAGAAAACGTACTGATTTAATTCGGGACAATAATGTTTCAGGATAATAATATTACCAAAGCAAAGACTTTTATGTTTACTTTTGGTTACACATTTATAGATGTGAAAAAATAAGTATTGGGAATATTTTTCAACTATTTTCTTCACCATTGTGAACTACGAATATTGCTGACTAATAGATATATATTCATTCATTGCTTCTTTCCGTAAAAGAAATAGACTTTCAAAGCACATTATTTCTTTAAAAATCTAATATTTTTGCTGGTTTAAATACATGATTCACCTAACAAATCTCAATAACAAAGAGGAAACTGAAAGCACATACGTAAAAATAGGTCTGCATTACCTTTTTCCCCACCTCCATCCTGATCATTACCCTGTTCACCTTTTTCTGAAATTATATTACAGTAATATATTAAAACTTTAGTAGACGTAAATGAGGCATTTTTTGCACATAATCATTATAAATGTGACCAAATGTGTGTTAGCTATATATGGTACTGTCATTCATTTAAAAGATTTATACTAATTTCTACAAAGTGTACAACTCGTTACTTGGGTATTTGTTGAAGTGCGATGTTTGGATTAAAATTGATATTCTAGTAAATTTGTTCTATGCTGTAAATCGCTAATTCGAAATATATCATTTTATAAATATTTACTCGGATGTTCCACTTTTGATAAAACACTTAAGAGGTTAAGTGATTATATAGTATACACTTGAAGATTCAATTACTGTTTATGCTTTTGATTAGTTTGCTGTAGTACTAATTAAATACAAGTATTTGGTATAAAAAAACTAAATATCCCTTACAAATTATGACGGAAAATGAATGCTAGTAACTGAATATTTTCTATATGTATATTTTATAACTGTTTAGTTAATGGGATGTTTAATAATATTATAAATTTATGCATGAATTTAGTAACAATGATTGCTTTTCAAGTTTTCGTAATAAGTATGATTCATAGTTTAAAATTGTTCTGCTTTATGAATTTTTTATTTTAATATAAGGTCAAAGGTTTTAATTTGTTCTTAATATGATTAATGATCAAAAATTAGTTTAAAGTATGTTACTTCCATATCTCTTATCTTTTTATCTCCTTGGTCATCTAAAAACATTTACTATTGATATCTAAAAGTTCAAATGTAAGGAGCTATGTTATGTTTAATTCCCAAATGGCGTTTATTTACCAGCTACCAATTTAAATATATAATACTTTTGTTACTAATATAATATAGTATACTGTGTGGAAAGACAATTTAGTTGATCTATTATTTCTAAAACTGTTGATCAATGAAATTTGTTTATAGATATTTGGAAAATCTTGAAAGGAGTCGCTAAAAAATGATTTCCTACTATAGTTTAAAATAATCTTCCGTTAATTGTTTTCTGTATAAATGTTTGAAATTAAATTTAACTGTCTGATGAAGAGGACGTTAGGTCCTTGAAACTGTAACACATTGTAAGTATAGCTTTTAATATATTTCATTTTGCTTTGGTCAGAACTGTGTTTTATGTGTTAAATTTAACTATGAATAAATATATTTCACTTGAGAAACTGTATTATACATGATTTTACTTTTGGAAAGATAGTTGCAGAAAATAAGAAATTGACTTGTCATTGTCATTTATTACAAATTTCCGTTTAGGGAACATATTATTTTGCAAACACAATAAATAAACGAGTAGGTAATTGCATAAAACCTACAAACATAAAAAGATGATTTATCTGTATGTTTATATTCATTCAATGTAGGACATCACAAACAGATTATTACCAAGGTGATTGAAATTTTCTGTAGTGCTACCTATTTCTTGAGATCTTTAGTACTAACTAAATATTTTGTATAATAGATGTAAATATTCGTTACAAAGTATGACGGAACCTGAACGTTAGTAACTGAGTATTTTCTATATTTATATTTAATGGCGTATTTAGTTCGTTGGATGTTTAATAATGTTATAAATGTTAGCAGAAATTTAGTGCTAATTGTAATTATTCAGGATTTGGTCATAAGTTTGCAGCATTGTTTATAATTAATTGATGTGTTAGAAAGACATGTAACCGAAATATTTGTACTCAACAAAAATATCTTCTAAGATTAAGTAAAGCTTATGTAAGGTCCTTCTATCATCACCAGCTTAAATCCAGTTCGAAGAGGACTCAAAACATGGAGAAGAATGTATGTAAGTAAAAATAGTGTAGACTGCAGACTAGAATGTAGGTCGAATGTCAACAATGAACACATGTAAATGGTCACTCACTTGAAACCGTTGATTGTTGTTCACTGTTTTTCCAACCTTTCAGACGGTGTAAATATGTAATGAAAAGACTGCTCTAAGTCACATTTATTTGCCCTTTATGTAAATTTACTGTAGGTTTCTCTCTATGAATGAAATAGGATTCTGGAATTTTTCGTTGTTACCGTATTTGCTTTCTCTCTTAAACATAAATAAGCAATGCTATGATCATAGTCTTTAAGGTGCACTGCCAATCCAGATACTGATACTCAATTGAGATAAATGTGAAATAAATGCTATTTGAAGCAGCCTTTTTAACTACATATTTGCGCTGTTTATAAGTACGAAAAACCATTGAAGAGTGACAAGTGAGTGACCATTTGCATGTGCTCATTTTTGACAGGAGGTTTGTGTTCTATGTTTTCAAATCTTTTTAACCATTTTTTTCTACCTATCTACGTTTCCATCATCGTTTTGAATCCTCTCCGAACTGGATTAGAGCTTATGATGAAAGAATAATCTTACAAAAGCGATACTTAACATTACAAGATATTTTGTTTCTTTTTCAGGAGAGTAGAAGCATTTCGCTTGCATTTCTTTCTAAACACCATCACTCCTCGCCAAACTGTCATAATTGATGTAGTTATTGGATTTTTCAATTTTAATTTAAGTTGTCAAGTTTTTAATTTGCCTTTAATTTGTTTTAAGGATCAAAAACTAGTTTAAAAGTACGTTACCTTCCTTGCCCTCATCTTTATCTCCTTTTCCACCTGGAAAACATGTACTATTTAAATCAAAATTGTTGATTTATATTTCTAATATAACGAATTAGATTAAGATTAATTCCCAGATGATGTTTACTTACTAGTTACCGAATTAAATATACTTTCGTTGTGAATGTAATATAGCTTGTCCGTAGTTAGCATGCCGCATGTCTTGGTTGAATGCAAAGTTAATAGTGAAGAAAAGAGTATCCAAAGAAGAAGTCAGTGTGTTGAGAATGCTTTCAGTGAATATATTTAAGTTTTCATTAGTATTTGTCAACTCCGAGAATTTTGTTCCTTTCCGGAAAAGAATTTTCTTAGACGAAATCGATCAACTATCGACCAAATATTTACCATTCGCCAAATACTCGAAAAGAAGTGGGAATACAATACCCCGGTACATCAACTATTTATTGATTTTAGAAAGGCTTACGACTCGGTTAGGAGAGAAACATTATACAACGTTCTTACAGAACTTGGAATACCGAGAAAGCTAATTAGATTAATTAAGATATGTTTAAGTGAATCCCAAAGTAAAGTCCGGGTAGGAAAATTTTTGTCCACGAGCTTCCACGTCGAAAATGGCCTGAAACAAGGAGATGCGTTGTCGCCATTATTATTTAACTTTGTGCTGGAATACGCCATAAGGAAAATCAAAGATAGCTACCAGGGCCTAGAGTTGAACGGCATTCACCAGGTTATGGCATATGCTGATGATGTAAATTTAATAGGGGATGATAGGAGAACAGTAGAAATAAATGCAGAGATCTTATTAAACGCTTGCAGGGACATGGGTTTAGAAGTAAATGCAGAAAAAACTAAATACATGGAAGTGCGTCGGGACCGTAATACGGCAAATTGTGGAGGCGTTAAAATATTAAATAATGCTTTTGATAAAGTAGATACTTTCAAATATTTAGGATCAATATTAACAGACGAAAATCATATTCACGAAGAAATTAAATGTCGACTAAAAGCAGGGAATTCGTGTTACTATTCGGTTCAAAATCTCTTGTCGTCGCGAATTCTGTCGAGGAATTTGAAGCTTAAAATATATAAAACGATAATCATGCCTGTTGTTCTGTATGGTTGTGAAACATGGTCGCTTACTCTGAGGGAAGAACATAGACTGAAAGTATTTGAGAACAGGATCCTGAGAAGAATATTCGGACCCAAGAGGAACGAGAATGGGGAATGGCGGAAGCTTCATAACGAGGAACTACATAGTTTATACGGTTTACCCAACATTGTTAGGGTCGTCAAGTCTAGGAGGCTTAGGTGGGCAGGTCATGTAGCTAGAATGGAAGAAAGTAGAAACGCTTTCAAAGTCTTGACTGGTAGACCCATAGGAAAACGACCATTAGGAAGACCTAGGCGCAGATGGGAGGACAATATTAAGATGGATCTCGCAGAGATAGGAATACAAAGTAGAAACTGGATGCAATTAGCTAAGGATAGAAGTCAGTGGAGAGCTTTTGTGAACGCGGCACTGAACCTCCGGGTTCCATAGGCCATAGAGTTAGTTAGTTAGTTATGGTGGAGTTAAACCGGCTTCCAGGAGACGGTGCTTGAGGACGCCTTGGTAGCCAGGCACGGTGCCCATTAAAGTGGCTTTAATCTACTCCATCCGTTATTATGGTATTCGGATTTCATAGCTTTGTGATTCTTAGTGCTAACGTTTCCGCTATTTCATACGGGACGTTAAAAATATTTCAATTATACTCACTTCGTCTCGGGTCCAGTTTGGGCGTGAGGCAGTATTACACGAAAGGACGGAAACTTCTTGCCAGAGGAAAGTAATAATATCCGTAAAGGTAACATTTACAGGAGCTAAATTGCGTTTCGACAAAACCTGGTGAGTTTCAAGTTAACTTTTAGTTTGAGCTTATGGGTATAGTCAGTTTGGTAGTGGTATTAAGGAGCTGGAATTGCTTTAATATAACTTGACTTTAGTAGCTGACATGTGCTCAATTAGTTTCGACCGAATAAGTGTCAGCATTTTCAGGGTTTTGCGACATTAAAAAAACACTCCTCCCTAGTTTTTCATCTCATCTCATCAGACGTAATTTTATCGGTTTGAATGGACATTTTTGGCATGGTTGTTCAGTATTCATTGAATTACCTTTATATATGTGAATTATTTTGGTCAGAGCTGAGTACTTAATGCAATGTCTCTCTCAAGTCATTATTGAACTCGATATTATAGTTGAGTTGGGTAATATGAAACTGGTTTGGAGAAATGCGAATTTTGAAGAGTTGAATAGGCATATTTGATTAGACAGTTAAGAGTGTTGGAATTGTATGTATTTATTTTCTACTGAAATTACAGAAATTGAGGAGTCAAATAGATTAGGCTGGATTAGTTTGAACTTTTAGCTAAAACTGGATACGGTTGAGTTAAATTGTGATCCTATTCTTATAATCTACCCAAGGTAAGGATTACGTATTGTACATAAGAAATTGGCAACATTATGTGGCAGAGTCCCGAAACTGCAGAACCCTTGAGGAGTACTCAGATAGAGGTAATTATATTGTTCATATGCCCTTGCTTGCATTTATGTAAATTGTTTTGGCTAGTATTTTGTTTACTTGCGCGCTTGATTTTGAATAAAGTATTGCGATTAAAAATTTTAATTCAAATTGAAGAAGAAAATAAGGAAAGATAATTAACAGACTTTAGAGTAAATTGTTCCTTGAGGATTTGCTAATGTAACGGGTTGCTGCAAACTTGAATATTGTTGAAAGAAATTTGTAAATTAGACTTATAGTCTAAGATCTAATGGAATGGAAAGAAAGAGTAATTTTTCATAATTATTGTGAATTTAAAATTCAGTTTTTATACTCATTTCTGGTACTTTTTGGTTGAATTTTCAATGTGTGATAGTGAATACCTGTTCTTCAATATTCACATCTTTCTTGGAATATCTGTTAGTATTCTTATGTTGAGATATTCGTGGCTTATCGTAATAAAATTTGTTATTTAAAATCTGAAATTGGGTTTGTTATTTTTGCTATTATTCTTGTTTACCCCTGTCTCAGTGTGAATACTGGGTAATCACAAGATAATCACAAGCTATTCGAATGAACTTGAGCAGCGCTGATTCACATAACGTAGTCCATTTTTCGGTGGGTTTTGGGATTGATTCAGAATTTTTTTTTGTTTTTTGAATCATCCTTTGACTCCTAGGGGAACGGGACGTTAAGTGATCAACTAACATATTTGTGGATAATTGCAACACTTTCAGGGGAATCTCTACGAAATAATTTCCTACTATACTTCAAAATAATCTTTCGTTATTTCTTTCTTGTGTAAATGTTTGAAATTAAATTTAACTCTGAATAAATATACTTCACTTAAAGAAAACTGTGTACATGATTGCAGTTTTGGAAATATAGTTGCGGGAAATGAACAAGTGACTTGTCGTTATCATTGCGCATAAGAAATAAAAAGTAGATAATTATATAAAATCTACAAAGATATTAAGAAAGATTTATCTATATATGTTTATATTCATACAAAGTAGAACGTCGCATGCACATTATTATAAAACTTTTATTTGTCATATATTGAAATACTGTTTTCCGATTTTTTCATAGGTTTGTCTCACATGGCTCTTTAGAGAAAATGCTCTTTTGAACTTACTCCTAGACCTATTTTCTAACAGAGCTGTAAAATAATCAAGCAATATTTTTACCATAACACACTGAAAATAGCTTTACACAGTATTCACTGCTGGGCACATTTTTCAACTTTTTAAATAACAATTATTAGTTATAAAATTTCTGAATTATTTAAAATTGTGACAGTACAATGAAACTATTAGGTACAGTATCATGCAGTTTTCACAGCAGAAAAGTTTGTTTTTTTGTTTATAGATGAATTAGTAAAATAACACACTGAGCACTCAGTTATAATTTCCTTCTGTGTATTTATAGGCATTGCACTGGTCATAAGACTATTAAATACTCCTAAGACTTAACTTACAACTACCAGATGATCGCAATATACATTACATGTTCTTACTGAATCAAACCTACTTTTACGCAATACAAATATAGATTAAACTATGATATTTTTTTCATTTTAAATGTACAAAATTAAGGTATGTAAATTGTTATGTACAGAATTTTCTTCATATTTTTTAAAATTAAATTCGGTTACATTATTTTTTACACATTTTTATGATAACCCTTATGACAGTAAAGTGATCAACACATTCCTTCTGAAACTAACTAAATATATGAACAAAATACATTCATCAACAGGTGTACTTAGTCCCTTTCAGTTATCACACAAGATAGCGAATGATAAATTTAACACAAATCTTACCTGGACTCACTATTGTAGCTGAATAAGCCTGCTCTATCCTAAACTTCTAATTATATAGCAAATTGTTTGAAATTCTATTGAAAATTTCTTATAATTTTTAGTGAATTTGTAAAAAAAAAAATATAAAGCATTGAAAACAATTAAAGATTAGAATTTTATGTAATTGACTTCCTTTGTTACGAGTCACTGCCAGTCATTTGTGGCACTTATTTCAGTACTTTTTGTGTAATTACGTTGTAAGGTGAGTCAAGTTCCCAAACGATGATACTAGAACTCAATAAGACAAGTGAGTTTACCGTACGCCACAAAAGCAGTATATTAACCTCATCTAAGAATCAACTAGCGATGATAGCTAGGAATCTACAGAGTGAAACATGTTGAATTAGTCATTGACTTTAATCGAAAGTGAATGAAACACATGAAATAGAGTAATTTCATTCTACCGTGGAATGACATATTATTTCACATAAATAAATAAGTGATACTTTTAAAATCATTGGCTTAAAAGTATTAAGTTTCTAATAATAAAGAATTCAATAATATTTAAAAGTTTAATATTAAGAAGGAAAATATTACCTTCGGCATTGCCATCTGAAAAGAACATTCTTAGATTTAGTTATTTGTTTTGAGATCTATTTGAGTTCTATAAAACAATTTGAAGGTTTCTGCACGCAAGGCAAGTCAATACTGAGAAATCTGACATAAATTTAACGTTTATTAGAAAGCTACTGTTCCTCATAGATTTCCAACTAATCATAAAATAGTTTTAAAATAAATGTGTAGTTTAAAACAATAGTTTCCTAGATTTTACAAAATATGTGTAGCTTTTCATGACTATCATTTTTTTATTTCTTCCTTCAAAAATTGAAGCGGTTCTTCAGCAAGAGATCAAAGATTTGTTTGAGTTGTTGTTATCTTTAGAGAATTTATCTGTGGATCTAGAGAATTTATCTGTGGAACTCACCATAATCGTCAAGATCTTTAATTTCTGAAATATAAATATGTAGAAATATCGTTATCACGAATAAAGATAATTCATATTTAATTCTTAAGAATAAGGATGTTTGAACACATAAAACCTCATTTTACAAATGTAGTAAATACACGGTATCTTTTAACTGATTGCTTTATTGATGTAACATCATCTTAGAAGCTGATAGTACATTAGACATCCCAGTAAAACTCATTGTAATGCATGAAGGAAATAAACAATTGAGGTTAAAGTGATAAATTGTGGTTTAAAACTAAGAAACTCATTAGATTCTTAAACTTCTCTGATTACTTGCTTTTAAATTATACGAAAGTAATTATGGGCTTTATAAGCAACAAGGAATGCAACAAATGCATGATATTTGTAAAGGTAATCGAAACACAGCTTTTGGAAACATAATAAGTTACTTACCACTAGCCTGTTTAAGACATTCTAGCACTTTGGCCATGCTAAAGTTTCCAGTGCGAAATTTATCTGTGTAATAAAAATACAGTAAATTAGTTAATTCGAATCTATTGTAATTTATGTAAGAATAAAAGGAAGGTTCACTGTTTAAAAACTTTAAATATCTTAAATCTGCCAAGTTTATAGTTTGAAAGTATCAATTTTAATATTGTTTATAGATTAATCTTCTGAACCACAAGATTTATTGCTATCATCAAGAGATTTACATGTTAAAATCATATATATATATATATATATATATATATATATATATATATATATATATATATATATATATATATATATATATATTTCTGTATTTACACTATTATTTTACAACACTAGTTAATCAAATATCTGACTGCTCTGCGTAGGTAAACAATTGCTTTGCATTAAAAATTACAGTAATCTCTTGAGCTAACCACAATTTTTGTAGAAACTACTGAATTAACTCTAGAGCACAATTCATTGGAAAGTATATTATTTTTATCAAGTATCTAAGACAAGCAATTATTTTCAACCTAACTTGGAAGGATAAAACTCTTATCTTGTTTAATTATTTCATCAGACATTACCTTTCTTTGATAACAGAATTCGTGTCAGGTTTGTTGATAGCTTTCTGTATGTTTTGAATGGAATGTAAATATTAATGTTTGTTTACAAAGTTTTTGCCTGGGATCAACAACTCATTACAACTTACGGTTATACACTTTGCAAAGTTGAAAGAAAATAGGTCTTTGTAAAATTAATTGAGCAAATGTAGCTTAGAAAAAAATTAAATTGATTAAACATATCGTTCATCTAAATTATTAAATACAAATGTTCATTTGACCTCCTCAATAGGATAAAAAAACTCACATAGTCAATACATATCTTTCAATCTTAGAGTAACATATTCATGTCAAAGAGTTATTACACATACGTTCATATTTGGGTATATACAAGGCTGTTTGCGATGAGTATTATAACCGTATGCCAGTTTACATTATGCTTTATTTCAATCCAGATGAAGGGAAATTTGGTATATAATCTATGGATTTTTCTTACACTCTTTAGGAAAAGCTACATAGCTATTTGAAACATTCTAAAAAAGATCACTGCGATATTGTAGAAGTTTAATAACGGTTGCCAATCTTGTTAAGTAAATGCGAAAATATTAGTGAATGACAGAATTACTCCATATGTGCGACCTTCACTAAAAAGGAATGAATATGACTCATATCTTTCACACATTAGCATGATTCCTTCTTACTCACGCCTAAATAAAATGAATTTCTTTGGTTTTAGTTTAACGTTCCTTTCAACAGCGAGGCAATACGAGACGTGCACCTATAGGTTAACATAAGATCCGAACCATACGAACTCTCGTTGAAATCAAACCAGGGTGGCAGAAGCGAAATCCGCAAATGTTAACCACTTAACCACGAGAGAGCTCTAGAAAGAAAGTTTCTGAAATGAAATAATTTTTCGTTTAAGATTCCATAGTTTTGTCGATTAGGCTAAATGAAAAGATTGAATAATGGAAGTAAATGATAGTCAAATTATATTTTGTATGCCCTACCACTCGGTATCAAACTTCGGACAACGTCACTAATATGAGAACAGTAGATTGAACTCGGTACTGATTAGGTGAGAGAATCACAGGATCTCATTTCGTGCAACGACGTCATAAGTAAATGCGTTCTTATTTTTAATATGAACACCTTGATGATTTCACTACCTAGGTCATTTCGGGAGCGTAAATAGAACATCATGGTTATTTTTTTAAATTGTCGAAAGTAGAAGTTTAATAGAATAGTATGGGACTAAGGTATGTTCTGTAATTTTGAGCGGCTGACCTTCTTCCCTTTTGTGGGTAAAAATTGAAAAATAACGATTATTTTGCAACTTTTTTACACGAAAGAGAACGAGGGGAACGACAAATCTTACTGAGGTATACACGTTTTTACTATGTTACTGTACCAAATGTAATCTTTGGTAACGTCCAAAATTTGAGAGAATGGTCCTATATACTCCTCCCAAACATTAGGGGCACGCCAGGGTTTGCATGATGAAATAGAAAGGATATTCCCTCATATGACGTCATATGATGTGATCAGGTCACGTTTATCCGTCCGACAATCAGCAGTTCGTCCGAGTTCGATCTACTTACCCTATACTACTCACGTGCACCGAAACACACGAGGTATGCACTATAGCAAAGGGGAGGTTTATCTGAAAATAAATGCATTATTGTGGATTTACTAATCCTTTGGGGTAAGCTGATTTTTGATCGTACCTACCAATTTATTTAAGTGAAAAAATAGACATAACTTCAACATTTAGGCTTGATGTACCAGGTATATACGTAAAGTACAAATAGTTTTTCTAACAAGGGACGTGTGCGAACCGTGACAGCTAGATATTTATGAAAATTAGTACCCTGACTAATTATGGATCGCTAAACATTGTAGTGATAGACACTCGGTGCGGGAATGCCTTGTTTACCCGCTACGTATAATACATATACCCCGAAGTGACTGGATGAGGTTGTGTCGAGTTATACCCAAAAAACTGCCGGACAAGGCAGAAAATTAAAAAAAATATGTGCAGGTAACCTTATACTTATTGGTGGGAGACATGTGACCAAGGACACAGCAGTACTTTCAAACAAGCAGTGTCTCCATCCCGACACATACTTTTAGTTTGTCAAATAGAACGTACACCATTTTATGACATCAAAACAATTGACATGAAACGTGAGAAAATAAGCAAAAGTTGGGTTTTCAGTATTGCCAAATAAGAGAGATACAAGGCTCTAAAATTGTGAAATTTTGGAGATCGTACAGAGAAACGAACGAATGTGCACCAACAACAAAACTGCAGAAGGAACATATGCCAATAGGGAGTAAACCACAGCATGCACAGAAACCAGTGACGAACGGGTCATTTAAAAAATCGCACATGGTCGAGTTCCGTAGAAAGAGGTCGTATGTGACATAATTCTGGAATGTGGACAGCAAGTCTTCCTGTAGTATAAGTAATTCCTATAGCATTTGTGTGGAATTTATATCTCGAACCATCCCTGAAATCCGTAAAACGAACTGTCGTGAGGTTGCAACCTTGCATAAAATCCTGCATGCTTTCCAAACCACAGAAACGATGGTGCAGAGCCTGAAAACCTCACAGAAAATCTGTGTCGCGAATTGTAACAAATCTGTGACAAAATTTCATCAGAATCGATTCGAATAGATTAATGACATGTGATAGGTGTCACTTGAGTGTATAGGGAACGTTTGCATGTGAGACAACTATGAAGACGTAACAGATTACATGCAGTGTACCAGTAATATCCAGCAGGTAAATATTTAGCATCATAATTAATACATATAGCAGAAATGCCATAGATAGTACGGCAAAATACGTACATTTCTCGCCCTAGATACACACTCCATATGAAGCATCAAACCAATTAGTCACTGAATCCTGTGCATACTGTAGTTTACTCCCTACTGTACATTTACTATTTCCACAGTCTTGTTGTTATTGTACATTTGTTCGTTTTTCTGTAATTTCTCAGCTTTAGATCCTCGTATCTCTATTATTTGGCAACACTGAAAACCCAGCTTTTGCTTATTTTCTTTCACGTATCATGTCAATTGTTTTGATGGCATAAAATGGTATACGTTCTATTTGAAAAACTATAAGTTTGTGTTGGGGTTTCAACACTGCTTGTGTGAGAGTACTGCCGTGTCCTTGATCACGTATCACCCACCCATAGGTATCAAGCTACCTGCACATATTTTTATTTTCTGCGTGGTATGTGTGGTAAATGTATTATACGTAGCAGGTAAACAAGACATTTCCACACCGAATGACTATCACCACGATGATTAGTGATCCACTATTAGTAAGGGTACAAATTTTCATAAATATCTACCTTTCATGGTTTGCATACGTCTCTTGCAAGTAGTCAAACGTTAGTGAGGGTAAATTAATTAACATGTTAATTAGTTGTGCAAAATATTAACTTTGTAACTGTCTTTGTTTTTAACAAATAAATTTGTGAAAGTAAGCTCTTTCTAATGTTACCGGAGAACACTGATTAGACGAGTAACTTGACGTAATAATTCCTTTGCCTGCACGTTTTAAAAAAGTTAATTATGTAAACACTAGTTAAAGATTAGTCAAAATTCTTAACTTACTGACTTTATTGTATGAAGGCGAGTGCTTCAATTTGCCCGAAATTTAGATTTCACTGAAGACATTACAGTCCAGAAGTCAAGTCTTTGTAACTTCCCCAGAAAACGTTATTTATTTTGAGGTTTTGGTTATTAAGGATTAGAACGGTAATGCTTAAAAGAATTTTACATGACACTTGAAATTGTTCAATGTTCGTTCACATTGGCTTACTCGAGAATTTGATAAAAGAAAAGGTCTTTCGCATATGAAGTAGACTTTATAGAGAATAAAATCAAAGTGATCTATCCTACTTCCTTGATAAAGAAGCTGTGACTGTTTGCAAAACTGATAGACTCACCGCGACACATTTTTTTTTGATTTAGAACTGTCATTTTTCTAGTGTTTGAAAAAGAGTCCCAAAATATTTATAAGACATTTTTGATATAGAGTAGAAAGGAAACATCGGTTTATAGAAAAACTGAGATTGACAAGCGACAGAAATATGTTATTCAAAAATAAAAAAGAAATTGTGTGAGCTATGAAAAGTCACTACCTAATTTATGTGTATACCTCGCACAAATATATGGTGTAATATTACGGAAATTAAAACATTGCATGCTACTTACGACGATTTGCGTGACTGTTTTCGTTAGGTTTCTTATCTGAAACATAGGAATACACTAAGATTAGTTTAACAAAACACATTTGATCATAGTATTGCAATTCTAAAGTAAAAATAATTTTCTGTGCTATGAGTGTAGTTGTATATGCGAATGTATTACGTGTGGATCTCATTCTATATCCAAAATGTAGCTATAACGCCAGCGACGATCGCTTATTTTCTAATTAAGAGACTTTTATTTTGGTTGCATTATGGGTTTTCCAGAATCCAGATAGTTGATTCGCAGAGTTTCTGCTTCAATGAATTTTAATGTATCAGTGGTCGTAGGTGAATACACTACAAGGAGAAAGCAGACTTTGGTAAATGAACACCTGGGTCGTTTTTTGCAAGGTGATAGTGCACTTTCAAGGTGTTCATATTACTAACTGGGAAAGCGCAATGTCGTAATATAGCATAGAAAGTGTCTTAAAGTTTTCGACTCGTCGCATATGTCGTACGTTGCTCAAACTTATCAAACGATGGCGTGGTAGAATCAATAGTATCTGTGATTCTTGTTCTAGTTGTCATGAGTTCGATTCCCTATTGAGTCAACCTTGTTTTGTCCTTCAACCAATAAAGTAGCCACTTGTAGTTGCAAGTAAAATGTTAATTCACCATACATTTATAATGAATTGAAACAATAGAAATATTCAAATCACTTGTAAGATCTTGATTGTGAGGCAGGTCGGGTAAGACCGTTTCCATATTTTTTTTAAAGCAACATTCAAAACATTTATGAAGTTGAAAAACTATACTCTGAAGCATTAGGGGTGCAGAGTTGTCTTCAACATTGCGATACGGGCAGAATTGAGGCTTATTCTTGAGGAATATCAATTTCATTTTATTTTCATTTGTAGCAATCGGACACAAATCATGAAATTTCTCCAAAGAAAAACATTTCAAATCGGATTATTGGGTGAGGCCGTCCGGGAGTATCTAGATTGGAGGGGACATGTCCCCCCTAAGACCGGTGCCACTTCCGCCAGTGCTTGTAATACAAACATTGTCAACAGATGTAGACACGAAGCGTCAAGAACATTGTTGACACAACGACTGTAGTAACCATAATATAACTCGTGATATCAATATATTTACGAAATAGATTGCATTTCGTTGCTAGTTAACATGGAACATTGAAAGATTTTACAACTGATTTGAATATTTCTATTGTTTGAATTCGTTATAAACATATGGTGAATTAACATTTTACTTGTAACAACAAGCGACTACTTTATTGGTTCAAGTAAAGAACAAAAAAGTTGACTGTAACGGGAATAGAACCGATGATCCTTGGCACGGGAGTCACAGATGCTACTGATTCTGCCACTCCGTCACTTGGTAAATTTGATATGGATACTTCACGACTCTGCTTATGCCATACCACAGTGGCAAAGTACAGCGCTACACTGATTACGCCAACTTCACAATGACCTAAGTCTAGTAGAGTACGTGTGAGAGATGATGAATGACGTTTAAATTTTTGCGATGATCCTGTTATAGCCATCGACCAACTTTGCATAGCTATAACGAAGATGGTAGTTCAAGTTCCACAGCAAACGCGGCATACCTATGTGAACTAATTAGCTGAAGTATTGTTTACATGGTCACGTACGGTAGCAGCGTGTATTATACGAGGCGCATCCAGAAAATAAGATTTCCAAGCGTCCCATAGCTAGGAAACCGTATGTTGCGCGAAGCAACTGCGTGTACGTAAGCAAGTAAGGTTCTAACATGGCGCATGCGCCAGCAGAACTTCCCTAATTCTCTCAGTGGCGTCGTGGCAGTGATTGAAGTTTGGCGTTCCTATTCCAGCTCCCGCCGCGTGTGATGTGCGAGCAGCCATCTTCACCCACTGCCACGACGCTACTGAGAGCACTAGGTAAAGTCCGCAAGTGCATATGGCATTCTAGAACCTTACTCTTTCATGTACACGTAGTCGCTTCGCGTAACATACCGTATCTTAGCCATGGGACGTGTGGGAAACTTACTTTCTGGATGCGCCTTGTAGTTTAAATTCAATATGATATGCTTTCGAATACTCTAAATAGCTTGTTCAGAATATTCTGTAGACGCTATTATTCAGTCACTAGCGTTTATGATCGAATTCTTCTAAAGTATCGACGTTGAATGAAATCTGCTATCCTATATGTATTTAATTTTATTCAAATTAATTACATAACTATTAATTTTTGATTAGTCAGGAAGACTTTTGTGACAATTGTCGAATCTAAAAACCAGTATTTATTACAAAAGTGCACAAGTGCTTCCTTGTGAATCTGAACAGATATAACCTAATAAAAATTACTTTCTACCAAATATTACAATAATATCTAATATTTATAAACATGTATATGAGGAAATAAGCATTTTAAATTAATAGATTTTTTATTGATGGCTTAAAATATTGGAACATTTATGGATATAAATTTCTTCGAATTTTGGAACTAATTTCTTGAAAAGGGACAGAAATAATATCACATATCTGATTATGTTATTATTGAACATAGTATTATTAGTTATACATGTCTGATACACGATTACAATAGCATGTCCTACACTTTGAATGTATATGCCAATTATAATATTAATTTATAATTAAGGAAAGTTTTTTCAAAACTCGATAGAGCACACAACATCCTTTTGACAGGAATTACAGTTTTGTTATTCTTTTACATAACCTTTCATTACAGAAATATAACTGTAATACTAGTTATTATACTGGGACAAGTTCAGCCAGTGTGAATGTACTAGAGGATACAAATATTTGACATAGAATTGACCACTTAAAAAAGGCAGGTTTTTCAAAACTTGACAAAAAAAAAAAAAAAAAAAAAAACATGGACAGGAAACAAAGGAGTATAACTGAACCTGAATTTACTACTGGTATTATTATTTTATTACTGTTGTGAATTTATTATTATTTCCTCACGACGTATTCTTTGATTTGTTTTTCTTAGTATTTTGTTTCATTGAGTTAGTTTTGTGCACAGTGTAATGTGTTTTGTGCACATTATTACATGAGTAAAAAATAATAGAAATTATGGAAAATGTCAAAGAGTAACGCCAAAATGTAGGAATACAAAGTGATTATAGAAGTGAGTAATGAAGCAATACATTTCGTTGTAGTTAGCAGTCTCTGAGAACATCTTCATAACAACCTTTTGCTTATTCTGGTATTTCAAAAGAAATGTTTCTGGAGTTTCTTTACCTCCTTCTTTTTCTCACTGAACACCTTGTTCTCTTCTGTATAGTCATGAAGACCTCAGCATTTCTTTTTGGCGTGTTTTAACTTCAGATTTGAAGACAAACTTCCACAGGTAACTCAGTGTAAGTGTTCGGTACACCTATAGAAACAGTACATATATCTGTAGAGGACTTTCTGTACGATATGATACGTTGCACCCCAATCTGAATTTGGAACTTCGCTTTCAATCTCTTCTGAGAAGTCTCCTTCAGTGTTTTGATTTGCCAGTCCCTGTTAGAACTGACAACTCCACGGGATTGCAGGATTTGGTAATATTCGTTGGGTGACAAAATAACTTTCTTTCTTGTGAACTCCTTCTCAACTCTACCAAACACACAATCAGGAGCCATGTAGGTGTGTCTTCTGATAATGGGACCTAACCTTAATAGGAAAGAAATGTATAGTCGTAATTTTTCTCTTCTTTCCGAAAAGGCAATGAGCATGGTTATTACTATGCTTTGCTTAATTTGATCTGGACATGAATCTGAGAAATGATGAATAGTGGATGGACATGTATCCATTTTTCCTTCAAGCTCTAACAGAAAATGCAACAAAGCAAATGCAACTATGTACTTTCATCCATGACTTTTGTTGTGTTTCCGAGAGACTGGTTCATTCTATGTAACACTAGTGACACAGACGTAGCATGAAGCAAGATCTTGTTGTCAGATCGGGTCGGTGTTTCGGCTATGTGCTGTATCGAGTTTTGAGAAGCCGCTGTTCATGCTCTCTATCGAGTTCTGTCAAAACGCTCATGGTTTAGTATACTATACACATGGCATATTTTGAGATTTGCCATGTCTGATTTCACAGTTCGATTGGTAGCACAAAAATCATAACTATCTCATATCTCATTCCGATTCTCAAGAATTGTACTCTATCGAGTTTCGAGAAACGCTCTTCAATTGCGTTCCTTATAACGTTTTGATTTTGTATACTACTAATCGTAAACAATTTGTATTTTGTATGGTCAAGCCAACTATGTAGAAATTGTTTGTTCATGAAAAACGTGACTCTTTGAAACGGCATACTCCTTTTATCTACTAATAAAATAATTGCTCCCTTCTGAGCTATTCGTTCAAACAAACTGCTGCGACTGTAGCTGAAAGAAAAATTCCATCTTCACGCACGTATCTGAGCATCAAATACACAACTCCAATACTAATAAGCGTGCTGTGAATAATCATGAAACGCTACAGCAATACAATGTATAAGCAGAAATAACTTTGGATAAAACTCTTACCCATCACCTCAACTCAGACAGATATAAAAATGACATTTTTCTCATGTCTTTCATACAGTTTTTCTATAGAATTTTACATCGATAGCTATACACGTGAATTTAAAATATTAGAATAATTAACTTTTAATATTTGCGCACTTAGAAAATATATAATTTTAATTCTTACTATAAGTTTACAACTAATGCTTTATACAACTGGCTCTTGAACACAGTACATAAGACGACATTAAATTATGGGGAAAGAAGTATTATGACTTGTTTAAGGCTGTGGGTCTGTATATCACCTCACCGGTTCATGAAGAACTGCTCTGTTTTAGCACTGAACTTGACAATGGATTAGAATGAACGTGCTGTCACTTTTGATAGATTCCATTATAGGTGCCGGAGAGAAGGATTACTATTATTGATTATATTTCCTCATTAATAACACCACATGCTTAATTTATGATTACTATTATGAGCCTAAAGGACAAAATAGTAAGAAGTTCAACAATTTAAAAGAAATAAGCTATATTTGTACAGCTATTGTGAATATATTATAAATATTATTAAGATATTTCTTTGAATCTGATAACATTTCAATTAACGTATTTAACTGTATTAGTAAGTTAACATGACTGAACTGTTCTTAGAAGGTTGTATTTTTTAGTTAGAATTAGCAAGATGAAACCTTTGAATATCAGAGTACGATGAGACAACGTAGATTCACAATAGATGAGCAATGTTGGTTACAGAGTGGTAAACACAAATACGCATACATTCGATGTTTCAAGCTTTTTTGCACAAGAGTCCATCATTTCCTCTTAAGAGCCTGCCTTCCTAAAAATAATACAAAATTTACAATTTTCTTTTGCTTATTTTCCATAAGTGAAAGAAAATACTGAAGTGCAATTTACCACAATCATAGAGAATGTCGTTCTACAACAGAAAATATAAACGTGAAGAATGTTTAGTGTTTCCATCCATAGAAATTACAAAGCTGCCAGAAAAACAACGCCCCTAAAATCTAAGTTAAAGTAGCAAGTAGAGAAACGAACTCAGCTGCATTTGGTTACACATCATGTTTTGGTTTCCTGTGAACAACTTTTTAAATAGTACTTGTATTTAGTTTGTAATAAACACAATAGTTTTAATATACAGCTGTTAAAACTTAATAATAATGTTATTTAAAACGTAGTTCACAAGAAACGAAAACAATATAATACGTAACCAAACGTTGTTGAGATCGTTCCTCTAGTTGCTGTGTTAACTTAGATTTTAGGTGCGTTGTGTTTTCTGGCAATACTGTAATTTCTATGGATGGTTACACTGAAAATATTTCAGGTTCATATTTTTTGTTGTAGAATAATAGTTTCTATGATTTGTGGTAAGTATTATTTCATTATCTTCTTTCACTTAGGAGTAAACAAGCAAAAGATAAGTGTAAAATGTGTATTATTTTTAGTGAGTCGGGCACTTAAGGTTTCCATAATATATGTTGTGTATTTCTAGTTGCCAATCGACATTAGGACTGCTTCTGAGGAAACAGGCATTAAGACCAGCAAAATGATAATCGAGAATTAGAAACACGTAACGAAAAAAGGTTCAAACTATGTACATTACTCACAGCTCGTTCAGTAATTGTATGCAGTATATATTGTAAGTACATAAGTTATAAGCATAGTTTGGAGTCGAAATACCGCATTAGATTGTTTTCTATTGCGAGCATAAGAATAAAAGGAAAGGGAACTTCTGCTAACTTGACTATACATTTATATAGGCGTTGCAGGAGAAGACGTGAATCAGAAGGGAATGGGTTTGCCAGGAGTGGAAGAAATTCCATATAATACTTGGTCATACGACTGGAAATTAACTAGTTTGTTTACTCTTGATAATCTCAACAATTTTCACAAAAACGCAATCTATTGTGCGTAGAGGAGAAAACAGGATTTAGTTAGCAAATGCTTAATGTGTTGGTAAATAAGTAATTTATTATTATTATTATTATTATTATTATTATTATTATTATTATTATTATTATTATTGTTATTTGTCTAACACAGATTCGTACTTAGAAGATACTTTAGAGTATATCACATGTTTATATTCCAAGTTGAAGAAGATATGTTATGTTCTAAATGCCTATGGATTGAGGATAAATTTCTGTAAATTGTGAATGGATTACTAAGTTCTTGGGGGAAAAGAAGGCTGTCCGTAACTGTATCTGAGGTGCCAATAGTAGGATTATCTTTCATAATAATACTTATATTTTTGTCAAGACACAATAATTTTAGTGTACTACGTAGGTGTTCGTTATCGTTGTGTTCACCAATTAAGATTTCACTTTGTTTGATTTAACTCTGTCAGTAAAGTTAATGATTTCTTTTACTCATTATTAATTTGGTATTTGCAATTAGAGTAAGATAAAATATTACCTTTGTCCTTTTTATCTTCGTTATCGCCGTTCCCATCATCCTTGCCTTTCCCACCTTCTGCCTGGTCATTTCCTGATCCTCCACCATCAGGACCTTCCTGACCACCCTGGTTTTGATCGTCTGGACCTTGAGCATCACCGCCAGCACCAGCTTCTGCATCTTGCCGCATCCCACGACTAGTTGAGAAGCCTTTGGAAGCTAGAGAATTGGAAACATTGTTTTAAGTGTATTATTATTGTTATTATTTTTGCTGTGATATTCTCATATTTGATTACAGAACTATGTAAGAAGTGTACAATTTTGGTATCAGTATGCCAGGAAACACCATCATAACTATATGATTAACTAAATGCAGTCGGCTATGGAAATCGAGTTTAATTCCCGTTGGTGGTACGTGTGCATTGTATGTCGCGTTAAGCTGTATGTTCATGTTCCCTATAACATTAGATTCGAACGAAACGTTACACTCCAACTCGAAAAATCAACCATATTCCCTTTGATATATGGAGTCCCTGATTCCATCTTAGTTTTTGTCATGGAACAAAAATCTTCTTCTCCTTTGTTCATTTCAGAATTTCAATCATATTAACAATTTTATTTAGTTTCCGTCATAATCATGGGATATTAACACGTTAGCTGCTACGTGGGTCCGATCAGACCTACTGGAGTGATCTAAGAAAATGTTCTTGTAGGTCCGATCGGACCCACAATTTCTAAATCGTCGAATTGACGTTAGAGTACTTGTATTGTAAAATCCTGTCTCTACTGTTAATGAAATGTAGTGTTTTTATTACACATGTAGGTTTCGGTCTTTGATATTGATTATTAACGCCGCTAGGGGCGCTAAATACCAAGTAAAAAGCATTTGCTGCTTTTGTAGACCCGATCGGACCTATGTGTTGCTTTTTGAATGACATGTTAAAAAGTCTAGCAATGGATTCATTATTTATTCTTATTTATTTTCACAAGATATCAGTGTCCCTGTCATTTGCTGAATTTTCAGAAAAGTCTAGATCACTACACTGCTATTACTAATGGGATCGAGTTCTGCGCATATTTCTTCGTTTTTCATTGCACAAAGATATTACTTATTAGCACTAAAAGCAAGATGAATATATCCACACTTCTCACTTATGCACATGTAGTAATAAACAAATAACTTTCTAACAGAGTTGCCAGTTCAACTGTAATTTATCCCCTTGCCCATAAACAAAATATACACATGTAGGTCCGATCGGACCCCCAACATTTATGCACGCGGATTCAATATCTTGCCTTAGATTTTGTTTCAATATTAATATTATGTTTAAAAAATATTAACAAAACAAGAATAGTGTAAGTAAGTACGCTTGGCACTCTACCGGTGAACAAGAAAATTCACCACTGGCAGCTAAGGTGTTAAACTTAAACGAAATGCTGATTTTTATCTACTTCTATAGCAGGGAAAGTAATAGCATGTTGAACTGTCTCTGTATTCATCAATAACTACCATGAACGTAAACGCCACGACATGAATCAATTAACTCTGAGGTTTCTTTTAGATTGTTAATTTATAATAATGTTGGACACAATTAATTTGACACAAAACAGTCTTAGTAATGATTTTTAATTCTTATAAAAACTAGGAGACACGATTGTTCAGTGGTAAAGCGCTTATCTCTGGTGTGTGGGGTCCCTGGTTCGATCTCCAGCCCTGTATTATTGTGGGCAACATCGTGTCCGTGCGTTTCCTTGAGTACTCCCGTTTCATTTGAACATTCACATTCCAACAATTCTTCCATCATCATTCACTTGCCTTAATCATCCATCTCCCTTAGCCTAAAGGACATAATCGTAGGACGTTGTACTAAAAGATTTTATGTAATTTTATTGTTAATGAAAACTAGGTTAGTTTTATAGTTTAAATCCCGGAATTATTCCCTATAAGGTAGCACATACGCATGATTAATTTTAAAAAAATATAGTAAAGAAATCGGTGAAATGGGATCGTGGAATGAAACACAAGAATGCAAAAGGTCTTGGAATCGAGGATAGTATTTCTCTCTCATTAAATGCGAGCTCTTTGCCAGTAAGTCACGTACCCCTCAGCGCGATTAACTCAACATTAAATCACATATAAACAAACTGAAGCAACAGATTACGTAAATACAAAAGTCTGCAATAATACTCACGTCTTAAATACTCGTACATTTTTGACGAGGCCGTAAAAATCAAGGAAAATGCTCCACTAATGTTTAACGACAGAAAAGGAGATGGCTCAAAAAGTCTAAGAGGGAAAACTCTTCATATTTGTAAGAATATAGAAAATTAGGTTTATTGAACTGAAAACAAATTAGAATCCTGCCTTAAGAGCAGACAGAAAAAAGCAACGGTCTTGGATTTAATTACCAAGAGGAACATAAATTGATTAGGGTATTTAATCATGCCTGTGTATTCTGAATAATGTCACACATGTTACTTTTGAACAAAATAGACGTAGAGTAGCATAGAATATGTGGATCGTACCAAAACGAGTAATTACAAGTAATTACACGAGCAATTAGTTGTAAATTGTGCTACAGATAAGCTTGTAAGTTTCAACCAGTGAACTGTTACAAGAAGCTGGTTACCTATGATGGTGATTCTGTTTGTGTAAATGTATTACAAGCAGGGCTTTATAGTTCATTTCCACAGTTTGAACTGTTTGCATGCAATTGTATTTACAAATAACTTTCCCTTGGTAACATAATGGCTAAAACATGCAAATCCAGAATGTTTTTTCTTTGATTTGATTCGTAATGTGAGTGCTTACCTGCATAAAAAATGAGTATTGAGTATTGAGTATAAATTGGGTATTGGTGGTGATATTGATATCTATCTTTTATTGTGTAGAGCAGTTTATTACTTTTTGAATCCTACTCATGAGTATGAGTCAGCAAGAATCTGGTAAGTTACCCATGCATATACAAAATCGTTTCGAAGATAGGTAATGAGAAATGAGCATTTAGTGTGATGGAGCGTTGTCCAGTTCGCAGTATACCTGCTTGTGGAGACTGAGTCCCTAGCAAAATGGGCATACCTACGAGTGTCAGCATCTGTAGTCTAATACAAGTGTACCCAGTTTTTGATTTTAACAGGGGTTTTGACACAAACGTAATTGAGTTCAATGCATTCTTCGAAACCTTCTTGAAACCAAAGATTGGTTACTTTCCGAGACATGAGGTACTACTTCTAGTATCAAACCGATAGACTCGTACAGCTCGTGCATTTTGAAATGGCACTAACTCTTTTTCTTCGTAATTTTTTTCTTTGTAACTTTTTTATCTCAATTTAAACATATTTGAGGATGTGCAAACAACTTTACTTTTTCCATGATAGGTGCCTTAAATGCCTTTCCTGAAGACCAGATTTTCCTAACTTTTAAGTTCTGTCTAATTATAGTCTGAATTATGGGAAGAACTGCCATACTGTGCTTCTTGTGAGTTGGACATTAGTTTAGAAAGCTAGTATTTCTTACTTTGTAAACCAGAGTTTGATACTTCCTAATTCGACTTTGTCATTAATCTCTTCAACATTGTTCCATTCAATCTTTTCCAATTTATAAGATGAAGAAATTAACTGCAACATTCTAAAAATTCTCTCAAACATTTTGTTCAGAAGATTGATCCCATACACATACGATATTATACAGATGGTCAGCACACATTTGGAGAAAACATATTTATTATTGACCTTAAATTTACTATTTACCAAATTCCAGAAGAAAATAAAATACAATATTTTTAGTATGAATAATTTATTGGTTTCAAGATAAGCTATGACTGGGGTACAGGCAAAACATTGTGCAACATTCTTACCAAGTTTAATATACAAGAAAGTTAGAGTAATTAAAAGTATCTATATCAAATTCAAAGTAAAATCTGAGGAGGAAAATACTTGTCTACGAGATATCATATCAAGAATGGCTTGAATGAAGAAAAGTTGATTTGTCACCTTTATTATGAAATATTGTCCTGCATTATGCTATAACAAAACTTAAAGATAACAACTAGCTGATCATGGAGGTTATATGATGACAATATCAATAAACAAATGCTTTATTAAATGTTTGAAGGGACATGTACTAAGAAATCAATGAGAAAAATGATTTACATGGAAATAATTGTTATCAGGATAACGGAAATGAAGGATAATTTAAAATTTTAAGTACTGCTTTCCACAAATGGTCACCTTCAAATATCTAGGATCAATATCAACAGACCAAAACAGCATCTGAGAAGAAATTAAAAGCAAGAAATTTGTATTATATTTCCAAACTATGCCTTTTTTGAGCATTGGATGTCAAAAAGCAACAATGTACATCTATTCGTCTTTTAATTAACAAGTATTAGGGTCAGAACGATAAGGGATACCAAGAATCAGATTTTTTGGATACCTTCCTGTGTCCCAATAGTATTTAAAATAATTTAATCTCTGTGCTAAAACAGAAGTGGTACCATTTTAAGTTTTAATATAGATGTATTTTGTGCAAAATTTGCATGATATATCAAAAGACGCTTTTAATCGATCCAGCATCAAAGGAGAAGGTTCTACCTCATCACCTTAACGCTTCATTTAAATCGTAAATGTCAGAAATTAATGTTTTTGTTTTAGTGGTGATCGGCTTAGAATGGAAATGGTAGTAGATAGTGACAAGATGTTTTATTTTTTTTTAAAAAAAATACTAAAGTCTCTACAAAAGACACCATCTTCAGGCGTACTTAAAAACACAAAAAGTGGAAAATTACTAGTATTTCCGATTTGATTATTGATGTCCATAATGGAAACACGGTAATAGATATTGAGGGCAGGTTCCTGCAATCGATTATGCATCTGAATAATATGTTTCAAATCCAAATTTATCTGTAAGTACAACGGGAGGTTTAGAACTCTACTGGAATTTCCGGTTTGAGTGCTAATCTTTATATAGCAGAAAGAACAAAAGAGATGGCAAAAATGGATTTGGTTTCTGAACTGGTGTCGTCTTTCGTGAGTAAAGTTTGTTCTTGACCTTATTCTTGCATGAGATTTACTACAAAGTTATAATCTCCTACTGGAAGTTATAGATCTACTACGACGAGTTTCAGCATTTATTTTGAGTAGTTTAGAAGTTTACCTTGCGTATCACAACGTGAAATGACCCACTTATTATTTAGTTGAAACATATCTGTCTCATCAAATCAAGTCGCAGAATTTGAAGTTTAAAGCTTATAAAGTGATAATTATCAAGTTTGTACTATATCGTTGCGAAACGTACCCACTTACTTTAAGGGAAAAGTTAACCTTTAAAGTATTCGATAATATAATCATAAACTAAATTTACGGCCCCAAGAACAAATTAAATTGGAAATGGCAGGAACTCCATAACAATTAACTGCATAATTTATAAAGTTTGCCTAAGACTGTTTGTTTCATGTATTTAATGATGCTTAAATGGTCAGTCCATATAGTCAACATGGAAGTAAATAGGAACGCTTTCAAAATTGTAACTTGAGAGCCATAGATAAAACGAGACTAGGAAGATCTAGGAACACAGGTTGTAAAACAATATTAGAACAATTTCGCAGAGATATGAATGTAAACCAGAGAAGTTGAGTTGATTAAGAACCGAAATCAATCAAGACCTCTAACATTGAGCATTCGAGTCTCGTAAACCATACAGTTAGTTAGTTATTTCATATTCATTATATTATGGAGCACAAGCATCTATTCAAGAACTGCATCATAAGGTCAGGCTAAGAAGAATATTACTTAATTTTTAATACTTACATCTTTGTCGTTTCCACTGGTTGAATCCTAGGAGTCCTGAGAATAGTTAAATAAATTGAATTCAATACCAAATCAATTTCTACTTTTGAATTGTCGGCAAAACTAAGCAAATTGTCATAAGTTTACTATATGTTATTATTTTATGCTGTACACCAATAAGTCTATTTACTATTAGCTTTGAAGAGATTTATTAAGTCTAACACGGTAGCCTCAGAATCTAGAAATAGCTTCTAATTCATCAACTATTTCTTTAAAACTTTTGATTAAGATACGGAAAGTTGCACTTTTACAGAAAAAATGAGTATATTCTGTGTAATATTCAAGTGCGAAAGACAAGGACATGAGACTACAAATAGTGAACGAAACATAACCAGATGAAAGAAAAATATTCGTTTGCATATTTTTAGTTTCTGTTTGTTTAGATACATATGTAGTCCATAAACTAATTACAATATTTCTAAAAGTATATATATATTGACTTGCATTCTTTTATTGAAAATTGAGAGACATAAAAAAGAGTGCACGACAGTAAGATAACATAAACGTAGCTAATTATTCTACTTAAACAGTTTAACTCTAAGCCTAATCAAGCAATAAATTGTAGGATTATTCAGTTTACAAGGCAATTTTAATCAATTGTACGAATATGTTTTATTTAAATGATTAAACATATACCCACGATTGTTTATAACAAGTTTGAATATAACAAAATTTCTGCACTTGTAACAATGGACATTCCCTTTTTGACCAAAGCTTGTAATTTAAAGACATCATCGTGTATAACTAGTCTTCAATATACCACACACCAAAAATTTTCGAAAAATATTTCTTCGTTACGGAGATACAACGCTTCAAACAATGCAAAAATCAGCCGCTTACGTCACAGCAACACAACAAGAGTTTTGGCGTGACGTCACAGGTTTGTAATGCTCAGTGAGTTGCATTGGAAGCTTCAGAAAATCTTTCCATATTGCAGTTTCTTGCTGCAAACTACAATAAATTTAGTGAAATAGTGAAAGAAAAAGTCTCAAAATAAATAATACACTTACTGTATACAAGTTTGAAATACATTAAAAGTTTTTTGAAGTGTTTTATCATTACAAATATTTTAGATACTTATACACTTAAGCAGGATTACTTTACTATTATATTACACTAAAACATTAGATGTATATTTTATAGCAGTTCAAATTATGTCATGTGCACATTGAGAATATCTAGGCCACCATATTATAGCCTTCCTTTATTTTGGAGATGAATTTGAGTCTCCATGCTATTTTACTACGACAACAAATATACATTTTTTGCACCAAAAGCTATTAATCCCTTTTAAAAAAATCATATTCTTATCTTAATGCTATAAGAATCGTATTATATAGCGCTTTTCTTTTTTCCTATTCCATAAGGGAAATGCTTTTGTGGTCACCATGGTGCTTTGAAGCTGAAGAAAGCTGTAGCAAATAGAGGCAGACAACAAGCTAGGTTGCCGAAAGAGCATCATAATAAACAAGATACGTGCTCGAAATATTTTCTTGAGTTCTACGTGCTAGTTCTCAAATCTAGGCACCATAATAATGCAATATCGTGCATGAACCTATATAATTTTATTTTGGATTTAACTTTAGTAGCCAGACTCGTATTTCCAATCGCCTTGACTATCTGGCGTCCAGGATTTTTCGAGCGTGAACAAGAGGGATATTGACAAAAATTCATTATGTATTACATATGTTGTTACTTTGAAACTTGAACCTTTTCTCTTCAATAACCTCACACGAAATATTGTATGAAGTATACAAACATAAGTTTATTTATATTCTTCCTCATCTTCATCCAGGCCCATATCCACGGCATGTGCTCCACTTAAATTTCTTCTAGCAGCCTAAAATTTTCAGGGTAGGCTTGCAAAGAATCTATGATATGGTTTTTAACTATATGGGCTCCCTACGTTTTTGGGCTGTCTTCGGGCCTGCTCTCAGTTCTGAAGTGATTAATGTTTGGTATACGGTGGTACATTTGCAAAATATTAATTCGTGAAAGTATTTTGTTCCGAAGTTTACAAGTAAAATAAAACCACGAAAGCAAACGTTTGAAGAGTTCAGCTTTTGTTAAGTTTCGTCCGGTAGATTGATTCTTTTAATATTGTTTCACTCACTGGAACAGATTATTGTGTTCATTACCGGCCATGGCATATTACAAACACTTTATCAAAAGACATAACGCTCACATCTAGTGTGAGGGGTCCCTGGTTCGAACTCAGGCCATATGAGTATGTGGTGGACAAAATCGTGTCTGTAGAGTTTCTCGTGATTCTGACATTTCCGCCCACATGCCTATTTCACAGATTCTCTTAGAATCATTCATTCACGTTAATCATCTTTCTTCCCTTTCCTACTGGGCATATTCGTGGAACATAAAAGTAGAAATTTCATTTTATTCTATTCAGTAATTACTCAATTGCAACTAGTTCGTTATCATTACTGTGTTATAGTTATCATATCTGTTCATTTGTTGATTTAAATGTTAATTCATGTGTTCAAAATATGTCAGTCAATCTGTAAATGTTCACATGGACTAATATAAACAAAGTACGGGCATGCTCCATAGCCTACGGAAAACGAAAGCAAGCGCAGAGATACTATGGTGAAATAATATTGCAAATATGTAAATTACTTCGATGATAGCACTGTTAAATTCTCAGAATACTAGTGAACATGATCATCATCGTAAATTTGTGCGTCCCGGTGTTGAACTCAGTAAAGAATATAGGGGTTCATTATTACCTGGAGAAATATATTTTCATGTATTAATTCCCTTTGCCTTCCCCCTGAGCGCATAACTATCGAATCCAGGACGAACGTACATATAAGAAACTAAGACTCTATTATCAAATAACTATGCTTTTATATTGTTGATTTTTCTTAAGGGTGAATAAACTTCGCTTCGTAAGATCGGCCTGTTACCGAAATATGAGAATATTAATTAGTTTATTACCGTAGGCTGCAAACAGTGTGAATAATATAGCAAATTAGTACACTACAACTTTGTTCTAAAAAATTCAAGTGTATTCAAATATTTGGTATTAAATAAATACACAAATAGTTTTCTTTGCAAAGAAACCATAAATTCTGTTACTTTTCTTGCTCTTTGTGTTATTAGAAACGTCTTACACATTTGAAAAAACTTGCATCGTATCATCAGCTAAACCGTTTTCCTAGTGAGCAGCGCAGATCTTTTCCCTTGTACCGACCTGTGACATACAAAACATGGCGGGCATTGTTTTAAGCGCACGAGTAGCAGACCGGAATTCAATAGCAAATTTTAACCAGTCAAAAACATCGCATGAGCAAAAGAAAGTGTTCTCCGTAATTAGCTAGTTCTGAAGTTTTATTCTAAAGCAAAAAAAATCAACGGAAATGTCCATTTTTTATAGCAATGTTTTCTCTTTAGGCACCTAAGTGTAAAGTAAATTTGTCTTTGTCTTTTAAAATTCAAATTTATGAAACAAAACTAATTAGTTATTGTATTACATATTAAATTGTGATTGCTTGCAATTGATGTCCGAAATGTCTTGCATTAAGAGAAAAATGTCGAAGATGAATTTTCATTATTATAATATTCATACCCAAAAGAATTTGTATCGGTGATTATTGTAAAATTAAATATTTTGTTGAACGTGAATACGCAGAGTTGGATGAAAATACGATCTGGAAACCAAGAGATCATTATGCATTTGTAGAAACATTTATTCCCAGCAATCGGCAGACAATTTTATGTCTTACCTATAGAGCACTTATCAAAAGAAATAAATTGAAAGCTAACGCTATGGTATTAAACATACCTGATCTGGGTGATCCTTCATCGTTGTCATTGTCTCCTATGGAATAAGAAAAACAAAGAATTCAAAGAATGTATTGTGTAAGTTAATGGGAATAATATTTCTATATTACTTAGAGAAATGAAGGAACTGGGTGTTTAGGATTTATTTCCGCCAGACAAATAAAGATTCTTTTGTATTCTAAAACTACAGTAGATTTCAAGTGTATGTGAATTACTAAATACTGAAACGGAAAGTAGAGTATTAAAATTCTAGTATTTGTGGTTTTAACAGAGAAATGGAGATAGATCTTTGTTTGAAACACAGAATCCAACTCAAAATAAGATTGAAATGAAATTAAATAAAATCGTTTAGTTTTATGTCTCTCGGTTACGCCGTCGTCGCTATGTATTATTATTTTTATTCTGTGGTGATTAACGTTGAATAAAAATGGTTAATCTTTTCTACTTCAGGCTTTAAATAGATGGTAAATAAATAATGTTGAACTTATTCTTTGGAAACATATCTATTCCAAAAGATCTCTTATTATTTGTAACAGTTTTTTGTTCTATGACTATCAATGTTGTTACCTTAAACAGTTAGTTTCTAACACTCGTTTGAATATAGAATTAATGGAGGAGGGAAAACCTATCTTTTCGACTCAAAGCCTGTTTCCAAAACTATCATATTGTTATAATTTATTACTTCTGATTAATGCAGATCAGTTTTGAAACTGATAATAGTAGTAAATATCTAGCAACTTGGTTTTAATAAAGTAATTAAAGTTAACGTAGTATGCTTTTTGAGATGTTGAAGTGATTAGAAAACTTATGTTGCTGTCTCTTTTCGTCTTTGTTCTGCGATGACCAACGTTGAAACCGGAAAGGTTTAATGTGTATCACTTACACATTGAATGGAAAGGTATTTCATCTGATTGAACTTATTCATGAGTTGTTGAATCGATGCTAGAAAACTTTTTCTCGATACATTTTATCATTTTTGGTCTCATAGTTGTCGATAGATGTACAGTAGGTAGTAATAAAGATGGACGCAACCGTTCTATGAAACTCTCGATACTATATTTTGAAAGTATTAAAGGTTTTCAAGATTTAAAGAATGTAACAAATCTAGGAAATATTTCATTGTCTGAAAGAAATCGGTTAATATTATAATGAAAAAGCATTAACAGTGATGCCTATGTCCAATTTATACATACTGTATATCCTTAGATTTTTCACTTTTGTGTGAGTTGCTTGTGAATAGAATCAAGTATAATTATTGATCTCACGTGACTAAACCTGTATTACTTTAATCCTAAATTGTATTTGAGAGTCTTTTTCTTAAATTATTGTAGTCATAGAGAGGAAGCATTATTTAATATTCCTGTTATTTAAGTGAAATTACTTCTAATATTTTTGAATAACCAATCATGCTATGCAATCCTTTTTTTACGTTAAGCTAACGTTTTATTCTAATAATAATTGACATCAATTTGTATATGAAATGTTGTACTGAGTACTGATATAATTTTCTAAACCTGGTTTTCCAGCACACTTAGATAAACAATATATGGTTTCACGTTGTTGTGGGGTACCGGTATGTGTTTATTATGTGTATTTTTCATTCAATTAAACATATGTAAAAACAATAGAGAGATCTATCTCATTCCTTCTTCACAGTTCACCCAGACATTCTGGAGAAATTTCAAACTATTGAGTATAATATTTTAATTCATATTTATTAGATATATATTTTTATTATCTTTTTTCCTCTTTACATGCTTCAGAGAAGAAAATAAAAGAAAGCAGAAATGAAAAACAGTATATCAAATGATAATTGGCGTAAGGGAAAAACAATTAGTATTGATATTAATACAAACCTAGCTACAGGCTCTTGAGTGTTTACACCGAGAGAGAGAGCGAAAGAGTAAATACACATTTCTCAATAGGAGCTCCTCCGTGGCTAAGCGGTTAGCGTACGCGCCTTTGGCGTGGGAGGCCCGGGTTCGATTCCCGGCGGGAGCTCATGTGGTTCGGATTCCACCTTAATAAGTAGGTCCACGTCTCATATAGCCTCGCTGCTGAAAGGGTCGCTAAACTAAAAAATTAACTCAATCAACATTTCTCAATAGAAAAAGGCAAATATAGAGGATGTCAGTAAGTGAGTGTGCTTATTTGAGAAATATTCTGATAACTGTCATCACGAATTTTCTCGTAAGTGATCGTCTTCCTTCATTCAAGACAGCAAGACTATACATATTATTTAAGGAGATTGCCAAACTTTATTTCGATAATCATTTTAACACTCAGGATATTGCTCCGTAGATAAGTGATTCGAGTTTTGAGAAGTGTTGACTTGTCACGTTAGTTTCTAATAAATACGAAGTGATTGACTTGAGGACGCATTGACATATTTTCATTAACATGCCACTCTACTTCTTGCCGGGGACACTGTTGTTTAGTGATACAGCTTTCACCTCTGGTACTTGTGCTCCTAGGTTCGATCCCAGCTCGCGCCAAGTGGGCCTTATGGTGGACAACCATATGTTCTTGTTTGTCGGCGATCTCCCGTTGCCTCCCACTTTATTAATTGCACCATTACATTAATTTCTAATCATCACTGTCTTCTTTGTCCTAGCCAGCACAAGCGTTGAACGTAAAAATGAAAAATTTTATTTCATTTTTTATATTTCTACCTCTTGCCTCGGGAAGGAAGAATTTTAAAGCATTTGTAGAAGCTAAATGCCAATTCTAGCTTATAGTCGACATCTAGAAAAAAAGAAACAGTACCGACAACCTTCTAAAATAACTAATCCTATCACTGACTAATACATAAATAGAAATCCACAGTACCTGTTCTCAGTCCTGCTGGATGCTTGGCTGGGGCTGTTGCAAAAAAAAAAAAAAAAAAAAAAAAAAAAAAAAAAAAAAAAAAAATGAAAGTAAAAAAATGAAAATCAACTATTTTATAATTGCAATTTTTACTTAAAGTTATAATTTACTTAAACTACGTTTAATTCACAAGTTGTATGTCAATAAACAAGTATTTGTGTCGTCACTAGGGAATGGGAAATAACAATAGCTGTGATCTACAAGTTAACAGTAAATTTCGTCACATACAAAATACGGAAAGAAATAATAATTTTTTGTAGAAAAGCTAAAACCACGATTCATTGCTTGCAACGAGTAGCATGATTTCTGGCGCCGCAAAACCTCTATTGTTCGATTTCTTCAGAACAACGTATGGAATTAAACGTCAGGAAACATATTTTGTTGCCTTGATGCAATCGGTTGATGTATTTAAGTTTTATTTTTGTAAAATATTTTAAGTTAAATACAAATTAAAATTTTAAAAATTATGATAGTCTTAGGCTACATTTTATAAAGTATAGTAACTGATGTCGTTTTTCTATTGTCATATTGAAGAACTTTTTAAATTTATATGTAATCATCTTTTTCATCTCTTTGAATAGCATGGTTCTTTCACAGCTTTAATTTATAAGTATACAAAAATATTTTTCTCAATGTTCTGGATAGTAACGAATGGCGTTTTAGATCCACAAGTAATATTTATTCAACTCAGCAAAATATATCGTTTGGTACATGTATACTTTTGGACATCCTTTTATATGTAATATTATATGAAAAGGTAGAGAAAAATAATTATAAATATGAATCGAAATACTGCAATAATACACTTTACAATCTATTTGAAACATACTTTTATCTATAGGTAATTCAAAATTCTTAGGAGCTGAAAAATATGTACAAATATTTAGTCTCCAACTACAATTAATTATGGTTGGGGATAGTATTTTGGAAACAGAAGCTTATTTGCTGGTGCATTCTGAAAAGCTGACTGCTCTCTAAAGTGTAATGCACTTAAGATTTAATAAAAAACGAGTACAAAATTTAAACAAGAATTGTAACTTATTTGAGTTTAAATTTTATGTCATATTTTAGACAAATACTTTCAACATAACTGAAACCAGAATAACTGAATAGGCTTAACATATTTGAGAAGCATCAGTGAATATATGTATCTATACATACTTTTTTCAACAATTAAAATAATTAAAATGCCTTAGGCTACTCGTTTCTTGTGTTATAAGCATTCGTCTTTTGCTTTAGTAGACATGTTTAGTTCATCACTTAGCTATCCAACTACATTTGAGAGGACATCAGAAATTTCTTTATAAGACGGGATCGCCATTTTCTCACTATGAGTGTATCTCTGTTTTCATGTTCTTAGAAAGTCCGTTCTTTTCTTTTCTGAACACTCTGTGAATTATACACTTGTGGTTTGAGGTGATGTTATTTGATGCTGTACTAATCTCTGTTTCCTTTGTTACCGCAGATATTTTTAAACAGCCTGTAGTTTTGATTTTCTGCATTTATAAGCTAGATGGCAATGCACTTTCAAAAGTAGCTGTTTTCGTCCTACATTTCACTCTTTTCTCAAAATAAATGTGAAGGACATTATATGACACATAATTCTGTCGATGTCCTTGGTATGATGACAGACATCAACAAATTTTATATCCACGATAAATATTATGGTGTTTATTAGTTTGGTTTGTAAGTTGTAAATAAAATGAAAATCACATGAAGTATAACGGTTAATCCCTATCCGTAAGTTTGACTACTCATATCAATGGATTATCAAATGTAGTAATCTACAGAAACTTAAACTAAATCAAAAACTTATAGTTGGCTACTACTATGAGCCTGAAAACTGAAAGAATGTAATTTTCTGAAGTGATTATAAATTACCTGACGGCTTTGTTAATATATAATGGCTTACCGGCTGGGGGTGGTCCAGGGAGTACGTTCATGGACGTATCACCTAAAAATAAATTTGCCGATATCAATTAGGCACGCATTGATTATATTTACATCGTTGTAAATAAAATGAAACGTAAATACGTGTATATGTATATTGTATTATATTAACGAAAGATTTGAAATGATTTTGAAAATATTTGATATGAGAAACGGTGGTTGTGAGAAGAGTTAAATTTATTTTGCTCTGACGTGAGATGTGAAAAAGTTATTAAGAGATTGTTCATAGTGTTTCAATACGAATGAAGTGTGCTTATATACAGAACACATAAATTGGAGGGAGAGTATAAAACTCGGTATTGTTAGTTGATTGTTTACGTAGTCTTGCTGTTTTTCATGTCTTTTTCACTTGTTTTCCGTAATTGATATCACTTCCGTTCCTTTCTCTTAATTTTAGTTCTCCCTTAGAGATTAAACCTTTATCTGCTCTGGTATGATAAATATTGGTGTGGTTGTTCAGAAAATATAACCGTCAGTTGTAAAACTGCAGTTTGAACTGCAAATAATGATTATCATAGTAGTCTTCTTTTCAATTCTTTTATGTATGGACGCAGTTCGGAAGGACATAATCGCTCCTTAAGTAGTCAAAAATTATAAGGAGATAATTTATGAATGAGGTTTGACATGAATTCAATCATTGTTGTATTTAGATATACGTATTTCTATTTTTATCATTGTAATGTTAGAGGAGATATTGAATAAATAATCCAGCAAAATTTTTAACAATTTTTGAAATGCCGGACCAGTTTGTTTTGCAGTCTGTGTCGACAATATAATAAGTAGGTCTATTTGAAAATTAAATTTTGAAGCGATTTTTGCAACCTATGGGACGTTAATGCAGAATGAAGGATCCTTGATAACAAAAACTGTACAGTTTATACTGTTTATCCAAAATTGATAGGTGTTGTAGATCTAGAAGAATCACGGTAGCAGGTCTTGTAGCCGGAATTGAAGGAAACATGAAGCTTTCCAAATTTTAACTGGAATTTTGTGAGAAGAAATGCAATTCGGGAGACTGAAGTGCAGGTGGGAGGGCAATATTAAAATTGTTCTCGTAGAAATAGGAATACGATCCAGAAACTAGGGTCAGTTGGCAAAGGGCAGAACGCAATGCACAATTTTCATGAGTGTATCATTGAACTTTCTGTTTCCATAGGCCATAGAATTTATCAGTTAATACTAAGGTTACACATGTCTTTTACGAAAAATGTTAATTTTGCTACTATGCTCATGTCATTACTAACTCAAGCCAAATTTCATGCTCTTTTTCTACAATAAAATTGAAATTCATTTGTTAGTTGGACTGGAATGCACTCTTAACTCAATTTGAAAGATTTTGTAACAAACTTGATTGAAACTAAAGTAGTAAGTACTTTATGAAAATGACATTGAGGTTGAAAATGATATATTTATATTACCTTGCCCTCTTTTGTTCTTCGGATGAAGGTAATTTGATACTGAAAATAGTCACGATAAAACTCATTAAATTTTAAGAATGAAAATTAGAAGGTTATATTTTATATATATACTATCAAAGTAATACATGAAAGGTATACATTTCATATTTTAGATTTATTCATAGTTTAATACTTCATAATAATTCTCGTAATTATAAATAATGATAATGGAGGGTTAATTAATTTGAAGTTCAAAAACTATTTCTTTTCAATATTGAACTACGTATTAACGAGCCAGAACGCAGTGATCACTTATCTAATATCTGTTATGTTAAGCTTTGTCTAGCAGGCCAGCAGTAACGCGGTTCACAATAGAAGGAATGAGCTCTTAGTAGGTGGTTGGAGGCGTGGCGCACCATGTTTCTACACACAGGTTATTTACGTTTGGTCAATTCCGTAAAAGGGGTCAATGAGACCTTATCTGATATTTAATGTCTTCTCAGAAGTTTCAAATCGAATTAAGATCGAACAAGTTTCGAGGTCATTAGGGCAGTTCAACAGTGTACTGGTCTAAAACTACAGCACATTGGTTCTTTTCCAATCGTTCTCCTGCTACCTCTGAAATATACTAATTATGATAGCTTATGAACACCTGTCAAGTCATTTTGTTTCCTATATGGTTGTTCTCAGGTTCCAGGCCATCACAATCGAATTCTTATGAAATCCGGATGTATCGCCACCATTCCCCATTCTATGCATAAGTGTTGGTTGATCGAATGACATACCTATCACCGCCTGGCGAATTGTTCTGCTGTGACTTGTGCCTCTTTCGTTAGTACAAGAGTAGTGGGTTGGCTTAATATTTTATCAGGTGTGTTCTAGTTTTATCTTGAATAAGTTTTTTTTTTGTATATTCTATATAATTTTCGTTGCTTTCTGCTACTTGAGATATTCTGTTTTGGTCACTGTTTATATCTTACGATGTTATATTAAATAAATATATGTATTGACAATTCCGATTTCCTAATCGTGCACGAATATCCTCTTAATCGACGTTCTGATTAAATGTTCCAAATAAACGACTGATGAGAATTTTTTTTTAAATAATATTACACTAGATGTGGGTATATGAAACGTATCGACAAGAAGACTACAAAATCAATGTTTACATAAGAAACTAAACCAACTACCTCAGACGTGATTCTTTCACCATCAGATCTCTAACATTGCTAACTGCAGTAAGATGAAATTCAAATAATTGGTCTGGTTGTGCCGTAAGTATCCGTTCTCTAAATGAAGTAACGGGCTTTAAACTTTTAATACCGTGTAATGGATCTCGTAATTTGAATCTAACCACAAATGTTCTTGTTAAATGTTCGGCTCAGATTTAGGCGAATTTCAATTAAATGCGAGCCCTAAGAAAACTGAGGGGAAGTTTGTTTCTGTCCTCCTGGCTCCAAACTAGTATTAATATTATGAAGATGTATTTTATGCAGTTTTTCTTCTTTAACCATACTATAAAGTTTTCTCAAACAGAATCCTTAAGCAGATTAATGATTGAGGTATGACTGTTCATCGGATCCCGATCTCCAAAAATTCAAAGATATTTTAAAAATTACGGCTCAAATAGAAAAAGACACGTGATCACTTCTTCACCGTTCACTATATCTTTGAAACCTCATCCTTACGATCTTGAAATTTAGTTGAAATATTTTACTAAAATTGTCTGGTTATGACACGAGTATTCTGAGGTAGAATTTAAGACTGTTGAAATATGTGCTAAATATTTTCCTCTTTTGGCCGAGATCTAAATCGAGTGGAATAAGTTTTGGAAATTCGTAAAGATCCTATTATACCTTTCTTATAGGTAAATGTTAATTGGGAAATCTTCACTCCAAAGAGAAGAGAGATTCCTTTAAAATGTGTCCACTATATGTAGATTCATATTTTTGAAACATTCACAATATGTTTTATGCCCACATGATACAAATATATGTCAAAAGAAAATTTTACTATGTCTTGAGTCTGAAAAAATATTTTATATTAAGTTAGCCATTCAAATTTTCTATTTGGATTTTGAGTAAAAAGTTTTTGCAAAACGTAAAAAAATATTACGATTATTAGCGCAATTAATTTACCGACCAAATTAATTTCTACCAAATTTGACAGAACATATTTTTGACGTACGTTTAAAAATTCGATTTCAGTGAATGGGGAAGGCCATACGCGAATTTTAATGAACAGGGGGCTATGAGTGCACGACGATTTGATTCAATTTTGATGTGAAATTCTGTATTAGCGGCTACTTGGAGTTGCTTTAACTCTAGTAGTGTCAAACTGTGATGAATCAATATGTAGTGTGAAAACATATATATATGCCAAATGCTTCTTAAGTTATAAGTGCGTCTTTTGTTTTACCAAATCAGACATATGATTTGTTTACTGAATAAGGATAATGACGAATTTACAATGTATGTGATAACCAATCTAAGGTTATATCGTAGAAACACATTTTGAACACTTCCGTTTCTCTGTCCTTAAAAATCAGCCAATGAACATTAAATTGTAACCACAAATGGAACTCAATGTCTTAAGGACAAGTTTCTCTTCTACCTTAATCTTGTGTGGAAACGAGAGGATGTAGTATTACATATCTTATTGCTAAAAGTAGCTATGTTTCAGTTAATAAAGAATATTTCCTCTTATAAGTGACTATTCAAATATTTTCAATATTATTTGAAAATTAATTAGTATGGGATTAAACTATAGTAATTATTATAGGTATTCTACCTTTATTAGGAGGACACTGGCCACAAAATTCCATACACTTCGTACGTATTCAGCTAACCTCTTCCTCTTTACTTACGACTTTCTGTGTCAATACCCCCCATCAACTGTAACATCTTTCTCCATTGTCATATCATTCCTGTCAGCATACCTTTTAGCACCTCTCTTGTGATGAAACTTCTTCTTAGGCTTTTCTAGTTTCCTTTCTTGTTTCGTTTACATCTACAATTGATCTCTCCTTCGATATTACTTGGAATTTTTTTTTACTCCTTTTAGCTTTATCCAGCAATTCTCTTTTAAATCTCCACATTTAAGGGTATATTTCAATATCGTCCAATATTCTTTTATCATTTTGCTTGTAATATATATCGAGAAAACATTCTTTTGATATAAGTTCAGTGTGCAAAGACATTGAGAATCTCCTGTATCCGCCTTTTTCTTATTATCAAGTTATTAAAAACAAATTAAAAAGAAATGATGATAAAAAAGAAATGTACACTATGCGATCAAAAGTATCCGGATACGTGGCTGAAAATGACTTACAAGTTCGTGGCATCCTCCAACGGTACTATTGGAATTCAATAAGGTGTTGACCCACCCTTAGCCTTGATGATAGCTTCCACTCTCGAAGGCATACTTTTAATCAGGTGCTGGAAGTTTTTTTTTTCTTTTTTTTTTTTTTTTTTTTTTTTTTTGAGAATGGAAGCCCATTTTTCACGGAGTGCTGAACTGAGGAGAGATATCGATGGAAGTCGGTAAGGCCTGGCACGAAGCCAAAACACCCCAAAGGGCTATAGTTTTCAAGTCAGGACTGTATGCAGTTCAGTCCATTACAGGGATGTTATGGTCGTGTAACCACTCCGCAACAGGCCGTGCAGTATTAACAGGTGCTCGATCGTGTTGAAAGACGCAATCGCCATCTGGAATTGCCCTTCAACAGTGTGAAGCAAGAAGATGCTTAAAACATTAATGTAGGCCTGCGCTGTGAGAGTGTCACACGGAACAACAAGGGGTGCAAAAAAAAAAAAACAACACGACCACACCATAACACTAGTATAATTTGACTGTAGGCATTACCTGACGGTAGGTGGCAGCACAATGCACATAATATGAAAAGCGTATGTTTCTGGGGGTGTCCGGATACTTTTGATCACATAGTGTATAACAAGAATACCTAATCGTAGTAAGCTAACAGATGTTTCACGATAACTTTCTCAAGATTGTAATAAGAAAACAGAAGTTGATAGCAACTGCAGTTAAGGAAATTAGAATGATAATAGTCATAAAATGAAATAAGCTACTTACGCATACTGTTGTCCTCTTGTTTGGCCTGACCTTTCGAGAAAACACAAAGTCTAAGTACAATTGCATATATACATATATATATATATATATAAAGAGAGAGAGAGAGAGAATATATATTTAATATAAATATGACAGACATAACACGTTTCCTTTGCCTGAATTTTAATCTGATATTTACATGTTCCTAACCTACAGATTATACTATCAATTTCAATCTATAATCTGTGTGATACGCAAGATCTTCCCCTATGGAAAAGGAAAGACATGTTCGAATGACGGGGAATTGGAATAGGTCTGTAAGTAGAGGCTAATATTTATAAATATATTTTCTTTCATCATTTCAGATTTGATATATTTAGTTAATTTCAACAATTATCGAACTAATGCATAGTCAGTGTTTTACTTCTTTTAAGAAACAGAATGTAGTGAAATGACACTGTATACACACATTCAAATGGCAGTGATATGTGGCAGTTATTGAACACCACTCTGTAAGTAAACAGATTAATTGCTTTTCTGCATCAATCTCACATCAAAAGCCTATTTTGTTGATCGACAAGCTTACGACTTATCTATGTATGTTTATATCTTGGGTATAAATTGGGTTGCATTCTTCCACGCATTTGCGATAGCAGGAAATGTACTAGAAACCTTACTAATGAAGTTATACTAGTCAGGAAGGGAAATACTTTTGACTCTGACATTACCAGAAATTAATTTGTGTTAATATTAGTTTCTACATTCTGCTTCCCTTCCACAAGAAATTTCTGTTTTTCTCAATATTTATAGAAACCGATTGGGGATATTTAGAATATTGTTCGACTAATTACTATGAATAAGCCGAACTACATTACACTTAAGTGTAATCTATATGATAATTTAGTTGAGGCTGGTATGGCATCTATATGAAATTACTTCAGCGTAAATTATTCAATAAAGTGTTAAATGGGGAAACCTTACTAGGTCATTCACGTAAGAATAAGATACTGGTTAATTAAGAACAAAATTATTGCTGGGTTCTGTTTCTAACGTACGATAGATATGTATTTTCGAGAAGTGCTATTTCATGACAAGAACTTATAAAATTTTTATTTACATTGACATATTTTATAATTGATTTAATAGGTATTCTCTAAGCATATTATTCACTTCAACAAAGCTTACAGGCCTGAAAAATATATGCAAATAGATTAACCATTTCTGGGCAATGATGAGTTCTCTAGTAATGATTCTATACTGGCTGCAGGTCAACTCCACTAATTGTGAAAACTTTATTAACGTTGTTCGCTGATATGAAATCACTAATGTTTGAATATTCTGTTTATTTCATTATGATTAATTTTTTTTGTTAATACAATTCTGGTCTTATAATATATTTCTTATATAAAATGTATTTGACATTTACAACATCGGTTATAAAAGTGTGAGAAGCCTTGATGCTTCTGTCTTGCATTGAGTGAAATATAAATACTTTTACATACAGTTTGTTATTTTCTATTTTAAATATTAACATTATCAGCGATAATTATCGTATTTGATAGTATCCCTTTTCGTTAGGGTATACCTACATCTGTATTCCTGTTGTAGTTTGATGAATTTTCATGCACATATTCTCTAGATTTTTAATCTTTTCTTTTACTTTATGTTATTTCGAATACTAATTTTGCGTTTTCTTTCATCATATTTCCAAAGGAATTGATTTTGAAACAGAAATAAAAACATTATCCTTTGAATACTACAATCACAGCTGGCAGTATTAATCATTTTTGAGTTTACATGTTCTTGTGTAGTTATTTGTTTGAACATGTACTGAAACTGTTATACACATTTTATTTCTATTGTTAGTAATCGCATGCAAAGTCTTGACACTTGAGTCTTCATAATTTGTCTATTGCCTACTCCATGAACTGCTTGCTACTTATTGTAATTAACATCAAATGATAACAATACTAAAATTAATTACATTTTTTAAGTAACTCGTACTTTAAGGGTTTCGCCAAAATTCAAATTAATACAACACATACTGTTTCACATATCCGAGGTTAACTTCTAACTATAAAAATTACATTTAATTGTCTAGACTACCACGTAGAGTATAGAGTTTACATTCATTATACGTACACAAGCAGTATCCTTCACCATTTTGGGCTTCACAATTGTGACCTAAATAATCAAGAAAGAAGGTGATTAAATGATTACTCTATCTAGCAGAAGGTTACCAGTTGATTTTTACACAAAAATACTTTTGAAATGTACATTTCACATTAAGTCCAATTTTGCCATGTCTTCCTGTAATGGAATCTTGTGCAGTAAATCATAATTACATAGTGAGTTTTTAATGTATACGAAGCCATGTATTTAATTTATTGATCTTTTTAGGGGAACATATCTTGCAACTTCAAATTTGGATTTTATTGCGTGCTTCAATGTAATAAAAGAATTTTCAGTAACCTGCTTATATAAATAATAGGTGTTACATAACCTTTCGTAAACCAGAAAAGATGTTCAGTGGAGACGAAGATTTTTTGTGTGAAAATAACTCTATATGATACTAATTAGCACATGATGAATTAATCAATTAACAATCATGAAACACACAAAAGAAATAACACATTTAAAATTATTTTAATAATTCGTAACTAAAACCATGGAAATATTTTTAATGTCTTGAAACTGGTCAAATTTTCCATATTGCGTAGGCAAGATTAATCATACCTATGTGGTTAAAAGAGGTACATTGTTACTTCTTTCAACAAGGTAAATTTTGTCTTATATACAATTTAAGGAAAAAATTATATGGCTAAATATTTCAACATGTATTTCCGTATGTATGTTCTGGATAGACTATTTATCTTAATATGCTCTTGTATCTTTTAAATTACTGGACAGAAACACTTGAATTTTATACCGTGGAAATATTGGCAGGGAATACTGTTCGCATACTATGTTATACTACAAGATTAACAGTATTGTCGCCTCAACCTAAAGTAGAGTTTTTCAAATGACACTACTTCAGGATGTGATATCTTACATATTAATCTACCTGTTAAACAAAAACCTTTATTGTTGCATTGAATATTCAGTGTTGCAAACTTAGGGCGCTACAGTATGAGAAACATACAAATCTTTATGGTATCCTCATCAGTAACAACGCAGTTGGAACAGAAGGGCTCTACAGTGAACAATGAAATGTCTTTTGGTTTGATAAAATATACTTGGGAATAATGGTGCTATAGCTGGAACGTAGAACGGTATATTGATAGAATTTACAAAAAAAAAAAAAAAAAAAAAAAAAAAAAAAAAAAAAAAAAACTGAAAACTGTAATATGTACTTTCATTCTGAAGGTATTTACAAAACTAATTTCACCAAACGAAAATAACTTATGTCCCTGACTGTACACCGACAGTACTTTAGCAGTTAATACTATGATAATGATATAGCGGGTTTCGAATGAGTACGAACAATTCTACAGGACACTGAACATAGTAATTTTATGAAAAATCTTTATTTCGAAAGAAACTTTTAGATAAGTACTCCATCTAATTGCATACACGGTTTTGAGTTGAGTTAATTTTGAGTGTAACGTCCCCTTCAGCAACGAGGCAATATGAGACAAAACCTGTTTATTAACGTGGAATCCAAACCACATAAACTACTTTCTGGAATCAAGTCCGTGTTTCCTGCGCAAAAGGCGCGTACGCTAACCGCTTAGCCACGAAGGAGCTCATATATGGAATCCACTATAGAATTCACCATATTAGCAATATCCACCATGTTTGCTTTGGCGTTATGAATATTGGAGCATCCTTAGTTTGCAAATTACTTGACAAGTGTAATATTGTGTACTCTTGTTTTTAAATATGCAATAATATGATGAAGTGCTACTTGAAAACTACAACTTACTTCGGGATGGAAATTCTCTTAAACTTTGTGTTATTGTACAATATTAAAAGGACTTTCCCCATGCTGATATTTGCATTGTGCAAAATTACAGCGATTTTATTTCTATTATTTGAAAATTACAAGGGTGTATTGAGATAAATGGCCCATCGCTGACCATATATCTCTCTATATATACACATCCATATGTAGTGCAACCCAAGAAATCATTATATCGCTCCGTGGAGAGATGCAGGAGGAGTGTGTCCATCCAACGACGAGTATCTCTGATCTTTCAAGGAAAAGAGGTATATGGCACATGTGAAAAAGAACACACAACAACAGTACGATCAAATGCAGTTTATGTAACAAATTTATCTGTAACAGACATTCCAATCACATTTGTGAGCAAGGTCCAAAAGAGTAAAATGGACATTCATATGTTTGAAGTAATATAAAAAGCAATTTTCTAGTTACCACTGAGGTGAATTTTGTTCTAAGAGTTTTTTTTAATAAGAGTTAACCGGAATGTATGACCTAACCTAAGCAAAACAAATCTAAATAAACAATGGTTGCAGCAGAATATTGTAAGTCAAAACACACACAGATGCAAGGACATCTCTGTGTTCTAGATGCAAGGACAACTCTGGCATGTTAAATGTCGGTGAATAATAAAACAATTTTACAATTATATCTAAATATTTGAAGATAACAGGGAATATATCATGTATTTAAAAATGTTGGGATTCGAGAGCATCCCCCTCCCACCACTGACGCTTGTCTAGATTTGATCCTTGTTTTGTTATATTTGACAAAAACCAGTGAAAACACTATTGCGTGTACGAATGTTGTGTAAACTACAAATTGAAACACAAAAAGAATGGATCCATTTTGACCCAGAGGAACTTATGTGCATGCAAAAATCGAGGGACGTACAAGGGGTAATAACGAAATGATTATAAGCAAAGTATGCGTATTAGAAATTGTTTCACCTTCTAAATTCATTTTGGTTGTCGCCAAGTTTGTTTTGTGTTGCTTTCTCGCCGAGTTTTTCTCAAAATAATTTCAAAATAAATTCATACTCCAGACATGGTATTGCACACGATGAACGGCAATACACTGATAGAATTATCGTTGAAAAATTGTCAATCAAGTCTCTCAGGTGCAATGTGGATCTTGTGTACTTCCTTACGACATTCCTTCCTCTCTTACCTTCCATTTACTTTCTGGACATACCAATCTATGTTCTGTAATAGCGTCGCATATTGTTATTCAAAACAGTCTAGGTTTCGACCCAATTAAGTTTGATCTAAATGTATATTTTACAAAATCCTGAGATCAGTTTCTGATTTTTCCGCCTGCTTTAACGTATTTTCCTGAGTTACAAAGGCTGACAATCATTTGTATCTATTGGGAGATACATATTTTTAATTAAGTTTCGAGCCCCACCCTTATGCTACTGCCTACTGGAGATACTGCTCTAATTTTTCTACCTGGAAATTTAGTTACTTTCTACTATTCGTAGTTCCCCAACACACTCGTCTCTCTTATATTTGTAAATGCATTTTTGCATTTCATTTTGTCACTGATACGCGTTTTAAATTTAGAAACTTGTCTCCATTTTAATTTTAAGTTAATTTTCTCATCAGTACTACTATGCTACTTTTGTGTTTTTATTAGTTTAATGAGATTTTTTGTTTCTTTATGTTATTCGAAGATTTAGCTTGTGTTTTTTTCGTTATCCTGGAATGTCGGAATCTTATTTTTCTTAACCTTTAATATAGTGTAAATGTTCTCTGGTGAGAAACCTGTAGCATATCTTTTCCACTTCCCCGTCCAGAATCCTCTTTTATAATTTGTATTTTAGTGTACTGAGAATTTACATATTTCACATTTTCCACTAATATTTTCTTTGGCTTCTGTGGTAGTTACATATTTGGTTATTACTGCATTGTTCGACACATATGGACACTGAGCCAAATAAATTATCTGGTAAGTTTAAAATCGTTTTAAATTCAGATTTCCAACTTACTTGATAATAAATATTAGTCAGAAACAAATCAGTATAACTGAATTAGTAATTCAGAATTTCAAATAATAATTGACAATTTCGAAAATATCAACACAGAAGATCTATATCACACGTCCACATGTATAATTGGTTGATAAATGAACATGAACATTAACTTTTATCCCTGGAATTTTTGCTAAGACTTTTGTGTTCACTTTATAGAAATTTGTGAAGTGGTTGCTTTGAAATGTGGAAAACACGGCTACTATTTGTTCTAGGAATTTCATCTCACCTCACGAATTCATGATGGTTCACTCAAATACAACTTGTCAAAACTTACTTCTATAGTGGCTTTGAGACTTTAATTGCAAATTGTATGTCTTTAGGTCTAAATGAGAGAGATGCTACTTTATAACTACACTATTTGTTGGATTATGGGTGTATGTTACAACTGATATTAATGCCTACATAATTTTAATGCAGATGTGCTTTCTTGTAGTTTGGAAGAGTGCTTAAATATGACATTTGCTGTATAATTATATAAATATAAGGATCTCGTGTTAATGTCCAAGTTTGTTACATTTTTTACTTGCCTTCTTTAAATCTACATACATTAAACTGTTTCCAATTTAAGATACATTAACAATTTATTTGTAACTATTAGTGTAAAAAGTAATTGAGTTTATGTGTATATGATTTAAATTCATTGCTACAAATGAAAAATATTTTTGATGGTGAAGGTTTTCCTCTAAAATTTCTTTGTTTATTGCTATTATGTATCAAATAATCCAAATGCAAATAGTATTTTCCAAAAGTACAAACTTACGGAGTACTTACATTCACATTTTTCTGTTTTTGCTGCCATCATTCCTATTTCGCAACCTGGAAAAATTGTTTTGGCATTAATTATTTAAAGGGAATTGTATTTATATTTTATAAAATTTAGTTTTGCTAATACTCAAATACATCAATATTATTAGTTACTAATTTTTGCAAATTGCTATTTCTTTCCAAATAAAAGACGGTTACTTAAAATGTTTTAACTGCAAGAAACTTGATAGTAAAAATCTTTGAATAGACAAATATGTAACGTTATTAATATGAGCATGCTGACATGTATGAAATTCGACTACAAAAGTTATAAAATATTAATTACGAGATTTTTATAGTTATTAAAACGTGATATGTCCTAGAAGCCAATTAACTTAATGTACTAACTAATTTAAACACTGAGCAATATTGTATTTAAAATTTTTAACATTATATTTTTTAAATACAGCTAATCAGGTTTGAGCAATTGTAGATATAAGATTTCTTTACTAATTCGTATTGAAAACAGAAGCTAATTTTGGAAAAGTAATGTTAGTTATAGCATTGTGTGATGTCTTAACTAATAACTGAGTGTATTTTAATGAGATTTTGTAGCTAAATGAATATACTTGTGACGTAGTAAAATTGTATATGAAGAATCTGAAATATAGTCTAGTACTGCGTAGAACCCAACTAGATTCTCTTACACAAGAACGTTATGTATTAAGATCGGTTTACTTTCGATTTTCGGTTTCAAGAGTGCTGATTTAGAGGTAATGACAGACTGGTTTCGTCCATTTAACAGTCAAAACGATTAAAATTGTTGACAAATATTATTAATTATTACATTTGCAGTTCAATAAAATTGAAACCAAAATTACTTTTATATCTTAGATTCCGCAAAATTAGATTCGAATTTTCTTCGAGCATTCATTTCTAATCAGAATAAATGATAGACCACCTCTATTAACGTACAAATCAAAAATTCGTCGGATGAAGGTATTTCTTAGGGATAGTGGTGTGTAAAAATTGAAAATAATTCACTTGTAGGTTCTGGAATTAATAGGTCATGTTACTGTGTACACTAGGACAGACTCCACGGAATACTGTCATATAAGCATCAAGTGGTTTCCAATTGTCAAGCACTCTTTGTTATGCATGACAATAGGCCGCATGTGACTGTATTTCACATTTCTCGTGAGGTATTACTTCGCATGCCTACTCTACTTCGCTCAATTTGTTCTCTAAAGCTTGTCGCTTGTCTACTGAATTCGAGATTTCGCTGCTGAAACATTCACTCGTAATGTGAAATTGTATAGTTTGGCTTATGTGAGAAGTTTGATTTAAATCCTCCGGCTTTTATCAGCCTGGAGGATATCTACCAGAAAGATGAAACGATGTCAATGATATTTAAGGTAATTATACATTTTTCTGACTTAGAAAATAGTGTTTCTGCAATCTTCCTCGATAACATGATTTGGTAAAACATTAGTACATACATAATACAAAACAGTTCGGGAGTGCAAAATAACATTTCTACAGCAAGTTTACATGTAAGTCACTAAGAGTAATAACAACTGTATTCTTTTGAAAGGTAATGTGATCGTTGTAGACGTCAGAGAATAGACTGAACACCTAGAAGATGAGAGAGAAAATCAGCCCAGAGAGAACAATTATTAAGAAAGTCACCATATAAGAAACAAAAATTGTCTGAATAAATTATATACATTAAGAAAGACAAGAAATTATACCAATTTTATTGCTTTTTTTTGCAAATTTCATACTTGTAGAATAAACTGGTACCAATCCTCCTGGGTCTTCATATTCTGCATTTATTGGTCCTGGATGTGAAATATATAAAAGGATTTAGGAAGAGTATAAAGAGAATATCTTTTAAAATAATCTTATATAATATATTTAAAGATATGGTTTGTATTCGAGCACATTTTTAACTATTACTTTACTGCCAATTTATAATCTTTTAACACTGAACATGCAATGTTATCAATTAAATTAACTAGTAAAATTTTAAACAGAACGTTCAAATAAATTATATTAGTTATACAAGTTTCACTATTAGAAACCACACATAGATGGAAATGGACGAGACCTTAGTGATATTATCTAATAAAGATAAATATCTTGAAAGTATGTAAAAACCGTACTTTCTCTGAATTTTCTTGGCTGTATCATGGAACAATTTGGCATAATTTACTATACAATATTATTTTATTAAATTGTTGGTTAGGATAGTATTAAAAGAGGGTAGAATTTATTAGGATGGAGGATGACAATAAGTGGAAGTTAATATTATGTCGCACTTATATTATACAATTAATATTAGGGACAATTTATTAACTTAAGTTCGCGAATCGAATAAAACCTAAGTATGTATTAGTACAGTGAAGACCATGTTCTACTAAATGAACGGTCGATAGAATAGGATAATATAATTTTCAAAAGAAGATTCAACTAATTCTTAATATATATTGCAACTTTATCTACTGCGTTAGTAACTTTAGCTAGAGCTCCAGACGTTACCAAATCCGATGACAATTCTTTATGAAAATATGTACATATTAATATTTACAGATGGTGATCAGAAAAAGGAAACACCTGAACGAAATTGCAATTTACCAGATTAATATGGTGTCGGGCCACCTTTCGCCTGCAAAACAGCCTTGATGCCACATGGGATGGAGGCATAGAGGTCGTTAATGGTAGCAAGTGGGATTTTACACCATTCCTCGTGCAGGGCATCGGCCAGTTCTGTGAGAGAGGATGGAGGTGGAAATCGTCGCCGGACTCGTGTTTCCAAGACGGACCACAGATGTTCAATTATGTTGAAATTTGGGGATTGGGCGGGCCAGGGGAGGTATTGAACTTCATCCCGATGTTCCTTAAACCACGCTGCAACAACGCTCGCTGTGTTAATGGGTGCATTATCATCCTGGAAGATGGCATCATTGTCTGGGAACAACATCCGGATCATAGGATGCAAGTGGTCTCCTAAAATTGCGACATAATCGTTGGCAGTGATTCGTCCGCTAAGTGTGACCACAGGACCCAATGAAAACCATGATATGGCGACCCAAAGCATCACCGAGCCGCCGCTGTTTCACAGTTTTGCGGAGACACTGCAGATCATAAGCTTCTTTGGGCGTTCTCCACACATAAACACGACCCGTGGTTGGGAATAGGGTGAAGGATGACTCATCCGACCATATCATACGTTTCCAGTCCTCAATGGTCCAAGTTGCATTGTCGCGGCACCATTTGCGGTGTGCGAAAGCGTTATGGTACCTGATGAGCGGTTTGGCGCGTGCAACACGACCCCGTAAGTTCATGTCATGTAATTCGCGGCGGACTGTGATTGTGATACAGGGTGGGGGAGGTGCTGATTGAGTTTCTCCGTCACTTGCTCCGCAGTGGCACGACGGTTCTGCGTGACAATGCGCTTTAATACACGGCGTGACCTGTCACTCATGATTTTATCCGCCCACTGTTCCGCTTCCCCGATGTGGTTTTCCCGTGTGTTGTGTAGGCCGTAATCATCTTCAACACTGTCCCAGGCGACATACCTAACACAGTAGCCACTGCCGTCACACTCACTCCACATAACCGCGCACCAACAATTTACCCTCTTTAAAAATGTGAGAGGTCTCCCATTTTGCACTACCTCCGTCTGCTGCAACCACTGGACACTGCTGTTCCACTGCGCCTGACGTAGTATGGAGACCGACGTAACACACCACCACCAGCGGTCCGGCGCTGCGGGCGCCACGACACCACTGCCAACCCAAACATCTGTCGTGTTGCCAACTGCAGGTGTTTCCATTTTTCTGATCACCATTTGAACAAGAACTTACTTCTCATCGTTAACAAAACGAAAGTCAGCATGAGTCATTACAAGTGGGATCATCATATCCCTTTTAATGTCACGAAGGTAATCTAAAGCCTATCGTTTATCTACTAATATTAAGTTAGTCAACGGGTAATCTATTAAGATAAACGACAGCCTATTAAGCCTTTATTGAGCCTTTAATAATCTATTAAGCCCTCAAGGAAGCAATATAAAATAAACTTTACAACTGGACCTATCGCAAGAAGTTGATGGAATTATACATATACTAGTATACCGTCTATCGAAACATCCATGTATACAACTTCTTGTGCCGGTACGAGTGAGTAGTAAGACAAGGATGTTTCGATAGACGGTATACTAGTATATGTATAATTCCATCAACTTCTTGCGACAGGTCCAGTTGTAAAGTTTATTTATATTGCTTCCTTGAGGGCTTAATAGATTATTAAAGGCTCAATAAAGGCTTAATAGGCTGTCGTTTATCTTAATAGATTACCCATTGACTAACTTAATATTAGTAGATAAACGATAGGGTTTAGATTACCTTCGTGACATTAAAAGGGATATGATGGTCCCACTTGTAATGACTCATGCTGACTTTCGTTTTGTTAACGATGAGGAGTAAGTTCTTGTAGGTAGGCACTTTGAAGTATAAACTTAGGATAAAAAGCAATATTCATATAAATGTCATTTGGAAATTACTTAATTTTTCTGCCGCTAATTTGAAAATGACCAATATGTTTTTCGTTTTTTAGAATCCAATGCTATTTTCACAAGCTGTTCAACAACACAATATTAATTAACTACAAGTAATTTTTTGTTACATTGTAGTTTAGAACTTAGATACTAGAACATCCTGTGGGACTTTTTTTAAACGTTATTCTCAACTTGCTGCAATTTAAGAATTTTAGAAATATATTATAGCTTAGATAAATATTTGTATGTGAACATAATTACAGTCAGATTGTTAAACACGAGCTAATGATTGTAATGTAGCTCATCATTAGAAGTGCAAATACGTAAATAATAAGTAATCTTGTAATCCTGTCGTTCAACTATGTGAGAATTAAACTTGTGTCTGTTATAATTGAACTAATATGATACCACAAAATTATTAAAAAAACTAAATTCTTTCAATCGCACTTAATAGAATTTTGTGAAAAATAACAAATGTAACTAAGCGTTCAAAATGTTTAAATACTAATGATGTGCTTTGACAGAGTTACAGGAGTATAGATTTATGAAAAATTATTGTTGAATGTTTCAGTATTCTCTCGTGAAAATAAAGTGTTTAGGAAAAACTAATATTATATTTTCGTTGCGCTTAAACGATAATAAATTTAAAGGTGCTATTGGAGTTCTCACATACATGTATATTCAACATTATTTCGGGAAGGCTAAAGGCTTAATGTTTTCTCACCTTCCTTCTTCAGCCCGCCAATTAAATTCTGCTTAGTTTGATTATAGATGTGTATTTATTTAAAATTTAAAGCACATTATTTTGTGATGTGATACCGTTATTGAGTTTCTACATTTTTTTAAAAATAACGTTACATGCAAAATGTCAAAATATTATTTTTGTACGCATACTTCTTTATTTATTTCATTGCCTACAACATTTCTTTCTAACAAACTTTTGTATCTTATTTACATACTTATAAGTAAACAGCACAGTTTTCATTTGTCCTTTAGTAATCTCTTTCTTAATAAAATAATTCTAGGCCTTATTGTAGTATTTTTCAGTATTTCAGTAACAACGTTTAATACCCTTTTTTAATGATTTTAGTTGCTTTTCCTTTTGTTTTAAAGAGAAGCTTCATACCTAATATATTGTAGTTTGTATTTTTTATTATTATTCAGGAGCAAATATACAGCAGCATAAATTTTCTAAACATATAATTCATTAATCATTTAACTACATACCGGTTCCTCCTTGATCTAATCCTGGCGGATTTAATTTGTTGACCTTCATTGGGGTATCAAAGTTGTTTTGTGGAAGCATTTCGTTCTCTTTGTTGAAAGGAGGTGGCTTCAAAGGAGGAGTAGAACCAAACGGAGCGGGCTTCATATTCATTAATGGTGCGTCTATTAAATTGCTTTCCAAGTCGTTTACATCTGATGCGTCTGTGAATGGAACCATTATTCGTTTTATATTTCTAGTCTACACATGTTCTCAATAAAAGTCAATAAAATCCATGGAATTAGGAAAAGATTTGCATATTACATTGTTCCAAATATAAATCGACTTTTCCACTCAAGAATCATGCTCAAAATTTAAGCTCGACCCATATGAAGGTCGACGTATGTTCTGTCTTGATTTATAGCATGTTCACATCGATTTATATTCAGGAGAACGCTGACATAGTAAAATCTAGTAATTTTCGTTTTTAGCAGTGATCCTAAATGGCTTCTGCAGAACTCTGTTTTAAGTTTTAGGAACATTCCCTTAGTAGAACAATATGCACATGAATTCTAGTATTTTTACTCTTTTATTACTTTAAGTCATTGTTAGTTGATCTTTAGTGCAAAACAAAGTGTTTTGCCATCATTCTTATGTTGTCTTACCTTTACTTTGCTTTATATGAAAGGAAACTGACGTGCAGACTTCTAGTAACTTTGAACTAGATATCAAAAACTTGATAAAGTGGAAATAAGGTGTCCACAACCAAAGCAGTTGAACCAGCAAAAGGTGGTATGATACAAATTTTAAAATCATGATGGTGAAATATGCAGAACGACATAACAATTATGAAACATCCAGATGGTTTTGGGTGTTTGAGAAAAATGTAAGTGATTGGAAGGGAATTGTACTGCAACTAAGGACCTCCTGTGCTACAGGAAAGAATTTTCCAAGTCCAGATATCGCAAATTTAAGACTCAATAACAACAGATGATGGTGTTTATCACAGAAAATTGATCAGAGCCTCGAGTCGCATTGAAAATTTCACCAAAATATAGCTTTGGAATTTGTACGTGCTCATCTCAAATTTCAAAGCAAGTTTAGAATGCAGGAGGATGATCAGTAGAAACGTTCTTTCTCTGCAAAACGGGCAAGGTTGGCACAACTTTTCAACGATTTTAATGAAAAATTACTTGAGTATCAGCGTTATGTGACAAACTGAACAAAATCTTATAAATTCATGCTGGAACAGATTCTAAACGCAAGAGAAAGAGTAATTTATATCTATACGTTAACGAAGGAAACTCTTAATGTTAAAGGGGCAAAGTCTGTTCTGGTTAGAACAACTGGAAGTGAAAAGTTTCGTATTAAAGTTATGTTGTGTGCTTTAGCTGCCGAAAGGAAACTTCCAACTTTCGTTATTTTGAAGCATAAGAATTTGCCGAAGGATAAGTTGCCGGACGGTGTTATTGTGAGTGCTCAGGAAAAGGGATGGCTGACCGAGGAACTTATGAACGATTGGCTTCTGGTCGTTTGATATCCAGGTCCCTGATCTTTGCTGAAACAGTGAGCTGGTTTTGGTTTCTTTCAGCGGGCATGTTTCTTTCATATGCTACATGTTGTTACAAACGAGAATTTCAATAACAGATTGCGATCCTTGTACACGAATTGGTTTCTTTAAGGGAGACATCAGCTAACCTAGCAGAAAAAATAAAGGAATCCATGTCATCACTTCTTCTTCAAATAATCATCGCTTCATGGAGAAGAGTATTCAGGGAAAGGATCATCAAGGAATTGAAAAAGTGCTGTGTATCTAAAATACTGGATGGACAGCAAAATGATATTTTGTAGGACAATGGAAATGATGAGCAAAATCATACGCTTTCAAGTGAGAGGTAAAGTGACAGTGGAGAGGAATACAGCATTATGTTAAGAGAAAATCAGGAGGTCAGCAACAGCCATGGTCCAAGTTGAAGCGAGTAGAATATGAAAGGACGTTCTAATAAAGCAGAAAACTACAGTTCTACATAACTGATTCAGTAATACTTTGAATAGTAACACTTATAGTACCCACATATAGTACAGTATATTAAAATTCAATACAATTTGTAAAAGTTCTGTACTTCTCTCAATAAAAATTGTTAATTACACAGATAGTAACAGCTTGACATCTATTCGGTCTGAAAATTATCTTAAAAACAAAGGACGACTCATATTCTGTCGACTTATATTCGGAAAAATATGGTAATTTATCCCTTGGTCTGCAAGTTAAGAGTGAAATATTACAGGCAATCTTATCTGAAACACTTAAATAATATAGTTTATCTCATTGTCTTGAGAAAAACTTAGGCAAAGAGAGTAGTTACAGTAAGTTCTCACGCTTTGTAGATATCCTGTCGCTCTTGAAATTGATGGATTAATATTACGTCTTGTTAACATTACAAATAAGAGGATGTTTTTTCAGCGTTACACGACGTATTACATAATTCAATTATTGAGAGTTAAGTGTGTACCCAACAGTATATGATAATTTTGTACAATATAATTTGTATTAGGTTACGATAATTCTGAAATATGTTTAAATAATATGGTACTTAAATTCAGTGCTGACAAAATCAAGTGCCAAGTTGAAGTAGCTGAAGTAATTCTTAGATTTCTATAGATGATAGCAACCTGATCTAATGGTTCTCTTCCCCTGAATACATATATATTTCTGCTGACGTGGTAATGACAACATCTTTCTTCAGAGTTGGAACCGATAAACGATGAGTATGGAGATGAAATTTCCTAAAACAAATCGATTAAAATACAATGTTGTTTAAAGCTTACCTCTTAACTTTCTTTTGACATCCGGTGAATCTGAAATTAAGAGAGAAATTATGAAATCATATTTTATAATTAAAATATTAATGTTTTAATTACTTTACTACCTTCTTTGTTAAACATTAGGAAATATATCTGTTCATATGTTACCTATGTGCGAACATAATATATATTAAATGCGAGAGATTATTATGGTGTCCATATATTGTTCCCAAGAATGAGAGTTTGCAGTTATGAGCTAGATTTTTCAACAAATTATTAAAATAAATATTCTAGTAAAATGTAACTAAACAAATGTAACGCTATTAAATTTCAAAAATATACTTGAAAATACAAACCTAGGGCGACAATGAATACTCACAGCGAAAACATGTAATGGATCTATCTTCTCTGACTATGTAATATATACACTAATGTTCAAATCTTATCATAAATCATTCTCGCTTACTAGATTTAGAACGATCACAACTAATGGAATAGTACTCTGCGACGACCACTATTTCAAGCAAAATATGTACAAATGTTCAGGTCTGACGTTTCAAAGAAGAATTCGGAGACATTGGGCATTTGAAACTTAAATCTCAATAACTTTAGATTCTTTATAGTTATTCTAGAAACAGTGTATAACTAACAAGTTTACGTACGAAAAAGAACAAGTTGAATATCACCACATTACTGCAATTTTATTGAAAATTTGTAATTAAATAGAATTCCAAGATAGAGAGAAGTTTTTTTTGTTGTAGATACGAGAATGGAAGCTATGCTGTCAACTTCATACTGAAATAAAACATTCTCAATTGAACAATTTATATTTTCTCTTTTGTTCTCTTCTAAAAATTTCTATGTTGATCTTTTTCATATTTTAATAAAGATTTAGTTCTGTCAAAATATACAAAGTAGCAACAACAGAAAACAACTTAAAACAACTAAAATCAGCATAGAGTAAGTTGTAAGGTTCCGTTCATAATAATCACCTTTTATCTTCGATGGAAAGGTATATATATATACATATTTCTTAATGCTCTAAAATTAAATGTATTTATAGTTAACACGCTTTTACCCAATCTTGCTTTAAAATAAGTCTAAAATCATGATTAGAAATCTCAAGGGAAAGATTATGAACATCGAATATGGAACTAATTACATGTAAGAAATCCTGAGAAATTGTAGTGACATATAATGGTAGTGTATGGCAAATGAAATAACATTTTGTAAATTGATAAAACCGTTATTTATGAAGCGTACTATGCGATAGAAGCGATGGCTTTTTCAGCACTGAATTTCAGTAATGTGTTAGTATGCTAAAAGAGTTTCCTTCTTCTGAAATAACCGTACATGTGAAAAAACCCTCATAAATTTATTTAAAACAGATATGATGTAACGAAGCTTACTTACCAAGGAATACATGTACTGTTTGGATGTCAAGTAGTGTAACATTAAAATGCAAATTTTCAGAAGAAAACTATGTGGTCCAATATGTCATGAAAAGTACATATTTCTTTTATGCTGACAATCAAAAGTACAATCGTGAAGTTCTGAACATAAGTTACAACGTCTAATGCTGATTATTTAGAAAATATTATTTTAATGTGATTAAATGAGATGTTGAAGTTGCAAGAATTCTTCTGGAAAATTTTGATTTTGGAGTTACACTGCTTGGTATTCTAGTATTCCACTTACTTAACATACATTCTTCTTACATAACGAGAAATAATAAATAACTATGGTTTCGAATTAAGAAGTTTACAAATATTGTAGAGTCAACTTACCATCTGGCAGACTTTCAGCAATAAACTTTGCCAATATTGGAGCAAGAGTCTCGTTTCCCTTCATTAACAATTGATTAGACATTGACATATTCTTTTCAGTTTCTGGAACAAAACCATTATGCACAGGTTAAGTACAGTTTATTTTGAGGAACTTGTTTTTGAACAAAACAACATATTTGGGAATATTTTAGTTTATTTGATCCATAATTTTGTTGACGTTCAATAAAGATAGATTTATATTAATTTAAACTTCTGTCGAAAGTTTCTCATGAGATTTTGATTATTCTTTGCACTTTGTGATACGCTATATATTAGGAATTCAAGGAAGAGTAAGTATTTTGGACTTAAAGGTTAGCGAAGAGTGTTTCGTCCTTTCAAATTTAAGACTTGAGGCTTTGTTTAATTTTTACTTAGTATAAAATAGTTTTAATGATATAGATTAAGGAAGTGTATGAAAATAGTTTCTTATGTGTTCTTCGTGTAGTATTAATGTAGATGTTACAACTTCATAAAGCCTGATAAAGCCAAATGAGTAAATAATAAGTTAACTAAACGTAAACATATTTAAGTAATATCGACTTTACATGTATTAAAGAAGTGATTACTAAAATTTAACTCATCAAAGAAAATTCATTAGATGAGGCTTATAAGCGAAATGTTGATCTAATACCTATGCAGTAGCCGCGCGTAGCATAGTCCCTAACGCTTCGCCTTCTGTTCAAGCCGGTCCCGGGTTCGATTTCTGGTGGGGCACTCTGTCGGAAAAGCGTAAAAAGCTTTTTGAGGTCAGTCATTCTTTCCTTACCCACACCAGGTAAATGCCAGTCTTGTACTTAACTTATAGGTCCCAGGCCACTCCCTCCCTTTCCCAATCCTTTGTTCCTTACCTTTATTCTCATTTGTTATTGTTATTGGAGTTATTGTTATTGCTACTTATTTGTTATTGGAAGTACTATGAACCAGTTTCAACATATTACTTGGAAACAGTAATAAAGCTTATTTTGCAGTTAAAATTATAATATGATTTACTGAAAATCTTGTAGTAACTTCTCCGTATATAATATACAAGAAGAATCATACTAAAGCTATCTTTCGGGTACAAGCTTTGCTTCAGTAGACTTAAATCCTATTAAAACATCTCGCTGAATAAAACAATACGTTTATTGCAATAATTATTAACGTGCAACAGTTTCTCCAACTATCAAATTGGCTTCATCAAACATTATCTCTATAAATATTGATGTACATGGAGATGTTATATTTTAATTTTCGTTGTAAGTAGGATAAATCATGCTTGAAAGTAAGTCGTTTAGGAAAATTTGTGAGAGGTGTCGTTTATTACAAGAATTCTATTTTCTTGTGGACTTCCATTGGAATTAGCCGTGTTGTAGTCGTAAATAAAAATATTTTTCTTTATCAGAAAACTTTAACTTTATCTTTTATTCCTAATTGAGGAATAGCTTTAAATTTTTACATGAGAAGATTTATTTCTATGAAAGTTGCCATCTGTGACCATGCTTACGTAATGCATATTATGCACGTACAGTCCTCTAATATTTCAGGATTAAGTTATAGTTACACAACCTAGAACATATTATTTCTTCCTGCCTGTAAAATAATAGCTTATAAATTGTCCACACCTTTGAAGTTTTGTCTTATAATTGTGATTATGAATGATCAATAACTTTATGTTTTAATTTGAGGTTAATATGTTCTTAAAATATTTGTTTTCATGGAGCAAAGTATTCTCATGTCTATCCGTAAAAAATAAGTCATACAAAACATATGAAATTAAAAATAATAAAATGATGACTTTGTGAGAAAGTGTTCTGTGGACACTAGAAACCAAAATATACCAAAAGAAATATCATGAGAATGTATTAGTCCGAAGTTGAGAAGTTAAACATGAATTCAATAAAATGCTCTACATACATGTTTGTGCATCTAATATTTGTTCAACCAATTACATAAACGACAACTATTATGTATTAAGCATTTTATTTTCTAGAAACTCCACACAGTGAATGTTCGTATTAACATGAATTACAGATGAAACTCATTGAACAAAATATTGAAGTTAACATTCTTTTAACATCACTTGTCCTCATTACCCTATCTAGTGAAACCTTTCGTCTATTGCCGTTTAAGACAAAAAATGTTAAAATACATTACCATTATGTTTGGAGGCATCGTTTATACCCTGTAAGGGCTTAAATAAAACTTTCTTTGCTTCTGGTTTCGTCAACGAATCTTTCCCATCTTTTGTTTTGTTTTCTGCAACGGAAATATAGTATTCTTATATTATTCTTTACATGAAATTGAACATGTTTTTTTGGAACATACCGCATTATTAAAATTACAAGTAAAATTACATTGACTATTCAGTAAAAATTGCATCTTAATGAAATTAAGAATATTGTATCAGATATAATTCACTAAATATTGAATTTATATTTCTGGCGCGAGATATACGAGTTCCATTCAGATCCATCTAATACCATTTAGATATTACGTTAGTCTTTAGCTTCGCGTTTCATGTCGTTTTGATTCTAAAACTATGTATATAACGAAACAAATAAAGAATAAATGCGTATGCAGGTAACAGCACGATCACGTATATTTAAAATTTCATTAGCCAACCTGATAAACAAACTGATATGAATAATGAAACTGTATACTATTGGCCCAGAATGCAAGAGAATAAATAAATAGGAAATAATGTAAAACTGTTGTATAGTACGAATGTTTCAACGTTAGATACATATAATATTAATAATTACATCACAATATTTATCAATGAAGCATCAGACATCCCAAACGTACCGTGTGCATGAGGTCTAGTTACTAGATTATATGCAATACATTAGCTTTTTCCATTTTCATCGATTAGACCTACAAATCATAAAATTATTTACATACCAAAAGGAACTTTTCAAGTATAAAAGAATAAATAGATGTAATCCTGCTAAGTTGTAGAATATTCGAGTAGGATCATGGCATGCAGAATTAGGCAAATTAAATTATCGCAGGTAAGCAGTTGGAAAAGCAATTGGAAACTTAAAGGAAGTATAAAATATCAATGAGAGGCAGAGACGATATATTACGGGCTGTATTAGTGCTAGTTTACACATTTATACAATGATCCATTCTTATTATCAGAGTATTGGAAATCAGTAGAGAACAACAAGCATCACCTGGTAATTTATAAACCAGGATCACTTCACCTCAGGATAATGTGGATAGATGACCAAAATTTGTAGATGAGCAAACATACTATCCTTGTCTCGCGAAATATGGTCTTATATAGTACCATATCAATCCCCATATTGTTATATCAATTGCCGTTTTGTAGTGCTTGAGTCATAAAAAAATTATTGTACTGAGACTTGGAAAATTCTGTATAGTTAATAACTAATAGTCTTCTTTGAAATTCAGCTCACTAAGGTCACAGTACTATTTTATAATCATTGTTGTCGAACGTTTCTATATTAGATTTTACTATCATGTCATATTTCTGAATAAAAATGATCTTTTATTGGTCTTCTTTTAATTAATATTTGATTTACAAGATACATCCCTCTTCGAAATTCGTGAAAAATTGATTCAGATGCAAATTTCTCAATTTATATTGTATTAATTTTAGCCTCCCGTACCGGTAATTTGCATATTTACGGACCTTCATCTGTACGGAATTCAACCATACACTATAACGTGCCGACATAACATTTATTTTAGATTTCTAGATGTAACTGGACATGAAAGCGTTCATATTCAAAACATTGGATTATCTATTGCTTCTCTGGCATCTGTTACTCTTCCCGGCCGCCATCTTCGATCCACCATATTGGATTTAACTTTAGTTTTCTGTAAATGAGAATAGGGACAAATGATACATCAAATTCACGTACAATTTCCTCAGAAATTCCTCAGATTCAAAATTTGTTCATAGTTATCCGACGATAGAACTTCCTCCTTATTTTGCTCCAAAACATTGAAATGTGATTTGGCACGTAACGCCGTGTTATCCCTGAATAGAAGACAACAAAGGCGAAAGCAAACATGCTGACACCGTAGGTTTGTGTAATTCTTTAGAAATTAATTTCACACAATATCATAATTGAATGTACTTTGATGTATACTTTGTAGATAGCTATTCGTCACTCTTCAGGATCAACTCTTTGCTTTTTCTCAATGCAGCGTCATTGTCAGTGGTGAACTTCAGGATTTGGTAAGTACGATATATAGAGAATTTTTCTTCCGTACTTTGACAGTGTCATATAGTGGACAATCACCGCCATACGCGTGGATTAATTCGTCATTTATTTGTACTCTGGTGCCTCAAATACGAAATCGTGATCATAATATGAGTTTCTGTTTGCTCTACCTTTAATCTTATTGACAACTAGCGCTATTGGTAAAGATAATAAATAAAGTACATGAATAATTTTAACCCTTTTAGGATTTCCACGTTTTGAGGTCAGTTTTAGACTTTCATTCAAACAGCTATTGCCTCCTTACTACTTATCATAGAACCATGGTTAATACATCGTTTTTTGAGGATAGAACATACTTTATTTATCTACCACTTCTTTGTCCGTATTATACACCAGAAACGAAAAAATCGGGAAAAAACAGGAGATTGTTCGAAAAAAAAGGAACCCATATTTCTTCAATAAATATACGTAAAAATATGTGGTATGTAAGAATTTCCGTGCAACTTTTTATAATGAGATCATAATATTCCCTATTCCTGGAATACTACTGTACATTACACACATATTTTAATGTACATGTCGTGTCTGTAAAGCTGGATTCCTTACAAAACTGTTTTTTTTTCAATTTTATGACCCTCATGTTGTTTTAGTAACACATTACTTGTGTAATTTATTATTTTGTAAGCCTATGTTCTTAGAATTATAGTGCTTAAGAAACTTTAGCGATTGATCTAATTTTCTGTAACGTACCTTTGTCTTCCTTGTCATTTGGAACTTTACCTGAAGAGAAAAGTCAAGTATATTATTTGGTTTTTATGTGTGTTCAATATATTTCATAATACTTAGTAGTAATACATACAGACCTTAATTGGTGTTGGAAGAGTTTCTATACACACTCATAATTAGTTTCTGTCCAAACAATTTGTTATAAAAATAAACTACCGACCTAATTTTAGCTTCGTTTTAATTTAAGATAATATAAGGTTTAAACTCAAGATATTCACTATATGTAAATACTGACCAAATTTATTTAATTCTGGTGAGCCTCTCTGTCTGACAATGATATCAATATAAATATCCTGAAAGGTATGCGAATACTATGGGTGTTCTTATTACTTCATTCAATTTTGATGTCTACTTGAATAAAATAACATGATTTAAATTGCAAAATTTATTTTACTGTGACATGATTATATATACATAACCTAGTTATATGCTTTATGTTATACAGGGTGTACTCTTATTAAAGCGACGAAATAAGTATAGAGTTGCAGAAATCCAGTAATAAATTTTGATAATTGACATCGTCGTGATAGTAACTCATCAATTTCCTCCTAAAACCTACGAGTTAGCCTTTCCTGTAGGCTCACAGCATAAAACTGAACACTATAGTCATTAGACACAGTACTCCAATGGTCAGGTTATTGAGATTGAAAGTGGATGTTGCTAAAAAGACTTACAATGATTTATTTTGCTAGTGAGTTTTGTACACTGAAAGCTAAGATAATACACATGTGCATGTAAGAAAGGGCTTTATTACTCATTGGCGCATAGTATCCAACCTTTCATTAAATCGAAATACCTAGATGATTTCTGGTTATACACAACACAAAAGTGACAAAACAAAATAAATTTAGAAAGTTTAACTTTAAAACAAACTTAAACTTTATATACATTAATAGTGTATCAGCATAGAAGATGAAAATGAAATGAAATCTTTAGTTTTACGTACCACGATTATGCCAGTTAGGCTAAAGGAGACGGTGATTATGAGAGATGAATGGAAATGGTGAAATGAAGAAAGTGGTAGGACACGGGAGAACCCCGAGAAAACCCACGGGCACAGTGTTTGTCCCCCACAAAGTCCACATGGCGCGAGCTAAAGTCGAACCAAAGACACCAAGCATCGGTGGTAAACGCTCTACCACTGAACCACCGTGCCCCTTGTATCAGCATAGGAGAAAATAATGTAGGAAAAATATGTTTATTAGCACCATGTCGCAATCAAAATATAACAATAAAGCGTGTGCAATAGAAAGAGTGCCCATAATCAAAATTTAACATAAAAATATAGTACAAGAATATTAATTCTATATTTTGTCAGTTTAAAATTGATAATGTAGTGAAAAATGATAAATAATATGGAATTATCATGCGGTATAAAATTTTGTAGGAAAAACATATTGGATATTTAAAACAGTAATACTAAAAGTAAAGTAATGGTGAAACATTTGTTATTGAGAAAATCACTATAGAACCAAATGTTACATTTCAATACATTAACACATTTAAAATACAACAGTAGGAAATAAAATGTTCTAACTTATTTATATTGGAATGAAGGCATCACTATGAAGGCAAACTTTTTGTTAAATATATTGATAATTGTAAATTCTTAAATAAATGAAATTCTTCAATTTATATTAACCCGGTGTTTCCCGTAACATCATGCACTATTAAACGCGTTTAATTGATTATAGGTTAAAGAATTGAAATAAACTTTTACAGCAAGGGGATAAACTTTAATTATAGTAATTATTTTTGGTTAATTTCTGAGGAAAAACAAAATTTTAAACTTACACAAGCAATATCCGTGAGCCTTATCTTCACACCCATGACCTAAAGAGAATTTGGTTAGTTTAATTTTATTATAACAAAGCAATTAGAATAACATTTTATAAAAAATTTACGTACTAGTTCGAGAAATTGGTCGAAAAGTGTAATATTATTTCATAGAAACTATTACAAAGATGTATTAACTAGAGGAGGTGTGTTTTAGGATTATAATGCATACTGTTCTAAGCACTTCGGAAATTTACATAACTTTATAACGTATCTAATGGGTTATGTGTGCTGAATAACTAAACAACCATGGGTTATACGTTGCGATAACGTATATTCATTCTGACAGAGTAGAGCAAATATATAGTTTTACCCAGAAGGCTTACACAGAGAAGTTAGGAAAATATTACCAAAACAAAATCTGAATCAAACAACTGTAAAAGTTCTTGCAGATTGTTAGTGTAATTATGCCACCGACAAGTAATCGAGACAGGTTGTTAACACTAAGGTAGTTGTGCAGGATATATATATTATACGTCCAAAATCTTAATTCAATATCTTTTGAAACAGTCTGGATGTTGTTGGCAATGCAAATACTGCCTTAGGCAAGTATTTGATTTTGTAACGTTATGAAGTTAGTGAAATTGTAATCTTATGAAGTATCAGCAAATGCTGCCTTAAGATGTACGTAGATATTCGAAAAAATTATTATCGTAGGTTAATAAAATTTGAAACGCAAGAAGGAAAGGAGTACGTTTGCTAGTTTATGGACTGATGTATCATCGTTTCCACGTGGAGGGATAAGTTAAAGTCTTGAATTCTCGGATATGGACTTATACTAAACTACTTAAGCTGAAATACTCGTTTCGCCATTTTAGATGTGATGTGCTGTATCATGTTTTCATATATATATTACGTTCTCTATAGAGACAGTGACTTACAAATGGTTTATGATAATAATTAGAATGTCAAGAAGTTGTGAGTTACGAATTTGGAAGGTGCATTATTTGAACAGCACAATGTGACATCCAACACAGCTTCGTACACAAAGCGTAACTTCAAAAAATATTTTCGAAACAACAGATCACAAAAGAATTGATGCGACCATGAACTGAAGATTTATTTCCAGCAGGTTTCTTCTGAGCGACTTAGTTTAAGTTCTCTTTCAACATGGCACACCGCCGCACTGTTGTGAAGTCAAAAGACTTGACTACACTGTCGATTCCTTGATAACATTTCACAATGAAAATGGTTTTCAAAAACATGGCTAGTCATGTCCCCTTGTGTGAAAAGGAAAAAAAATAACAATAAATAATAATAATAATAATAATAATAATAATAATAATAAATGAGTTTTCATAAGTTTCAAATACAGGCTTTTTGAACATTCTTTATTTTTCCTTATATATTCAATTATCTTATTCGCTAACAAATTAAGAACTTTTAGTACTGATTAGTTTAAATATTGTTAAATATACCACAATTTATATACGTAACTTAAATGTATTATAATATTCAGTATAATTTATACTCACAGTCACATGAATGTTTCTCATTTCTAAAAGATGTGCTGCAATCTTCAAAAATAGGTAATTAGTATTATTTACTTTTATGTATTTTTTATAACAATTCATTATTTAATATTGAAATAAGTATATGTACGGTATGACTACATAGACTACAGTGCGTGTTACATTGATGTGTATCACATATTTTTGAAGGGAAAATCCATGGTATTTTTTTTGTGTTTATTAAGTACAGTAAATTTAATTAGACGTGATCGTTATGTAATTATTGTCAGATACACAATAGAGTAGCAAGAGAAATGACATTTTTTCATACGAGAAAGGATCTATGATAATAATGTGTGATATTATAATATCACCGCTTTAGAATTTAAAATAAAATATATTGCTATTAATTTACCAATAAAAATTAATGATCCGTATGATTTACTATCACAATAATGTTAATAACTTTATTCCCTGCCCTACTGGTATTCAATTTAATTTCGGAGAAATAAAAACTAATCATTTTTCCAATGAAAACATTGAATTGAAACTGTGTCTCTTACTGATTTATCAATGAATGAATCATCAATAACTGAAGAAAAACGGAATACTGTGAGATAATATCAATGAATTTTGAAACAGATTTCTAACAGTGACCCATGAAGTTTCAAAATATCTTTATATTTTGAATGTTATTCCAACTTACATTTACACGTGTCGAAAACTTAAACACAATGACTTTTCGAGTATATAGGGCACGACGACCGTAAAGAAGTCACACCAAATGGAACACAGATATCAACATATCACAAATAAAGGACACACTAACACGGATCATGCCAAATTGGAGGGAAACATGGTAGAAGGGGTCACACAACATAAACCCAAAACTTGGTACCAAAATACACATACCACGAAAACACTGTGAGTCGCATGGCGGCATCGAAAACCGCTTAATATGTAATTTGGTTGCAACAGATTGACTACTTAGTTTAATGTAATGCATATATGTAACACTACAATTTCTTTTCTATGAATAAGGTATCCATGTTTTCAAATTATTATGACAATAATTCATTGTGAAACAATTACTTAAAGAGAAGTGTTTTCACTAACAGTGAAATGAATAAGATTGGAATTTATGGTGAGATTCAGTTCTTATTTGTGGGAGGAAAACAGCAGCATAGGAAATTCATAATAATATCTCATCTGCATTGGGTGATTCCTGTAATTCCTACGAAACTGTTGAAGTTCGTGTAAAATTAAGCCTGGAATGTATATTCGGTTGCTGGGGCATACCAATAGTTATACTTATCGCCACTGCGGCCCTGTTTTCATGTGTATTGATTGGTACTTCCTTGTATTGTCACTCTAGAGAAGGTGTTTTCCAATGGTAGTTGTGAAGCCATTGAATAGAGCTTCCGTTTATGAATACAAGACAAATAATTGGCGGGATTCTGCAGCACCCTATGTGTCTGTTTACGTTTGTGAAATCCAGTGCTGTTGAAAACCGTTTTAGGCACTTCACTTGTGTTTATGTAATATTTTCTGATGGCTAAAGTAAGTGCATGTTCAAAGAAGTTTACAGATTTACTGAACACACAGGGCCTGAAATTATTCATTTTTACAACGAAACAAACGGAAGTATTGACTGTTACGTTCAGTTACTTAAGATATGTAGTGTCAACAAAAAGCATTGCGTTTTCCTTATGGTGTATGTTGGATCAGTTTGGTGTTAAATAATAGTTATGTTCTCCAATATTGTGGATCAACAAAAGGATATCGTACATAAAGAGTTTCTCAGGGCAGTTTCTAGACTTTACGTGAAGGGGCGCCTAAAGAAGAACATTCGTATGAATTTATCTATTGGCATCAAAATATTCTTTGTATTGAAGGCCACCTGCCATTAATGAATGGTTCTTCATACTGGTCTTTCAAAGCAAGCACGATGTCGAATATGCCCCAGAAACAAGGGCAGGAAATTTAGTTTTGTACCAGATGCAAGATGACTTTTTGTCCTGAGCACGAAAAGGAAGTGTGAATGTCATGCAGTAAAAAGTAGCTATGTTCAAAAGTGCAGAAAATGATATGTATTCTCATATGTGATAAAGTGATATAAATTTGTTAAAGTTCGATTATTATTTCTTTCAGTGGTAATTAATTAATTAAAATACAGTGTTCTGACGTGTATATTAATGTTGGCATTTTGTGTGTATGTGTCTTTGAGGGTTAATTTAACCGTGACCTTGAAACAGAACAACCACATCCTGCAACTCGAAATCATGGTAAATTGCCACAAATGATCGATTATGTTTACGATTTTGATATAACAGACATATGGCTAGACGTGCGCGGCACAGTAGAAGACAGAAGAAGTTTAACTGTTTGCGTTCATCTCATTGTATATAGTGAATTACATATTAAGCATTGCGCAGGATGAATGTCGTGTTTACGTACTCCAGAGCATAGAGAAAATCATATCGATGGGCAATAACTAACTACGCTGCGATAGAAACTTCTGCATCTTGCGTCCCCAAATATAGCTTTCTCTTCTAATCATCTCTTCTTGAAACTGAACAAGTTTTGGTAGCATGAAAATGTGGGTCAAATACAGGATCGCACAGAAAGTAAATGAATTCTTTCTAAGGCTCAAAGAATCTCATTTCCGCGAAGCAGTCACGAAACATAAGGCGAAGAAGAAATATTTCATTATGAGAAAAATATGTATGATATAGTTCTATATATGATTACTTCGTTTTGATTACATATTTATGCAAACCTTTCTAAATGACATTAATTTCAGTACTATCAACAAGGTATACAACAGTTTCACTCAATGATTATTGAACTACGGAGTACTACTAAAATAATTTCCGTGAAAGTAAACATAGCAGTTAAACACACTTAATCATAATTTCTCGATCCACCAATTACTTATACTTTTATATAAAGTGTACCTGCCGTACTTCCTATTAATGTACCTCTTGTACAAAATTAGAAAATGGACATTTTAGAAAGTAGACTATATAACGGTGCTAAAGTGCTTTCAAGTGACCTATCCGTTAAAAATACATCCGTAATTAAAAAAAAATATTTGTGAGGAGAAAATGAAATCATATTTTTGGATAGAATGGAAAATAAACGATAGGTGTTACGAACAGGAGAAAGAAATACACAATGTGCTGTCATTGGAAGACAAGAAAGATTTAATGAAAACAGAAGATTCTACAATTAACTAACAGTACTAAAACATAAAATTGCTCTTTTAAGAAGAATGGATTAGCTTAGATTCGTGGTGTATGATTTTGATTAATTTATAAGCAAATTATCTTCTAATAACCACACAGTGATGACAGTTATTTTTAAATGCATATATTATAGTAATGAAATTTGAATGTGTGGTACTTACTGTTTCTAATGCTCTAAAGCTAAATGCCATTGTGTATAGGGACAAAGTTAGATTATTTATTAGATTATTGGATACTAGTGTAGATATTTTTGGACTTATTTCTAATTTTCTTTATTGCTTTCATAATCTTATTTACAAAGAAGAAAACTGTCTGGAGCGCAGTACGAAGTCTTAGTTAATTATAACCAAAACATAGTTTCTAACATTCCCTTTCCTAGACAATACTACTTCTCTTCCGAGAGAATGATTAACTATAATGTTTATGAAAGTGTATAACTTATGTGAATATAAATACCTGTGTAAACAGCTTTGAAGTGATGATCTTTATCTATGCTCCATTCTGAAAGATTTTAAAGTAAACAGTACAGGCCATAGTACAAAAATACATCACAATCTAAAACTAATTTGGTACTTTCACTATTGAAGTTATGTATTTATGAATATTTCAGAATCCTGCAGTTTGTTCCAATGTTTAATATATTAGAAACAGGTATTCCTGGCAAAAAATGTGTTGAATATTTGGATGGAAGTTGAGGTGGACTTCATGCTATACTTCGGATAAAATTGCTACTAAACTTGCTGAAACACTATTTTCTCAGCTACATAAATAACTACGATATAAACATTACACAAAGTACACAAAGTAAGAAAACTATTAATGCTACAGTTATTGAGATTGGTACAAGATTGAAAGAGAAACAACTATGAGAAAATGTTGAACACGTAGTCTGTGAAAAGCTGTTTAAAGCTAGTCGAAAGAGAAACTACCTAAAAAGATGTTCACTCTTTAAATGTTAAATGCCAGGTATGGAATTACTGTATCATGGTACAAACCCAAATAGGTTTCCAACATAACTACTAGCCAACTATCACTAGCAGAAAGTTACTGTGGGACTTCTATGTAACAGCCAGACTGACTCCGTCTCGTAGTAAATCTATTAATGAGGTTTACGAAATCCTACCTCGGCTAAGGATTAAAAGTGTTGATATATATTGGCTCTTATTTCTTGGTACTTGGTACTTTGATTTGCATTTCATAAAGTAATCATCATACGATAAATTTATGCTCACTGTATTAATGTGATAGTTGCTGTCCTCAAAACATTTTATATATAATATTTAAATTTGAAAGCTGTGGACTCTTATGGATATTAAGTAGTCACTAAATTGTCACATTAACTACTTTATCAATTCCATTCTACATGAAACTTGCACAAAGTTTCTGGTAATTGTAAATTTGAAAGGAAAAGTAAATAGCTAAGTCAAATCTCACTTATCAATATTATTATCGTACATGATTTAGCAAGTTTCATTGTAAAGCAATAGTGTTTTGTCGTGTTCTTTTATGTAATGAAATCAAATACATTGTCGTGATGTTTCGAAGGATAAAGTTACGTGTCTTTCCTAGATATATGATAGACGATTGACTTTGTGAAATGTTGAAAGCAGAATATATATATATATATATATATATATATATATATATATATATATATATATATATATATATATTTAATGAAGTTATTGTTTAGCATGTACATTTGGAATACGTAATGTCATTTGGAAAATTGGCGCCGTGTTATTTAAAAAGAAAGAAATTTTAATATGAATTTGTGACACTGGTAATTTGGCCGTAATACAGAGCTTACAAATGTGGTCCTACCAATATGTACATAGTATATTATTTTTGGTTTTTCTTGCTTACCCAAAAATATTTCGTGGACGTTTAAAGAAGAATGACACTCCCAATATATAAATATAAGGCTGGTTTCCTTTTCCCTAAACGTTGAAAACTTTCTCGTTAATTCGCAATATTGCGTGCGTCACTTTTAGAGTATATGTGTTACTGTTGGTAGAATGTACACAATAAATTGGTTAATATCTGCTGCTTATTACTGCACACTTTTCACGTACAGTACATAAATGACTGAATGATCAGATTTTCAGTAGTGTAAGGTGTATTTTCTTGTCTGGCACAGATTTTTCATAAATAAAACAATTGTTTCCTTTATCACTAAATAGCAACTGCCGCTTAGATCAAAGATAACAAACACAACCTATAACTGAATTGTGTTCATCAGGTTATGACGTATGATGATGATGTACATTTGATAGAAGATACAGGAGGACAATGGACATGCAGAGAAGTTTTTGAACACTAGCAGAAACATGGGTTCAGGAATTAATGCAGAAAAATCTAAATGTATGGAAGTTCCCAGGGATTGTAATACTAAAAATTCTGGAGATATGAAAAATATATAAAATACTTTCATAAAAGTAGATAACTTCAAATATTAAGCGTCAGTATTAACAGAGGAAAACATACCCACGTAGAAATTAAATGTCTACTACATCCAGAGGATATGTATTGTTATTTACTTCAATATAGTTTGTCTTCGCGAATTACATCGAACAAGTAGAAGACTAAACTATATAAAAAGATAATATTATTTGTTGTTCTGCATCATTGCGAAACATAGTCGCTTACTCTGAGGTATAAACACAAGCTGAAAATATTTGAGAATAAAATCCTGAGGCGAATAATTTAAGAAGAATGTACATGGTGGAAACTTTATAATTAGAATTTACATAATTTATATTATTTACCAAACATTGTTAGGGTCATCAACTCTGGGAGGCTCAGATATGTAGGTCATTTAGCCAGAATGAAAGGAAGTGCAGAAATTCGAAACTTTAACTGAAAATCGAGTCCTAAAAAGACCATTAGGAAGAACTAGAGCAGATGGGAGGGCAATATAAGGATATATATCTCTAATAGTAAGACAGATTATTTTTCTTTTGATATTCTTACGGTTAATATTACAAATTTCGTTCCTGAAGTACATACTTTGTCTTTGTAATTATACATCATAGGCTTAAAGAAAGTTCTCTTCTGGTATGGCAATTAATATGTAATAATTATTAATTACTATCCAATTATTTAGATTAGTTCTTAGGTTGTCAACTTATTTTATGTACTTACTTGAAGGGTTTCTAGGTAATAATATTAAATCATCATTTGGTTGTGCCGTTGAACAAAACCATATCTGAAATCATACATAGAAAATAAATCCAACTATTTCGATTCAACATTTCGTCAGAATTATCACTGTTATGGAAAAGGGATAGTTGGGAAGTTTTCGTAATTTACTTAACATTTAATCAATTTCCCTAGTGTATAAAGACAATATTTTGTCATCGTAATGGTGAAAGCAAAATGAATCATACTTTAAGGAATTGTTTTCAAGTCGTAAAAAAATGTTCGCTAAAGTGAACCATTACATATTAGATAATGAGTGCAGAGTCTATTATTAGGCGAAAAAATACCGACACACAAATTCGTTGAATTTATTACAAAGAGTTACAATTATTGGAATAACAGTTTTATATAGCTGATTAGACATGTAGAACCATGAATATCAAGACCGATTTCCATAGTTGTCCCTCCAAATCTTTGGATCACTGTACGCTATAGTAGAAATAATACATATTAAGCAGAAACACACAACAGAAATAGAAAATGCATTATTTATATAATTTACCTTGCACTAATGAACAAAATGAGATTGGTCATAGTAAGTAAAATATAGGTATACAAAGTACATGTAATTAGGTTACGAGGTTTCTAAACATGTTGTTAAACAAATATTAACTATCAAATTTAAATGTGATTCCTGATCCTGTTTTGTTTTTAATAAAACGATATAATGGCTATGTTAAAATTAAATCATCACATTAGTTTTAAATCAGTGACACGTGCCTGCAGCTTAACACCTGCTGGTCCAAATAGCTACATTTATTTCTATGTTTTTTACATTATTAGGATTTGCGCAATGCATATGATCAGACAATTGCCGTTTACTAGTAGAGTACAATATTCAAGTGTACATTTGTCTCTAAAGTGTTAATTTGAAGGTTTTTTCCGCTACTGTAATCACTCCATGTAACTGTCTATACATTTGTATCCGCTTTTCGTATGTCGCAGAGTATTGATAACAGATGAAGTTGTTTGTTCTTAACCCTTATCCGGACAAGACATTTTTGTAATGTAAACGGGCAACCGGGGCCTGTGAGGCCCAGTATATATATTTTAAGTTCAGAATACACAAAATCAATGCCTATTGTCACTTACTGTTCAGACTAGTCTAGAATGTACCGGTATATATTTTTGTCAAGTAGCGAAACTTCGTGTCAAGCGTGTAAGCCGACCAAGCAGAATAGTAAATCCGGTCCAGATATTTTTGTAACGTAAACGGGCAACCGGGGCCTGTTAGGCCCAGTATATATTTTAAGTGCAGAACACTCAAAATTCAATGTCTGTTGCCGCATACTGTTCCGACTAAAGGTTACAGTAGTCACCTGTTCAATATATAATTATGTGATCTAATATTTGACAGAAATTTCACTAAAGTTATACGGGGCCTCCTAGGCCCCGGTTGCCCGGTTACATCAGGAAAATATTTTCAAATTTAAAAAAAAGCTTTACCAACTCGATATGTTCATGATTTTAACTTCGACGAAAGATAGAAGAATTCAGTATTTTATGTCTTCGAAATATGTATGGTTATTGAGAAATTTTAGAAAAATAAAGCTACTGGTCCTCTGAGGCCCCGGTTGCCCGGATAAGGGTTAAAGCTGTTATCTTGAGTACATGTGTTCTGTGGTTGGATTACCGCACATATAGGTTTGTGGTGGAAAGGACCGTGACTGTAAAATGTATCGGGCTTCACCTGTCTCTCCCACATTTTCTCAAATCTCATATAGTCATTCACTGTGTTTGGTAATCCTTCTGTGCCCTCTAAATAGCATAGTACGGAACACAAAAATAAGAAAGATATGAATAAATCGAAGATGTACATTCGTTATATCTTTGGTAAAAAATTATACAGGACCATAATAATCTGACGTGATGTTTCATTCAACTAATGCGAAAAGTATATAAGCAAGGATAAATAACACTTTTTAAAGATTTGTACTTTAATATGTATAAATCCATAAAAATATAAGTACAGTTCTAATCCACAAATTGTAACATTGTAGGATACTAGTTTCTTAGAAGAAAAACAGCAACATCTTATGAGAGTTTAAGTATGTTCATATTGTTTCATTGCTTTTTGCTGTCTTATCAGAGTTAGTTATGCAATACTTCGACACTTAGTAAAATTAAGTGACTGGAAATATATTTGCTTGAATAATAGAATATTGAATATGAATGAGAGTGTAATATTCTATATATTATACAAATGATATAAACTTCGGTTTTGTAGAAAATCGTAGGGCGTTTGGAGTTTCAAATACTTTTTGCGGGAGGGAAAGCTTTGTTAATTCGGGAGTGGCAAACTAAAAGGCCACATTTGCGAGTCTTAGTAGCATAAATTCACAAAATTACTGGATCAATTATTGGTAACAGTTTTATCTTCAAATGAGAGAGGACGAGAGGAAAATGATTATGGAAGACAGTAGTAAAGGAAGGTTGTAACTTGTGAGTTTACAGCGATCATGGACGGTGGTCAAGTAGGTTATCAACTAATCCAGGCGTGAGATTAAGAATATAAAGATGTAGTTATTTACTTTATTTCTTGTAAAATATCCTCGATTCAAACACTGAGCTCAGAAAAATCAACTGCGAATGGCAAGACACAGTACATTTTGTACGTGACAGCAATCTCATTAAATACATGACTGTAGTCGCTGTATGCCCTACGACTGTGTATACAAGAGAATGACTGGTGAAATGTGATCAGAGGCTTGATAAATTATTTCTTGTAGGTGACTTATATTGCGGATTTCTCAACACTACGCAGTCTATTATATATATACATATACTTGCAGATAATATCAAGGGTATTGTTTCCAGTTGATCAGGATGGTCTTTCCAGAAAGTGAACACATGTTGCTCGAGGAGCGTCACACACTTTTCGAAGTTATGTTAATTTTGATGGAAAGTAGTCCAATGATTTGAGACTCTCAATTGTTGCATCATATTATTTCCTTTTGCTGGACTACGCTCCTTACTCGCATTTACTCCCTTTGTTCTATTGTCACATCAGTACTCACAATTAAGCCGCTGATATCTTTCCATTTCATCAGAAATATGTCTCGTACTTCTACAGTATGACACATAAAGGAGAGGTCCAGTTTGGGTCGTTGTGTAGCTCCTTAGGAAAGAATTATACCTGCTAATCTATACCATACTCATTTAGTTTATGTTGAAAGTGAGGCTTAGGAGTATAATGGTTAATTTCTTACGCAATTCATATCACAGTCTCAACTTTTCAATTTACCATCGGAAATACTGGCTGATGTACAATGATATAGGATAATACAAAATTCTCAAGGCAAGGTTTCAACAATGTAAAATGCACAACCTAGTAGGCCTTAACCAGTAAATGTTACAGTGCTTACTTGATGCACTTGGAGTCAGTGGTTCTATTTCAGGTCTCGATAATATTTTTGTAATACACAGACAACAAGTGTATAGTTTTTCTCAGAATTCTTCGGTTTTCTATCACCCGCTCAACACTATCAATTCAACAAATATCACCATATCTTTCATCTGCGAAGCATTGCTATTATTTAGCTAACTGAAACACGTGAATTTTAATTCACATTACGAATGATAAGAATTCAATATTAAAAGCCGAAGTTGTAAATATATAACTAGCGACTAGAATAGGATAGGAACGTATGAAGCGAGACCAACAATAGTTCATTGCTGTTTTGCAGTTATCACTATTGCCCTACAACTTTCAGATTATCATCTTGGACACTGGCAATGGATTTCAGACGGGCAGATCGTTGATTTCCGCCGTAATACATCTAAACTAAAGATTAGACCGAATAATCCCAGGCGCCACTGAAGCAAATGGTCTTTAGATTTATTAATACTATTTTAGGTTCCTGGATGTCGATGCGTAGCAAATGGCCCTCATTTATCTAGAAGTCATAGTGCGTATATTATTGGCATAATTATATATATATATATATATATAGATATAGATATAGATATAGATATAGATATGGATATATGCTGTCTTCAAAATAATATAATTTCTAAAATTTTGTGTTGTTAAGGTTTGTCCCTGTAATGGTTTTCTGAGGTTGCAAAACCAGTCGGAATTTTTTCTTGTCTACAATTATAATGCTTATGTAGAAGACATTTTGAATCGGGTCAAAATCTTACGTTTGAATTCATTGATTGTTTAATTTTCTTTCCGTGTTCTACAGTAATTTATAAAAACCATTAAACTTGCAATTTTCAGAGGGTGATTTCAAGCATTACATTAAACAATCTAAAATAAATTGTACATTGGAACAGCCCCAGAAATTAAGTATAGGGTCACCTAAATTTGTTTGTTGAATATATACGAATTTGAAGAGCATAATAGTTTATTCCGTCAGAATTCCCTGAAACACAATACATACGGAACTTCATCAATACATATGTTTGGAATGGAATATTCAAGCAATAACTTCAGAAACTAGTTGCACACAACGAAAAACAAAAGTGAATATAATCACAAATAAAGCACTTCAAGGAAGTGGACCAATATACCCATGTCAAAATTTAGTTTCTATATTTCAATAGTTTGTGTGGGTAAAAACAATAATGGTCCAAGAATCTAGTCCTTCACCGATTTATTTTATAAAAATCAAAATAGTCTTTGTGTCTACAAAGTTTGATGTATCTCTCGTATGACCAAGGACGCAGGAAGTAGCGTTTCATACAGGAACCTCTTTGCTTCAAAGCAGCCTCCAGGGATTGTGAGATAGGTAGAACCCCTTCGTCCAGTGCGACTTCCAGAGCTGTTATGGGTTGGTGGTCAGTGGTCAACTGATACCTCCACCAACTTTGGTTCCTCTTTTATAGGACCTCAAAGGGGCTCGTCCTCATTCAGTTCTCATCGTGTTGATTTTCGTGTCTTCCTTTTCAGCGTATAGTCTGCTTGTTTGTAAATGTTATCACATATCGTCCATAAATATGTGATTATGTTGTGACGTGGGAATCCTTACAATATAAAAAAGAATTTAAACCATGGCCTCTGACTTAAGTTAAAATGAACTTTGAAGTAGGGATCCTCTGCTCCTCTAACACAAAATTTTAACGTGAGTACTCTACATTTTTGAGTATTATGCATAACAATTTTTGTGAGTTTGACCGCTAATATGTTCAAAATTCTAGAGCGTAACGACACTTCTTGTTATATAATAGCTTAATCTCTACGAATTACTAATTGTTGTTTTTAAAAGGTAAGAGTTGATACTAAAATTCGGAAATTTTAATTATTTGTTTCAAGGGACTACTTGAGCTTTAAAAATATATTTCAAAGTGTTGACTCGAATCCTGTTCTAACTTGTTCACATTGATGTAAATAATGAGAGGAATTATGGGATGATATATCAATGTACATTCTAGTAGAAAAAACGTAGTTTTGAAATTAGTTAATGATTTGATATTCTCATTATTTCTCCCGAAGTCTTTATCTAAATATACAATATCAGCGTTCATTACACAATATTATTTGAAACTGTGTGTTATGACAGCGAAACTGAGTTTTCTAGTATGTCGATGAAATAGTTAAATACCTCGTGATCGTGTTTGTTTCTGGCCAAATATGTTATGCAATCTGAGCCTGATTTAGTCATCACTTACACATATTACAAAAATAAACTCTGAATTTTTAAACCTTGGTTTGATTTTTTAAAGAGAGATATAATAAATACATTTGCCGATTACTGTTAACGCTATTGTCAGTCTTTTTCTATCATTTACTCAGTGCAAAACATTTTATTGTTATTAGAAGGTGTATTAAAATTGACATAAAATTAAGTTTGTTACGTAAAATCAAACCTTAGGAGTTAATCAGACAAAGGATTTTGCAGTAGATGGAAAGAAGTGAAGGTTTTTGAGGCTTGATTGGAAATATACTTCTTATCGGATCCCACTGAATTCATAAAAGCAGACAATTTACGTATGAGTAATAATATGCTGGAATTTTTAAAGATTTTGATCGAATTAGTCACTATAAGAAGCAACACTGCTTGTTGTACATTTGAACCACCAAATCTCTAACAAATCTATATATCACATAAAATTAATTAATTTCAATTTTTGCATCCAACAATTATGATTGGAATCGGGAAATCTGTGATAATCAGAGAACTTTAAGACAAATAATCAACATGATATATCAACAGAAACCTCATACACCAGCTATGGAATCAGGTATCCTTAGCACCAAAGGACAGCTCTCTAGAAATACGACCAGGCTAGAACTAGAACTCCATTCAATAATGGTATTGATAAAGTTGGATAATTTTGTGTAATCAGTCTTATATATCACAGACCTATATGAAGCTTCATTGCAGCTTCGTGGTTAACGTAGAAACCTTTGGCAAAACACATTCGGGTTTGAATCCTGTGTGTTCTATGGTTTCTATGCAAGGCTAAGGTGTAGGTTCAAATCTCTCAGCGTTGTCGGTAGAAATTAAGAAAATTAAACGCGAAATCAACGAAACTGGCAAAATGAACATGCCATTAAATCTTATTACAGTATGTTTCACGATTGACACATTTTTATATCTAAAATTTATGTAAAGTTTTAGTTTTTGTTCGTCATGAAATGTATATAATTTTCCACTTACCTTTCGGTCTTGTTATGAGTAATATTAATATGTGTAATAATTTTAAGTATTCCCTTACCTCTGCTAAAAGCAATACGATATGTGAAGAACATAACTTCATTATTTGAGAGTAATGAAGCACTATTGTTCATAATTTCTTAAAGTTTACAAACAAAATTTGTTCACGTGTTAGCATTTTTTGTTTAATACTTCTTTACATCGATCTGCATAGAGAGCACTATTTTAGCATATAATTTACCCAGTACTTTCTGAATATCAGTTTGTTATTTTAGAGAATGTCGCTAGGTGGTACTGTGTTAGGCTATGATCCGGGATCTTGCGAATAAATAAGATCGAAAAATTATGTTCCTTTGTTTCATCGTGTGTTTAAGAAACTTCATGCACAATATGAAACCTTTTACGTGAAAGTTACATGGAAATATTGATAGTTATGAGCTTGCAGAAGCATTCCGCTGTTTAGTTAAGGAATTTCAAACAATATTGTTGACAATTTATGTTTTAAAAACATTCCATTGAATGATGGTTATCAGTATAATGTTTAAGACAAATCTTTACGTAAATAATAGTGTAAGTCAAGTGTGACGTTCAAAGATACATTTAATTAGGAAAACGGAACAAAGTAGTTGATGCAACTAAATTTTTGAGTTACATTATACAATATTTTGAAGAACGTAACCCAACTTTGGAAAATAACAACAGTGAATTATGAGAATTATATAGTTACGTACACATAATAACATGAACATTCATAGTAACATTGTACACAGATTTCTATAGATCTATTTCAACCAACGTTAGTCTCAAAAATCAGTGAACACTTATAAACAAATTAAAATAAACTTTTATATTCGAATCATATTAAGAAACAACCAATATGAAATGTTATGCCTCTTACAAAACTGAAAATATGCTACACAAAACTTTGAATTTTCTTGTTATATGTTCAAAGGTTCAAAACCGTGTGCCACAATAGAAAACAATTTTGAAAGTCTACACAGTTAACATACTAGTAATGTAAAAAGATCATGGGATCACACACTACTTTAAATTCAGTATTAACAAGTTTTGATTGTAATGTATCAAATACTTTTTAACTGCAGATTATGCTTAATACAGAATACACAACGTTTGTAGCACAAAATATATTTTCAAAAGTTGCTTATTGTTTAATTAAGCAACTTGATTTCTATATATTGAGACACGCAGGATCAGAGGAGGATGGTGTCCTTTGGTGCGACGAGACGCTGTTTCAAAGTTTGATAATACATTTTCCTAATATAGATGGCTGACGATAGCACTGAATAGGATCCTAAGGAAAATGTTCATAAAATACTTTGTATAAAATGTTAAATATTATGAAGCAGAAAGCTGATCACTAAGACAGGAAGGAAGGACGAAGGTTGAAGAGCATTCGTGATGTGGATAAACATAAAAAGAAGTTGAAGAATATTCGTGTGAAGGAAACATACTAGGAATGGAATTGTGAATGAGGAAATGCTAGTAGGAGTTGGTGAATAAAAATATAATATGAGAAGTAATTCACATAAAAAGAAAGTGGATACGTAATTGCTGGCAAATAAAAGATATAACTGAAGATTTAAAACAAAATGAAGTACAAAAATGAAAGGGAGAAACAAGCAGTATGAGTTGCTGAACGATCTAAAAGTTAATTCAAGCTATCAGAGAGAGAGAATAACAACAAAGGAAACTCGAACTTGATTTCCCGTGTGTTTTAAATCAGAATTCCCATCAAGTCTCACTGAGTTGTCTTTAAAGGTGTTAAAAGTGCTCGGAATACTACTTTTATTTCATATAAATAATTTGAGATCCCTAAAAGGGCACAAAAATTGCCTTGGTAAAAGTGGATTTCATTATTTGTACCAGAAAAAAAATAAATATAGTTTTATGTAGTTAATCAAAAGCTATAATGTCTGAAAAACTGAAAAGAAGTACGCTCGTATCTTGTTTGTTTTAACCGAAAACAGTACTAAGTATAGTATTTCAATTCATCTCTCCTCATTCTTTCGGGAACAAGTGTCAACAAGCATTACCTAGGTAGTTTCAATCCTCCTTAGTGATACTACCACTTTTGCTAACCATTTCAAATACCGTATGACTAACGAATTTGATTATTTCAAATTTTGACTTACTTTTCAAATTATGTTACAGGAGATAGAAGGAGTTTTGAATGAGTAAAGGAGAAATCAGTAGTGCAGAAATTTATAGAGAAATAAGACAAGATTATTAATTATCACTCCAATAATTCAACTTCCGTACTGAAATATTGACGAGTGAAATATTAATTCACTCGTTAAAGATTTAAAGTTCAGATTGCAAAGTATGAACATAGTAATATATGAGGAAACCACGGTTATTCTAGCTGTAACCGAGAAAGGACTACAACAGGCGAAGTATAGAATAGTTGATACTTTGTATTAATATTAACTGCCATGAAAATCGAAAATTCAAGTCATGATACTATCTATTGAATCAACCTAGATCAAACAAATCATTAGGAGGTAGATCTTTCCAAATAACAGATTATCTGCATCAGAATGATTGAAAGAACAAGAGTTAATATTTTTTATTAATATAGACTAGCATAAGAAGAAAAAGAAAAGGAACAAAAATGATCGATTATTTGAAAAATAGAAGAAAATATTGTAGGTAAAGTAGGAAGCTGAAATCAAGTACGGTGGAAGGTACTTGGCCAGATCATATCCTAATCATAAATAATTGGTTAAAACCGGATGCTTCCACCATAACGTGTGCTATAAATTTTTAGCTGGAATGATTTAGTATTTTAGAATTTTTTTTACACTTAGGATAAGAAATGAAATAATTAATTTTTTGGATATTTTTGACATCATACTGTAAGCTATTAGCATTTGAAATGGTTTTAATTATAAAAACTTTTTAAATTGTAATGGCATAGAAATTTAATTATTATGATTATTTAATATTGTAAATAGATGTAATGCTTAAGATAGTTTAGCTTTGATAATTTTTAATTGATGTTTTATTATTATGTAATTTTAATTTTAACTCCCCCAGTCTACTTTTGTCTTTAATTAGCACAACCCCTTTTCCGGTATTTAGATGCATTTTGGTTGTAGTGTAGAGCATAGTTTACGTTTTTTTATGAAATGCCTTATTTTGTTATTTTTGTATAGGATTTTTTTTCATAATTGTGGTGTGATGCCTATTTTATTTGTTTTTATTTTTTAAATAGTTTGAATATTGCTTTTTGTTTTACAATAAATAAAATAAATTTACAAAATATATGTGAGGATTTTGGGTATTTTATAATATTATTCACACATTCTGCCAGGAGGCAGATTACCTAATTCTAGTATTACTACAACAACAACAACAACAACTACTACTACTACTACTGCTACTACTACTACTACTACTAATAATAATAATAATTTCGACCACAAAATTTAATTTTCTTTCGAAATAATATGAGAATTGTTGCTAATATAGTAGGGAATATATGAAATACAACTGATAAGACCTTTATTTGCTAGTAAGTAATTTTTTTGTAAGACATGAAAAGTTCAGGTAACAGAACACAACAAATTTATGAAGTAAAATTATACTTACGAGTAATGTATTAAACATTGAAGTAAAAGTTCACCGTAAATACGATACTTATTATCTATCCAGGAAATTTATTTTCATTTATATAAAGTCAATTATTTTCAGTCAATTATTTTCATTCGAATGAATAATTGAAATGAACAAATTAATTGAAGTTGTATAAACATGATTTAGGTTTAGTTAGAAGCACTTTCGGTTTTACAAGTAAACTCGTTACGTTTCAATTGCCAGTCTTTCTTACAATAAATATTTAACAACCTTCAAGCACATTTGTTGAGTGTTATTTGGTTCAGTGGTTTGAAAAGCTAATGAGTCAGAAAATAGCTATTTTGATTTGAGAGTACCTTTTCTTGCTACCAATTGTTCTAAACAATTTGATCATTTCGTACAACATTTGATCATTTGATTTTTTCAAACAAAGTCGATCATTTCCTATCCAGCAGGAGTTTGAAAAATTAAACAGGTGTTTGTTCGATTTTATTCTAACTTTACTTTTCCGACTCGTGACCTCCACAAAAAGAAATGATTCATACATTATCTAGGTTCATACAGCACCCTAAAACTTAAATAAATAAATGAGTAATTTTGCAATGGTAGGCGATAGTTAGTCACATACACTTGTACGTATTTGATTATGCACTCATAATATTTCTGGTTACAAACCTGTACTTGTAGTATCATTTTTACACTCCTTCGAGATTGAGTCACGATTTTTCTGCAAAATATATTTCTCGTCACATACTCTCGATTGTAGATGGAGACTTAAATTCAAACTTTGTATTTCAATAGGCGAAATGGCTCTTCTTTTGCACGGAAAGAGAAAGTGTGTGATAAATATTTGAATTCTCTTTCTCTTAAAACATGTTCAATAGAAGTGTAATACACATATTCTATTTTGGTATAATTATTGATATACTCTACCTATACGGAATAAGCCTTTAAACAAATTTTTATGAAAAAAAAGGTTGAAATGAGTACTAACTTTGTTCTGAAAGTCTTCTCAAATGGCTCAGACATTTCACAGCCCAAAAGCTATAATTTCGACACAAATCTCTGTTTGTTTTAAAATGTTATTTTTCGCGTACTCCCTCCTATGCCGACGGGAACGTTAATACTTGAAGCGTCATATTTTATTCCAGCGCCCAACAAACCATGGGTTGCACACTGATATTAATCGTTTTGCATTATTTTTACAGGACACTTCTTTCAACTAGCATAACTTGGGGTGTCTTTTCCACATAATTTATCTTTGAGATTGAACATAATTTCTCTGTTACGTATGGTTAAAATTGCTCCAGTGTTTCGGACTTACGTTGGAGTATACATTTATACACATACATCCAAATATATATAACTTAAACTTACATGCTATAGAGACCCCATCAACTTAACTACCCCTAAATCTAACTAATTAACCTTATGATCTATGAAACCCAAAGGTTCAAAAAAGCTCTCTACTGACCTCGATCCTTAGCCAACTGGATCTACTTTCAACTTTGTCCTACTATTTCTGCGAGATTCTTCTTAATATTGTCCTCTCATCTGCGCCTAGACCTTCCTAATGGTCGTTTTCCGATTGGTCATCCAGTTAAGACTATGAAAGCGTTCCTACATTTTAGCATCCTGTCTACATAATCTGCCCACCTGAACCTCCTAGAGTTGATCAACCTAACAATGTTTGGTAAACCAAATAAATTATGTAATCCTCGTTATGAAGTTTCCTCCACTCTCCATTCGCGTTCCTCTTGGGTCTGAATATTTCCTCAGAATAAGCGACCACATTTCGCAACAAACAGAACGACAGACAGGATTATAGGTTTATGTATTTTAAGCTTCAATTTCCTCCACATAGTTCGAGACGACAAGAGATTTTTAACTGATTAATAACACGAATTCCCTGATTTTAGTCATCATTTAATTTCTTCGTGAATATGGTTTTCGTCTGTTAATACCGTACGAATCCCTGATTTTTGAAAGTATCCATTTTACCAAAACAATTATGGATTCTATACTAATATCAGTAGCCTTGGATTGTTCTTCATATCTCAGGGGACAAATGGGAGGGGGACAAATGGGGAAAAGAAGGGCGTTTCCAGTGTCGCATTTTATTTCAGCGAACAGAAAAGTATAAAAGTTTAGACTAATATCGGTCATTTTGTATCATTTTATACGACTTCCAACTTGAAGCTGAAAGTGAAGTAAAAGATTATTAGAACTGGCATAAACTAATTTACGGACTATGAAAACTATGGGTTCTGGACTAATTTCCATCGTTTTCAATTATTTTTGAATCTCACAATTTCCACCTCTGGGCTTTAACGAGGGCTATACTTGAACGTAAATAGCAGCTGGTGTGTCACCCTCTATGTAAGCTACCCCGATAACTGTGAATTCGGCAGTGGCAATATTTATATTTATTTATCATTTCATATCTAAATATGAATGCTAAGGAGGCCTTGCATCCAGTAGGAGATTAACTTGGACATATGCTGCTTTAGGACTACTATCGGTTAACTTAGTGCCGATGGAAACAAATTGTTCAATAGTTATATCGGTCATTTTCGATAATTTTACATATCACCCTTTCACACCTCATGCGCTAATGCTGTTGAACTTGAACTTAATTGGCATAGAGTATGTCATTATTTATCTAAGCCATCCCGAAAACTCTGGATTCGACACTAATATCGGTAGTTTCGATCATTTATATGTCTTCCCCTCCTCTGCTCATAATAGTACAAGGGGGTGGTACTCGAAATGGTAGCTGACGTTAGATTTAAAGTCCACTAAAATTGTCACCAATCGACTTAGTGACCCCGTAAAGCACGGATTCGACATAAATATTGGTAATTATCAATTATTTAAATATATATTCTTTCTTAAGTGTAAATGAGGTATAACCCTACTGGGGACAGAAATTGGACTTAGAGGGCATTTGAATGCCCTCACAATCAACTCATGTAACCCACAAACTATGAATTTCTTATTAATATATACAGTTTTTGACCATTTTATATGTATCAGCTTCCTATCTCTCTAGGTGTGCTACGGGATTTTTGCCTCCTCAGTACTGTTCTTCAGACTGCAACTAATATGCATACCAAGTTAGTTTAAAATTGCTCCACACGATTTAGCGTTATGGCGGAACATACACACACATACATACATCTACTTTTATATATGTATAGATTTCAAACAATTTCAAATCTAATAATATATAATATCCCTTATGTTTTGTATTGGTTAAACAGAACATTACTTTCGTAATTGAATTATTCCGTACAAAAAGAGTATCAGTCACCAAAATTTAGAAATTGAGTTAACATGGGATTTTTTGTTCCTATTGGGTACACTGATGTTTCTCTTCATAAAGAGTCTCAGTTTCACCGCTGTAACATTTGATAAACATATATGAACTTCGATTATTCTAGGCAGCACGGGCTTAAGTGAATGACTGAGCATCTTTTTCTATGGAGAATATTTGTTTTATATGTTGGTGGCAATAGCTATAAATTTCCTTCCATTCGCTTGGTAGAGCTGCAACGTTGGATGGCAGCAATAAACATACTAACAGAGTTTCATGTTAATAAAGAGAAACAAATAAGAATTAAATCAAATTACGTGCATATAGGGCTTCGCGTATAATTTACATGCAAGAAGGGTTTAAGTCCACAGGGAAGACCATTTTTTCTACCATGACATTGAGCATAATTTTTTTCCTATAGAGCATTAGATTAATGTTATTTTTATCTACAATGAAGGAATGGTTTATTTTGATTTTATAGTTTGAAGACAGTTTTCTCTTACTTTTCTCAAATCCAAGTTTGACTGAATCCCTTTCTGCATTAACTGATTTAATTTCTATATAACAGAAAACTCAAGTTTCTAGAGAAGTCCATATTTTCTATTCCATTTGATATGCCATTTGTATCTAACAGAAATTTTTTTATCAACTAAAACATCAATCTCTACTCCTTTTTTAATAATTCACATAAACTGAGCTTTATATAAGTTAATTGCAAACTAGATATTGAGGCATCTTCCTGGAAATTCTTTTAGTTCAATTGTGTTCTTAAACTTTTATTATCAAACGTGAAGTTCGATTATTGATACTGATCGTTGCTGGTTAATTCACATTTCTGTCTTCTTCACAACATTTTGAGAAATACAACATTTTGAATATGACATCCACTTTACCACGTGCTGGATGGTTGTTTACATTCCAGAATTGACATTTCATTCCCAGGAGTCATTGGTTATGTCAGTTCAGAAGACATTTTATCCTCTATATGAAGTGAGATCCTAGCTTCTCTCTGGTTTTTAATCGTAACGGCTAAAAGAGCATGTTGAATGCTGTGATTGTATGTAAATACGCCTCGCCCCTGTGAAAAACTGCAGCCTATTGCAATGTAAATAATGAAGATGTATGCACCAGTGTGGTTTGTGATCAAAGAAGAACTATCGATAACCACCAGCGTATGTCACTTCTGGAATATGATCCACTTGTCACAATTTCACCCACACTATTTGGGAGATCTGATAGATAGGGTCTTTAAACAAAACACATTCTCCTACCATCACAGTACAAATGCCCTGCAAACGAGACTGGAACCCTGTAATTATCTATGTAAAGTATGTTATAATAATGCCTATAATGTTTACTCCATAGGATGGTGATCCAGATAGAGCAAGCATTATATTTGATAGTCGTAAATAGGACGTTTGCTCGAGCGTTGACGATGAAACAAGTTATCCGAAGAAAGCTCCTTTCAACGTCGACTACACATAAGCAAAATTCTACATACAACTTTTAAAGACACAAAAGATTCAGCATGATAATTTCGAAAATTAACAAATTACACAAATAAATTAAAAGTAAATTTTGCACCATGTACTCAATAGACAGCCACGAGGCATGGGAGACGACATGCACAATCGCAGAAAATACTCGTCAATCGATTTGAGAATTTTAATTATATTGATACTTACATCACTTTACATAGAGAAATAACTATTAAAAAAAAAGGTAATAGTAATGGATGTGTCCCTTAATATGAATTATAACTGGATTTGATTAATCACAGAACATAATGAAACAGTGTCTTGTTGCAGCAGTGTAGAATGTGTTGTTAGCTGTCCATCCTGTTTTGCCAAGTAAGTGTCTCCCGCTAAATCTCTTCAGCTCTCGCTGTTCGCGTGGGTTTCACGCGTTAAATGACGTAAGAGCGGACTAATCTGTGATTGGCTGAAGAAGTGTTGATCAAGGTCACTACGCCCACACGCATCTTCGGAGTGAGAGGACACACATACATACACAGAGAACGTCGTCTGCTAGTATATGCTAGTTCTTTTAAATTAAAAAGAGAATTAAACTGCTTGAACTGCATACAGCCAAAATAATGAATAAATGAGTTTATGACAAATGGCACCCGAACAGTTGATAGGTAAAGTTCTGGTGAGATACGTTTATCCTAAGAACCCTGGCAACACTTATAGTTTGTGTCTGCGTATAACGAGGACACACTGTAAGTTGTTGAAGCACTCTTCACTTGGGCCATAGTTCGCATTAACGCTTGGTTAACACTGCACTCACTAAAATAAAATGTTTATTCAGTCCATAAATATGAATAAATGTATGGATATGTATTCATTGTAGTCCTATTAGTTCAAATGTAAATTCACTCAATACTTAAAGAAATTGGATATTTACACATACACTAAAATATTGCAAATAATGTGAATAAAATGAGAAAACACTTCAAGCAATGAATTAATTTCAACCTTTAGAAACACTTTCACCCTTGCAATTAATTGAACATAAAAAGAAAAATGAATATTAAAATAAATATAGATATATTTTCCGGTTCGAATAACAACACTTTACTGTTCATTTATAACACACTGTTTATACTTTTACTATCTGCACACGTCACACTATCTATGTTGTCCGCTATTCACAATCTACACCGTGCTCCAGAACAATGTCCAGTCCATAGGCCATCCTCTTCGTTCATTCTCTTCCCACTGAATGAACACTCGGCGATTAAATCTTCTGCTCCTATCCTCTTCCCATTGGATAGGGCTAGGTCCATCGGTGGAAGTTCTAGAAGGTCTCTGCATGCTATAGTCCTTTAATAGTGCTGAACTATTTTCAAAATTCGGCGCCAATATGAAGATGCATGGAATACTATAACTTATTGCGTATAAACTTATTGACGTATAATTTGCATCTTCCTTTTTTTTTTTTTTTTGAAATGTGCTGCATTTGCTACTGCTGCATTCGTATTAAGTGAAAGTGAATAGAATGTGTGTTCTTCTTATTGTTTGGACCTACATGTGTTCTTCCTTTGTGTTGTATTCTTCGTGTATGGATATCAAGTGTATGTTTTTACGTGTTACATGTAATTACTATAATAAGGTTAAAATAACATAATTATGGTTAAAAGGAAGTTGACTTGGGATGGGTTAACAAAAGAAATGTAAGTATTTCTTCTTTCATTCTTTTTTTTTCTTTTTTTTTTTTTTCAAATCACTTCACGAGTACAAACTACGACAAGCACGCCTCAATCCTCAACGCCTTCGTGCAACTTCATCAAATAAGTACATGGTACATGATAAATTAATACTGAAATATACTTATATAGGACATGATGCTGAATAAAATATATATAAATAATATAAAAAGCCTATAGATATAACCTTAGTGATGACCGTTACATGAATACTATAATGAAGAGTGAAATAAACCAATATAAGCTCGAATGATGGAGAATTATATTGAGGCAACGTCAGATGTCTACAGATGCCAACCTGTATCCATCTTAGGGATGGTCTGACGACTAAAGGAAGAAGAGCCAACCCACAAAAACCATATAAACCTACCCACTATAAATACGACCACGAAGACACACAGAGATGTGGTTACAAACAAGTTATACTAAGGAAACCCCATAGAGTTTTATAGAAGACAAAAAGAAAACGATGCACATGAAATTCATGGCGAAATGTGGTCGTAGGTCTTAAGGTAAAACTTCAATGTTGTTCCAATAACAACAAAAGGAATACTGTAATAAACGTGTATATTACTCTAATATCTCCTGACATATCTCTAAATTCAAACTGACTTCTTCGAAGTACTAATGGTAATATTTCTCTAATAAATTCAACAACTTTCGCTCATCTAAATAACCATGTCGTATATACCACAAAACATTTTCGTCGACAAAACTAGAATGTACTCTCACTTCTTGATCTTCATTATTGATGTTACACAATTGATCTTCTTTACTTTCCTCTTCTTCTTCGTTCATGTAATCTCCGTTGGCTTCTTTTTCGGCTCTCTCTAAAATGTCACTGAACTGCTCTTCATCCACATGCTTCTTCAGAATTTCTAGCCATTTTTTCCTAGTAGCTGGTGTTGGTCTCCACAGCTTCATTCTAGAAACATTCTGAAATCCTATATATCTGCCACTTTGCGGATCTAATACTTCAAACACATTTTCACCAACTTGTTTCCACAGTAAGTAAGGTCCACGGTACACTTCACACAGTTTGGCTATACGTTTGTCTACCAAGCTACTAATATTATACTGACGTAAGAAAACTAAGTCACCTTCACACAAAGTTCTTCGAGCTCTCTGATGAACGTTCAACTTTTCGTTTCGTTGCTGAATGATTTTCTTTCGCCGTAAGTCAGCCATTATTAATTTTCCATTCCAATCTATACCTTCTTGCTCATCTACTGTTTCGTTGTTTTTCACAATTCCAAAATGTGACAATGTAAATTCTTCTGGCTTGATGTTAAGATGTAATTCTGCAGGCGCTATTCCCAAACTGGCACTAATAGTATAGTTCAACAACAAACAAGCTTGCACAATATATTCTGGCCATGAGGAATGAGAATCGCGGCACAACACACGCAAAATTCTCTCTAAATCAGCATGGAATCTTTCGATGACATTTCCTTGTGCGTGATAAGGCGTAGTATAATGTATTTTGATGTTATATGCTTCCATAGCTTGTACGAATTCCTTGCCAATAAACTGTGGTCCATTATCTACTAAGATATTCATGAAAATACCAAGATGAAGCATGTATGACTCAGTAAGACATTTTGCTACACTTGCACTTGTTGCACGACGAAGTGGATATGCTACTAAATAACGTGAGTATACATCACACACTGTTAACAGATAAGTTTCGCCATGTTTACCTCGAGGTAGAGGACCAACTAAATCTGCTGAGACCAAATAACGTATGTTTTTCGCTGGCACTGATTGCATTAAACATTTCACTGGGTGATGGTCTACCTTCGTCCTCATGCAGACCTCACAATCAAGAATGTACGATTTAATGTCACTACGCATGGTTTTCCAGTAAAACATACGGGAAATGATATTAAACACTTTCATAAATCCAAAATGACCGTAATGATCATGATAGCCAATCAAAATATTTTTCACTAAACATGGAGGCACACACAATTTTAATCTGTCTGGGAAGTAAAAATCTCTCACCATCAAAATACCATTTTCCAAAGTGTAATTTTGTTTCCAATTTCGAGCACTACTACGAAAAGAATTCTTATTTGCACTGCTTTCACTTTCACTTGTATTACCTTGTAAGTAACTAATAATAGGACGGTACTCGTCACATTCCCATTGTAATTTCGCAATTGTAGACGGATCCAAATCGAACACTTCTGATTGAACAGCCTGTATAGGGTTCACATTCACCATTAAATCTTCCTGTGTTGGTAACATACGAGATAAACAATCACTTAGTGTGTTAGTCTTGCCTTTGATGAATTCTATTTCATAATCGTAAGATTGAAGTTCAAGAGACCACCTCATCAGTCTTGCATTCCAATTACGCATACGTTTTAACTGCACTAAGCTTTTATGATCTGTTCGTATGTATATTTTCGCTCCTTTGAGCCAAACATGCCACTTACGAATACACCACACAAATGCAAGACACTCAAGCTCAATTATGGCATAGTTCTGTTCGTGTTTATTAAGAGTACGGCTTGCATATTCTAATACACACTTCTCACCGTCAATAATTTGATAACACACACAAGCCAACCCGAGTTTGCTTGCATCACTTTCGAGATAAAACGGCTTATTGAACTGTGGATGGTGTAACTTCACATCTTTCACTAATTCAGCTTTTAATGATTCAAATGCCTTTTGGTGTTCTTCTTCCCACTTCCATTTCTTTTTCTTCCCTAAAAGTTCGTAAAGGGGTTTAGCAATAACAGCATGACCTTTGATTGTTCGCGAATGCCACTGCACAGCACCAAGAAATGAGCGAAACAATTTTAAATTTTTAGGCACTGGTAACTTCTCGATTGCTTCAGCTGATTTCGGATCCTTTCGTATGCCTTCTGAAGATACGTAATAGCCTAAATAATTAATTTCACTTACACCAAAAATGCACTTCGACAAATTTAGCGTCATGTTCGCATCACTTAACAAACTAAGCACTTCATCTAACTGCTGTAAGAATTCTGGTACGCTTGTACAACCAAGAGCTACATCGTCCATATACCTGACTAATTTCTCTTGTAGCGGTAAAGGGAACACTTTATTCAAGCACAATTGCAGTACAGACGATCCATTTTTCACACCAAACACCATGCGTGTGTACTCATATAACGTTCCTTCGAACAAGAAGGCTAAATATGGCATAGAATCTTCTGTAATTCCACATTGTTGATACGAGCTAGTAAAATCAAGAGTACCTAGCACACGTTTTCCACTAAATTTAGCAAAGAGGTCGGACAACTTTTCTACACGCAGAGCTGGATTCTTAATGTGCACATTCAATGCCCTACAATCTGTTACTATTCTCAACGCTCCACTCTTTTTCAATACTACGTGCAACGGTAATAGATTACATGATGAACTAGGTCTAATTACACCCCACTTTAACAGTTTTCGGATCTCTTCACGCACTCCCTCCTTATATTTGTGCGGAATATCGTAAGGACGAGCAACAATGGGTTCATTTGTATCCACTTCTAATCGGTACTGAAATTTATTACACAGGCCAGGAAAACGGGCGAACACTTTCCTATGTTTCATTAACAACTGAAATAATTCTTCTTTCTCGTTTTCACTAAACAGCGTAGCGCGTGTAACTGCATCCCTTATTTCATCTACTGTGAAATATAGATCCGGTGGGAAGTCCTCCACTAAGTCACTAGCTTCAATTTTCTCTAAAGGCTCGGCACACCCACTGCGGAACACATTCACCGTTCTCGCATAAAAATCATTAAGGTCCCTTATCTCGGACAACACAACAATAGGGGCTACCTTGCACTTAATTTCACTTACATTAGCTACAATGACATTTTCACTATTTCTCTGTATTAAAGGCACTTCACCACTAATTCCTTGAAATTCAACACGCAAGTTACTTCGCTTAAAATCAATGACACTGTTTAGCTTCTCTAGAAAGTTTGCACCGAGTATTACATCTTCATGCAGTTCTGGTAACACAAGAAACTCAACTGGCACTTCCACATTTTCAATTCGTACCTGTAAGATAACCCTTCCTTTCACGTTCTTTTTCTTTCTTCCTAGAAAATCGCACAAAACGATATGCTCTCCTTTTTGCAAATGCACGTTTGCTACACACTTTGTTACTTCTCGAAAAATATTGTACCGTAATAGGCATAGTTCTGATCCACTATCTAACAGACAAATTTTGGGTTGATCGTTTAACAAAATTTTTACTCTCATTGTGTTATGACCTAATTCACATTTGATCACTTCTTCTTCATTATCATTACTTATATAATCTTCTGCTTGTAAATCTTCTTCGTTGCACATATGTGGAAAAGTAATCCGGTTTACACTACTGAAATCCCTCCCCTTTTCAGCAATCAAGTGGGAGGGCGCTACTAGTTTAAAGGCACAGAACTTTGCGGGTAAAATCCACTTTGTTGGTATGGAAATTGACGTTGCTGATTGCTACCGTTATTTACACCAGGACCTCTATTAAATGTTGGAAACCAATTATTATTTTGATTTGGACTACCTTGAGAAGTCGTCGCACTACTTTGATTTTCGTTTGCCCTTGCACCTTGCGTTTCGCTTCGATTTTCATTTGCACTTGTGTTTTGTCGGCCATTACCTTGCGACTGATTACCACCGTTCGAGTTATTATTATTTCTGTTAAAATTACCTCGCCGTCCACGTCTATGAAATTTCCTTTTCCATCCCTGTTTGAAATTCGGACGCGCACTATTATCACTGCTCACTTCACTACCGTGTTCTACTTTCACATTGTTCACGCTAACACCTGTACCACCTTGCTGTTTCTGCTTATTACGCTGATTATCGTACATATTAGTAATTCCTGACAATCCTTCAATGGACTGCACACTCGCAAGGAACTGATTTATATTATCAGGCATAGAGCCCATCATAGCTAACTGGTACCGCTTGGGGAGGAGAGTGATGATGTGTGACAATGTAATGGTTGGATTTTCGTATTCTTCCAGAGCTTGAATTTGACTAAAACGCTCTGTCACAAAATCAACAACACTACTATAACGTTTTGGGTCAAACGGAATAGAACGCAAGTTACGCAGACGTGTGGCTTTCACTAAAGGACTCTCAAATGCATTCTGAAACTCTATCACAAATTCTTGAAAAGTTTGACACTTCTTACCGTGTAAATCGTACCATTTAAGTGCACTGTCTTTAAGAATCAATGGCATGATCATCAAATATTCACTTTGAGGCACTCCGGCGAACGACATTTCTCTACCGAAATTTTCCAAAAATGCACTTGCACTTTCCTTCATCATATCACCTGAAAATGTGGAGAGTTGTTTAATGTCTGCTAATCGCAATGAACAACGCCTTACATTCACTTCACTATTTCTTGCACGCTTAATGCGCGGACTTTCTCTTTCGGTTTTGATTCTCGGCACGGTTCTCCTTATTACGTCGCTTTCTACCTCTGTATCGGACGCCGTTTGAGACTCACTGCTCGATTTTCTCTCGCGCTTCACACTGTGCACGGAACCTGTGTTTCTTTGTGACATATTACTTCCAGTATCATGGTGCTCGTTTGCTAATTCTATACGCTGCACACGCTCTGATAATCGCTCTACATCTTGCTTGGTTTGTTCACTTAACTCACTGGCGCGAAGACATGTTTCAAAACACTGCTGGTTAAATTTACTCTGTTCGTGGCACACTTGAATACACTCTTGCACTGCTATACCGTATTCACTTTGTTTGGTCTCGCACTTCTGAACTCTACTTTCACGGTACTTGTCGAGACTTTCGACCAAACGCAACCTTTTCTCATAATCATCCACTTTATTGCAACATTCACTTAATTGACGTTGTTGGTCGTTTACTTGGCGCGTATTTTCTTCAACTGTGCCCCGTATATCATGCACTGCATCGGCTAATTCACGTACACTTCTACGTATGTCTTCACTCGTATTAAAACACTTTAATTCCACTGCTTCAATTCGTTCTATCAATTCCTGCCGCACTGCACTAATACACTTATTCACATTATTAATTTCACCTGACAAATCATCTTTACATTGGGATATGTTTTCACGACACTCGCTACGTAGTTCCTTGATATCGTCTTGCATTTTCTGTTGGTTTACATTTATCGCCTCAACGCTTTTACTCACACGCTTTTGATTATCACTCAATTCGTTTTGGCTTTCATTCAACTTATTCTGATTTTCTTTAATTTCATTAATTGACGCACTCAGTTCCCTTTGCAAAGATAAGAGAACTGTTCTAAGATCACCCTCAGCCATGATGTTGCAAATATAACAAACTCGCTAACACAAATAATTGACTAATTTCTGCAAAAATCTAAGAATGCAAATAATAAAAATATTCTAATTCAGACAGGATTTAGGCTTCAATATGCAAGGATGAATGCACTGGACAAGGATACAATGACACGAATTTCATGTACTATTAACTCTCTGAGATGGCGGCAAAATTACGCAGCAAGTTTTGAACATCAGAAATACCTAGGCCTATGTTCGTAAACACAAAAACTGAACATTTATACAAAAAGAAAGGTTTCTGCTTCGACACATTTATCCCGGCACCATTTTATAATGTTTACTCCATAGGATGGTGATCCAGATAGAGCAAGCATTATATTTGATAGTCGTAAATAGGACGTTTGCTCGAGCGTTGACGATGAAACAAGTTATCCGAAGAAAGCTCCTTTCAACGTCGACTACACATAAGCAAAATTCTACATACAACTTTTAAAGACACAAAAGATTCAGCATGATAATTTCGAAAATTAACAAACTACACAAATAAATTAAAAGTAAATTTTGCACCATGTACTCAATAGACAGCCACGAGGCATGGGAGACGACATGCACAATCGCAGAAAATACTCGTCAATCGATTTGAGAATTTTAATTATATTGATACTTACATCACTTTACATAGAGAAATAACTATTAAAAAAAAAGGTAATAGTAATGGATGTGTCCCTTAATATGAATTATAACTGGATTTGATTAATCACAGAACATAATGAAACAGTGTCTTGTTGCAGCAGTGTAGAATGTGTTGTTAGCTGTCCATCCTGTTTTGCCAAGTAAGTGTCTCCCGCTAAATCTCTTCAGCTCTCGCTGTTCGCGTGGGTTTCACGCGTTAAATGACGTAAGAGCGGACTAATCTGTGATTGGCTGAAGAAGTGTTGATCAAGGTCACTACGCCCACACGCATCTTCGGAGTGAGAGGACACACATACATACACAGAGAACGTCGTCTGCTAGTATATGCTAGTTCTTTTAAATTAAAAAGAGAATTAAACTGCTTGAACTGCATACAGCCAAAATAATGAATAAATGAGTTTATGACATGCCTAATCAAATAGTTTAAATTGGATTAATAGTAACCACGTGGTGAACATATTTACATTCCTAGCAATTTGTTTGTCTGAAGAAAGGGAGAAACAGGACCAACAAAATTTACAGAAATGTATTTGCATCCTTAATAACAGTTACCAATTTCAACATTTTTGGGCAATTCTCAAATAATATTTTAAGAATGATCCTATGAAAATTTATGATGGAAATATCAATATTCTTATGTCCCATAAAAGAGAATAATCTCCCGTACTTAATTACATAATTTGGTAAACTGTTACGAAAGAGAAATTACTTTAATAACAGACCAAGTGGGTTAGGACGTGACAATATATATATATATATATGGCATCTTAACAAATATTAGGGGACATGGAGGACCAATCATTTTCACAGAAAAAATATGTTTGGGTTCTGGAGAACATTTATGGCGTCACATAAACACGTTCCACATTCTAAGATGAAACGTACCCATACCATATAAAAGGGATTTTGGATTTCTGTACTCAAGAATAAGGTAGATCCTTCCTTATAGGATCCTTACAAGGTAAATCCTTATCAAATAGCATATAAAATCCATATCAAATAAGTAAAAGTTTTCCGAATTTAAGTTTTTGCAATCATTTACCCGTATAAGAGAGCAAGACCAGACAGCGAAACTTACACAGGTACATTCTCCGGTCCCTACTATTTTACCAAATTATTAAATTTTGCAATTCCAGACTTTAAAAGTGTGATCTTATATATTTGCACCAAAAATTGTGGTAAGACAAGTTTAATATGCAAAAATGAAGACTGGATTTTCTCCTAAGACATGCATCCAGTCACTGAGCCATAAGCCAGCCAGTACTACTTTGATTATAGGATTCGTATGATTTATTTTCTCCCATCGTCAGTCGAGAACAAGATAGGTAGAAGCTATTTTATCTTCTTTATCACACAATCCTTACTATTATGCTGCTTAGTTATGCACGAATTAGGTTCAGAATAAAAATCCACTATAGGTTTATTATAATTGAATTCTATTATAATGTCCAGTTCTCTTACAAATAGATAACCTTCATGTTTGAAATAATAAGCATTAATGTTGATATCAGAGACTGTACAAAATCATTTATCGCTACTTTTTCTTCTATTTTTGCTGCTGGGGATACATCATGCCTCCTGAAATGAAACCGGAAATATCACAATTAATATAGAAGTTAGATTTTTAACAATAAAATTCAGATTAGTGATAAATACAGACAAAGAGTAAGATAAAATATCTAATTATTCTACTTAAAGAGTCAATACTCCATAATTTTTAAAAAGATTTTTATCTAACTATCAAGATGCAAATCATAAATATACTATTAAAGTGGGGTCTAATTGACTATTAAGTTTCAATCAGTGCGTGTTGATAAACGTTTTTGTGAGGTAATATCAGGACAAGATTGCATATTTTTCCCTAAAAAATCACTTACACACGTTTCGTAATTCCTCATAAGGTTAAAATTTTATCCAAGTTCAGAGACAGATAATATTTAAGATTTAGATATGAAATACGTAATGTATAAAGCTTAATTACAAATTCCAAAAATAATTGTAAAATCCGTTTTAAAATTGATTATGTCTCATATTTCTTTTGCCACTTCGATTATGATATACAATTCCATAGCATTGTAGACACTAAAGACACTTTTCTGCTAACTAAACTTCTCTGTTTATTTTTTTCAGTAGCAGGGTATTTCTCATCAAATGTTAATAAAGTAAAAGTCAGTACTTTGACTTCTTCAAAGATCCTATGCTTTGCGTTTACTAGTATTCGAACGTCGAAAGTGTAGATTATTAAATTTTAAAAGTGTACTTCTTTTAATACCTAGGTAATACCGATACCTTAAATTCCATTAGTCCCTAGTTTCAAAGTGTTTAGCATTCCTAGTATCCTAGTACCCTCCAACACTATAAGTTTCAGTATTTCTTTCACATAGAGCTTCTCCTAATATTTTTAAATTTTTTTTCTGACAATAATACATTACTAACTTACTTATTTCACCAAATTTGAGATCTTTTAATAAAAATCTATTTAATTACTTTTAGTAATCTTCTTCTTAGACTAGGGTATAATCAATTGCTCTTTAGCATGTCATTCCTTCTAGTAAACTGTCATGGTAAATGTGCAACTTCATTCTCCTCATAACTTTCTATTATATAATTATATCTCTACTAACAACCTTAGCTAGATCCAATTTTAGTATTTTCAAAGGCTCAGTATTTGTACTTTTAAAATAGATTTTATCCTTGAATATTGTACCATTTTTCTTGAAAAATGGAAATTTATATACTTCAAGTGTACTATAACCTTAAAATTTAGTTGTCTTTTAGTTTTAGTAAGACTTCAGGATCAGATTGTATATACCGTTTTCTCTGATAGTGATATATATTGTTGTTTCTTTTTGCCACTGGTACTAATGCTATCAAGTGAGTTATTTTTTCAATTGTTTTTTTCTAATATAGTCAATATTTTAGTTTCATTACTTTATTCGATGATGCAAGCCAAAAATTTTCAATATTTTTGAAGCTCTTGTGTATTCTAATAGAGAGAATTATTTCAGTTTCTCTTAGTCCATTCCTTGCAGTGAAAATGAAAAGTTTAAATTTTAGTAGTACGTTCCATCTTCTAATACCTAATATATAAAAACAGTGAACAGATTGTAGTACATTTGTGAAAACTTTATTTGTAAGGTTAATTTATTTGTATCACTTACAAATAACAAACTTTTCGTAACTTTACATCATTTATTGATTAACTATCCAACATCTTCATAATTATTTTTAGCCATGTTACTAGCTTCAATCATCAAAATGAACTTACAACTATGCGGGTCTAAGTAGCTGAAATGAATTTTAACTAGATGATATGTGTCAAGTAAATGTCTTAAAATATTTTCTCAGTTTCCTTCCCCACGCAGGATAAAATCTTTGAATTCTGTACTTCGAGTGGAATACAACCGTATATGCACCAAACGAAGGAACTGAAACGCTAATTATTTAATTACTTTGTTATTGTTAACAAAAAGTTTCATATGTCGCATATCTGATTATTCTGAATGGCAATGTAAGATCAAATTTGATCCACTGAAGCTACTTAGTTTAAAAAAAATGGTATGAAGTTTCTTCATCTTTCATTAATATTAATTGCTTCAGAGGAGAAATGAAAGAAATATAATTGCGGAGCACCTTGTGCATTTTTCAATCAATCCTTATGTAAATATTTACCTCCATTTTGCAAAGCTGTTGTTGGTCGAGAATGCACTGGAATGATTATAAACAAGGTGGTTAACAAAATTTTACATTATTCTCATCCTTGCAAACTAATATATATATATATATATATATATATATATATATATATATATATATATGTGTGTGTGTGTGTGTGTGTGTGTGTGCGTGTATGTGTGTGTGAAGCGCTTAGAGGATAAAGGTGTTATGTAACAATTTGAATATGTTGGGAAAATTAACATTCTCTAATTTGTCCGTTAATATACCGCCTTCATCCTTTCTAGATATCTGCATTCAGAGGAGTACTCATTAGATAAAGTGTTAAGTAAGATGATTAACATATAACATGTGCACGAACCGCGAGAATGCAGCATCTAAAACGGTAAATGAAAATGCAACGTTGACATTTACCTGGACCCAAGTGAATGAAGTTACTGTTTGCAGTTGAATGGGTGGAAATAGTATTAATCAAGAATCTGAACTATAACAAACATGAAAGTTTCAAACAGTCAATACGTACTCTGTTGCTAAATCATTACTTTTATAGTGTGAAGGAATACCTGCAATCTGATCTACAATCTGCTAAGTCGTAAATGTAATTTTATGTACATATTATATTTTTTTCTATTTTGTAAAACAAAAACTGTATCTTCTGTATAAGGAAAGTATCTTCTGTATAAGCAAGCTACAGTATTTTATCACGTTTTTCTATAATATACGAAATATTTTAAAAGTAGTTATATTTTTAGTATAATATGAATATATACTTGAATAATATACTTGAATCCCATCATTAACATCTTCTAAACTATATGGCAATCAGCCAATGTGAATAGTCATTGAAGGAATAAAATGTAATTCAATTCAATTAAATATTTAATATAACGTCAAAAGATCTTAGAATAGAATACTGACTTGATTAATTTATGTCAAGGAGATACATTTGTTATCAGTGATTCTGACTTTTTAAACGTTTACAGAATCCTCCTAGATTAAAGAACAGAGAAGTCGAGGCATGTGGATGGTTGAACTCGTAATAGAGACCATGTGATTATAACTCTCTATTTGGAAGAAGATATCACATGTAGTGGCTTAAAGTTAGTTAGGATTGTGATTATAATAATCTGCAACATATATTTTTAGTTTATTATGTAATAATATGGTTAAAATATAATGTTTAATTATGTGCACAATTACCACAGTTATCTGAATGTAGTAATTTACAATGTAATAGGAATATTCTTATATTGTTCCATGAACTAATGTAAATCTTCATACATTTAGAAATATAAAATATGAAGCTCGCAGGATTATTTTTAGTTGCAATCCTCTTTTGTTCAAAGCCTCACATCAAGTGCGATTGTTGGTGGACGAGCTACATGTGTATGGTTTCCTCATGGCTCTCCCATTTCCTCTCACTTTCTTCATTCATTATAGCATTCATGCTTATAAACACCGTGTCCTTCATCCTACAACACCTAATGTTGGACGTAAAGCTAAAATAATAGATATAATCCTTTTTGGAAAATTACTCTTCAGTAACATTTTTATCTTCTAACATCAATTCCTAGTAATTTATATAACATTCTCACAAAATTAAAGATACACGTACAATAATATAACAATATCTATTAAAAATAATGTCCATAAATAAATATAAATACCTTTACTTCTTCTAAACATAAACCTTTAAATGTTTCGTTTGAATGGAATCTACAAATGCGAGTAGATGATGCGTATTAATACTATCCCACCAAAAAATGAAACACATTTGAGTATACTCAGTGCACTTAAATATACGATTCCATTTCCAATGGTGCCACTGTTTAAAATGTGCAGTGTTTCTGTTTTGTCTGATTGGAAAGGTATTCTGGAGCTACAAAGAGGATTTGTTTATTCTGTATTGTCCCATTTGCTGGAACAGAGTGCAAATGTAAATGGTACACTGAAATGTTGTAAACATTTGGTAGTGATAAGGATATAAATTGGATATTAATATTAGAAACGATGAAAGAAATCGCAAATACTTACTGGCATCCGGCGCCATAAGGCCATTTCGGTATTCTGTTTAAATTAAAATAAATATTTTATAGTCCACTTGTCCTAAGCGTCTATTTCATTAAAAGACATGTTATGTAATAACTTACATCCCTTACAGACGTCTAAGGTGAATAGTTAAAGTTTTTTCTTTTGTACAAGAAGAATTATCAAGTGTTGCAATGTTCTCATACACAACTTACCTGTACAGTCAAAGCTGGTTAACATTCAATGATTATCGTATTATGTCGTACTGTACACAACTTTGTTCTAACAGATACTGAATTCCAGGTTGATACCTCGTCTTGCGCTTAGTACTAAAAGAGTCAGTCACAGTTATTTCCATTTGATGTTGTTTGGTAAAGTTTCATTACTGGAGGAAGTGTTCCCAGGGTGAAAATAGGTAGCACAAAAGCCAAGGACAAAAAGCACACATGATCAATAGCATAAATGCATTAATTCCCTTCAGGTGTAATCATTCAAAGCCCAGTAGATATTTTACGAAAAAGGATGACATATTGTATTGAAAAATTCATAATTTTGTATACAGAAAAGACGCTAGAAAATATTAATTTTGCAGAAAATATTTTCTATTGAGCGTCTTTCTTGGAAAGGTTTAGTTTAAATTTGGTGAAATACAAAAAAAGAAACTGAGACATCCTTGCTGAAGTAATTTTTTACTCAAGATGATGGAATCGTAAGACGCGAGACATCAATAGTATCCAATTTAACCTGTATGGAATCTTTTGGGCCTCCTTACAAGCGGACAAAACAAAGAAATAAGGAAACAAGTGGTTTTCAATAGTTACTCAATTTTCTTGAATATATTTACGAATCATTATATATAAGTAAATCTCATACCAGGTTATAAATGCTTCCGTTTCTTTCGACACTATGCTTGGTCATTAATGACCCATATTTCATCTACTACTTACATAATCTGTACCTAATAGTTTGGTACTTCTGTCTGTAAATATGTGACAATAATTCACAATAACCTGTCAACCCAATAACAATAAGTTCACCATGAATACCAGTCATTCTCTAACATTTTAATACATTGTATTACACTTATGAATATATTGTATCCTTATAGCAATGCCATTAAGATAATATTATACATATATCAAGTTGTCAAATTATTTTTAATATCATACATCAATATTTATGCTTACAATATCACGATTCAAGATATAATGGAAACAGATTCAAAAAGCCTGCACTATCACGTTTGTTATCTTTTATTGCATTACTTTGTTGAAACAATCTCATCTACTTCAAACAACCTAAATAATATAGATTCCGCAATACTTAGATCTTTCCCTACGTTACAAATCATTGTTCAAAAAAGTTAAGATTGTTAACAGCAGTTGTCATATTATTCCTACGCTTTTTTTTTCAATGGTACCCTGATGAACGTTCACGTTTGTCCTCCGGTATAACTTTCTCTAAATAAGAAGGATCTTTCTCTACCATATTCAATGGAAGAAAACCTAACCCGTCCAACATCTCCCAAAATTGTTTAATAACTTCGTTTTCCACGTACAAAGTAAATATTTCAAAATATTGTATTTTTATTCAGGTAAATTTCTTCAGATGAAAACAAGACATCCTCTAAGAAATGCAGAATCTCTAGAAATTAGTTCCGGACGAATGCAATTTCAAAACCTATAATTATTTGCATGATGCAAAAATTAGTAGTCGATTCTTTGGACTTTCCAATTAATGTTTCTAAATTTCTAGCTGTTTGTCTACCAATTTTAAACAAACCAGCATTCAACTGACGAACAGAGCTGAACATAATGACCTTAGTTTTAATTCTTAGTACATTAATATACAGTAGGAACTTCTCTAGCTCAGAACTTCCTGTAATCACCATCTGGCTCTGTTAAAGAAGAAAACAGAAATGTAGTAATCTAAAAAACTAGCAATCACGCATCTTAATTAGCTAACTGAAAGCATTAAGTATTAATTTATTATTTTCTTCCTAAAATTGTTCCAAATTCATCCAAAGTTATCCTTGACAGCGTCTGGAATTGGCTGTTATAATCTGGAAAACGATGAAGGGAATAAGACCATCTTTATCAGAAAAGGTTCCTAACTGAAAGTATTAATGCGTAATTTATACGAAATCTAAGTCCACATGGGTTTAGAGCAACGTTAGCCTGAGAAACGTATTCATTAAGATAATCAATTCAACAACATATATAGGAATTGCGATTATAGGCTAATTATTTGTAATTGAATATACTCGTATTAAATTCTTTCATCTGTTAAGGCTATGAATATTATACTAATACAGACATCGTATACGGAAGTAATACGCAATCAAGATATGAGGAAAGATCGCAATTATCTATCGGAATTACGTTAAGAATCTTCGATTCTTAGGGTAAAATACTTCGTCGCTGTGCATTTCACAGTCTGCATGTTTGGAGACATCGCCTTGTAAGCATCCCTACTGCTCTTAAGGTATTTGACTACTATTTGTCAAGGTTTCTCCAACTTTGTTCGGGCTTTATTCTTTATATTTTTAAGTATAGTATTCATCTCGTCAATTAAGAAATTTAGCTCATGATTATGACCAGCATCTATCGTCTCGTCCACAATCAATATAATCTTACGTAATCTTAATAAATTCCATCATATTTTACCTATTCTTAACAGCAAAAGCATGCTGACAATTTCCAGAAGACGGCATTCGCATTATTGCTATCTCATTTATAAAATTCTTAAAACAACACATCCCGCATATTTATACAAGAAACTTACTGCTACATCAACTATTCACACTTTCTTAACACGCAAAACAAGTACGTTTGACATTGCACACCATTGACTCAAGCAAACCACTGCGATATTTTCAGTATTAGCACCAAGGTCATGGAACGCTCTACCAAATGTAGTAAAAGAAGCTAAAACATTTAATTCTTTCAAGGAAATGTTAAAAGTATATTTACTCATCCAATAAAATTTAAGTTCAGGTACCCAGATTTGTATTCTATCGCTTGAGCCGCGTAAATAAAATCAGACTTGTCTTGCTACATTTTCTTTATTAAATAACGATACATTGTAAAATATTTCATCACTCTCTTCCCTGCATTGTGAATCACACGCACAACTTATTTTGTCTCTATGTAATTGATCGGTATGCGTTTGGTTTGATGTTTGTATTTTTATGCTTTGTTCTTTCTTCACTTGTAGTACTTGTGCGTGTGAGTGTGTTTAGTTAAAAGTACCACTTTTTTCTTTTATTTTTATCATCTCAATGTATACCTGTATTTTTGTTGTATATAACCGAAACTTTTGACTCAATTGATTGTACTATATGTTTTTTTGTATAATTCAATATGCTTCCTTGACAAGGGTTAGGTGGTATAGCAGTAATATGCTGAACCTCGCCTACTTGAATAAAACCCTTTTCAATTCAATTCAATTACGTAAATTTCAAGTGATCACTTCTGAGATGTAACTTTATTTCAATAATACATTTCTCAGAACTTCATAACAATACTTCGAAAAATACTTTCATACTTTTCAACGAAGGAAATGTAGAACGGAAACACTATTTTGTCATTCTCCTTGAGTCAATTAATGCTGCAATGTGATAGGTTATGAACAAATTTTAATTTGAATTCCGACTTAAACCTAAAGCAGCCAGTACGTTTACTTGACACTCTGAGTTCCTTTATTCTAAGTAAGAATATGAAATCGTTTCTCCCGTGAGTTGATTATAATATACGTAGGGTCATCATGTGGACTGTCAGCGACAGAACAAAAATGACTATGATATTTTCTCTCTTAACGCATTGAAATTTCACACTAATGAAAACCTAAGATTTATTACAAAGTAAATAAAAAACATTACTATCAGGTGATTAGACAACATAATTGGTAACGAAAAGCTTCTAGAAGTAAAATATATGACTTATCTCAACATTGATGGAGACAGCACAGTTGTGTTCGCCACTTCTATATCCATTACAGACCCATCGTTTCCAATTATCAGTTTCTTCCTCCATTACAAATTTATAACCGTTGTAGCAGCCTTCTTTTTACTTCCTTGTTGTTATCACCTTTATTATAATTTAGATTCGAAACTTCATTCACAAATAATTACAAGTCAAATTCTCGAAAATAATAGCATCAGTGCTTGCTGCTTTAATTTACAACCTACTATAATCAATCAGAAACAGTAATAAGTTGGTCGTTTTTTTTCAGCCCATTAAAGTCAGTAGAACATTACATTCTGGGGCTCAAGAACGAAAAAGAACTTTTACCTGTAAATCCTACGAAAAGATAACTTCTAATTACCTCTTTGTTGAGGAAACGATAATTAGTGATTACTTTTCAGAATGCAAACTGAAGGATGGTTCTGATTGGTGCGAAAGTTTTACAAAATTGAAGGTAGTTTGTGGGTTCCAAACCTAACGAGACAAGTGAAAATTTACTTCAGTAAGCATATGTTCCTTTGTCTGTTCCATTTCACCTAATTAAAGATAAACTTGTCGAAGAAACAAACATTGAATAAAAAGGTTAGTCTATTTATTTCTTTTTAGACGTATAAGAAATTATGTTTCATTGTATACACTGAGCTACTTTGCCTTTCTCAAACAACATCCAGTGGGTTGCTTTCTGTTTACGGGGAAGCTCTGTTGACGTTTTGTCCACAAGCCAGTAATCCGAAGGGCAATATCATGGCTATAAGTAGATGTGAAATTTGTTCAATATAATTTAATTCTTGCAGTTTTTTGATGTATTTGTTTTACATCGTGGGGTTTCCCGTTGTTCTGTTGCAGTACATTGTGCTTTTGTTTCATCAATCAGCAAGGCAAACATTGCGGGTAAAGCGATTCGGAATGAATTCGGATGAAATTACCTTGCGTGGCTCACACAGAGCACGGCGTTATGATCGAAACAGCTCTATTCGAGTACAGGTTCAGTGAGTGGGCTCTTCCTCAGCCACAGTTTATTTGTTTGGATATTAAAAGTTTTGAGGAATTTTCATTTTTCGTTGTTATTAACAATACATTTCAGGGAGCGCAAGAACACGTGGATTTAGCAGCCGTTGTCACCGCACAACTATTCCTGAGCTGGAGCTAACTTATGTGGCCCAGTGAGACAGCCTTTAATGGTTTTCTGGAGTTGATGAGGATAAAGCACCATAGTAATTTGGGAAACGCCAAGTCAGTTTGTCAATCGTTGTGCATTGACAGATGGATTTGTCTCAATGACGTGTCGTAGACCTAAGAATATGTTACCTTCTAGCGACAGAATCGAATCATGGAAATTTTCGCAAACTACAGAAATTTCTATAACAAACGAGTTGATGTCATAGCATTTTATTCAACTCTATATAGCAGCAATAAAGTTTCTGGCGTTATTGAGTGTTCGTCGTCATCAGCACTAAAACTGAGAGAAGATAATGACGGAGTATTAGCTTCCTTCCTTGATATTCTCATTATCACACTATTTTTTGCACCACTTTAAGGTACAATCAATCACAAAATATAAACGCTCTTTTATTGTAGAAATATTGCCGATATATTGGAAGTCTTTGGGTTGTGGATATATTGCAAGGCATGACTTATTGTTGTACATCATTTCTTGAAATATACACTTCCTGTGTATCTCTTCATAACATATGCTAAAGTTAATTTCAGACATATTTTATGTCCCTTGAATCTAACGAAAAACAGGCAAAATGGTTAATACTTAACGCAGAAAATAGCAGAGGTTTCTTGTACATGTAAAAAGAACCGGTTTTGGAAAAACGTACTTCCATGCTTAGCTTGCGTAAGATTTTAAAAAAGTACTTGGAAGTCTCGGAGCCCGCAGCAGCTATTTGGTCCAGCAACGCACCTTAGAGACTATAACCATAACTTTACAGATTCATGTTTAATTTCAAAAGCAGAAACACTAACGGAACCAAAAATCAAAGAATGATGTTACACTTATAAACAAAAAGTTATATTTGATTTCGATTCGAAGAAATAAATATGATTTAGAGTAATCCTTTACTACATATTTTCCCCATCTGGAAAGCAAGTAATAAAATTGTGAATAACAGTGAACATGTTTAACACAGCAATGCAAATAACCATTCGCCTACTTGCCTGGGGCGGGTGGATCATCAGCGGCGGCGAATTCTTAATATCACCATTATTTATTTCAAAGCTAAGTAAATTATTTCCATTGTGGGATGTGGGCTAGTCGCTTTTTTCTTGGACTTCTAAAATTATGTTGCTTATTTGCAACCCTGGTTTAACAGAAGATATATGCATTACATTTCTTAATCCCTTCCCATTTTCTCCTTCATGTTTTAAAATCCGTTTTGAATTTAAACATGATGAGGATGCAAGTAGATTCTTTCAGAAGCGCTTCATTTTACATGTAGAAGAAAACTCTGCTACTTCTTCCGGTGAGTATTAGCCATTTTTTATCTATTTCTCATTAAATATCATTACCGCTCGCTATATCGTGATATTGCATGAATATTTCTGTTGATAAATATCTAAAAGATTTGCTTATACCTTACTGTGTTCCCTAATAGAACGCACAATTTTTACACTGACAATAATGAATGTTACAGTTTCTGTCATTTTTCTTATTCAGAGAAAATTAATATTTTATCTTATTGACGCGATGTTTCGTATAATTTCATAAGGTTTTCCTTGTAAGTGTATACTTTTAAAGTTTAATGTAGTATTTCATTTCTTATCCATATATTGAACCTAAACTATTTCTAAATCACACACAGAGATTAAGAGAGGATATTACACTGTAATACTATTATAATACAGAGATAAAGTACAGTGATGGGGTTTTGTAAACAAAATAATCCATTAACTTTTATTTTATCAAGGGTTAAAGTTAACCACTATGAACAGGAATAACCTAGATCATTTATTATGTATTTATCAACAAATTAAGACAAATATTAGTTCTATCAGAATTGTGAAAAGCACTTCTATGGGATTTTACTTGTTCCGACACCTTCGCCCCTTCAAATTTACATTCTTCCTCAGCACAAGCTGGCAACGTGGCTGCTCGCCGTGAAACAGAAAAACGCAGGAAGTATAGCAATTTACTCGACAAATATCATTTTGTCGCTATAGCTATTGAATCGGGTGGTTCATGGGGTCCCGAAGGCCTTAACTTTATAAAAGAAGTTGGTCACCGCATTTCTTTATCGGCAGGAGATGCTAGAGCAACCTCTTTTCTACTGCAACGCATCAGCATGGCAGTACAAAGAGGGAACGTTGCATCAGTTTTGGGAACGCTACCCTCTGGTAAGGAACTGGAGGAGATCTTTTGTCTGTAATCTCGGCGAAGGTTTGAGGATGGTGTTGCGAGGCTTATCACAATAACGTGTAAGAAAAAAAAAAAGATTAATGATCTTTGCGTAACATGAGATAATCGTGCTATATGTCACATATTCAATCAGATAACCCACACAAGAAGAATTCGGAAGTTTCCAGATCTTTTTAATGCAGTTCTTTTTCATTTGTGTGTGTCTGGGTAGTGTGGTGTTAGAAAAACAGAAGTGGATTTTGAGTAATTTCAGTTTTTAAGCGAAGTGTTTTTAAATCAAATAATAGGACTGATTTGTGCATTTACAATTATCATAAGATTTTCTTTTCTTTTTAATGTAACTGTTTTTCGTTTGTATAGCCTATGTGTAATTACCCAAATGTAGTATTTACATGTAAATTGAAGAGAAATAAATTTGTAGCATGTTTCTGTATTGTGTATTTCTCGTTAATTTCAAATAAAATATTATTACAGTGTAAACAAGTGGTCTGATATACCATTTTTAGTTTAATTGAAATGAAAGCTTTGTCTAGTTTCAAATAAAATATTTTAACGTTAATTATATATACTTAACCTAAAATATCTTTTATGATTTTAGGTTACAACTTATTCCACAATGTAGTTTTAAGGTGGTGATACTGATTTCGTACTTTCAAAAGGTCATGTTGTTAGTGATGTTCTCAATTCTCTGCTTATAAATTCCAACAATATATAACCTAATTATGAAATTATCAGAAATGTTCAAAGAGGTTTAAATAAGTTACCATTTAATTATTTCTTGATCTGAAGTAAACATGGATTATTATATTAATATATCTACTATGTCATTCGAATCTCATTATAACAAATAATTAGAATAAAAAACTAAGTTCTTATTACAGAAATAGAGGGAAATCCACTGCTCTTCTGAAATGTTTTGTTAATTTTGGTCTTTATGTAATTGAGTTAATGCGATGGGCAAAAGAAGGGTATGGGATTTTCATTATGCAATTTAAAGGATAATGAAATACCTCTCCGAAGAGGGAAAATATGAACAATTCACATTAAAAGAAACGCACCCTAATATGGTATTTTAATTTTTCAAATTGAATATAAAGAACCACACAAACTATTGCATCTTATTGTAATAACTACAGCTAATATAGTCATAAATATATGTTATTCATGCACATGTGTATTATTAAAGTACTTGCAATAGGCAAACACTTTGATATACATCAAGCAATAACGAACACTACTCGAAAGTAAAGTACTTTTGATATACCTGACGTATTTGTCTCTATGTGTCTAGAATTTTCTTAGCCAAATACACAATATCATTAATTATATCAACTAAAATTTTGTTATGAGTACAATGCTTCACATATGAAATTTATTGTTTAGCATTGAAACCGTTGCATCTATATGCAAAGGTTGTGTGAAACAAGCTGTAGAATGTGCATCATATACATTTGTAAACAATAGTAAAGACTTGTTCTTACCTCTTACGCTTTCCAATAACGGTTTGTTACTACCTAAAGTAAATATGAAATAATAATGAATAGTAAAATTAGAAAGCATCATAAATAATACACCATACAGTATTATTTATTTGAACTAAATTTCTTAATTTAAAATATATTTAGGTTCAGCAAAGTATATTCGACATGAATATTAAGACAAAAGTAATAGAGTCACTATACATAATTGTAAGAAAAAGTAAACAGAAATTTGAATTTGTATTTAGACTTAAGCATATGGAATAATAAAAAAGAAATTTTTTTTCCAGTTGTGATAAAAATGCAGTTAAAATGTGCATTTGTACGTGTTAAGTTTGCAGTGGTTAAAGTTGTATTTATCTGAATGAAAGTTTTATCTGAATGAAAGTTTATGACACTGAATCAACATCAACATAAGTCATTATGTTAACATAAAATATAACTCAGGGCTTAATTATAAATAACACGCAATAGATTCAAGTGTAGGTTTTAGATATAAATGTAAGAGTAGTTATATTTCCAAAATTATTAGAATAACTTTAGTGTTAATTTCTGTAGAACAATGAAAGTGTTACGTATATCACTGTAATTCTCACCATTTATAGAACACTAATTTTTAATACACTCAATTTAGTTAATTGCTTAATGATAAGATTAAAATAGTGTAGCTTAAAAAGAGTGATATAAATGGATAAGACCTCGTAGTTATACAACACAACGTACTCCCCTTCCAATATCCCAGTTAATCTAAAAAAGAACTTAACAAATTATTAATTACTGTTATGGAATAATAGATATCAAAAGAGAACAATGGTATTTGAAAGGTCGATTTTGTATCATTCTTATATTTCCATAGTGCATTGTGGTCCCTAAAGGTTGTATTGTGTACTGTAACAAATTGAATTCCGTGCATAATTAAATTGCTTATCATATTATTATGTTATCATATCCGTATTTATAGTGTTGTTTAAAGAGTTTAAAGTACTTCATCTGTATAAAATGAAGTACTTGCAGTGTTTTACACCATGAACAAGCTATATATACAGGAGCACACACAACTTATTATGCAGGAATAGGAATTGAATTCTGAAGTCTCTTCCGGATAAAAGTTTATTTTATATAATGTTGTATATATTTATGTAAGTCTTACGTTTATTGTAATATAGACCCTATATTTCCTGTTAACTACAAATCTAGTTAGAGCTTATCTATTCACTAGTCTTTGATATTTTATTTTCTACAGGTTTGGCCATTCAGTCCATAGTTCTTGTACATTAATTTAGTGTATGTCTATAAAAGGCCGTGTTGGAACGGAGAGATCGAAGACTCACAAGAAACTTATGTATGAACAAACAAGCAAATGTTAAAATACGGAAGAAATCACTGAAAAGAGTGCAGTTCGGAGGAAAGTTTGATAGGGACGTTGTCTATCGCCATCATTATTAGAGTTCTCTCTAAAAGAGATTATGAAATAGATATTACAAAATAAGGAGTTTTTCTCTAATAAGTAGAATTATTGGGTATACACGATGTGTAGATGATATGGCTTTATGGTGCTTTCTAAACATTTTAGAAGTAACCGATCCAAGTATGGTATGAAATTGTGGACGAGCGTATGCGCAAACGAAGTATTTCTGTGTAAAATTAAACCCATTAGAGTGAAAAACTCTCGATCTGAACCGTTCCGAACATATAGCGGAATAAGGGGAAGGTTGGTGCTCCGATATTCTGCGAATTTTCGACTATGTTGCGAGTGAAAATTACACTGAAACGTTAAGAAATATTCACCAGAGTGAAATAAAATGGTCTTGAATGTTGAGGTGAGTAGCGTAGCTTTTACCAGGGGCTGGAAAAAGAAGGAGCTTAAGGAATAACATACGCCAATGACACGAAGAACAAAATTGTGTAATATGACATGCTAATATATTATATCGTTAGTTCGTAGAAAATGAGAAAATGCATATAAAAACGTATTAACTACATTGCCAAAGGAACAGAGCCGTTATTGTGTGAACAAAAACATTTATATTCTGTGTAAAAGTGCTAAAGAAAAACAAATTAAATAATATGAAAAATATACAGTTGCTAACGTAAGTACGACAGGGTATAGTTGTCTGACATATATTAAAAGAGAATGTATGGATGAATAAGGAAAAATGGTATCTTTAACTTAAAAGAGGAAAACTGGTACGCATAATATATACTGTATATCACATACAGTTCAGATCGGTTAATAATCGTAGAAATTATAAATGTTTGGAAAGTTCGGACGGCCACCATTTTTCACATTTTTCATGCTATTTGACTGACAATACTTCTATTCGATTCAGCGTACCCAGAAACCTGAATATAGATACCTGCCACGCCTATTTCAGGCAACAATGGAACTCCGGTATTTTCGCCCCCGAAGTCCAAAACATTCTTCCCCTAGAATTTTTTATGGACTCTTCGGTTTTGTAACCCTCATGTCTAAGGCGCCGTATTATTACAGTTTCCTGGATGAAGGAAATATTCATTTTTAAAAGATTCTTTTACTTGTGCTAACTCTACATATTAAAAAATCGCAAAATATAGGAGCACTAGCCTTCCTCTTATTCCTATATATCTCCGGAACGGTTGAGATCGAGGAGTTTCTCCTCTAACTCGTTTAATTGTACACAGAAACAAATTGTTTCCGCATAACCTCGTCCACAATTTCGTGTCCTACTAGAATCGGTTTCCTTGTTAGTAAGATGTTGGGAAAGTTGGGGAAGGACTGTGAAGAAAATTGAATAAAAGTAAATGTAAGGAAGAGAATAGCAATGACGATTGAAGGAAGGCAATCTATGTCAAATATGAAAATAATAGGGGAAAATACAAAAAGTAATTTGTTTTTGATATCTAAGTAATAGGATTAAAGGTGACTTAAACAAAGGAGTTCGTGTTATTCTTCATTTTACAATCTCTTGCTGTCGCGAATTCTGTCGAGGAATTGAAGCATAAAATATATAAAACTAAAATCGTACCTGCTGTTCTGTATGGTTGCGTTGCTTACTCTGAGGGAAGAATGTAGGTTGAAAGTACTTGAAAACAAAACCCTAAGACGAATATTTGTACCCAAGGGGAACGGGAGTGCAGAATGGTGGAAACTTTATAACGAGGAACTGCATAGTTCATACCATTTACCATTGTTGGCGCCATCAAATCTAGTAGCTTGGTGGGTAGATCATGTAGGCATAATGGAAGAAAGTAGAAACGTTTTCAAAGTACTAACTGGACGTATAGTTAGGAAACGATCGTTTGGAATACGTGGGCAAAAGTTGAAGGAAAATGTTAAGATGGACCTCTTAGAAATATAAATACAAAATAGAAACTGGATCCAGTTGGCTAAGGATAGAAGTTTGTGCAGTGTTTTTTGAACACAGCTTTCAAACTCCGGGTTTCATAGGGCATAGAGGTAGTTAGTTAGGTAAGTATGTGGTAATATTAATAATGTAAATTGTGAACACGAAATCAATGCAATCATAGGAATGACTCAGGATAATAATTACGCCTGGACTCAGGAGAATAATTACTTGGTTCTCAGGAAACACTTCGAAAAATAGAGGTGGGCAAGGACAGATAGAACACCCTCAGTCAAACAGTAAGTGAATTATAATATGTTAGCAGTAGTAAATTTAATAATATAATTTTAATAAAATATTACTTTCACTTTTTAATAATAAAAAAAATATTATAGCGTACAGAAGAGATGCAATTCAATAACAGAAAAGATTATTTCGAAAATGATTCATAATTATTTGAGTATGGGATGCTACATCATTAGTTAGTTTGAGTTCCCTAACTTTCAACTGCTACAGAAGTAGGTTCTTTATGGCACAGTAGTATGACACTGCGTACCATTAGAACCTAGACCGTATGCATTATAAGAGGTATCCAAATGATGAGTGGATGCTTTCGTTAACCCTTTAATTGTTGGAATATTTGAACATAGCTAATTAAGAGTGTTATTCAAAGTGATATAGTCTTGCACATGGTTACAGCATAATATAGTGAACTGTCATAATGTTCACAATTGTAGTTTTATTGTGATATCAATTTCAAATAATTTGAATATTTCAGCCGATTTTCTATCAAGGTTGTAGGATAGAAATGATTTTGAGGAGATGGATATAACTCCATCACATAAGGAAGAGGTAATTAATTATTTTATTCGATAAATTTGTGGAATATGCCATGTACCAACATAGTCATCAACGAACATCAAGAAAGTAATCCGGTTCTGAAAGAAATAATGAATCAAGTAAAAGTGAAAATGTCAATTGAAGGATATCGCCTGGTACGTGGGATATTATGCAAGAAAACTAGGCCAATCAGAAACCCTGTTAAAGTATGCCTTCCTAAAAGTTTGGCTAAAAGCATCATTCAATTTTATCATTCAAATATTTAGCCCAGTTCTCATTGTGGTATAAAAAGGACTATTGCCAAAAGTTTTACGTGGTTTACATTGGCGGGGATGGTCCAGGAAATAAAGGATTTTGCATCCACTCGTCAAGAGTGTCAATTAAAAAAATCTAATGAGAATCCCCAGGGACAGTTAGTGTCCCAACAGGAGAAAATGGTTAATGGCTGTTGGCAAACGGACCTTTTGGGACCAATGGTAGAGAGTCGCTCGGGACGTTATTGTCTGGTTATAGTAGATTCTTTTTCCAAAAGAAGCTTCCTTGTACCCATTAAAGTTTTGTCAAGTCATTCTATCACAAATAAATTGTACAACTGAATGTGTAGGAACGGTTTTTGTTACCCAAAGCACATGATAATCACTCAGTGTTTAATTGGGCCAAGTTCAAGGATTTTCTTTATGGAAATGGGATAAGAGACATTAGGATTGCTCCCTAATATCTAACCCTTCGGCTACAAAAAATTCAATGAGAATTTATTTCAAAAATAAACAGAATAAATGGGATGGGGGATTATGAGAAATAGAGTTTTCTATTAATTATGCCGTAGATGAAGACACTAAATGTAGTCCAATGGAAATCCACGTACAATCTTTGTCAACCCTTAGACATTCGGTGGGATGTAAGGTGGAGGATATTTATACTAAAGATCACCAAATATGGAAAACTGCTTTCGAAAATATGGGAAAAGCTTGTCAAAGAAAGGAAAGATTATATGCTCAAAGAAGGCTTCTTAATACATATGCATTATGAAATAAAAATTTGGTCATACCTCAATTCCAATCATTATTAAAAGACAGAAGAACTAAATAATTTGTCCTAAGTGGGTGGGGACATATTTCGTTGAATGTTGGAAGGGAAAGAATACGGTCCAAGTGCGAGCGTTAGACAATAACAATGATGTACGTAAAGTTCATATTCATATGTTTTAAGCTCTTCAAACAGGGTAGAAGAATTGTTGGCAATTAAGTTAATAATATTAGAATCTAGTCATTGAATGAAGATTCAACTTAAGGCCTATTGTTGTAATCATCAAGCTACAAATACATGGTTATTTTTGGTTAAACTACCTATCTATATTTATCTCTCTCTCTCGCTCTCTCTCTCTCTCTCTATCTATCTATATCTATATCTATCTATCTATCTATATCTATATCTATATCTATATCTATCTATCTATCTATCTATCTATCTATCTATCTATCTATCTATCTATCTATCTATCTATCTATATCTATATCTATATCTATATCTATATATATATATATATATATATATATATATATATGTGTGTGTGTGTGTGTGTTAAAACTTTTATGTGAAATTTTAATATAAATTTTAATAATTCCAGGCCTGGGATTATTATAAAGAAAACGCATTAAATTTTATGTACGCGGATTTTAGAGAATTGTAATTGAATGGATTTGACAGAATGCAAACTTATTCATTTCTGGATTGTAAACGGCAAATGAACATTGAGACGGAGCATCGCCTTGAAGAAAATTTGGAAAATCAGATATATGATCGATGTACATATGTAAATATATACATGAAGAAGACAAGTATGTGTATGTAAATTTATACTCTTGGAATTTGATATTTTTTGGTAATAACTTACTTAATTGATAGTAAAAAGTATGAGTTGGTTATAAATTAGATATATAAAAATAGTTGTTTATAATATTTAAATATAATATCAAACTGAAATTATGCATTTTTTTGTAAAGGTTATGAATAGTTAAACCTTGGACCCTTTTAATAACTCGGATGGTGTAAGTAAACTGATGCTTGAGTGTAAGAATGATTTTGGGGAGACTTTTTTCTTGAGTTTTGTTATTTTTCTTTTGGATGGATGAGAGTATTCTTGTACTTTGTTGCAGATTTAGTAGGTTTTGGTGGAGAATGGTAGCTGTACGTACTAATTAAATATGACGCTTATACCTGAGGATAAATTATCTATTCACAACTTTCAATACGGTATTTGTTAAAACTATAATTTTTTGGAGAGTATTTAAAATGTTTGTCAACTTTTTAGTTAGAAGTGAGTGATATGTGTACCGTGTTGATGTTACGTTTTTTTCCTTTCTCTCTCCTGTAGAAAGAGATAGTTAAGCAACCAGATATGCAAAGAGGAGCGCTATATTTGGAAGAATCGCGAACTAGATATTCTAGCCGTCTACCTTTGAATGACGTTTACGCCTATCAGAATGAAATAGCCGAAGTGGGAGTTTGACATCGGAACAGTGGAAAGTGTTAACCGTTACGAAATGTCATATGAGCAATAATTATAACAAGCGAATATCACTGGAGTGGTCTTGTGATCCAGAAGTATATCTTTTGTTGCCGCTAGGAATTGGTATAACGCTTGCCTTTGAGCAGCCATCTAACTTACCCCCAAATCATGTGGAAGAGACCAGTGCTGTCACAGCTTTCGCACTGCCAAGAGTGCGTTAACCGGGTGTTCATTTTTGTAGTTGTGTCAGTATTATGATCCACGCGACCGAACACGGACTACATTTTTTAAAACTTTTCCCATTTTGATTTCTGAAATAACTGTGTTTGTTTTCTATATGGTGCGTATATTTAGTGTTTAAAAGGTCGGAGCGAGGCCGTGAACAGATACCTGAGTAGTTAAATGAAACAGAGAGTGACAGTGACAGCATTGTTGGTATAGAAGACCCAGACGAAGTAGAGAAAAACCTCTAGATTGACAACAAAGTTTCTTGTGAATTCGACCGTAATAGAGTTCAATAAAACGAAGAAGGAGAGACTGCAACTGAACCTCCACTACCTAATCTTGATTTACGTCAGTTTTACGTAGATAGGGGAAAAGGTAAGAAAAGAACGCCAACCCCCTGGTATTTGAAGCCTCAATTACCACGTACTTCTAGAGTTTCATATATCAATATAATACCTCTTTTTTATGCACCTGGATCTCATGGTGATGCTAAAATGCTCGTACACTTGTTGGGGCGTTTGCTTGCCTGATTAACAATAAAATGAAGGTTTTGTTATAAGTTTGTTATGAGTTTTGTTAAAATTACAAAATTCCTCATAAAAAAGAGTGTTTTCTGTAAATAATAAAAAATATAACGTGCGTTGTACTTTGCTTTATACTCTCCACCACCATATACTAACAGTAAATATAACTGTTTGATTAAAATGAAGCTGAGGATCACATTAGCGATCCGCGTGACCAAACATTGATCTCAAAAGTGCGACCACTGCAGTGATATAGTATTGGAATTTGCATAGAAATTGAAGTGAGTGTTGGAATTCAAGGAAGTGGATTTAATTTCTGTTTTCGATGAAAAGAACATATTTGATAGTCATATAGTCAGTGAATTTATATTTTCATGATTTGTAAGGGATTTTCATTCCGATCGTCAGAATTGCATTTAGCGGTCTACCTGAATATACATATTATTTTCACCTCAGTGTAAAGTAAGATGAGTTTATTATTTGAATTATTACTAATATCTCGAAGAAGTCATATTTGAGGCGAAAGGTTAAATGTTAAAAATAATTAAGTGATATGAAACCAGTAAAATATATAATGGTTGATTGTAGAATATGCCAGTTTCTTGGTTAAAAGGACCATTGTACAATCCTTGTTGAATATTTGTATTGAGAAACTTTCCATATGTCATTTGGCTTATATTTGAGAATGTTCTTAAAGTTCACTCGAAAAGAGGACTTAATCATCTTATTATTTCGAAAGATCTACTTTTATATAAATTTATACTTACCCTGTATTGGTGCAAGAATTGTCCATGCCGAGGAGTCTTATTAATATTATTGTTACAAAGGTACGTATATAAAATATTGCTCTGTTGCGGGAAATGTGTCCCAGTCTATATTGAATTAGCTAGTGCCCTGCGAACGAGACTCGCGGTTATAGCGAAAACACATTACATAATAGAATTGACAACCCTGAAGAAACAACATCTGTGGTTCGCCTCGTAAATGTACCTTTCAAGGACGACCTTGAGTTCATCGACGTTGGCAAACGTTCAATCATTCACCGTATTACAGATTACAGCATACGCAATAATGGCAGAATAACAAATCATTGCACTAAAATAAAGAATTTAGTTGGTTCTAGCGGGAATTCTTCACCTTATCATTCATATTTTATTAGTTTATATTAAGTTCCGATTAGGAGCGTTGAAAGTTTTTCATTAAAGCATTTAAGAATATTTATAAAGTCAAAAACGTACATAACTATGTGGATGTAACATCAGTATAGTTTACTAAATAAAATATAATTATTTACAATTGTATTACACCATTAAACTTGTTCACTTCTTTAACATCATGAAAATATATTCGTTGGGCAAATTCGAATCAACTGATAGACAGTAGTATTTAAACTTACTTAATCAAATGTAAATACCAATCGAACAATTTCAACAGATACCAGGAGTTTCCTGAAGTGAAATCATTTAGAATGCAAGCAAATACTTAGTGGAGGAAAATATTAACACAACTATGGAAGACTGATTTTAATTTTATATACCTTTATGTTTGCTTAAATTAAACCTTGGTAGAAGGTATAGTTTTATATTTGGTAACCTAATATTTTTTTACTAGAGGTATAATACAAATTTGAATTATTTACTAACTATTCACTTAAACTGAAATTTTACTTTTGTTTCCTTGCGAACCCTTAGTAACTAGAGGGACTTCAGTTAATAAAGATGATAATGAAAAGCGCAAATTCGTTTCTATAAATAACGATAATAACTTCGAATGCATTTTTCGACTGAATTAATAATAATGGTTGATGTCAAATAGATTTCAGATGGCTTTATTATTATTATTATTATTATTATTATTATTATTATTATTATTATTATTATTATTATTATTATTATTATTACTTATTAATACTTTATTACTTATGATTTACATACCTGCAGGTACAAATCCAACGGGTTGCATCCAAAGTCCATTTTGGGATCCTTCTGAAAGAGGGAATAGAAACCCCAACCTTATATAACACTCTAAATGTTAAAAACAGTATTTTTATACAACTAATTTTACATATGTAAAGCCTTCTTGTGATGATGATATCATGTTTATCCTTATACACAGATCCGTTTCCTTCGGAAGAAACTAATTTTTAACCCTCTATACCATACCTTTGATTGTTTTCCATGTGATGCGAACAGCGTTCCATGTGATGCGATATCGCAGTTTTCAGTAAAAGACATTACGTTGCTGTCTTAAGAGGGCGCACTTTTCACCTCTGATTGCATATTTTTAAGAAACATTTCATATTGAGAGGCATCATTGATGGACACAATACGAGAAATCTAAAAACACAGAATAAATGGATTTACCTTGGTGTGATAAGTTCTCGCCCCGACCCAGAAGGACTTCAGCTGCAGGAATGAAAGTATGAAACTATTCAACAAAGTCCCCTCGAAGGTCAGCACACTTGGCACTTCGATACTGCAACTTTTCCACCCCTCAAAAAAAAAAAAAAAGGTTTTTCAAGGTCTGTAAAAAATTGTTCCGCAGCTGTTATCAACTCTTCATCAGTGTGAAATTTCTGTCCTTTCTGTGCTGTTTTGAGTTTTGGAAACAGATAATAATCAGAACGGGCAAGATCTGGCGAATAAGCTGGGTGGTCAATGCGCTGATACCCTAAGTCTCTCAGAAAATCCGTTGTTCTTCCAGTCTTGTGGACGGGAGCATTGTTCTGCAAGAACAAGACACCTCGTGTTAACTTTCCCCGGCGCTTTTCTTTAATAGCGTCCTTTACCTTAGCCAGCAGACTGCAGTAATGTACTGCAGTTATGGTTTGGCCCTTTAGAAGGTAGTCTAAGAGCAAAACACCATCGTTATCCCAGAATATTGAGGCAAGCACCTTTCCTTCCGACTTTTCGGCTTTGAATTTTTTTGGGCCTCGGAGATCCTGAATGGCGCCACTCGCATAACTGCTGTTTGGTTTCCGGATCAAAGTAATAGAACCAAGTTTCATTCTGGGTAACAAGCTGATTCAAATAATCGTCCTTGGAGTTTGCAAAGTGCCGTAAAATCACCTGCGATGATCTCACACGTTTGCGTTTCTGATCCGCGTTCAAACATTTCTTAATCCATTTCGCAGAAAGCTTGCGCATGTCCAAGTGGTCATGGATTATTGACCCAACACGTTCTTTGAATATGTAAACTTTGTCAGCTATCTTCTGAAGCGAAATCCGTCTGTTGCTCAAAATCAGATCACGATTCTGGTCCATTTTTTCCGGAGTTGACACTGACACTGGCCTGCTACACCTGTCACCATCTTCTGTTGAAGATTCACCACGCTTGAAGTTCGCACAACATTTCTTCACAGTGGAGTATAAAGGCACTGTCCACCCAATGTGTATAGCATGCAACCATGGATTTCCTTGGGCGACCATCCATATGTTGCAGGAAGAAGAACTTCATTACACCTCGCAACTCCTCTTTGGTGAATTTGACATAAGGCTCCGCCATGGTTCATTCAGTTACATGTAAATTAAAAACCGTTCATGGTAGAATGTTGAAATTTGATACCTTAATATATAAACGATCTACATTTTACATGACATCAATTAAATCAGGGTAATACATTCGGAACGGGGTCGGACCGACAGCTTATCAGCCTACCCTCGTATTGTCTGAATTTTTACAGGAAATATGATCTAAAGGAATAGTAGAGGCACAATTGAGAAGAACCATGTGGCGATAGAACATTTGCAATATTTCTGCACTATGGCTGTAAGTTTTTCTCTTTTAGGTTCCGCAAGATGTGACAGTTGCTATAAAATATTAGTTTATAGTGTAAACTGGTGGCAAGGCATTTTTCAATAGAATTTGGAAATATCTTTGATAATATGTGAATTTTCCATTTTAACAGTCAATAATAACTACCATAAAGTTCTTTAGCAAGAATTATGTGCCTTGTTGCAGAAATTTACATGGTACTTACTTTGTTACGTACAAAGATACATTGGAGTTAATTCTTCACTTGACTACACAGAGCCTATGCGGTTTGCCAAAAGACCAGACTGTGTCACGTTATCTGGTCAAAAGTCAGATTGTGTGCTAAATCAAGTGTGGAAAATTCAAATTCAGACTTGAGATATTTCAAGCACTTAAACTCCGCTTAAGGCACCCTGGTTAATTCGAAGAAGATACACATATTTTATCATTATTATTGATTTTACTCAAACGACTTTTGAAAATGTTCTATCCATATTTTCCTTACGTATTACACATCATTTTTATGCTCTTTATTATGCCTTTGCAATAAGCTATCAATTAGCCAACTCCTTATTAGTTTTCGAGATATGTTGTCAACGTTATTTTTTGTTGATTTTAATATTCGTCTCGTGATTTTTTAGTATGTTTGTCCATTTTAGGACAATTTATTTTACGACTGTTGAACCTACATAATCTCTTCTACAATTTGAGCTAAATTTCAACCATCTCCCTCCTTTGGGTTTTGAGATAAGTGGAGGACTTATTTGTTTTCCATGGCTTTTCCATTGACATTAATGTTAACATTTCGTTCTTTTTGACTATGTTCCATCCATTTTAGGGAAATTTGCTCTTGGAGTGTAGAAACTACATGATATCTTCTATATTTAACTTTCATTTCAGCCATTTCCCTCTTTTGGGTTTTGAGAAAAGTGAAGGAATTATTATTTTTCATTGGTTTTCCAATAATGTAATATTTCGTTCTTTTTGCCTATGCTGCTTCTATTTAAGGACACTTTGCTTTTTAAAATATAGAATATATATAGTCTATTGTACCTTTGAGCTGAATTTCAGCTATCTTTCCCAAAGTCTGTTCACACCATTGCAAGCAATTTCCAGCGATTACCAAGAATGGGACATTCTGAAACTTGCTACCCTTGCTTTAGCTCTTCGATTATGTCGTGGTTTCAACGTTGCAGAACTGGGTTAACAGAAAGTTTACAAACTTATTATATGTTTCATTCATTGATTCACCGACGACCTAGGCATTCACAATAATTGTTTGACCATCTTCTTTTGCAACTGTCTAGTAAACTTTACTGAGATTTTCTTTGGATGTGATTTCCTTTGTAGTGTAAAATGTAGAGGATATTGTTGTGCAAAACGCTTATCATAACAGTATCGGCGGAAGTCCTATTAATTGCTCTATACGGGACTAATGATAACGTCGGTATTGGGTAGAGTTTAATGGGGCATAACTTGGAAATGAAAGTCTCCACAGAAATGAACTTTACATGCATATTAACTTGTTTGGAACTAATATTATGTAAAATTTGATGAAGGCTGGGTGATGCCATTTCAGAACATCCAGTGGGATACTTTCAAAAATATTAAAAAGGATTAAACCTTAACTTCGACTACCTTTCACTCTGGATCTTAACGTCTTCAGCTTTTGATAGTATTTTTCAAACATTTGTCTTGTATTGAAAGAATTTTGCAAATATGTATATATATATAACTTTATAATATGCTATGTATATATTTATATCATCTCTGAAACTAATGATTATATATTTAGAGTGAAGCATAGCAAATGAAGGAACTTACAGCTTTGATAGACTCATATTAGAGTATCTATCCTAATTACGCAGATAGTTTTATAATCCAAACTATTTTAAAATTAATATTAATAGTGTTAAGATATAGAGTTTTATCGCCATCTTTTATACGAACTGACAATATACCTCCGGTGCTAACAGTGCTATCAGTGCTAACAGATGCACACTACGCTGTAAAGTGATTATAGATATCTACAAATTTTTCAAGGTACTGAGTACCATTATGGCTTATATGTGGAATATTCGTCGCTACTGTATTGAAATATAGTAATGTAGTAAAATAAACTCACGTGGAACAAAATCATTCATTCCTGCCCCTCCATAGAGTCTGGCACCTAAGCAAACAGAAAACCAATGTTATAAGACTGTTTGATTAACATCGTATCGACTAGAATATGATAGTGCCGTATTGTAATATTAACAAAGTACTTATTACAAATGATTTCTAAAATATATTTTTATCTAGTTACGTACTTATATGACTGTTTAATTACTTAGTGTATCTGTATACTATTGATTTTCTCCAGGCATGTAGCCAACAGGAAAGATCTCTGGTGTATATCTCTTAATAATAAATACAGGTCAAAAGCTTGTTTACTTTGATTTAAGTCAATCAAAAATTAAATGAAATGAAATCTTTAAGTTTTACGTCCCACGTTTATGCCGGTTAGGCTAAAGGAGACGGTGATGATGAGAGATGAGTGAAATGGTGGAATGAAGAAAGTGGGAGGAAACAGGAGAACCCCGAGAAAACTCACGACCACGGTGTTTGTCCACCACAAAGTCCACACGGCGCGGGCTGGGATCGGATCAGGGACCCCAAGCACCGGAGATGAACGCTCTACCACTGAGCCACCGGGTCCCCTTAAGTCAATCGAAGCACCAATGTAAGAAAATAGAAACTCACATCAAGAAAATGTACAGTAGGGATCGTAGATGAATATTCTTAATTTGATTTAGCACTCATTATATTGTCATTAATAACTCACAAAATATATATACTTGAAGCAATCGACAGGTTCGATAATTCGTTCACTCCTGAAATTAAATTGTATAAACTATTGATCTCAACTTCATGATCAATGAAATTGTATTTAGTGTCCGATTGTAATTCATTTCATCATATTGATGCCATTGTTAGTACGCGGATTCCTGAATAGTCTGACTCAGAATACATTTCGGTATTTAGTCGTTTGCGTATGTAACTACGCACACAAATATATAATGCTAAACCCCTTATCTGAAACATTGCAAAGAAACAAACTGCATAGCCGGATGAAATACTATCACGGAAGGAATCACGAATATGGATTTTAGAGTTTGAGTTTTACGTCCCATGGTTATGTCGGTTAGGCTAAAGGAGACGGTGGTGATGAGAGATGACTAAAATGGTGGAATGAAGAAAGTGGGAGGAAACGGGAGAACCCCGAGAAAACCCACGCACACGGTGATTGTCCACCACAAAGTTCACTTGGCGGGGGCTGGGATCGAACCCGGGACCTCAAGCACCAGACGTGTACGTTCTACCACTGAGCCACTGCGGCCCCGGATTTTAGTTGATGTAACTACCAACTTTGTGAAATACATATAACTTGATCTCATATATTATTTCTGCAACTTATTGTCTGTTTTGAGACCATTAGCAACTTATGTGTTACGGTTAAATAAACCATATGTACAATCTGCACCTCGTGGTGGACCTAACAGGAAAGCACTTTATGTTAGAAATTATATTGTACGTATTATTCTTCACGAAAGTAAATTCAAACTACTCTCTGAACAAGAGAATACGTTTGTTGCAAAATTATTAATGTGTAAACATTATTAACGTTCGCCATCTATCGATGCTGGCATGAACGAATACCATCAAAATGTATGATGAAGCCCAAATTGATAGTTGACGAAACTGTTACACCTGAATAGTTTTTACGATAAACGTATTGTTTTGTTTTAAACAAATTGATAAAAAATGATCATTAATAACAAGTGATTCAATGTTTTCGAAAATTCTTAATATCAAGGGAAAAAGAGAAATTTCTAAAATATACAAATTTACTGTGTTGTATTTATTACGTTTTAATTTTTCGGTGGTCAGAACGGACGTCCCTGCTTGCATTGACAAAATTTAATGACGATATATATTATTTAACGATGGTTCCCCATATGCAAAAGACTAAAGACTTTGAGTCCAGCATGGACATTTATTCATATTGTTTGCTCTTTAATAGTCGAGATCTTGTTACATATGTATGCTTCAATGTATTAAAATTTTTTACATTCATACATTGACCCTCTTTGTCAATAAAAAGATATTTTTATTTAAAAAATAGTCTTTTTTTACGATAAAATTTCAACTGATACCAAAATGAACAGCGGTAAACAGTCCGATGACGCAGCCCCAGCTCGATGCTAAGAACGCACGATCCTGAGTATTCCTTTATGTATTTCTGTAAGAGTGTTTTATTAATGCTTTACCATTTTACCCCTCTTATTCATATCTAGCTTGTGACTCTTTTGAGAATGCAGCTCCAGCTCCAGCTCCAGAAAGGGCTACAACTTGGCCTCCACCCTTTCTTTTGCCAGCACAGCATTTCTCGCCGCAATTGCCACCTCCGCCATTCCCATTATTACCTCCATGATTTCCATTACCGCCTCCGCCATGTACCATACCATTCTTTCGAGTTCACGGAAAACGAAGAATGGATGCGTACAAGGAGAAAAATTATATATATATATATATATATATATATATATATATATATATATATATATATATATATATATATATATTTAATGTTAGAGTATATCATTTGTTAAAATAATAGTTCACTGTTGTAAAAAAATCTTTTTAAAAAAAAGGAAAAGAAAAAGTGCAAAAAAAATTTAAAGAAAAATGTATGGAGGAATAGACAGAAAATACTTCTACTCTTGACAACTGGAGAAAAAACGAGCTTTGCGCGCGATCGTTTAGGGGGCGTAGCCTAACTCGCCGATATCTTCCTGACAGCGTGACTCTTGGTTACGTAGTCTAGTATTTTGGTGTTTCCGGAGATGTGGAGTTGTTTGCTGTTACGCGTTCTATGCTTAGATTGTGTGTGGCAATAGGATATGTGGTTTAATACATCTACTTGGGCAACTCGGTGTTCCGTGCCAGAAAAGTTAATATTGTTTTTCATTCTTTTTGAATTAAGTGATATATTCTATTACACTAGTTCGAATAAGTTTTCAGTGATTCCTGAAGAATTTGGAAAGGAAAAAGGTTATTTTTGTGGAGCTAGGAAGTTACAGAGCCGGAGAGGGAAAGTGGGCAGTGAATATATAGTGATTATAAATCCCTCATATTACTTTAGTTTCCGAGCTCTGAGAGTGAATTCAACGTATATTTTACGTCTGTTTTCTCATATTGTTCTTTCTGAAATATTTCTTTTTTTTAAAAAAAGAAAATTATAAACAGAGAAAACTAATAGTGTTGGGCAAATCTGGTATTGAACAAGAGCGATTGCTGGATTTGACCTCGTTTCAGCCAGTAATTCGAAAGAATTGTCTAATTGTATAGTTATTTAAAGACGTAATTCATTACTTAAATTAGTTTGAATCGCAATAATTTTCAGAGAAAGCTATCTGGCATTGAGCAAAGAATTGCTATTTTTGTTAGTCATTAATCTAGTCAAAGAGGCCAAGGTTTTCTACTGAAGGAAGGAGGTCTGAAGGTAAAACCCAAATAATCTAGAAATAGGTGAGTAGCTAATTTGATTTATATTTAAAAAGTGGTTGTGTCACGCTCACAGTGTGGATTGTGTGCGATTGTCAGTAGTTTTGATTCCAAAAGGGATAAAACTCGCGGACCTTTGCATTCCACTTGAAACCTTAGATAATTCCTCCCAATTTAAGTGGTGATATACATTTTTCTTGATTTTCACGGAAACCAAAGATTGAGACTATAACCATTTCCGGATCCAGTATTTCCAATATTTTATTTATATATTTTCTTTGCAGCTATTTTGCTTTTTTCATATACTGGGACGACATTAATTACTTTTCTAAGAATACGAATATTTCTCGATTATTTCTCTCCAGTTGTCAAAAGGGTTTGAGATTTGCTATTTTGAACAAGAACATAGTTAATTATCAATTTTTGAATTAATATTAATCAGAGACTTTTCTATAAAAATTGTTAGAAGGCTGATTCAGAAAAGTTTCATTAATTAAGATTTCATGATTGCGATTGGATTTGAGTAGTAGAATTGACAGAGAGGAACAACGGATTTGTTATTTGCTAAAAATTCAATATTTAATTGGATATTAATTGTTAATTTAAGCTTCATTCTACAATATATTGACAAATTGGATTTTTGAAAAATATTTGCTATTGAAGCCAAAGATAAAATTAATTGGATGAAATTTAGTCAAATTATTAACTGACAGTAAAAAATAGTAATTTTGATAGTTATTTATTTAATGTTTGAATACAGTGTATATGTGCTATCCTAACGATTTAGCACATATACACCTCCCTCATTTTGTCAATAAAATTGTTTTTTTTTTTTTTTGAAACTGATACATTGTGTTGGTTTGTTTACTTTGTTTATGTTTGAAGCATTTACTTTTTGCCTTTTGAAAGTGAAATATTGGATCTGTGATTTTGCCTTTGCATCGAAGTGGTTTCGCGAAACGGAACAGCCCCGCTCTCTCAAACCCGCTTTGCCAGGCTTTGTCAACTGAGCCCGGGTTGACAGTTTGTGTTATTTTATTTTTATTTTTTTTACAAACTCTCGATTTGGTTTCGATTGGACGAGGCTAGGCGGAAGGGGGCGTTACAGATATTTCCATTCCCTCCTCCACCCTTTCTATTGTCACTTTTACCGCCATCTCCTTCTTCACCGCCATCACAATCTGCTTTGCCAAAAATGTTTTAATTAACACCAGAATAATGCAACTTTTAATACATATACAAATACACTCAGGCACAAGCTGTTTTATTACGAATTTTAGTTCAGTTAGATTAAGGGATAGCTAGGACACCATACAAGCAAAAGTCCCATATTATAGGAAATTTTTGCTCTAAGTATTTCTGTACAACACACATTGCTCTCTCCTTTGGTATGTCATTCGGTTACTCAACTGTGGTAGTTATGTAAGAATTTAATGAGGATTTCTTTATTTCGTTTCTATTACCGAGAGCGAATGGCAACTCTGTTGGCAGTGCGTCACAATGTAAAACGAATTTCGTGATCCTATTATAGTTGCTTGAAAACGCTTCTGGAGCTGACTTTCGTAGGAGGCTTCGCATTTGGGGATTATATGTAAGAAGACGACTAATTATCACGGTGCGGGCAATATTCTCGAAATTTATCTATTCCAACTGTCAGAAATCCTGACGATACCTGATTTTGAGAGAAACGTCCCGTTCAGCAGCATGGCTATATGAGACATGGACTTACTGATTAACATTAAATCCAAACCACATGAGGTCCAGCCGGAAATCGAACAAGAGCCTCCCACGCTAAAGGTGCATACGCTAACTGTTAGCCACGAAGGAGCTCGCCGGTATTTTTTAATCAATATCTTAACTAGTGAAAGTGGACACATGCCCTTCTTATACATGTGATGCGTTTCTCCACCCACTTCGGAACTCTCCTACCAACTGATACATGTTTGTACGTAGTACAACACTTTTCCTTATTGTCTTTATATTTCTCATTTAATTACAACCCCTGCCTAAACTTCCAACCAAGGGACTCGCATCTTTCCGTCTGTTCTTCCCTGGTAAAAACTGTCTGCAATGCAGTCATGTCTTCTGCGTAACAGACCAAAGACAAGTGAGTCTAGTTTCACTTTGTTAAAGTACGGTATAAACATTGAAAGCGGAAGTAATACTACAGTTATATAATTTTCTGTTTTGGTAGAGCAATATAAGTCGACATAATACTTATTTATCCTACAATCCTACAACTCACGATTTCAATATCTAATTGATATTAGGGGAATAGGTAGATGGTAGACAGCTGTAGGTGGTAATAATTAACGTGGTTATTCTAATTTCAAAAATTGGATTTTAACTACACATCAGCTAAAGATTAGTTGCATTGCTGGAAGTGCGATTGATAAATTAGCTAATAAGAGAAGCGAAGCTTGATCGTGAACGAAAAAAAAAACAGTATTCTCTATAATGAATTTTGTTACGATGGTACATAAGAAGATTTAACTCTTGGGGAAAAATTTTCTTCTTCTCAATTTAGTAGCTGATACTACTGTAACTGAAGAAAATACGTGCCGTAGACAACAAAATCATACAGAAAAATATCACTGATGGAATTAAATGTTTATACACTACTTCTGAATGGCTGTGTGCAACTTTAACGACGTAAAATATTCTCGGAAGAATTGAAAGATACATATAACTATCTTGTCGAAAATACACTGAACAGTGATAGATTTGTTAATAAATATCCATCAGCTGAACAAATATTATCGATATCAATGACGTGAATGTTCTCAAAATACAACCTCTCTTTGTCAATCTTAAAACATGAAGTAAACAGCTCTATATAAGAACATCACAAAGTAGGTTAAGCGATGGTGCCTTACCTCATCATACTTTATCGTGCACTATGATTATGTTTGACACCTTGAACAACGTATGTCAAGGAATATTTAAAGTAATTATTTCCAATACTTCATATAAATAACTAACTCTATAGCTTATAGAACCTGGAGGTTCAGTGGCGCGTTCACAATAGCTCTCTACAGACTTCTGTCCTTACCAAAATGGATTCAGGTTCTATTTTGGTACTCCTTTTCCTGCGAGATACATATTTTAAATCCCATCTGCGCCTACGTATTAATAATAGGACTTCTAGTCAAAACTTTGTACGTTTCCCAACTTTCTTCCATTCTTGCTGTATCTATCCACGTGAGCCTCCTACACCTGCTGATTCTAACAATGTTTGGCAAATAGATTGAATTAAGGAGGTCCTTGTTGCAAACTTTCCACCATTCCCAATTCCCGTCCCTCTTGGGTCCTAATATTCATCTCAGAACTTTATTCTCAAATACTCAATTTGAGGAAAGGGATCACAACTATTGCAAGTATATGTATATTGCCAATGTTGTATGGCGTATTGGATGTACAAATTTTTTAACCAGTTATTTAAGGCAGAACATGTTGCTACAAGTTTGTTACCGGAGAGTCGTGTTTTTATAATGTGCCTTAGTGTTTGTGAAGTGTGGCTTCTGATCATTCATCAGTTGTACCTCTAGTTTCTTTATAAACTCATATACACTTTAATATAAATTTGTGCCTTAACGTCGAGTGGTCAAATCTTATTTTCATCAGTTTTCCTTGTTTCCTCTACCAAAGTGCTTCCTTATTGTAAACAACAAGTTTGTATCTGAATGTTGGAAAAGAAAAAAAAACCTTTTGGATGTATGTAAAATTAATTCCAATGCAACACGTACCGTACTTTATCCAATCCAAAGGCCACTTTGTGGGAAGTTGTATCGAACAAGAGCGATACAAATCGCAGTTAAGTTTTCTACCATTGAACCACCGAGGATCAAGACTCAGGTATACAATGTATTTAAACATAAACATTTTATTACTCTATTTGACATATTTTACAATATTATAATAGAACCATAAAAAGGGTACTTGACGTACAATTGCCTGAATTTGATTGATTAGTAACTAAGGTTAGTCAATTATTCTGAAAGGAAATTTTAAAAAAATACAAATAATGAATTTTATGTGAAAGTGCAGAATGTGTGTTAGGACTCACCATAACCTTTACCACGTCGACCTTTTAAAAAGAATTAACATTTGTTATTAAATGAAATGCTACTTGAAAAGTTTCACACAGATTTGCAAATTGTGCAATACAGAAATAAACATAAATATGACAATATTGATCTAAAGAAACTAATAAATAATTATTCTCCAGCAAATGCCCTAAAATGATTTTGTCACCTTTGCATTGTATCAAACCAAAGCTTGGTTAATTAATTAGTAGGGTAATGTAACATGAAGTTTATAATGTGAGTGGGAATAACTGAAAAGTAAATTTTAAAAAAAACTCACTCAATCCACGTACGGTAAATATTTAAAAAATACATTTCTACTTTCTTTTTATCATTTATGATAGGTTGTAATGGAAATAAATAATATTATCCAATTTGACTCAAGTGTTCACTATGCTAAATGGTCATTTAAAACTGCTTTACCGCTTTTTCTCTTTTACAATTTTATGAACACAAAGTGTTATTATGCTGTAGAATTAATCCTGGTTCCTGTTTGTTGCAATGTTTTCCAAAAGTTGGGCACGTCTCGTTATATATTTGAAAGTAATGTTTGTAACAAATTTAGATCCTCGTTTATGAGAAAGTTGTAAGATGTTGTATATTTCCCATAAATATAAACCCCTACTTTGACATTTAATACATGCCTTTTGAAATGAAACTAACATAAAAAAAGACACTTCAAGATAATAATAGGTATAATGTGAAAATTATTTATATAGCTAAGTCACTTTTTCGTGACAACGAGACACAGAATTATGATTTAAATTTGTAATAAAAAAACTATCAATACATTTTTGTCACCTAAGAAACTAAAATTTGGGACCAGTTTCCAAGTATTTTAATGAAGAATTGTGTATGAGTACATCCTAATATACTAAATTTAAACGAAAGATTATACTTCGTTCTCCGTCTTAAGATACGCATCTTATTGAACATAACGTTATACAACACTGATTTAAGGTAGATACTTATTATATTCTCAACATACTTTCAAACCATATGTAGATTTTTTTCATTGATACGGTGATAAAGAAAATCACTTATACTATTTACTAGTAAAACCACTAGTAAAACCAGGAACACAAACGTGGCAGATCAAACTCGTTTGATCAACGCTGTTTTGTCAAGCCAATGAGAAGGCGGTGTGTTGCCAAATATGGTCATTTGAATATGCACTATGGAAAACCCATAATTATCATTGTTTTCTCTTCAATTTAAGATTGATATATTGATTTCTGGTCACTACATACATTAGTAATCGTGTAAAACACAAACACAGTTAGTTGGTAAAGTTTCTCATTTATAAATTGTTACAAACTGCAATTGAACATTATATTATGATCATTTATTCGTGAACAAACTAAAAGAAATTCTAAAAAAATATTAAGAGAATTACGTATAAGTTTAGTACAAATCAGTTCCGGTTATACGGCTACTCAGTACAATCGAACATATGAATTATTTCATCGAATTGCATTCGAAGAGATGAATAATTGCAATGACTAATAACATTGAATACAACTCTAGTTGGCACATTTTAACAAAAATCACTGTATGAAGATACGAAGTTTTCTATGCACATTGGGTAGCCAGAATATTTTCTGTATCAGACGTGATAAAAATGAGTCTTCAATGGTAGTCGTAAATTGTTAGGACAGGTTGTAGCGAACGTGGAAGTCACCTTATAAAATCTCTTCTTTATTACCAGAAGTCTTGTTGTTCTAGATAGTCTATTGATACTTCTTGTATTTTTAAATTGAAACTACGTGAGTGCATCATTTTAGTGTGGAAGTTCATGACATGCATAATTGTCTGGAAAGATCCGAGGGTTATTAGCATATACTCTGTTTTATCATAAATATTGTCACATGTTTGAATGTGAATATCTCAGAGAGTATTAACTCCAAGGGAATGTATTTTGATCATGTTTTACATTGATATGTTGCACACTTGAAGCATGGGTAATCTTTCGAAATGTCCCCCCTTTGGCCTTGATGCAGGAACGAAGTCTGTCCGGCCGCTGGTCAATGGCATTACGCACCACGTCCATTGGAAAATTGTTCAGTGCTCGGGTCAAGGATTGTTTCAGACTGTCGATACTTGGATGCTGTTTATAGCAGACCTTTGCCTGAAGGACCACATAAAGATTGTAATCCAACGGGTTAAGGTCCGGGCTGCTAGAAGGCCAATCAGGGGTAGAAATGAAGTCGGGGACGTTCCGTGCCAGCCAGTCCTGGATTGTTTTCGCTTTCTGGCCTGGATCGGAATCCTGCTGGAAGGTCCACCTTTCTCGAGGGAACATGGTAGCAGACATTGGTTTCACTATAGGTGTTAGCACTTTGTCCTCATACACCTTGGCAGATTTTTAACACCTTGTTCGCAAGAATGCAGCTGGGTTGTGCCTGAGTAACTCACTCCCCACCAAACCATCATTGAGCCAAAATGATGTGCCCTCTGAACCCTTGGAGCTGCTTCAGCAGGAGCAGTAGATGATGTGGCATACAAACGGTTATTTTGGGCGTTGTAGGAATGCTCAATTGTGAACAACTTTTTGTCAGTGAACTGCGCCGATTGTTCGCGTAACGCTGTATCAGTCTCTGTTTTAAGGACACTCTGCAATATTAATGTTTGGGTCAGAAAATGACCAGTCCGCCTCTTATACGCCCGTACATATAGATCACTTCTGTGCACACGAGACATTGAATTTCTGCTGATATTCATCTCAGCAGCCATCACGCTTTGTGTTCGAACAGAATTTCTTCGAATTCTTGCTACGACTATTTCTGGACCTGCAGGGATCGTACCATTCGTGGTCTACCACTCTTTGCGCGGTCAGCTGCAGTTCCAGTCTTGGTGTATCCCTGTATGGCGCGATACACGAATCTCTTGCTAATTTGTAGGAGTTTTATGAGGTTGAGAATCTCACCTGCTGTCTTCCCGCCCTTCTGTAGTGCAATTACTCCTACATGATTTTCGTAATCGGCAAACTCCATCAGAACTCAGTACAATATCAACGTATGTCATGGACAGTCAAACACACACTACACGCATCTTCCGCTTTATACACAGATTGCAGTACTGTTCCAGTCCGGATGCCTACAGATTTTTTTGTACTACATTTATGTAAATGACTACCCAGCGGAACAGTTGTGCAGGTTCAACTTTGACATTTAAGTTTTTCTTATGTGCTTTCTCCCGAAATTGAGCGCACCAATTTAACATTTTAATCTTATTAATCTAGTAAATGACATTTTCATGTACAGAAACAGATAGTATTTTTTAAAACCTATCAGATAAAAAGTTTAAAAAATATTTACAACATATCATAACTTATAAAGCGGAAATGAATGTTTACTGTATTTCTGAAGCACAAGAGAACATAATCTGAAACATATAACAAAATGCAACTTATGTGATTAAAATAAGATTCCAGATGTGTAAAGTATGTTCTTCTTGCCATAAATCAAATATTTCAGAGTGTACTATGTTTAATTAAATTTCAAATATAATTTATTTTTGGCACAGTTAGTTTACAGCGCTAAAAGTTCAAATTGAAATCGTTAGATAGCATCGGTGCCTGATTTATTTGCTAAAGGTTGCGCCTACTCAATATTGACATGTAGTCACATTAAGTCTGGGGAAAGGAGTTCAAGAGAGTATATCGAACGAGGATAAATGATAAACTGAAACCATTAAAAGCGTTTTTTAAGTATATTTTTCGTATTTATATATAACAGCTCAACATTAAGAAGTACTAAATGTAAAAGTAATTATCACTCCTTAAATAAAATATCTAAATACTTTGTACGTTCATTTCCATGGAGCGATATTTGTATATCTACATTACTTCGTCTCTTGCTAATAACATTTGCGATAGATTTTAGAACGAATCCATAATAGAAAACTTTGTATGACTAAATTACCATTTCAATTGCCAACAAAACTTACCATTTGAATTGCCGATTATTAATGTATTACATACAGCATGTATTACATACAACATCTGCAACATTATTGTACAAACCTTTTCTTGACACGAATATTATTTGGTTTGTGGAAATAAACGTTATATCAATAAAAATACAATACAAGGTAACATGGTTTTTGAAATCATAATTCTCAATGTGTCCAAATAATGCAATATTTTCAGTGCCTTTCTGGTTATTTTGAATTTTAAACCATGCCAGTACCGACGCTACGTACAAAAATTTTAATATCTGGCTGAAACCAAACGAACGTGCACCGAGAATTATAACCGGGTCCCCAACGCCAAAGATACATACCATAATGATATAGTCATGAGTAAGTTCCTTCTTATGATTAGTATTGATCGCAATTTTCACGCAGGTTTTCTCTTTTCTGTTCTTTTCTGAATTGGTGCAGAAAAGACAACCAACAAACTGTTTGACATTAAATATTCCTAATGAATACTTAGGAGAATATGTTTGCATTTCGAATGCCTGAAATAAGGTGAAAGGCATAATCATGCTCCATGAACTACTTTAAGGAACTAAGTTTTGAAATTGGAGGATATTCTCACCAATACAAACGACATAACTCTTTATCACGTGTGAATGCACTTTGTACTGTAAGTACGTCATGAATCTTTGTGTTCACTATGTGGTACATTATATGTACGCTGTAATAGAAACAAATCATACAGGGTAAACACCGTTGACACAGATGAGCACATGTCTGAACAATTTTCTTCAATACATTTTTCATTCAAATTACCGTTTAAGAAAGACAAACTCCAATCACGTATCGCAGTCCGTGGTCAGAACTTTGCTGTAGGAGTAACACTTGCAATGTGTATTCCAGAAAACGAGAACAATTTCGAACATTAACTTCAGTAAAACATGGAGGTGTGTCAGAGGCAAGAGCGATTATCTGAAATAGCCAACCAGATGGTGAAAGGGAAGGACATACAATAAGCACCCTAAGGGTGAGAGGCAAGGAAACACACATTAAAAAATTTCCCCGAATGGAGCAAACGTGTTTGTTCCTGAGTAACAGTAAATGCAGTTTTTAATTCATTGATAAGCAAATCAATGAATGTTCTTGCTTTACATTTATGACAGGAATTACACTAATAATTTGGACAAAGTAATGTATAGTGTTGTGGGGAATCTAGTGTATTTTTGTTAAAAATCATCGGTTTCTCATTACAGATTTCAGAGTAACTGAGATTCTCACTTCATGAGATGGCAATGTTGGTAAGTCTGGCTTCATTTAATAGCATTTTCGATGATATCAGAAATGTCTACTTTAATTTTATTAATCTCATGTGTATTTCTTGAGATATTTATTACTTTTCAATGATGTATAACCCATTTTAATTTTTGTCGATTACAGCAACAACTAATACGCAACGTAGAAAAAGTTACATACAAAAGTTATATATTTTCCCGGAGAATTCGAATGTGAAAAAATTGGGGGTTCCAATTTAATATTTCAAAATTTACCTCCTCCCATCCTTAGGGGCAGGGCATCAAGTGTGGTGTGGTTGGTTGTCCCGCTTCGAGGCAAACATTTATTATTACAACTTTTTAAAATCTTATTTGAATTTTTCCAGATATTCGCAAAAAACAGTTTTAATTGCATTTCCCATTATATTTGACTTCAAAGAATTATAGTCTATTAATTTTTAATTGCGTTTCTTTCCAGGCAGTTCTTACCTGAAGCTGCTGCAGCTGCACCGCTACCTGAAGCATAGATAATGCATTTTAGATTTTAAATAATGTATTGAGTTTAAAATCTAAAATGACACTTTATTCTTCGTTTCTATCAACAAATAGCTCAAGATACACACTATTTACTAATATATTTTCTACTAATATATTTTCTATTACTAATATATTTTTACCAATATATACTAGAATTTACTAATATATAATAATATATTTTTCTGCTAAGGCTTTTATTTTCGCTTTTGCATAAATAGGTAACCTTTTCTCTGGTTACCTAATTTGTTTATCTGGTCTTCATAACATGTGACACTTCAATCAGAACAAATCTTTATTTAACAAATATTCCGTTCTAACATAGCTTGCAGAATTACACTGCTACTATTAGTAATCAGTATTAACATATAGAGAAGCAAAGTGAAAGATTTTGAATAGTGCTTTGATAAGAGCTCAAACCGTTAAACTGTTTTACACTCAAAGATGCATTACGTAATAGACATATTTTTGAACAATTTTAGTTTACTGTGAACGCAAAAAGTGAAAATGAAAAAGTAATACTTGTTCTAGCTTTGAAGGTAGAGAAAGGTAAGAGGAACATCCGCAAGAATAATTGGAAGTACATATATTGTTACTATTTTCTTAATAGAACATACTAAACTATCCAAAATTTATTGCCAGATTTACTAAGACTTGTGAACCAGAAAATATACTTTATTTTACTTGAAGAAAATTGTGAAAAAACAAAAAAGCTTATAAATTTTGGCAAAGTTTTAGAAGTGTCCATCTCTTTTTGTTGGTGTATTTTTTATTATTGTACAGGCAATTGGGATCATACAAGAAATTGCAGAAATGTCGTAATGTACGTCACTATGATAAAACTGCAATATTAGAACATACTAAGGGTTTCAGGATTCAAACCGCAGCTCTTGATTTTGTCAAAGGTTAATAAAACATATATTTTTTCGCCGTTAACATGAGGAAATGAAATACATTGAAAGAATAATGGAGTTAATCTATGATAGAAACTGTTGAAAAACAACAAGAACTGAAGAATGTAGTTGTTACTATCTCCCCCAGCCTATAATATCATTTGATTGCTTCATTGTCGCAGTTAATTACTTAACCAAATGTATTGTTGACTAGTGCAAGTTTTGTGATCTAACAATGCTTTGCGATAGGCGTATGGTAATATTAATATTTTTATCTGAAAAAATTTCCAGTAAACGACAAATAGTTATCCTAAAATGAGGTTCTCAGTGTATGTTCTTTTTTAGGGCACCAGATGTGTTTCATAAATTCGGAGAAACAACCCCTCAACTGACGTTAGTTTACAATATTTCAATGTTCATATAAGACAATAAAACAACTTAACTTTCAATTAAACAATCGTTATTAAATAGGGTACGCAATAGAGCTATAAGGGAAAGTGCACGGCTTCAAAATGATACTAACTATATACATATAAAATAGAGGTGGTTATATCATTTTTTAAAGTTCATGTTATGTACAGGTTATATCAAAATTATTGACAAGGCCTGAAACTAGCTCTGTATTATATATATATATATATATATATATATATATATATATATATATATATATATATAAAGCAGAAATTTACCAAATGTCATTGTGAGGTATTACAAAAGTCAAATATTCTTTCCTTTTACAACACTTCTATATAACAGTGCAATAGTCCGTTTCCTACTATACGTAGCTAATCGTGTGATGTTAAGCAGCATGGTTGGCATTAACTGTTTGCATCTTTGTTTTCACAAATATACATGATATTAATGGATAGTAAAATACATATTTAACAGAGCCAGGAAGACAAAGTCACAATGAGAGAATTGTGACAGCTTGGGTAGCATCACAGACGAGTGTACTTATTATCCTTTCCGAGCCCATCAAAAAATGGCAATGTTTTAGTAAAATCGATCTGATGTGATGTGATGTGATTTTAGTTTAGCGTCCCGTTCAGCAGCGAGGCTATATGGGACGTGGACCTACTGATTAACGTGGAATCCGAACCACATGAGCTCCCGCCGGGAATTGAACCCGGGTCTCCCACGCCAAAGGCGCGTACGCTAACCGCTTAGCCACTAGGGAGCTCAAAATCGATCTGAATTAGCAGTAGAAATGTATGGGAGTTCTATAGAAATCGTACTGTTCGTATTAATTTCGTCACCCATGTGAGGAGTTAAACAGTGGGACAAGGTATTACTATTTCTACTACTGCTACTACTACCATTATTATTATTATTATTATTATTATTATTATTATTATTATTATTATTATTATTATTATTATTAATGTATGATCTTGTCCTTTGGTGGTTCCTGGGGGTTATTATGTTCTTTTTAGGTTTGGGTCTGAAAAAATTGTTTTCACGTTTCTCGGTCATGTGCTTCCATTTTACTTCCAGATGTGTTGTGTATAATCAGTTGTGTTCATCTTAATATTCCTCGCTTTTCTTCTGTCTTTCCTCTGTGGTTGTATGAAGAAAAGAATTTCTTTGCGAGATGTGTCCAACCAATTTGCCTTTGTATGAAGGATGCTGGCTAAAGGGGACTTTTCTCTCGTATCCTTTAAAAAATCGTTTATTCTCTCTGTCATTTTTGTCTTCTCCATCTTCCTCCAACACGATATTTTTACATTTTCAAACTATTAAAGAAATCAAATATAATAAACGCCTTTCCCATAAGAGTAAGGGAAAATTAACGTTTCCACTTAACACAGAGCATAACACTCACGTTTTATCAATGTCTAGAACTAAATCAAAACTGTGTTAATTTTTCAGTTTTGAAAAATGAACATTGAATGCATGCATTTTTCAAAGTACATGAAATGTTACCTCGTCTTAAAAGGAGGTTCTTGGAAAAGTCATCATCTTCTTTAGGAGGTTCTTGGAAAAGTCATCATCTTCTTCCGTGTGCATATCACTCTAGAACTTCTATTATGTACGGCGGCCATTGATTGTTAGTATGTGAGTCAAACACATCGGTATGGAGATATAATTTGCATAGATATACGTTTACAGAAAATATATCGTAGCGTTTTTGCTAAGAATTTTAAGTTTCCTGAATTTAATAAGAATTGGTGTCCTTGTACTCTGTACTTAGGTTTCATTATCTCGCTTCAGAATATTTTCAGTCATTGATGGTCTACCACTTCCTCTGGCTTTATAGATGTAACCTCTTTCCTTGAACTCTGCGTACTACTTTCTAATAGAATTAATAGGTGGTGTATCTTTCCTTTTAAACACACAAAAGACAGTTGAACAAACATAACGGATCTCATTATATAATATCCAAGGATCAACTATCGATCAAATATTTGTCATTCGTCAAATACTCAAAAAGAAGTGAGAATACGATATCCCGGCACATAAACTATTTATTGATTTTATAATGGCTTATGACTCGGTTAGGAGAGAAACATTATGCAATATTCTTACAGAATTTGGAATACAAGAGAGGTTATTAGATTAATAAACGTATGTCTAAATGAATCCCAAGGTACAGTCTGACTAGCAAAATGTTTGTCCACGAGCTTTCACGTGGAGAATGGCGAGAAACAAGAAGATGAATTGGCGTCTTTATTATTCAACTTTGTCCTGGAATACGCTTTAAGAAAAATCAAAGATGGCAAAAAGGACATAAAGCTAAATGGTGTTTACCAGGTTATGGCGTATGCTGATGATGTGAATTTAATAGGGGATGATAGAATTACAATAGAAATAAATGCAGAGATCTTTTAAACCCTTGCAAGGATATGCCTTTACAAGTAAATTCAGAGAAAATAAATACGTTGGACTGTGTCGGGAACGTAATACGCAAAATTATGAATGCGTTAAAGTATTAAATAATGCGTTTGATAAAGTTGATAATTTCAAAAATCTAGGATCAATATTAGCACACAAAAATCATATTTACGAAGAAGTTAAATGTCGACTAAAAGCAGGAAATTCAGCCCAAAATCTGCTGTGGTTGCGTATTATATCGAGGAATTTGAAGCCTAAAATATACAAAACGATAATGATCCCTGTTTGTCTGTATGGTTGCGAATCATGGTATCTTACTCTGAAGGAAGAACGTAGACTGAAGTATTTGAGAACAATATCTTGAGACGACTATTCGGACTTAAGAGGAACGGGAATGAGGAATGGCGAAAACTTCATAACGAGGAACTACATAACTTTTACGGACTACCAAATCTTGTTAGGGTCATCAAGTCTAGGGGGCTTAGTTGGGCAGATCATGCAGTTAGGGTGGAAGAAAGTAGAAACGTTTTCAAAGTCTTGACTTGAAGATCAATCGAAGAAATACCACTAGGAATACTAGGCATAGATGTGAGCACAATATTAAGATGGATATCAGAAAAATAGGAATACAAAGTAGAAACTGGATCCAGTTGGCTAAGGATAGATGTCAGTGGAGAGCTTTTGTGAACGTGACATTAAAAGCCCTGGTTTCATAAGCCATAGGGCTGGTTAATTAGTCCCACCTGTGTATTATTATCACTTTGTAAAATCTATTCTATTTAGATGAACTAAGTATTTTATTTGTAAATTATAGTGATAGTACAAAAGTTGGCCTTATAAAGTTTTTCCTTGTTCAAATATTTTTCGCTATGAGGTCGCTACAACATTTTATAGAAATCCGAATTATTTTTATTTTAAATTTCAAGACGTAAATGCACCTAGTTCTGGACCTTTTAGATCCCTATCGTAAGGAGATGATTGAACTAAGGATAGAAATAAATATAAACGCAGTGTAAGAAGAGCATTTCCGTTAAAGCAACCAGTAAATGATGTACTAAATAGCGAGTTCCTTGTCGCTTTTCTCTGTAAAACATATATCTAAAGACAGTAATTTACCTTGGAGAAATATGCCATACACCAATTTTAATCTATCTTATGTGTGTAAAACATGAAAAATGCAACTTAATACATGCATCAGACGGTACTAAGAAACCTGTGACACCTCTTCTGTATTAATGTTGCTATGATGGATCAGTGTTACAAACAGTACTATATCTCTAAATGTTAAATAAGTAGTCTAATATTTACGCAGACTTCAAGAGGGATGCTAATCTTCAACGGAACAACCAATTTTTACGAATGTATTATATAAATGTTCATCATACGATCGTACAAATTGTCTTGTATTAGTATTGTCGATAATTTATTGCTTAGAAGAGAATTGCACTCGAATTAAAATTTTAAAAATAAAATGAACTACCTCAAGTTGAAGTTCCATTTGTTTCTAATTTATTCTTCTAAATTTAGCAACCAATCAGGCTATGGCGCGGTAAATACAGGCAGTGGGGTATATGACATGCATAAGAAAATTAAATATTTAAACCATATCGTTGTGTGCATATGCTCCTGAGTCTTACCTGGTCTCAGGGCACAGCGCACATTAAACGTTCTTGTCTAGATGAGGTTTCCGTACCATCAACCTAGAACGTATCTTCATTTTTAAGTTATTGGGAGAGCATTCTGGGTGAATTAAAAGGTACACAGTTTCGGGGAGGAAATGTGCGAGCAGAAAGGAAATATTCATTCACAGCAAAGGCAATGTGTGAGGCTTTAATGCGAGTGCCTTTGTTTCTTAAAACGAATCTAATTTGAAATTTAATTCCCGATAGATTTTTGGGTTGGTGTTGGATTGGAAACAACACAGCCTAAAAGGAAACATTCAGATATGAGAGCAGGATGGAGAATGTATGTATAGAAACTGCAACTGACTCGGATTTGCCAATAAATGAATACTACTTACGGCTTTGGTTCCAACCATTCCAGTTCGTAGTAGTCTGTATTAACACACACACTAGCACTTCACTAATACACAGTTCCTGAAGGTTGTTAAGTGACACTAGTCCGAAAAATGAAGTGGGAAGGTTTTTAGTCCATCAAGCATCTAGATTGATTGTAGATTAACTCTGGGCGACGACCAATTATGAGTCTGGACTCCAGCATCGTAGACAGCTAGGCAATTATCTCTTCCTTCTTTTGGGTATGGACGAAGTTTTCGATGATTTTCCCTCTTTTGGGAGGACCACGAGGGTGTCTTCTAAGGATCTGAAGTACCCTAAAAGTCTATGATAGTCCTTTTATCATTTTAGGTATTTTCTTCTTCAGATTCGTATATGTTTGGATAACAAAATAACACAAAGCGGAGTAGCTCGCGCACAGAGGTGTTGCGAGTTTGAAATACCGAGGAAAAAGGCTTAGTATTACAAGTCCTTGCTTCTATTTGTAAGTTCGCTCGGCGTTGTTCGAAGGATCTGGCGTCCCTATCTCAGCAAATCAATTGCCTGTGATGAGAACGTTCTCTTCAGTGTGTTTCCATCTTATGTCTGCAGTTTCGTTGTGTGTTTTTTTTCTATTCTGCTCTATCTGCATGTTTGCTTCCGGCTAATGTTGAATTATTGCAAGCTAATTGCATGAGACGCGAAAAGAAATCGTTTCTATGCAATGTAAAATTAAATTTAAAATAATCGCGTATCTTTATTTCCTTTTTACTCTTTTCTGATTTATTTTGTATTCCTTTTAGAAATTGCAAATTAGATCTGTTTTACGCTCCCTCCGCGAAGTTGCAATTTTCTCAAATACAAAATTGAAAACTTGAAAATATGCAATGCGGAGTAAAACGAAAAAAATGAGTTTCTGAAACATAACAAAGTGAGTGAAACTTGAAGTTGAAACAAAAGTGAAACATATATATATGAGAAAATTAAACTCAAAATAAGGGCGAATTAAAATGGAAAGCCCTGTATATCATTCAGGTTGTAAACACGTAAATTGAGTGCAAGGCTAACTATGACATAAACATACAATAATCAAAATCAAAGCATAAATGCAAATATTGAATATAAAATCAAAGCTCAAAGTAATGAAAAGTATTAAAATTGCATAAAATAATAATGCATGAATCTGGAAATGAATTCCTAAAATTGCATAATATATGTATCATTTAATAATCAAAAGGAAATTGAAAAGTAAACATTAAATGAACATAAAATATATGCGTAAGGTACGACAAAATTTTAAATCAATGTACCTGAAATGAAAATTATATGAGTACATAGTTAAATTCTCAGCAAGCACTACTGAGTTATGGATAATGAATATAACCAACTAAAATAAAATGCAAAATGAGTTTAAAATCAATCAAACTAAAAGAACATGTAAAGAAAGTGAAAACATATTCGCTTCTAGAGTCCTGTGTTGCATGAACACACTTAAAACACGAATCCTACACAAATGGAGTAAAAGTAATTCCCTGTTAATTGCAAAATGTCAATGTCATTTTGTATATTACTGTAGCACTGAAAATCAAGTCTCTATTAAGGAGATTCAATGTCTGTTTGAGGAACTAACATATTTCTTAATAGTAATCATTTAAAGACAAGAATCCTCAAAATCAAATTACAGTTTCTTATAAGGAGAGGAGGGATTTAAATGCTAAGATGTTTCCACTCCGTCACTGTGTCAAGGGCAACATATGACAAGATAAACAAATGCGCATGCGCTGCATACAAGATAGGAGGAGCACGGTAGTGCTGCATGGAGAGAAAATGATGCGATACATGTGTGTGTGTATAAGAGCAAGCAGATCATCACACATGGGTATCTAATCAACTTCCTGTGATAAGCATGCGCTGCTACAAATTAAGCATATATATAGCGTAAATAAATGTTTCCTTAAAGCCCCATTATAAGGAGAGGGGAAGGGAAGGATTCCAAGGAAATCTAAAACAAATAAAATGCATAAAGTAACAAACGTTTTAGTCTCCCGTATACGAAGAGTATTAAAACGTATATGTAATAAACAACGTTTAAACCTGGAATCGATTTTCCTATCATAACCTAATCTACAAGTAAAATTAATACGCTAAATAGTTTCAACAAACGAAAAACATTGAAAGGGTTAAGGAATATCCAAGTAGGGTTCGTAGAAAACGGCAGATTACCTATTTGAGTCGGCACCTTGTGAGACTTAAGTATTTATCTAAAAGCCGGCTAAAATATATATATATATAATAGGAGTTTCCGGTGAATATGCTTACAAAAGAACCAAAATCCTAAGAATAGCAAATTGGACAGCGAGTCCGAATGGAAACGACCGCAGACGAGTAAGCTTATTCACACGGAACGGAAACAAAAGGTAAGAATACAAACAAAAATCCTTAAGGAAAGAGTATCCGTATCCAACAGAAACGGACTCAAATGTATCCGCGGAATTCCAGAACTGGAACAACGTAAACACAACAGAACGAGGATCTACGAAGTTCACCGAGTACGTCCGAGTATCCACATGTGGAAGCAGAGCAGAATGACATGAGCAAATGACTAGCGGGAAGGTGCGATTCCTGTAAACTACCCTAAATAAACTAAAGCTACTGGCAACGAAAACTAAAAGACTGCGTAGGTATGTTCAAAATACCAGGGGTAAATATTCCAGTTAACGTGTCGTGAAACTACTGCGTTCCCAACATACTTGTTTGACTTGTCAAAAGTCGGTGACGTCGATTGGGATTGGGAAGGTTACTGTATGGCGTGCATTGATTACTGAGTGTGTCTAACACCCTTTTTACGTTATGCATATGCCTGTTTTTTTTCGCAAAACTGGCGGATATGTAGGGTTGCGTATTCCGGTCTCTCAAAGGAGAAAAAAGAAAAGTCTGACTACAGGACCAGCCCAATAGGCAAACGGGGATGTGCACAAAAGGAGAGGAAACGAGAAATACACAAACAAACATTCGCACAGTTGAGTTTCCGGTTTGCGTGATATAGTCTAGAGGTGTGTTCGGTAATGCCATAGTAGGACTCACATACGTACTAACAAAAGGATGCGCGCATTTGAGTAAGACTGATCACCATGTCATTCCTATTTAAAGTGCTCACGAGGATGACATGTAAGATACATCTGGATGTTGAAAGGTACGGAAAAGAACCTGACAACATATATATTTACGAAGTAAACTGAAGTATGAGAATGGAACCTCTATACATGATCAGTTTGCTCCTACCAGAGAATACAATGCAAGTGCCTATGTCATTCCCACATGGGATAATTACTAAACAAGTCGGGAAAGGAAGACAACGGAGAGCAAAACAAATTGTATAAGTGTATACAAAGCGGACAAAGGGCACGCGTGGTATACATCAAAAGGGGGAATAAATCGTACACGGTACCATCAAGGCAACCTAAGTGCATTCTGAAATTTATATCCCAAATGCAAATTTTGAATAGTCCAAAGTCTTCCAAACACGAAGTATAAAAGCAGGTGACTGAACAAAAGAACGAAAAAATGGATTCGCAAAGATGACATAAACGACCTAGGAGGTGGGGAATCGCATAAAGAAAGGGGGCACATAACCGATCAAAAAAAATGGGTTAAAAAAATGGATCACAGATTACGGCGTATGATGTGATTCGAAGTAAACAAAGTAACAAAACTCAAAGAAAAGAACAAATTCGAAACAGTGGCAAAAGTACGGTGTACTGAAGGAACTAGTAAATTTCGAAATGTTCAAAAGAACGTCAGTCTGAACAATTAAAAAATCGGAAGAATTGAAAATGAACGCGAAAAAAAATCAATCGAAATGAGTTTCAAAAAAAAAAAATAGGTGTATGATCTGAATAGTTTCGTAACATCCACAAAGTATTTGAAGAGAGGAACAACCAAGAGTAAGCCTGAATACCCTCACTACGAAATGTGAACGATGTACCTCCATACTAACGTGGCTGAACGTGTTATAATTGAAATGGTAAATTCCCTACGGTCATGTCGTATAACCTACGAGTAGGAAAACCTCCGAAAAATCCACGAGCTGAACCCGGCATAAGAATTGTCTAAATAAAATCACCCTACACGAGAATGACCAAGCATTCGAAAGTGTACAACTAGAGATGATCTAAAGACAAAAGTAACCGGCCATGTCGTTGAACAAAGTATGTTAACCTCTCATGGAAATGTTTTCAGCTGAACCTGTAGATAACGGAATTAAGAACCTATTCGAATAACCGCCATGTCGTTACGAAGAAAACCAGACCAAACCTAAGAAAGACTACGAATGTGGGTAAGAGAGAACACCCGAAATGGAACCTTGCTTGGCAAGCGGGAACGGTTTGGGAACGCCACAATGGGTGGGAAATCCAAGGTTCACCTCCAAAACTGAAGGAACAGTTTGGGCTAGCATTGTGGTACCAAAGAAGGGTTATCTATTCACCACAGAATCAAGTCCTACGAAGCCAATAAGAAAAAGGGGGAATTTAGGAGGAACGGTTATGAACATTCTGAAAAATATTATTGCGCTTCAACATCGCGCGATTCCGCCATAGGATGTGATTCATTATAAGTCTTCATAACCTGAAGAAGGTCGACAGTGATGGAACGAATGCGAAGAAATGCATAGACCAACAAACCTGCTAAAATGGCTATGAAAATGAATGCCAATGATAAAGCTGGACAAGTAACGATCGTAGAGTTGGACCAAGTTGGTAATTGACTATTAACTGACAAGTTACTAAGTTCGTAACTTAAAAGCTCCAATTTCACTGTAAACTCGTCAAAATTAGGAGAAAAGTTGAAATTCGGCATTACAACAGGAATGACGGTATGATTAACGTCCAAGGGGGTTCTCGATTCTAAAAGAAAGGAACCAGCCATAAGGGTAGTAAAATTGTCATAAGGGAGAAATCGGGTCGAACCGTGCATTGACATGGTTGCTGACATGTTCGTATAAAACGGTCTATTGTGAGAGCGTTTAATAATGTGTACATCCAACAAAGACGTAAACAACAAACCAGCCAAGGTATAGCGATACACAAATTTCTCCGAAGTATGAATGGAACGAAATTCACAATTGGATGTAGAGTTGGACAACAATAAATCATTAATACAAAGCGAAGGATGTTCCGGAGAGACGACATCAATCTGACAAAGGAAGATATGACTATGCCATCGACAATGGGCCATATTTACAGTATAAAATGGGTATTATGCAGGTAAACAAATGGTGGTAAAACTAGAGATGTTAACGTGTTTCCAGATAAAACTCCGGTATTAACAATGGAATAGAGGTGAGCTATATCCGTGTGGGAAACGAGAGGGATCTCCAATAGAATGGTAATTACATCATGGTCAAGGGAATATTGTAATAAGGAGACCTTCGTAACGGAGTAAAACAAACCTATGTCCGAAAGGTATACAGTATCACGTAATTGTTTGTTTCCCTGTATGTATTGGCGAGCAACATGGGATGGCAACAAACGCATAGTTAAACGATTGGCATATATGTCTTCAAACATACGAATTATGTCTTCCCTAGTCAAGACATGAGTCAAATTAGCAATAAGGAAGCCTTCTGTATTCGCAAGATGACAATACAAAGCTCCTAACGAAGACTGAATTCCGGCCAAAGTCCGTCTAACAGTAAGGACAACATCATGCATGACAGAAATCTCCCTGTGAAGCGTACGTTTAAGAGAGTCTATTTCCGACGCTAAAATTTGATCATGTTTTTCTAAGGAGTTTACTACACCATTTATCTTGTGTATTTGGTAAGTATTGTACGACGATAGTCCCAAGGTGGTAATACCAAGTAAAAAGGGAATAACAGCCCTTTTCGTACGACTATTGGAACAAGTTAAGTCGTCTTGTTTTTCCGCGAGTTGAAAATGACAAGGGATTTGAGAAAGAATCCTGGCACGAAATTCCCGATCCGTTTCCCTATGAGACGACAAATGTCTATTCCAAGTAGGGCAACCAGACAATCGATAAGTTTGGAAGCCAAAATCCAAATGGATACGAACAGGTACAAAATAGGTGTTCGAATAAAGAAGGGCCAAGCCCTGGGATTGAAACACTGTTCCAAGAGATGGGAATGAATACTGCGCGGACAGCGAGACTGAGAAAGAACTACCAGTACTAACTATGAAGACAATGACACAAACAAGCAAGATGACATGCTTCATGATGATAAGAAGGTTATTCACCTAAAGCAAGTAAAAGTCTATGCGTCTGCACGTAACTCAGCTGAAGCTGACACGACAAAACGAGAGAATTGCAGGATACGGGTTAGACAGCATGAACATGGCATAGTAAACAATCGCGATAAAACTTACTCTAACTATAATGGTCTGTCTACGGATAACGTATTAAACATGGTCCTGAGTTCAGTGAAAACCTGGAGAAGTACAGACACCACAAAAATAGTGCGTACGCGGACGTCGAACTCGAGACGAGGTATCCATAGAAAAGCTAGTGCGGCCAAGAAAAGGGGATCCAGGGGGGGCATGATAACGAAGTATCAGAACCTCGCACAAAACCACGTTTAGGGCGTAAGGGCGACAACGACCAAAAAGTTGAGCGGGTTCGGACTCGTGCCCTGGCGGGGAATGAACGGGGAACCCCGGCCACAAAATCCAAGAGCATTGGGAGTGCGTCGTTCTAGTAAAAGAAACACTCTGATGTTCAGCCATAAACAAGTCGAATATCCGTAAAGGCGAAGAGCCGTAAAAGTATACTAAAGACCCTAGGTACGAATGGCATTACAAAAGTAAGGTGCATACAAAGCACGGGTACCACGTTGTGGATAAATCGGGTTCAGCATCACGTTGTTTGTCCGCAGGACCACTACGGGAAAAGCGGGTTTCGGGCAATACGTTGTGAGCCTGTGGCCACAAGGGTACGAGCGGGGTGCGGCACCACGTTGTGAGTGAAGGACCACGGGTTCAATTCCTAGCGGTAGAAGAGAGGTTGTCGGCACCACGGTTCGTGTAAATCGCGTTTCGGCACCACGGTTCGTGTAAGTCGGGTTTCGGCACCACGTTGTGTGCATATGCTCCTGAGTCTTACCTGGTCTCAGGACACAGCGCACATTAAACGTTCTTGTCTAGATGAGGTTTCCGTACCTTCAACCTAGAACGTATCTTCATTTTTAAGTTATTGGGAGAGCATTCTGGGTGAATGAAAAGGTACACAGTTTCGAGGAGGAAATGTGCGAGCAGAAAGGAAATATTCATTCACAGCAAAGGCAATGTGTGAGGCTTTAATGCGAGTGCCTTTGTTTCTTAAAACGAATCTAATTTGAAATTTAATTCCCGATAGATTTTTGGGTTGGTGTTGGATTGGAAACAACACAGCCTAAAAGGAAACATTCAGATATGAGAGCAGGATGGAGAATGTATGTATAGAAACTGCAACTGACTCGGATTTGCCAATAAATGAATACTACTTACGGCTTTGGTTCCAACCATTCCAGTTCGTAGTAGTCTGTATTAACACACACACTAGCACTTCACTAATACACAGTTCCTGAAGGTTGTTAAGTGACACTAGTCCGAAAAATGAAGTGGGAAGGTTTTTAGTCCATCAAGCATCTAGATTGATTGTAGATTAACTCTGGGCGACGACCAATTATGAGTCTGGACTCCAGCATCGTAGACAGCTAGGCAATTATCTCTTCCTTCTTTTGGGTATGGACGAAGTTTTCGATGATTTTCCCTCTTTTGGGAGGACCACGAGGGTGTCTTCTAAGGATCTGAAGTACCCTAAAAGTCTATGATAGTCCTTTTATCATTTTAGGTATTTTCTTCTTCAGATTCGTATATGTTTGGATAACAAAATAACACAAAGCGGAGTAGCTCGCGCACAGAGGTGTTGCGAGTTTGAAATACCGAGGAAAAAGGCTTAGTATTACAAGTCCTTGCTTCTATTTGTAAGTTCGCTCGGCGTTGTTCGAAGGATCTGGCGTCCCTATCTCAGCAAATCAATTGCCTGTGATGAGAACGTTCTCTTCAGTGTGTTTCCATCTTATGTCTGCAGTTTCGTTGTGTGTTTTTTTTCTATTCTGCTCTATCTGCATGTTTGCTTCCGGCTGATGTTGAATTATTGCAAGCTAATTGCATGAGACGCGAAAAGAAATCGTTTCTATGCAATGTAAAATTAAATTTAGAATAATCGCGTATCTTTATTTCCTTTTTACTCTTTTCTGATTTATTTTGTATTCCTTTTAGAAATTACAAATTAGATCTGTTTTACGATATAATGTGCTCTCCCTTAAGTAATAACCTTCCACCGATACCTCACTTGACTAAGTGGGTACGTGGCTTTTGATTGGCCTACCAGAGTTTATTTCATAGCGGAAGCTGATGTGATTCGGATCAACGTCGACATGTAGAACTACGTCTCAAATAGGCTTGCTAGCAAAAGGGATGCTAAACATAAAATAAAATCATATCTCACATTCCGAATATCTTACAACCCGTATTGCTGAGAGATAATTTTATGAAAAACAACTGTGTTAATTACATGTTTTCAATCAGTATCAGGAGCTCGTTTCTCTATATGTTGTTTCGTTTTCGCTTAAGAATATCACAAACATTGCATATTGATAGAAGGGAAAGCAATTTTCTTGACATGAAACTTTCAAATTGTATTAAACAAAACGAAAGTTGCTTAAATTAATCTAGTACAACCTTAACACAATTTATTCAATTAAATATAGTTGTAGATTGTACTTGCCACTGACAGCAGCAACATTTCTTCCATCTGAAATGGAAATATTATTTGTGTTCAACATTTGAAGAGCAATTTTTGATATGTGAAATTTTATAGAACGTTTGACTCTACTATATTTTATAATTATTACTATTATTAATTAAAACGATGAAATCTAGTAAAATATTATAAGATATACATGAAAGGAGACGGGAGTTTTAAAAATGAAACTATGAGAAACACATTTGCAATCATCCATTAGCTTACAATTGCTCATGTAGCAAATAATTAGCCACGACTAGTTAGTGATATACTGCGTATCCTTAATTATCATGTAAATAAATTTAATAGAAAAGTTTATAATATACTTTATGAAAATACTAATTAAACGTACAAAATATCCAAAATATACAAAATACTAGTGTTATATACTTAAACATTCACGCAGCAAAATTTCAATTTTGCTTAATAGACACAGTGAATAAACGGATTTTCTACAGTTTCATTACTATAATGATTAAAGCTGAAATAGGTAATGTTTGCCTTCGTCCTCTTTTTAAAATATTTTTGTATGTATTATTTTGTATTTTGCTTAAACAGTAAGCTACTTAGACCACTCAATTTATAAAGTGGTTTTAATTAGTTTTTAAATTGTACAGTTTTTGTCACCAAAACCAAGACTGTCTTCCAGACACCATGTCCAAAATATTGAATCTGGATTCTTATGTTACTTAGATCTCCTTGGAATAGAAATATCTTTTCCTTCATTCTTCCACAGAGATGATATGTATTATCTAATACAAATAGACAATCTGAACTTCGGCTCATTCTGAATACTCAGGTGGAATTTACAAAACAATTATAAGCCATGATATAATGAAGATATAACATCGCAATGTACATTAAATGATATGAAAGCCTCTGGAAAATACACAGTGAATAGAGAAGTAACAGATACAAATCAAAAGGTTAACAGCGGTAACTCTTGGACCAGTGGAAAGCGTGGATTTGAATGTTAAAAATAAACATGGGTTTGCGTATTGGCAAGGGAACCATTTTTTTTGCAAATAAAAGATCTATATTTTACTGAAAAGCAGCGTTCATGTTTAAAGTAAGAATTTTATAAATAGAATGTCGCAGCTATGCAATGTAGGACATTAGAACATATATATTAAACAAAATCACAATTCGTTCTTTTCTTGTATTTAACCTTAACTCCGGCTTGGGAGAAGCATATTCGATTCCCGGTGGGAGCTCATGTGGTCCGGATTGCAAGTTTCCTACATAACGATAGTGGTAAAAAGTGTACTAAATGCCAATAGAACACCGTGTAAGGTTTACTCATGAACGGAAAGAAATATGGAAAGATGTTCATCCTATAAGGTCACTAATAATCACGCAAGCAGAACGACATTTCCGAAGGGCAGGCGTTCAGTGTTCTCGATAAGTTTGATATGTATATTTATTTTAATCAGCAATATAATAATATAGTAATGAAAAGCTCAAAACTGTGTGTATCTGGAACTCTTTCATTCCTCTTCAGAAGCAAAAACTCAAATGACTACTACAGTCAAATGGAATCATTGTGTATCCAAACAAATAATCCCTAAATTTATCAATACTAATAAAACAGTCTTTTCTGCCAAAGTCAATGTAATAAATAGAAACCGGAAATTACAATATCGTAGAAAGCGTGTCCTTTTTCCCTTCAAATATGGGTAATTTTAAATACAATCAAGTAACTTTAATGAATAGATGGTGTACCATAAAGCACACCTCCAACATAAGCAAATTATATTATTGTTCACTTTAAGAATAACAAGAAGAGGTATTCGAATAATTTATAAATTTTCATTTTTTCTCCTTACAAAAGAGTTTCCAAAAAGTATCCCCTTACTTGTAATGAAGAATTTGTATACCAAATTTAAAACTTAAACTATTGCATGCTTAAATCAGTCATTTTTTGAATTCAGAAAATAAAATTTGAATACTATAGAATTGAGTCACTTTTCACCTTAGAAGTGGAATTTACAGAAACACTGAATAAACATGTTTGCTTGTTTTCAATTAAATATTTGTTTACTAAATTGCACATATGCATGTTGTACTAATACTCACATTTAACACTTTCAGAATAAAAGAAAAAAAGGCAAATTTGGATACGAATTATATCTGTAGGAGCGGATCTTTTGGAAACGCTGAACCGTATTTCATTACTCTAATTAAAAGTTAGTATGCCAAATGATACACTTCCAACTTAAGTTAATTTTTCCATTCGGCACTTTTTTAAATAAACAATTAACTTTGAATTTCAGTGGAACGGCACCCCTTTCCGCCGTATAAGGAACACTTCGGAATGGCTGGTTCTTATATTACCTTGTTTTTACTAAAGAGTTTTTCGCTCCGTAAATGTTAAATAGCCTTCTTACTCCCCTAATCTATCACCATGTGATTATCTTTCTATGAGCTATTTGAATGATATAGTCTAGTCCTACGAACGACACACTATAAAGGAAAAGAGATGTTTTCCATTATAATTATTATTTTATATCAATTACAACAATTTCTTGTGAAAGTGTTTCAACTGATCGAATACCCAGAAAGGATGCGGTCGTTCATTTTAATTTTAAACGGATGTGACTCACTTTAAATACTCATAAATCTGTTTTATGGATTATGTGTAAGTCGGTTAGACGGCAAGAAGTAAACTGACGGAGACTACGTTGGAATCCTCGTATCACGCTTCGTCTATATCAAACCTTAATTTTGCCACTTCATTTCGATTGAAATGTTTATAGTAAGGGAAATTGTGCAGAAATTGTCACAACTACCACACAAATAGACAAAACCACCACACAATCGGACAAATCTCCTACACTTTGAAATGATCGTGATTGCACGTCTTTATGACTCCCACTTTAGTGTTTCTGTCATTAGAAAACAGTGCAAGAAGAATAGTTGCAACATCAGTTTAAGTGGAATAAAAATGTTATTAAAAAGTACAAAGGCAAGACATGCAACCAGGATCATTTCAGAGTGTGTGAGTTTTGTCCATTTGTGTGGGGATTTTGTCCATTTATGTGGGGATTGTGACCGTTGCTGTGTGTGGGAGTTTTGTTCATTTGTGTGAAAGTTATGACCGTTCGTGCATTTGGGAGATTTGTACGTTTGTGTGGGGGCTACGACCGTTTGTGTGGGCGTTTTGACATTTCTTGAGTGTTGGGGTTTTGGCTGTGGGAGTTTTGACCTGTTCCCTTTATAACGAGCTGGGAAGAATGTGAACTGAAAAAAATGGTAGAAAGGCAAACGTCATGGGAGATGGAACGAAGCGATTGTTGTCAAACATAGAAGGTAAGAGAATAGAGCAAGTAACTAATTTTCGATACCTCGGTAGTATTATTAATGATGATATGAAACAAAATGAAGGATAGATGCGGCGGACAAAGTCTTTAGGAGCAAAAAAGGCTATTTTGTGGGACCTTGAAATAAAATCTTGAGAAAAAATACTTCGTGCGGAGTATTGTACTACATGTGTCAGAGATTTGAACATTGCGCTAAATGATGAAAAGCGACTGAAAGCTTTCAAAATTTACGTATAGAAAAGAATAGAGAGAATTTGCTCCGTGGAACAGAAAATGAACAGGAGGATCAGAAAAGAAATGACGGGGAAGAAAAGAAGAATTTTAAATATTACTAAGAAGAGGACGTTAACGTTATTTCTTCCGCTACGTTACATAAACTGAATCCACGGGCGTTTCTGACGGGGGGAATGAGGTGGACACATCCCCCCAATATTTTCAAGTACAAAAAATTCAATATTTTTTTCTAATTTAATTTATTTACTAACGACAGAACAACATATAAATAATAATAGTTATATTTATTTGGAATACAATATTCAGGCTGTGAAACGATTATAACATAGTTCTTTGTATACCTTTAGGGGATCCGTGAAGGTAAGCAGAAATGGAATCGAACAGGTTGGGCTAGGTAGTACTATTTAAATCACATTCTTTGATGTCCCCCCCAATTTTACATGACAGAGACGCCAGTGCCTGAATCCAAATGTATATATTGAATATTTATAAAGATCACGAGACTATCTTAAATTACACATCACAGTCATGCATTATATATATATATATATATATATATATATATATATATATATATATATATATATATATATATATATATATATTCGCTTTCATCATATATTGTTTTGGTTGCATTAAAATATTATACATTCAGTCATTACAAGATGGCTCTTTATTCTATCTATCTTCTTTTAGTTACCATAACAACGACATCAAACGGATGAATAAGTTGTCATAGCAACGGAATTAAGAAATATTTGGATATTACATAAATATTTAAATTATTTCTTTATATTTTTCTTTTTCTTCTTCTTCTTCTTCTTCTTAATTGCTAGCATCTTTAAAATAGCAATTTTGCCCGTAAATATAAACAATACTTAGAAAGTGCATACAAACATAGACACTATCGTTGTAATTGGTGAAGAGGGATTTGTATCATGACGATCTTACTGAAGAATATGATGTCAGCAAGGTGATGAAGGAGGAGAATGAAACTACAATGAACGGATGATGCAAAACAGAAAATAGTACAAACGGACAAAGTGATTAGAGGAAGACCGAGGAGGAAACAATCTTCTCAGTTGTGGCAAGTGTCCTGCCAATATTTGGAAAATACCTATGATGACAGGGTAAATGTAGAATAACGTTGAGTACTAAGATAAACAGGTATAATTCTTGTCACCAGGAAATATTTCATGATTTTATTTGCATTTACCATAATGCTAAATGCAATGGAAAGCCAAATGAAAGAACTAAATATCCTATTAATGTTAAAAGAGCTGCGACTGAATATAATATTATTTATTCTTTGTATACTAGTTTGAGAATTTTTAATCAAGTGTACCTGATCTCAATTACACTTAGATGACAAAACTCATAGGATATTTTTAGAGTACTTGTTGATGGCGCAGGTACATAGTGAGAAACCGGTTGAAAGACACAGTGCAGTTTCAAGACCGTTAATGAGAATTTTGTAAATAGAGGTTAACACAGATTAGTAGTTGCAGCTTGGGGAGTGGGTATGAGTTCTCACAATCTGTTCCGTAATGAAGCTTTTGTCATTCCACAACGGCACAGATGAGCCATGTGTAAAGCATTTAAGGCATCGAGCAGTTGCAATTCAGAAGGACGCAATACCAAACGGCGTGAGCTGAACAAACACGACCGGTGATGTCTGGGTAGGCGAATGGGAGCGAATATACACACAATATTGCGTAAAGTCACATGAATCAATGGAGAACCTTAGAACAACATTTATTATGATCAGTTAACTGAAATTTGATCAGAATAGGATATCTAAGGCGTAGACCAACATGAAGCTGCTAATAACCTCTGACTAACGGCAACGGCGAGGTTCCTCCTAGTTCAGTAATTGTTTTCAACGTATTTACACTCATGGTTTCTATTTTCTGTCTCAATTCAAATATAATCTGGCTGGTCTATATTATAATACTTGGTGACTACATATGGTGAGCCCATTATTGATGTGAAGTACCCTACGAACAATGAAACTTATAAATTGTGCAAAGGAGAATTCCCACACATTATCGTGACGTTATTAGGTAGGTGTATCATGAGTTTTGGAACTTAACCTTATATCCATGTATTTTGTTATGAGGAAATACCCTCAAAGTTCAGATTTTTGTATTTTTCTCCAAGATATTAGTGATTGTTTCTTATAAACTAAAGTTTGGGCTTTAGCTTGAAATCTTAGGATTAATCGTTGTATTCTAAACACAATCTTACACTCAAGAGAAGTAAAGGTTTAAAAGAGACGGTAAAGACAAAAGGAATTCAAGCACAAATTTTACATTAAGCACATAATTCACATTTAAAAGATATATGGGAAGATCATTTTAGTGCTTGTGAGATTCAGGTCTAAATATTATAAATAACACTCATAATATGAAAAAGGGTGCACAATTTTTTTCCTGTAGTTAAGTGGAACGCACAAGCTTTACATATATTTTTGTCACAATTTTGGTGATTTGGCTTCAACTACCTGCTATCTGGATGTCTCATATTTTAATAGAAGAAATAGCAAAATGAAATTAGATAAAATACTTGCAAGCACTACAGTGAAATGAACATGAGGATTTAGTCTCCATAACGTTACATTGTGTAATCCATAAGTACATTAATAACATTCCAGGCTCTCGCGAGTCAAATATGCAAACAATCACATCAACATAATCAAATTTAAGCATTTTTGTTGAGTACAAGATTTAAACTGATCAATGTATCAAAATCAAAGAAATTTTACTTACCTTTACTTTTAACAACAGTTGATCGTCCTTGATAAAAGAAGAATACTTGTTATACAAACTCTTGAAAGTAAATAACTTTTATGCAAATAATAAATTCTTACATCACTAAGTTACATTTAGTTCAGAAAGTTTTGTTTGTGTCTAATTCTAACGCTCCTTATTGTGATATTACTCATGATTGGTGAAACCAGTTTTAATATTCACCAAAAATCAATCGTTTGTTGCAATGGTGCACGTAAGACATATTTCCACACTATAAATCTATCTCCTACTTCAATGGGAAAAATATGGGACTAGAGTGTTCATTACAAATATTGTTGACATGCACCTTGATATTTTGAACAATCATCTGAAATGTAATATTTTAACAACTTTATGGGGAAAATTATACCTCATTATTAATGCAAAACCTTGTGTTGATGTTCTGTACTTAGAAGATTAAGCTTAAACATTACAACAAGCTTATTAATTATTTAACTATATAATATAACCATTGTCAAATAAAGACAAGAGAGATCGATTCAGAAAGTTATATTAACTTAAGTTCTATTGAAACAAACATTAAGGTATTTCCTTTGGAAGAAATTGATGTTCACAGTTCCCATGTTTCATTACCATAATATTTAATAACATAATAAGAGTCCAGTACTTCTTGGATCCAACTTTAACCACTCCTCTATATAGAAATTAATATTATAGGTAACCTCACTGTAAGACCAATTCTTCTGTAAAATCATATTGACATGTTTTGCCTCCCATTCTTGTTTACAAAATCTTGGTTTAGTTCCAGCCATAAGAAACCACTATTCTAAATAATGAACTGTAATACTAAGGTTCAGATAAAACAGTGAAATCATATTCAGAGGGTTATCCATCATATAAAGCGAATCCTTTTTGATATCATTGTCATTCTGTTAAGCATTAAATTTTGCTTTCCAGAATTGTTTGGTAACTCAGGTTCTATTTACTGTGAATCACTTCAACAAATATTTAGAATAGGATTAAAAGGATAAAATACAATTGGTTGTCTTGAATAAATTATACTGTTCTTTTCCTACCTGTATACTCTTTCATCTACTCCTTCTTGATACTTTACATAATCTCCTTTGAAAATAATTTGGTCTAAAACGCATTGCTTGTAGGAACAGCAATCTTGATGTTTCATTGTCATTTCCTTTAAAGTTTCCAATTTACCTCAAGGAATGAGTAATTCGAGAAAAGAGGAAATACTTGTTTTCTTACTAACACAAAACGTTGGATGAGTGGTCAAAAATCGGAAACAAAATCAACTCAAGTTTATGATGCACGACCAATGCATAAGTAACCTAATGCGCAACATATTGTATATCAACTCGATATGAGTCAATCGATGACACGATTCAGGAAACTTCAGCGTGTTTATATGAGAGATATTCAGCTCTGAGTGATCTACATTTGAAATCTGCAATCAAAATTAATGAATATTATTAATGTGTAGAGTTATAGCAGTATTTATAGTACATAGTTTGAGCCTTGGAATGCCATGTGGTGAAGGTTGTACGTTTGTGCAATTTTAGCACAAGGTTAACAAATACCTATATTTCGAGTGAACCATATTTGTCTTTGGGTATTTGAACCAAAGTGCCAAATTAAAACTTGTAATATGTGCGAGATTACAAAAGAGAACTGCGAACCAATTACTTAATATACGCAGTTGTATAAATGGGCTCTAGACAGTATCACATTCATTAGATATCTTTTGTATCAACTGAAGATGTTCAGCAGCATCGCACGACTCAAGAAAATAGGTTTATCCCCTGTAGAAACAGTACCTGGAACTAGAAATAATTATGCTTTCTTTCCTGATAGTGAAAAATGTTTAAAAATTGGACTACTTTCCTCTACACCAATTGAACACCTACACGGTAGATAAACAATACATACACAAGCCATCAGAAGTAATTGTATTTCATCCATGAAAGTTTTTAGCGTGTGTCTATGGCTGCAAATGGTGGATTGGGATTGTGCTGGAATATTTAGAGGAATATCAGGACTACAACAAAATGTTCTTACACCCTGCAAGTTCCGCTTCCACTTTTCACTGGCCTGGAACCGACGATATCATATGGGTGCCATCCAATCACATTCTTATTGACGCAAGAGACATTTCTGCCATAGCTAGTGGAAGATCGCATAATGTATCACATGAGACTGCTAATAAAATTAATAAGTTATTCAAGACTTTCAGTAAACATTGATACATTGTACAATGCTGATGATTAATAGATTAGTCAAGTGTTACTTTTGCTATAATTGTAGGTTACTGTGTGGCATAGTAGTAATGGAAGTTATACAGTATCTAACAGCCTATATCATTACTTTAGAATCTCGTTATGAGGGAAAAGACACATTCAGAATTTTGCGGGCCTTAGGTTCAAGAAACATAATTTGGTTCACAGAAATATAAATATTTCTTAAGTTTGGGCTAAAATTTCACACACGTACAACTTTCAGCATATTCTCATTCCGGGGCCTGAACTTTGTACCATAAGTGATGCTATAACTTCTAAACCTATACAATATTCAATAGTTTCGATTGAAGACTTAATACCTGCAGGCAAAATTACATGCTGATGCAAATTTATAGCTCCATAGTTTTTATGGTTAATAAAGTAATAAAATTGAAACCCAGACGTTTCTGAGTCGTGACTTTGAAGGCGATTGCGTAATTAATCACTAATGATCAAACATGTCTTTCAATGTACAAAAAGAATATCAAAATCTGAAAAATCTATTTGTCATCATTGGTTAATTTGAAATCGAATGACTCATCTGTAAATATTATATTTTCATACATAAAATGTATCTTACCTTTTGCATGTGCGCTAACGCCACCTAGGATAATACAAGAGAGCGTATCCATATATATTTTCGCCATTATATACATATACATAAACACACAAACACACATACATATATATACATACTAACAGGAACGTTTGTCATTAATTTATAACGTTGTAGTTTAACACTTGTTTAGTTTATAATGGATTCAGAACATTATAATTTTCAATCCGGAAATTTTCTTACGAATGCATCTAAGATGGGAAGTCTGTTAAGCGTATTTCGATTACTTTTTTCTAAGATAATGGCTACCTACAGAACACATCTTAAATAAACATAACGTGACGTGATTCTGAACTTAAGTGTACCTCAATAGATGAATTAGATATTGAAAATGATTTCACAATAGACCGTAAAGTGAATGCGCTAAAAGAAACTGTGTAATTCAATAACAAGCTGGGGCGAACTATTGTTTATCTAGAGAGTCCAACTCCATATATGCGGAATATATACTTATGCCTTTTCGGAAGTGCGGAGTAGTTTTGCTTCAGAAGATCTTTATACAAAATTTGTGCAATGACCACTTTCGTACACTTTAAATTTTATTTTTCAGTTCTCAATACCAAGTGTCTTCTTATAACGTTGTAAATTAGTGTGATATTTCAGAGTTTTCTCGTACTTTTTATACGTTGAGAGAAACGAATGAAAGGGTGTTGGAAAAGGTAGGAACGAAAAGAACAATTTTAGATATTATTAAGAAAGGGAAGAGAAACTGATTGGGACACTGAATAACGAGAAACTGTATCGTGAGGGACGTGCTAGAAGGCATAGTGATAGGAAAGACAGAGAAGGGGAAAATATGACTACATACTTGTAGTGAACGACTCAAAGCAAAAAATGTACGTGAATACGAAGTTGTTAACGATGTGAAACATGGGACCTTTTCTGTCGCAGCATGTAATCTGCCAATAATGGCAGAATACCTATGATAATGATGACATTTGATATTCACATTTAATTGCAATCTAAGGAATATTTGTTATATTTTTATTATGCATAAATAATTTATTTAGAAATTGCAAAACAGATAACTCGCGTGCACACAACCTGGAGTTAATATTTCATACCCTTCTCTTACACGTTCAATTTTTACCCACACAGAAAAAAAATCATTTCATATTTAATGAGTTCTGTAGATAATTTTTGTTCTTTTCTTTGACCAAACATTGTATGTCACAGTTCATAAGTATGGTACACATAGTATCCATAATGTCATATTTGACAATCTCCTTTAGACGATCAGGGTCTAAAATTATGCATTTTAAAAGAAAAGAATGCCTTCGTTTATCTTTTTTTTTTCAATAACTCAAATTTTCGTGCTCATAGGTTGGAGACCGAACACATGCACTTCACATCACACATTTATAAAGCTGGCTAATGAGTAAGTTCCATGTTAAGGTTCATCCTTGAAATTATATGATATTAAGTGTCTTTGAGTTATCAACTGAATATTAAACGAATTATTTAAAATAAGACAAATGCAATCTGAGGCTTGTAATATACCTCCAAATTTAAGAAATAGAAACTAAGAATATAATGATTGGAGGATATTGTTCATCTTACAATATCTACACATTTTTATGATGCAGCAAAAATGTATACTAAGCTGAAAAATCATTAGGGTAATCTAACTAATATTTAACATAAACTCACATTACAGCAGCAATACTATTACGCATGTAAACAATCTCGGCTTAGTTAGTGGCAGGATAGCGGGCGCGGTGGCTCAGTTGTAGAGCGTTCACCTCCGTTGCTCGGGGTCCCTGGTTCGATCCCAGCCAGCACTGTATGGACTTTGTGGTGAACAAACACAGTGCTCGTACGTTTTCTCGAGGCTCTCCTGTTTCCTCCCACTTTCTTGATTCTGCCATTTCACTCATCTCTCATCATCACCGTCTTTTTAGATTAACCAGCATAAGCGTGGGACTTAAAACTCCAAGATTTCATTTGATTTCATAGTGGCAGGATACGTGATAAACCACATCTGTGCATATAAGCTTCTTTTTCAGTTATTTCCCTATGTGCATTAATCTTACTTTCAACGACGTTCCAATAATATTAAATTGCGCTAATATAACTTAATATTGAATTCATTTTCACCAATTAAGATTTCTCACTCTCTTTCTCGAACCACTGCAGCGCACTGTTGCCTTTGTTACAAGGAACGCTATCCAGTTTATATATACTATTGTGAGCTGGAAATATGGCCATTATAAATAGGTCTATGGGGATCAATAACATTTTAATAAGTAAAGCCTATTCTAGTGCTTTCCACCACGGGGCCCATGGATGAGCATATGGATGTTCCTCAAATCATAAGAAACACGTTATTGTTTGTCATTTTTCTACTACCACGTCTCGAACACTTTTTCTCTGCAAGACAACATATTTTTACAATGTGACTGATGTGGGAGAGTGAAGATTGTGATTCGAAATGCAATGGATACGTGTCCTTTTTAAATTGTAATTGACGATATCGTTTTGTGAACACCGATATAAGCGTGGGGCATCTGGTACGGAGACCCATGTACAACACTGTACGCTGAAAATTCTACTTAGACATACACGAGCTAATTCCGCTGTTAATATCTGCTTTTAATATAATTACAATCTGCCTCTTACACTAGTATTCTAGCTACAAACACTACTATATGTCCGACATATTTGCTGAATTTCGGTCGTCTCGTATTTGTCTTTTGGTACTTGGTACCCTGTACATTTCCCATTCCTGGGAGGTAGTAACTATGGCAAATAGCTAACACCAGACAAGTAACGCTGTTCTTTCCAGCCATATCGTTATCAGAACTTTGCTTAAAACTACTTTTTCATATTGAGAAATTTCCCTATTGTATACTGAAGGATCAGACCGATCCAATGATTGAGTTTCCTATCACTGTCACCAGGATGGATCTGTTGTGATCAACGACTTTCACATCAGGTCATCGAACTTTGATCTAGAAGTAATAGCGATCTTAATGTTATAGTTGTTCACCATATATAAGTCACTTGTGTACGTAAATAAATTGAACTAATAACTGAACAAACTGGATAATGCTCTTAGATATATCGTTTTGTGGATAATTTGTTTCGTTCATGTAATAAAACACACATTATGAAATATTTTAATTAATTAATTTACTTAAGTTAAACGTAATTAACAATACAAATAAATGGTGAAGTATATAATTTAGGAGGAACAAATTAACCTATTCTCTTCACATGTACGTCGATTATGACGCGTCGATAATCTATCATATTTTCTTTTAACTTCTATATAATTGACGGTGAGAACATCCACCAAATACAAATTCACACAAATATTCGAGTCTCATAAACTTAGTTAAAAATCTGTAAACGTCTATTGAACTTCCTTTTGTGAAATTTCTATTTCCTGATACATCTCTATATTTAATAAGATCATCGCTAGTTCACGCATTAACTGATTTTAGAACAGTGAGCTGGAGACCCAATAATACTCCAGTTATTGAAGTGAATTATATATGACGTGCACACCTAAACACGAGGTTTATTTTTACTTTATCTTTGTTCTGAAATATTGTTCAATTTATAAAATATAATTTGGCATAAAATATATAGATATATAAGAATTATAAGTTTTAGTGTGAATAGTTTCTAGTAAAATCTTACCTGCTTCTGCATTAGCTTCATTACCTACAATGAGATATTTAATTTAAGAAACATATGATTAAATGTTGTTGATGAATACGGAAGTTTTTGGCATATCTTGTAAATAATAAGCAATGTATTTCTAATTATCCGGTAGAGCTTATAGTATCAATATTTTATTAGAAAATATATAAGATTTTCTTATGTAGAAAAGTACGCAACAATGAACACTTTGCTTTAAAGTGAATGCAAGAAACTATTCTAGTTCAATTTTAGTATTATTATGTAATAAATATTACAAACCTTTGTAATAAATAATACATTAAATGACATTGTGATTTGTTACAATTCATATAGTAGTGATATACTTTTCATTGGTTACTTATTACTGGTATATGTATGGAACAGTACTAAGTTTAGATGTCATTGTCAATAAAAATACGATGGAATATTTTTCCCTCCTTGAATTATTCCTAAATACCTATATAAAGTGTTAATAATACAGCGTACTAGACTTAGTTTGAAGTTTGTATAGACCCAAAGCATTTCTAAGCTTGATGCAAAACTTTATGACATGTGAAAGTATGATTAATAATTTTAAGCTTATCTTTGTACGTGAATAATATTAGACGACTTAGAATGACATATGATTCGTTAAATGATTGGCAGAGAAACATCACTCGATATGTGTTACCTATATATACCATTCACTACATCTACAAATTTGCATCAGCAATAATTGTTCACCTCAGGGTGCAGAGAACAGAGACCAGTAAAGTACCAAAAGAAACATTCCAATCATTTCGTAGCTCTCTCACACCATCAAGTGAATTCCCACTTGAATAGGACACCGGGCGCTATTAAACTTTAGCGTCATTTCTATTGGCCTATATATTAGCAAGATAACCTTTCTTTTCTGCACGTTTTATACAACTCAAAGCTTTATTTTATACCCACAATACATTTTTTTAAATATACGTTCGTGCCGTAAGTAGGAGAACCATGCCAATTCACACCCAGCAATGAGTGAATTAATGAATTTGAATACAATACGCATCATATTCGCCTCTGATAAGCACCACTTATATGTTGATTGGGGAGCATTTCGTGCTGCAGTGAAATTTAGAGCTATGTCAACGATAGTTAACTACCAGAAGGTCCGCCCTATCAAACTGATCTCAAAGGAGTATCTTTACGAAGAGTGTTCTAGGAGAATGCAGGAATTCTCCGGTAGCCAAGTTGGCGGGAATCATAGCAATTTGTACGGCAACTGGTACATTAGTTGCAGTCATGTTCAGAGTGACATTATCAGTGGGATACTGAAGTTTAGATGGCAACGGGAAAGCACCACTCTATGTTTTCGTAGCTTCCTGATGCAGGAAGAAAACATAAGTACAATGTTCTTTCGTTTATTAAAATATAATTCCGGAGTCATATATAGTATACATAAGATATCATGCATGCAGATCTCTGGTAGAAAAATGGCTTGGGAAGAACTGCGGACGGGAATGTAATAATTTAGGGAAGATAAATAATGAGAGAAGACATGCAAAATCAGAAGATATAGGATAAAGACAATGGACGTACGTACCAACTTACAGAGAGGAAAGTTAGACAATCTTATGGAGGAAATGGAACAAAACAATATAGGTAGGAGTTTGTAAAGTTAGGTGATAGAGTAAGGAGTTGTCGAACAGCCAATGATATAGATTATTTTACTCAGGAAAGGTCGGTCATGATGGTGTAGAATTAATTCTTGTTAATCGCTTAAAAGAGAAGGTACAGATAGCAGAATGTGTTGGTGATAGGAAGATGGTGTTAATACTTAAAGGGAAAAAGAAGATTGGGTAGTGATACAGACATATGCACACACTATTTTGCATAGAATGAAAGAAGTAGAGGAAAATTGCGAGAAAATAGAGAGAATTATAGACAGGGATGTAGGCGAAAGAAACGGAAGAGAAGAGGGGCTAGTCAATTCTGGTAGATATAAGTTATTAATAATTGGAAACACATTGCTCAATCAGCACAAGTGAAGAAGATATACAGAAATTACGAACACCTGATGGGAGAAATCAGATAGGCTATATTATGATTCAGAATAAGTATCGGAATACCTTGAGGAATGCAAAGACGTTCTTGGGGTTGACATTTTCACTGATGAATACCCTGTGATAGCCGAAGTGGATATTCAACTGAAATATGTAGGCAGAAGAAAAGTATACAAGATGTTGAATACTAAGTAGTTCTGAAACGAGGAAGTTAGAAATCTTTTTGCAACTAATTTTTAAGAAAAAAATACTACAACAAGTAAAAGGAAGGTGCTGATAGTAATTGATGGTGAGAAAAGATTAGCCTTTGAGTACAGCAGGTATCAGCAGAAGAAGTAGTTTGTGACGAACACAAAACAACTTAGAAACCATGGGTTACACAGCATATATTGCAGAAAATGAAGGAAAGGAAGCTGTGGAAACAGATTTGTATAGAAGAGGAAGAGAGGTGTATAGAAAAGTAAACAATGAGTTTGAAGTGAAATAGATTAAGGAATGGAAGAAGTTTGCAAAAAAAAGCTAGTAATAGAAAAATTTGCAAGATATGGGAAATATGACGAAATGTACAACGAGATGAAATCTATGGAAATTCAGAGGGACCAAGGGGTATTAGGATGGTAGTAGAATATAAGAACCGGAAGACAGGCAGCGAGAGAAGTGTAGTTCTAGGAAGCTGGAAAGAATATGCTGAGGATTATATGATAGTACAAATAGACAATGTAGACTAATTATTGAATCATAAAATTAAGTAGGTGATGATGATAATGGGTTTAGTATGCTCTTCGGGATGAGTTTGAAGAAAAATACTATATCCGAGAATAGGAAGGAAAAGACAACCGGGATAGATAGTATACCAATTGAATTCATTTAGAACATCAGACACAAGGCCAATACAGAATATTTTCTTCTATGCAATCAAACATGAAAGAGCAGAGTGGCTAAACGACGTTCTGACAAAATCGTGATAATCATGGCAAAGAAATTAAACCGCATAGGATGTGATAACTATAGAACTATTGGTGCAATATCTCATTAAGCAAAAATTTAGCTTCTAATTTTTAACAGAAATTTGTATGGAAAAAACATATGAAACACTTGAGGAGGAATCCTTCAGTTTATGAGAAGTAAGGACACAAGAGATACAAGTGAATTGTTACCAGTGATCAGTGAATAGTTTATAGAAAAATGGTAAGAGGTGTATGTTGTAATTATTGGTCTAGAAAACGCTTTTTTACCGCTTGAATTAGGAATTGTTGGAAGTCCTGAAGATTGTAGAATTGAAATGCAAATGTCGAAAATTCAAAAAAAAAAAAGAAAAAGAAAAAACATATACGAATCAATAAGTAAGTGTTAGAACAAATAAATGACAGAAGGGAGTGCAATTGGAGTGGAGCATGTCTCAAACAGAAACGACTTGTGCGTACATTGGATGTGTGGTACTAACTATTCGTGGACATTAAATTAAACACTGACAAAACCGTTTAAGTTAACAGCAAGTCTCGAACCGTGTTTCAAACACTGCTGTCCACGCACAAAACAAACATTAGGTCTAGAAAATTGTGCAGTTAGTTCGGAAGAAGTCACTAGTAAATCATGCTTTAAATTTTATGGATGAACTATTTTTGCCGTAAGAAGAATTGTTATGGTTATATGAGATAGGTGAATCTAGTACTTGCTACTATTTCGGAATCTTGTAAAAGCTGAGAATTTTGCGTTGTAAAAGATGACAAAAATATCTCAAGTTTCTCTGTTTTTCCTCGGGATTAGATAATTCGTTGAGAAATGTTTAAAACAAATACAAAAATTGATCAATGCCATGAAATGAAATCCGTATGAGATCTTGAATAGACTGATAAAGCATAATGGTTCTTAAGCAAGTGATATCAATTAATATCAGTACAATATTATATAAAGATGTTTAGTCTTGCCTGATTACTACTTTTGTGCAGTGAAGATACTTATTCTTTTGCAATTTTGGGAGAATAATATCGAAACAATTAAATATATCATCCAATACTACAATTCGATTCAAAAGAACTTGTTACTAATTCCTGTTAGAACACGAACGATAAAACAAGTAACAATTTATATCAACAGACGAATACAAGATGATTGGCGGTACCATTCCTTTCGACGACTGAAGCTTTTCCGCTGGTATAGTGCTTAGCGCGTGTGCCTGGTATGTACGTTCCACTAGTTTGATTTTTGGTGGTAGAGCCTTTGGAATTTTACTCTTCCTCATGTAGCGTGGTCCTGTTGTTAAAAGTTAAATTAAAAAAAGTAAAATGAAGTAAACATAGTGACAATTCGAGAAATACGGTTATTGATGAACGTAGAATATATAATTTATCTTTAAAGAAAAAAAGTAGAAGTAGTCAAATCTCATATTTCTTATGCGTAAGGTTACATGCTCGAATCCCAGCCTCGTACTTGAAATTTTATTTCCATTTTTTATAATTTTAAGAATTTTATATCACTCCGTTCGGAGTGATGACTAGCCTCGGTCAACAAAAGCCCATAAGAAAGAATATGAAATGCAATAACTGAGGTCTTTGAAAAAGAAAGAAGACAGCTGCAGGCGTTGTTAATATTAGAAAAGTAGTTGCAAGTGCAGGATGTATTATGATCGAACTTTTCAACCGGGCATCCTGACAGATGTTTCCTGAAGTATGCCACAAGTTTTGTCAGCCGAATGCATAAAGTAACTTTCAAAATAAGTCCTGTTCATTATCGTTCCATTTGTTTATCGCTCAAAGTAATTTCACCTCGCACATTTTTACTATTGTAAGTTCCCAGTGGCTGTAAAGTGCATAAAAAGTGAGTATTAATCTACATGGTTCGGTACAAAGAAAATAACACATGCAACTGAATCGAGAAACTTACGACAAGTAATCTTGTTCTGCTTACAAACACCAAACTCAATTGAACGTCTGTACTCTTCGGAATGAATATTATTTATTCTTGCTGGTTTTTCGTGCTGTCCCCTAGTTTGCTGTTCTCTTACATTTGTATTTCGAAGAAGCTTAGATAATCTAGTTTATATTGTCAATCTTGTGAATAGGGCAATAGAAATGGCAATAGAAATGGCAGATTTTTGGCGGGAATGTTTTAATGATAGAAAACAATCAACATTTTTAGACTTACAGTCTTAAGCCATAAGTGACACAAAATATTATGTGTTATCGTGCGACATTTAATTGAAAGTAGTTATGTTTTGTGGTTGTGCATGTATTCCACGTGATTCTTCGTTGAAATGGAGTTGTTTCATGCTATAGTGTGCTTCAGAAGTATAAAATGGTACGTTTTACAATAATAATTAAGAATTATATTATCTTGATTTACACGGAGGCGCAGGAAAATGTTTCTAATACTCGAAAGATGTATGTAAATTGATACATAAAAGATCAGTCCTGGTCTTGTTTGCAATTCATATACAGAATTACATTCTGGCGTTAGCAGCGTCTTTCAGCGCTTTACCTTTCTCAGGTATTACGCCTAAAAATGTCATCAAAATTACAACGCCCAATTTCGGACTCTCATAAATTTATGTGACCAGTAGTATCATAGAGGAGGATATTTCTGCATACCCTTTACATGTAATAGTATTCAGTTTAAATTTGTAAAACACACACTTTATGCCATTCCGCCATAGAGCCAGCTAAAAAGTAGAATTTGGTGTAAGTTTTCTAGTGATTTCATGTATTGGTTTGCAACTCTATATATGTATTTAGGAACACCTTGGTACATTCTCCGTGTACCTCAGTCTCTCCAGCAAACATTTGGTTTTGATTCATGTTCATCTGATTCGTACGTCCTGAGTAACTGTAATTTTCGTAAACGCTTGCAAATGCATGAGACCAACAACAAAGATGGCCACCATACAGGAACAATTATACTTACTCAAACATGACTGATGTTATTGACCTTCTCATGCACAAGATTGATTACACTCAACTTTCTCTCAGTTTCGGAGATGACCGAGCAAATGTTTTTAACATATTTGGACCAGTTCATGTGAAATGATTCTACTTCAAGAATTGCAGGATGATGACATTTAAATTTACAACTTTTGTAAAATACACATTATTCAAAGTACAAAACGATCCTGGTTTCTTTTCACGTGTACTAGTTTCCGATAAACAAACAAATAGGGGAAATACAAACCATGAGTAAATCAATATTCAGAAAATGCACTACTTGTATATAGATCTTCACAGTTTAAGGATGGTGGAATATGAGGGACTATGGACTGTCAAGGTTTGGTATGGTATTATCAACGACTAATCTAAGGACCTTATTTCATAGGTGGTACTTTAAAAGGAATGCATGAAGGTTGTGAAAGGAATGTTGTCGGTATGGTTAAAAGCGATACAATTGAACATGAAATATCAAGATGATGGCTGCCTACATTATTGTTTGCATCAAGTATGTTTTAAGCTAAACAAACATTTACCCTATCTATGGATTGGGCATGAAGCTCGTGTTGAATAGCTCGCACGTTCGCCAGCTTAGTCGCCTATAACTTCTGTCTGTGGGGTGTATTCAAAGTACATGTTATCCAGAGCCAATCACATCACCAGCAAATATGCTACAGCAAATTCGTCATTTATGAGCCGATATTCCCCCAAGAACATTAATTGAAACTCGGTTGAGTTTTACGATTCGCATTGCAAATAGTATTGAAGTGAAGAATATTCGTCTATTCTTCAATGTTTCTATTTCATTTTAACTATTTACTCACTATTTATTCAACTCTGAGAAAGAGGAGGGAATTTTGGGACAATTTTGCCTTGTTTCACAGTGTAAAATTCTCAACGTTTACGTAATACTGAATGTCTGAGAAAATACTTACCGTTGTCAAATAAACATGACACTGTTTTTTATGAAATACCAATTTAATACATTAATGTAGAAGTTACATTTTGAAATCATTCCACCTTTTCCTATCTCCACTTTTTCTCTTCTTTTATGGCAACACTACTTAGTAGTATGTAGTCTACTTATACAATTATTTTCAGTATTTAATTCAATGTTCAGATATAATTGTATCCTATTCCTTTCAGTGTAAAAGGCATTTTATTGGGCACACCTTTAACCTTATTTTTAGAAAGCTTTTAAACACAAATGTGGGTGGGTTATCTCTTTTGTGTTTGTTTTAAATGCTGGTTCCACTTATGAAATCAAATATAGGACATTCTGTTATAAAGCGTAACTTAATATGGGTTGGCAACACTGTTCATCGGATAAAGTTAGCCAGTGCAAGGGTAGGTATCCAACTTCATAAGTTGCTTCGTGCAAAGCTTAGGTTTTATTCCTATTTTGTTTTCTCCGTTTTCACGATTGAATATTATAAATGATGTATCCTATTTATCTATTTATATTAATCTATCTATCTATCTATCTATCTATCTATCTATCTATCTTTAGCTGCTAGGGGTCTAAAAAGGACGAAACAATAGATATATTCTAAATTTTCTAACTTTGATTTATTTGCTCCTCTCTATACTATATTGACTAAATCTTGATCTGAAGAAATGCGTGAAGCAATAAAACTATGAATATGCTATTGCTATCAACACGTTTTGTTCTAATTTAGTTTTCGGAATGTCATGATATTTTTCCTAAAATATCACTATTTTTGTATAAATGACTTTTGATGTCACCGTTTTACAAAGAAATAAGTATAAAAAGCTTTATCGACCCTATTATCTATTCACAAATAAATATTTTGTTGTTTTTTAAGAAACAAAATGTATTTTGTTCATTACATACCACCAAGGCATCTTTCTGTGAGGCGAAAAAGTCGAAGGACAAAAAAGTTTATATTTTCCAATAAATTTTGTCGAGAGTGGTAAAGGACTGTGAGAAACATCGTTATAGAAAGTTTTGTTAATTAATTTTAATAAGTAACATATTTATACATATCTATAATTTTGAGGGGTTTAAACGGGACGAAATGTTTCCAATAATTTTGATTTTTTAAAAATAACAACAATATTTTACATCTTATTGCAATGAATCTGACATAATTCAATCTAAGTAGCATAAGAAACGTTTTCCCGAGATGTGTCAGTAATTAGATAGAAATAACGTTGATAGATATGACGATATTTTTTATGGTCAAGGGTTTTTTTCGGGACGATTTTTGGTTATTTCCAGGTATCCAACTCTCAACAGAATGTGTAAGAAAATGTCGGCAACTGTGAGCGTATTCTCTAAAACGTCTCTTCTCAAGCATTTTTCATTTCATAAACTATTCTGTTTAAACAGTTCACAGAAATTAGGATGGAAAATTGACAAAAACAGTGTCTACCAACATTTCAGATGGAACATCTCGCCATACACAATTGCTTCGGAGAAAGTCGCATCACCGTTCGCTCATAACAAACAGTATTGAGAAGGGGGGAAATATGTAGAGGAGGAGCCCTCCCCACGTGCGTCACGCAGCAGCTGAATAGTTGATTGACACCTGAAGTTCCTTTATAGCTGTTTTCTTCCGCTGGTTATAAAGCAGTAAAGCGAACAAGAAAGAGTGGTTACAGATTTCAATAACAATTGTATAGGCTGTGCTCTACACAAACATATTTAAAGCTGAGAAAATATATAGAAGCCCTAGACTAAAAGACACACACCATTTGAAATATTATAATATATAACTACAATACATGTATATAGAATAAGAAATACATGTTACTCAATGATAATTAAATAATCCAATGTAACACCACTCTACAATATTTTCAGGAACACCATCAATGAGACCGTTATATTGTTTTATTTATGGTTTAGTGTCTCACGGGTAATTACACTGAAAAGAGAGGTTCCGACTTCATCTGATCTCATGCAGTTTTTTATATGGTTTCTTGCCTTTCACTCCTTACATTGTGTCGTTTATTATTATTATTATTATTATTATTATTATTATTATTATTATTATTATTATTATTATTACATTATTAGTGAGTTGAGTTGATTTTGAGTTTAACGTCCGTTTCAGCAGCTACGCTGTATGAGAAGTGGACGTACTGATTAACGTGGAATCCGAAACACATGAGCTCCTACTGGGAATCGAACCCAGGTACCCCACGTCAAAGACGCGTACGCTAATCGCTTATCTATGTAGATACTAATAATAATAATAATAATAATAATAATAATAATAATAATAATAATAATAATAATAAAGTTTAAATTAAAAGACAAATTCTGAACAAAGCATGAGCTCCTCCGTGGTTAAGCGGTTAGCGTACGCGCCTTTGGCGTGGGAGACCCGGGTTCGATTCCCGGCGGGAGCTCATGTGGTTCGGATTCCACGTTAATCAGTAAGTCCACGTCTCATATAGCCTCGCTGCTGAAAGGGACGCTAAACAAAAATCAACTCAACTCTGACCAAAGCATATATTAACTAATAAATAATAGCATTACAGTTTCGGCAAATTAATTAATTAATTAATTTGCCGAAACTGTAACGCTATTATTTATTAGTATATATATGCTTTGGTCAGAATTTGTGTTTTAATTTATACAAGAAGCTCCAATGCTAGAATGAGTGGTATTCAAATAATAACAGTTAATAATAGTTAATAACATCAAGAAATTTTGAAAACAATAATTTTGGGAGAAAATAGTTTTTGTGGTGGTAAATTGAAGAAATGAAATTAACACTAAAAGCATTTGCGAGATTAAATGTTTTTATAAACTAAACTACTTCCCTGATATTCGATAAAACCGCACTCAATGTTTTTAATTTCTTCATTTTACCTTCTCAAAAATAGTTTCTTCTTTGTAATGCATTTTATAAAAACTTTGCTTTGTTATAATTTCAGCATCATCTTTACTAAAGGATTTACCAATGAATAAATGAGTTTATTTATAACCTCTTTCTAGTACCGAAGCTATACGTTGCTTGAAAACAGTAATGGTTTTAGATTTTCCCTCAGGGATGAGGATTTTAATACACTATGTGTGAAAAGTAATATTGTTGAAATGGTAGGAAATCCACATTTAACATGCTCAGGAGGAATTCAATAGCTCCACGGGGCTCCCTGTCACTCTCTGAAATAATCACTGCTTGAAAATGAAATCTCTGAGTTTAGTGCCACAAAATTATGCTCCAAGGCTGAAGGATATGGTAGCGAATGAAACAAACAAATGATGGTAAAATCCTGGCGATATAAAAAGCGGGAGGTAATGGAAGATCTTCGAGAAAACCCGTGCACATAGTTTTCATTCTCAATGAAACCGGCTTGGCGAGAACCAGGACCGAAGCTGGGGCCACATATCCTAAGAAGTAGGTTGGTGCTCTATCACTGAGCCACCGAGGTTTTCGTATAAGTGAACCCATACCTTAAGATCGAATCAGATCTACGCTAATGAGTTCAAATTTTAAAGCTGATCAGTAATCGAACTCGGAGCCTCTTACATCATGCTCGCTAACCACTAGAACAGAGCGGGGACTGTAGGGGGTAAAATACAGGGACCTGATCCCTATTAATTGTAACTTCCTGAAGTTAGCTCCCCTCTCATCACAAATATGTATTACAAATATTATACTTTATTCCTTTTAAGTCATTTTTAGTACTCAAACAGCATGTTCCCTAAAAATCTCGAAATCTAATTTTGTAAAACAAACACAGGGGCTGAATCCAGGATAGCGATCGGGGGCGATCGCAACCCCAAGAATAGGATTAAAAAAAATAAAACCCATTACAAAGTTGTAGCTCTTGATTTTTTTAAAACTTTGTATTATAATTGTAGAATAAAAACTAAAATAAGTAAGTCTTCAATTGCAGGAGTTAAATGAATCAATACATCTCAATAAATTACTTGCATTGGAGTTCTTGCTCAGAAAATGCCCACTTCCGAAAATGTAGGTGGCTGCTTCTCCTCTTTCTTCTCAAGATGCAATATTTTGAGCTATCCGTTCCTTCTCAAAACTGATTTCTGCTTCTTGTTAACAATTGGTAAACAGTAAGCTATAAACCCATTTGTCCACAAGTGTTTGCCAATATTCCTGTTTTAGAAAGTCCAGTTTGACAGTACAGAAAGTCAATAAACGTAATGGTTCTGGCATTTTAGATGCAAGTGCAATTGAAAATACAAAGAAGGAAGTAATATAACTAGCGTATGAATAGAAATTAAAGTTAATGATTCAAGAAGAATTCGTATTCTTATTATTATAATTATTCTACTGCTACTACTGTTATTTATTATTATTATTATTATTATTATTATTATTATTATTATTATTATTATTATTATTATTATTATTATTATTATTATTATTATTATTATTATTTATAATCCATCAGTATCAACGTTTAAACAAGTCAACATGTACGGCACTGCATGGCAGCCAAGTTCCGCGAAGAAAATGAAAACTGGCCTGCACTGCCGTAAGCATATTATACACGAACAAGAGTTTTGGGTAAAATCACCGATTTCGAGGCTCTGTAAAACCGATTCTAGTGACGGGAAGAAACATGAAATTTAGAATTTAAGAAGATATCCGAGAGATGTGCTCATATACCAAATCTCACATTCCTACCTTCAACCATATTTGAGTACTGGACCCCTAAAATATGTAGTTTTCAGGCTCACTGACTCACTCATCAAATTGATTAGGTACTTCCCAATGAGACAGAGACGTGAAACTTAGCACAAAGGTACCTTATAATGACTTGAGTATAGAAAAAGTCCAAAATCTGATGAATGTGCTATGGGAAATTTTTCATGGGCAAAAAACTGTCCTTAGCTAAGCAAGAAATCGTTTCACTCACTCACTCATCAAATTGATATGGTACTCCCCAATGATCCAATATGCTACAATTAAGATATACGATATTGACATGGTGAACTACAAAAAGAAGTGAAATATGAACAAAAATACCAGAGGTACAAAAAGTGCAGCCAAGTTCGTCAGCCTCAAAAAGTGTTGAGATGAGGATAGATGAACCAAGTTCCTTGGCCCTGCATCTGAAACGAACACTGGAACTTGGCGCGAGGTGTCAAGGAAAATGATGTTAAGGAACCTTAGGAATAGTGGTGGTGGGCGTGGTGGGTTTGGGACCACCACCAACCTTAGGAATATCAACTTCGCTAAGGCGCTAAGGCACATATACAGTATACTGCAGTAAGATTGGTGGTTCGAAACCCAGACAAGGAAAACTTATATTCCTTCACGAAGTGTCAAGGTAAATGATGTTAACGAGCCTTAGGGATGGTGTTTGTGAGGATGGTGGATTTGGGGGTCACCATTAGCCTTATGGCTAAAATGTCCCGCCGTGAAACTAGGAACAGACATCTTAATGTATTCGAATATATGTTAGACATCTCGCAGATGCAGTGGTAAGGAGCTTGGCTCATCCATCCTCATCTCAACACTTTTTGAGGCTGACGAACTTGGCTGCACTTTTTGTACCTCTGGTGTTTTTGTTCATATTAATTCTACAGAAGAGTCCATTCCCTTTTCTAAAATTGTTTTTACTTTTCGTTTTTTTCTTTCTTCTTTCTTTTTTGCAATATATTATTACCTTGTTTTGAGCTCGAAAGACTGCCCCCCCCAATATTCAACTTGGATCCGCCTCTAGTTACACAATTAAGGAATTATCCACAGAAAGATTCATTTAAAATTTTTTGTTGTTTATTACAAGCGCTTGGATGCGTGGAATAAAACGAAATTTCTATTTTACGTAGATACCAATGTAAAGCTAATTAATGTTAACTGGAAAGCAAAGTTGTTAATGTTTAATTTAGTCGGCAATGTTCTAGTGAGATCAGCGAAGTTAAATAGTACCGGATCTGGCCCGAGTGACCATGCATACTCATTACCTGGTATCGGCATTTCAGTATACACCCAGCGTCGTGAGGACAATTGGGGAACTACTTGAAAGAAAGTATTGAACTCGGTGACTTCAACATTCGGCTATTCAAGATTCGTCTAATAACCTCAAGCAATGAAATTTGAAGATGTTAACTCAAGAGAATGTGTAAGCGAATCTTGAATTCAAGATTGCCTAATGTGAAATTATGTTGGTAGTACTGACAAGAAATGACAAAATTTAAGAAATTTGTAGTTTCTAAATTAAAATAAAAATAAAAATAAAAAGTACACATCAAAACAGTATAAGCGCAATTACACTATATGACTAGATATTATATGTTTGACACCAAGATATGAAAATATTACGTGAAGTTACAAGCATTACAGAAAATATAAAATGAAGTCACAAATTCGACGAGAGTTTACATAATTCATAAAATAAAATTAAACAAAGCACCAAAGATCAGTATAAGCACAATTACGGTATAGATAGTATACGCTTGACATCGAGCATCACCATTAAAAGTGTAAATTTTTAATTAAGTGCAAACTGTTTTAGTGCAGTATGCACACTGGCGGATCCACGGGGAGAGCGGAGGGGGCGACCGCCCCTCCAAAGAGTTTCTTGAACTTTCAGCATTTATTATTGGGAAATACTAATATGGTCTTTTCCCGACCGATCCAATCTGTGTGACAAGCCTAGCAGAGTCTAATCAAAATGTGTGGTACTTAATTGTACTTAATACAGATATATTTGAATTGTGAATACTTCTCTCCCTAGTTCTTTTGGACGGTCTCCATAAGCTCCAAAGGAGCGTGAATATGATTCATTGGACGTTGGACGAACAACTGTAGGAAGGGGGTAAGACGAATCACTCTTTGAACTAAAAATGTGTTATTGTGTCCTAGAAAAAGGATATGAAATGGATTTCGGAATTGAGGATTATAACCTCAATTACCTTTACGACCTTGAATAAAGAGAAATATAGAATCTACAGCGGTCCTTACCGAATAGCTCTGCAAGGAGAATTTTCGGTTGGTTGATTGACTAATATGTACACTCATGTCCAAAATTATTGTCGCATATCTATAAATATGTTGTTGTAGGAATATGATTTGATAACGAATTCGCCCGGTATTTCTTATAATGTTAGTATGTGTATAATCGGCGAAGACATGTATGTGGCAAATTTCATGTCAAAAGAGCAGTAAATAAGAACAATAAAACGAAAATAAAACTTTCTTGTTCATTTAGCAACATTTTGTTTTACTGATTCTAATTTTCGTATTTATAATTCTTTTCCTGTGAAATTTACCACAAATATACATTTCCCGATTATACCCATAGTATCAGTATTAAAAGTATCCTGCAAAATTATTATGAAATTATATTATTACAAGAAGACAGTTATAGATATGCGACAATCATTTTAGACATGAGAGTACTTACGTCGTTTGTCAAAATCGATGCTTTACAGAACGAGAACTAGAGTTTAAATTTGGATCTGAACCACCGTAGTGCGTTCCATGCTCGCTCACCGGGAATCAAACCACAGGACCTCATGCATCAAAGATCAAAAGTACGTTCGCTAGCTACTAGACCAATAAAGAGACCCGTGACTTTTGGGGTTCAACACGGAAACATTAGGAAGGACCAGACATTCATTGTGACTTCTAATGGCATTTCACGAAATCCTGAGTGAGAAACTTCGCACAGGCCAAACCGCTTAAGCTAGAAACTTTAAATTCGGACACTAGGTAAGATTTGTATCGTAGGGTATCACTAAGGAAGAATTTTTGGAAATTCGAAGAAAGGAAGGAAGAATTGGGTGGAAATTATTTTAATAAGATGACCATCTCTTCGAATCAGTTAAGACGAAAGACTTGAAATTTGGCATTTGAATTTCTAATTTTAAAAAATTTGACACGCTTTTCAACGTTTTGTGATATTTTAGTAAAACGGAGAAAAGAGATGGAAAGAAAAAGGGGCGGGAATTGCAAATATTATAATAAGATATCAATATCTAAGAATCGTTAAAGGTTAGAAACATGGAATTTAGTATATGGACTTTTCAGTTAAAATAATTCAATACTTGTTCCAGCGTATTTGATATTTTACTTACAGTTAGAAGGAAGAAAAGGGGTGGATTATATTATTATTATTATTATTATTATTATTATTATTATTATTATTATTATTATTATTATTATTATTATTATTATTATTATTATTATTATTATTATTATAACATGCCCATATCTCGGAATCCCTTGCGATTAGAAACATGAAAGTTAGTAGTTTGATTTTTCTATCTGAGCGGTTTTCTTTCACTTAATGTAGAAAAGAAGGAAAAGATATGGGGGTGGTTCATTAAAGTACCTTACGAGATGTTTGAATTTCGTGACAGAGTTTTAGCTCAATCCAATTCTATATGAAAGACAGAAGGAGGAACGCGAAATATTGTGCCCCAGTAGCACGTAAGAGCATTTGCTATATTGTGCAAGGCCGTATGCCGAGCAAATTGGGAATCTGGAACGAAGCCCTACCTAGACTAAGGCTAGCATAATATAATTTTATTGTTGTTGTAAGCAAAGCTATAATTATACTATGTTTCGTGGACCGCACACAAATATAGAGCTTTTGTATTATTCTTTATACACATATACTTTTGTTATCTATTTTTGCGTAGCTCGAGCCTCCAGTGTTTCTTCCAGACATGTTTTTTGGGGGCACTGCGCCCCAGACCTCTGACAGTGCCCCCGGATGAGACCAAAATTATACGTGTATAATATAATAATAAATAAAATAGTACCAGCAGTGCCCCCCGGAATACTACGTGTGCCCGCCCGGAACACATTTTCTGAAAGAACGACAGGTTCTAACTGTTGTCCCGCAATTGTTATTCAAAATATAAATGATTAGAGCAAATTGTACACTCTTTCGTTAAAATTAATATTATCGTCAATACAGTATTTTCTTTTGTGCAAATACCGGTACTGTCAACGACAGTGCATGTGATATGTTGCGGTGATTGTGTGTGAAGTGAGTCATGACACCGCCACGCCTCCGAAACGGAAGTACGTATTTAATTTAAATGTACAGAAAGAATGTACTTCCATTAAAAAAAAAAAAAAAGTTACAAATTCGGGTCCTAAAGTGGAATCAGGTTTACACCCGCTCCGCTGCAGTCCCGGATTCATATGCATCCCATTCTTGCAAATTAAAATTCTGATCACCTTGAAGCTACACTCATCTTCCAGGAAGCGGACCGCCCCTCTCAAACGATCCTTCTAGATCCGCTAGTGAGTGTGCAGGGTTCTGAACCGAAAAGAAAAAAAGAATAGTAACAATAAAACTTATGGGACAGCTTCTTCCAATCAAATATAGGCATATCCTAAAAGTGACCAGATATTCACTTAAGCTTCACCCAATATGGCTGCCATATCTCATGTGATCGCCGCAGTCTATAGAATATCCATGTTTCCTTGATTTCTTACCTTTCGTTCAATTATACGATTATGAAACTTATAACAAAATATTTTGTAAACAAATTTCTTCTCGTTTGATATAAAGTACAATCTCTGTAGGTTAGGTAGATATAAAGTTACAAATGAAGGAGAGGGTTGTGTCGTTTAATCTTGTATTTTTTTTTTCAAGCGTATTTTTCTGATTTTTCATAAAGAAAGCAGATTTCATCAATCAGTCAAAATGTTTAAATACATGAAAATACAGGAGGAAACATGGATGATGTGATGATATTTTTACATGAATTTTCAGGAAGTAACATGGCTTTGTCTCTGTTGCAAAAAGGGAAGAAAACCTTTGAAACTACTCAAGAGATAGACAGTTAATTGTAATAGGTTGTGAATATATTCAATAATTCTACCACGAATCCTGAAGAACTAGTAAAAGTGGGATAACGTTTCCAATTATACTTTTATGCATCCCATGGGGTGACACACTGGCTTTCTGTCGATATTTCACATACAGAAGACTTATTTCACACCAGTCATTTACCTCTCAGTTTTACTCTTAAGAGCAAGTGTGAGCAGACGGCACGTATAGAAAGTGTACCATAAGGAGCTAACTTTGCTGGAGCAACATATTCAAGTAATTAATATGGGGGAGCAACATATTCAAGTATTGGGGATCGGAAGAGAAAATGGGAACGCTACCTAGTTCGTTGTTTGGACATAGCAGCACCATTTTTTTTAAAAAAGCTCGTGTATTGCAAATGTAAAACTCTCACGTACTTGGGCCTATTGTTTATGTTCGAGATTGTTTCACTCAGACAGGCAGTGGCGTAAATAAGGGCTTGGGGGCCACCCAGCAGACAACGTGGAATGGGGCCTCTTCTCTGTCCTACATCACGATTTGGGGCCCCGTGATGACTTTGCCTCCCCCCCGCAATGCGGGGTCTGCGGGGCCTTTATTTACACCCAACCGTATCGTTTATGTCCCAACAGTGTACCATGCCAGGATGGACTTTTTTTTGTCTTTTATGTACCATAAATTATTTCTATCGCTTATAAAAAACTGAATTTTGCTTAAATAACGTTTTCTCTATAGATTATTTTGCTAAATAAGATTACAGAAACTTCCGTATAATTACCTATTGTTCTCAAATGCATCATATTTTGTATATGTCAAGTGTAATTCTAGCATGTTCACAAATTTTTTCTCTATTTTTTTTTTTTTTTTACTTATATAAATATTATTTGTATAAACAAACAAAGAAATCAGAAAAATACGCTTGACAGAAACACAGGCATAACATTAAGCGATACAAGCCTACTCCTTCATTTCTAGATTTATATCTACCTGACCTACAGAGATGAATATACGAAACGAAACTAAATTTTATTCACAAAAAATATTTTGTTACAAGTACCAAGACCGTATAATTGAACCTAAGCTAAGAAATAAAGGACATCATTATTTTTCTATACACAGTCGGCCAAATTGAATATGGCAGCCACATTGAATGTAGCTCAAGAGGAATGTTCGGGGACTTTCAGGATATTACTATACTTGATAAAAGGAAACTATCCTGCAAGTTTCGTTAGGCTACCAATTTGCGCTGGGTTTGTCAAAATTTTCCGCTACATACTGGACTATTTAATAAGAACGTGAAAATACTTTCAAGAAAAAATGATAACTATTAATAAAATGCAGGATTACCAACGTATGCGAGCTAAACGAAGTGCTTTAAAAAATCAACTTTCGCCTAGTAAGAAAATTAACTGTGTCATCGCTTTGATTGACGTTTGCAAAGCTAGGAGGTATTAGGCGAATCTTGAATAGGCAAAACTTGAAGCCCGGTGAACTCCCGTCTAGTAATCCAGCATTAACGGCGAGGGGAGCGATGTGCTGACCACACATCACTCCAAAGGAATAAGTGCCGTAAACCAGCTTTTAAGCCATGGTCCGCTAAAGGCTGTTACGCCAGTGTTTTTTTTAAGTTTAATTCAGTGATGGTAGGTAGTATTCTGAGATTTATTATTTTTCTTTTTCCATTTTGCATAATTATGTTTTTTTCTCGTTATTATATAGATATAAAACATTCTAGCAGTTTCGATTTGCTCGACTACAAACACGGAAGTGTACGATAATTTGGAACTATTCATACTGTTAGGTGGAAAAAAAAGGTTGTATACCTATATAATACATCACAGTCTTATGAGCTTGTATAAGAAACAGGAAGTGAAATCTGAACTAGGAGAGATATCTGAGTTTGAATCTCGTGTTTGGTGACATAACCCGAGACCACAGATAATAAAAGATGATTGTTGGATTTGAGTTTAGTGTCCCGTTCTGCACCAAGGCTATATGAAACGCGGACCTACAGCTTAATGTGTAACTATAATATTATGGAGAATAAGCGCATCGTAAGGTTGCAATAACCTCGTGTTATAAAGTGTCAATTAAAGTTGGTGTTGTGAAAGGTAATTAAGGATTTCATCCATTTGAAACAAATATTGTATTAATAAAATATCTATTTGTTAAGATAATGAACTTGATTTTCTTTTTTTAACATGGCAGTGAAAGAAGAATTGATGGATAATAAATACGAAATTGTAAAATTTAAATTTCCTATCGTTTAAATACATTCTTGCTACTATCGACGGCATTATCTGGTAGGAATGTTGAATAACCCTGATTCAGCAGGAAGAAAATAAGCTATAGTATTGAAGTTGATTGATTAGAGTTTCACTATATAACAAATATTGAGGTTATATGAGACAAGATATGTTGTTTAAAGTGAAATGTGGATCACTATTCGAGTTTTATCCAAGGCTTGATATACGTACTAATGATTGAATCCGCGAACACGCATAAGAAGCCCGAGCATTGCAACTTAGCTACGAATGGACACGCCATTCAATAATTCTAATTCAAGAATGAAGGCTAAAAATAAGAAAGATGAAACGGCAGTTTGTACGGTGATACTACTTTCACATTTTTTTATTTCATACTACTTATTCCGAGACGAAATCGAGACTTGACATTCTAGATCGAGACAAGCGTACAGTGTGTTTATCGAGACGAGATCAGGATCGAGGCCATTATTTGTCAAACGAGTCAAGCTCTACACTGCGGTCTCGTCTCTTTACCACCCCTAATCCGAACTCCTCTAAATTGGACGATTCTCTAAAAGAAGTTGAAAGAATTATAGGCTCAACAACCATTTGTAACATAGTTTAGAAAATGTTCATGATTTTTTTATGATGAACTTTATACCAATTTACCAACATTATTAGGGAACTATTCACACAGGTCCTGAGAATATTCAAGAAATCACCACTGGAACTGTTCCCATAGGCGGTGACAAATATAACTATGTGTAAAATTTTGGATGGCTGATGCCGTGAATGATAAGAAATAGTACCATGTTTTGTGAAGTTTATTTCTATGTGCCAAACAAAAGGAAAGACAAGCGGAAACAATGAAAGCAGAAATTTTATCTGCTTTAAATCAACTCGCTCATTTCAAACATGGGAGAGTGCGACAAGTGAGCGATAAAAAAAAAAGAAAGAAAATAGGAACGAAAAAAGACAACTGACATAATTTACCTGCAATATTGATCATAAAAGAAAGTTCAAAACAAAGAAAACATTTTACTGGATGGTAGAATAATTATTTCGTTCTGATCAATAACCTTAACAAAAAAGGAGGTGTGTAAAATTAAGCATGTCTGCATGAACTCGTTTCAATCCCTGTACTCGTTTCAAAATTAACGTGGCATTTCTAGACATTTTCTACGGTCTATCTTCGCACTTTGCCCTCACTTATCTCCCACCCAGTATACGGTCTGCCACTAAACACTCTCTTTTTCTCTGTTTATTTTGGTGTTGAATCCAGTGCTAGTAATCAGTTTCAGCAATTTAATTCACCAAATCGGAATGTTCCCTTGTGAGTACTATTTGTTCACGGAGTTGTTACTTGTTCTTTAGAAACACTTCGTATATGTAGTTACTTTGGGGATTAAAGTCGATCCTTTGGCGATATCTCATATGGGCAGTAATGATTTCAGATTTGTTACTGATGGATTTCAATACATTGGATGTGAAAAGTATTACAGCAAAATACTGGGAATCCCCATTGAGCTCGATATGAAATATGCCCTGGGGAAATTTCGTAGTTCCGGGAGCAAAACCTTGGGCCACCTCTTGAAAAATATTACTGCATATGGGTGCTAGTGACCGCAAATTATTCATATAACAATTAGTTCTTCGTGTAGCTGCGGATCTCCTATTGATTTTTCTTGTAAAGTTAAACATTTTATAAAAAGTATCTTTACTGAAGTTTTTGCGCGAAAAACTGCTTTGAAAGAGACATGGGAATAGACATTATTATTATTACTATTACTATTATTATTATTATTATTATTATTATTATTATTATTATTATTATTATTATTATTATTATTATTATTATTATTATTATTATTATTATTATTATTATTATTGTAATGCTTTATTTTGTTTAACCCGGGAACGGTCGACAGGTGAGCGCAGCGCTCACCCTATTTTATATTTTCGTTTCAAAGTCGCCCTAGTGGGGTCACAGACCTGAGACGCTGTCTAGCTGTGTCTTGTGTGTGAGAGCCAAGTGTAACCTTTTCATTCTCTTCTGTTGGAGTAGTTATTTATTTATTTTTGTGAAAATTTTCAAAACAATGTTCGAATAATATTATTTAAAGAACATAAGGAAATTTTTGTAATAACGAATAAATTTACACAAATAATCCAGCTTCCAAACAATTTATCGCATTTATTATACTTTCTAATTTCAACGACATGGAGGTCCTACAACTATCAATGGTATTAAACCTCGTATATGCTATGGCGAAATAATTATTCAAGAAAAGCAGGATAGGCACTCTAGTTCTATTGAAACATTCAGTGCCAAGTAGCACAAATTGACTATGAAATGTATTTTTTTCACTTTAGTTTGATATTGTTTTTCTATGCAGTGTCAGTATAACCCCGAGAAAAAAAAAGTTAACCCTGTACGAATCTGGTTTTACAACTTTGAGGAAGGGGTACTAAATGTCACGGCCGTCTTGCACTGCAGCGACTGCGGACTTGTTATCCAAGTCACTGCTTCCCTGATGTATTTCTCATAAGTGCAAGTTAAATAATTAATCTGAAAGTTATTTTCTATACCAGTTTGCTTGCAACCTACCACAGCGTTCCGTTTCTTTTTAGTTTTCATTTCAAACTCTTGATGAAATATTTCGGGTTGTCAGTATTATAATAAACATGAATAGATTTAAACGAGGAGGATGTGAGTGAAGCCCTTAAACTGTATGCCCATGTGTCATATGGTCTAATTGTTAAAAAGAGACGTTAACTTCAATAAACAACAAGCAAAGGGGATGGTAAGGGATGAGAAAAACGAATGATATTAAAGAAGTAAGTGGAATTAAGAAAATAGGAGGAAAGGGCAGAACCACAAGGAAACCTACACACATTGTTTTTGCGCAGCACAAAAGTGCAATAAGCATGAGATGGATTGAATCAGGGATTCAGTGCCAGAGGTGAATACTATTCCACTGATCCACCGCGGTCCCGTAGTTAGGAGTCCATGTGTCAAGCCTCCCTCCCCCTACAAACACACAATTTTGAAATTCAAAGTCTTTTGTACGGCAAAGTCTTGTGGTATGTTTTTACTTTTTGTACCGAAAACCCCAAGTTTTGTGCTCTCGCCGTTCTGAAGTTATAGCAAGAATAATTTGGGAGGGCTGGAGACTTCGGAAATTGAAAGTTCATTCTGTGCAAAAGTTTTGTGCTGAAAACTCCTAGTTTTGTTCTCTTGCCATTTTCGAGTTCTCTCTCTATTAAATATGGGGTACCCATCTCTCCACCCACTATTTTATAAATTGAAAATCTTTTCTATACCAAAGTTGTTTTTAACCCTTTTACTCTGAAAACCCCAAGTTTTGTGCTCTTGTCGTTCTCAAGTTATAACAATAATAAATTTGGAGGTGCGGGATGAACCTCTTACTGTAGAAATTGAAAGTCTTTTCTATGTCAGGTTATATCCCCAGTTCCGTGCTCACATTTCTCAAGTTAAAGCAACAATAAATTTGAGGCCGCGGCTGGAGACATGCACTTTAGAAATAGGAAGTGTTTTCTATGCTAAGATACATTACCGCAAAATTGGGGGCCAACTTCGTGAAGTTAGCATCCCATACGTCACATATAATTTTAAAACCTACATCAATTGCTTTAAAATTTTTTGAGAGGATTTAAGACTGAAATCCTAAAGTTTAGAAGTTTACACTTCTCAAGATACAGCCAGTGAAATAAAGGAGGGCCCCCATTTGTAACGAATAATTAAAACTACGTTAATTGTTTTGGATTTGTTTCGAAGGATTTATGGGTGAAATTGTTAAGTTTATGAGTTAAAAGTTCTGGATATACAGTGCAACAAAATAGTGGGGTCTCCCATTAGTCAAACTCTTCGTGAATATCAATCGTTTAGGAGTTGTTTGCGAGGACTTAGGAGTGAAGTCCCAAACTTCAGGAGTTTTTTTTTTTTTTAAGATAAACGGCTGGAAATAGTTTACGTGTTGTTTGCCATGACCTCATTTTGGTGTTGTTTGCCACGGTATTATCTCTGGCTTATCTTATATCACAATCGTGAAGATTTATACATAATCGACTCATAAGCTGAGGGTTGCCAGATGACCATATCATAAAAATCAAATCTATTATATTTATAAACATAATACATACAACACAAACTGTCCGAAGCACGTTATTGGGTTACTACGCTATCAGCTGCTAACGCCGTTGTTAAATTTATTCAAGTTGAGTTCAAGCACTCGATGCAATCATTTGTGTGCTTAAAATCTCCCCAAATGCAGTTTCAAAATTTATATGACGTACAATTTGTGTGTGTTCGAATGTGTAGCCAATGTTGAATGTAGGCATTTCATCAGGACCACCCATAAGTAGGAGGTAACCATCTCGAAAAATGAGAACCCGGACCTTCAGGAGGGGCATGTTTTTTTTTTTTTCTTTTAATCTTTCATAGCTTTCCTAGAGATTAAATTAAACAAAATTAGATTTAAATATATGGATTTAGCAATCTTTTAAACATCTTTGGTGAGAGGAAGGAAACTTCTCTTGGTAATACAAAAATTTAGTGAATTTTGTATTGTTAGTTGGCTAATTTCAAGCCCACTCAGAGAGCTCCTTTGTGGCTAAGCGGTTAGTGTACGCGCCTTTGACGTGGAAGACCCGGGTTCGATTCCAGCGGGAGCTCATGTGGATCGGATTCCACGTTAAACTGTAGGTCCACATCTCATAGCCTCGATGCTGAGCGGGCCACTAAAAATTAAATCAAATCAATTCAACAGAGATTATTAAAATACATAGGTCGGCAATCCCTTCATAGCTTTTTTGAAACAAGATGGAATGTGCATGAATTGGAGTAGATTTGAGTTAAACATCCCATTCAGCAGCAGACTGAGACATGAACCTACATCTTAACATGGAATCCGATCCAAATAAGTTTTCGCCGGTAATCTAACCCAGGTCTCCTAACCCAAAGGCGCGTGGCTATCCACATAACCACAAGGGAGCACTGTGTACGATTTGATACAATGAAACCTATGGCAGAAGTAAACTAGCAGATTACATTTCTCTAAGTTTGAACCATTAATTCTCTCGGACGTTTGAAGGTAAAATTTAGACCATATAAATGTAAGAAGTTGAATTCCGCATTGAAAGATAAATCATTCGATACTGAACCACCCCCAGAAAAAAAAGAACAATTTAAAATATTGTTTTTGTGGTGTAATCGTACACAAGATCGTATCTCAGATGGATTCTAAGGGTGCAGAAATGAGAAAAATTTGCTTAATTTTTCAAGCAAGTCTCAGAGTAATCACTTTAGATGACAGCGATGCAGTGGGTTCTTCTGTTTCCTACCACTTTCTTCATTACACTATTTTTCATTCATTCTGATCATTACCATATCCTTTAGCTTACACGTCATAACCATGGGAAGTAAAACTGAAATATTTCATTTCATTTTTCTAAAGTATATAAAACCCAGTTCTTTAGTCGCGTAGCATAACGGAAAAAGTAACATTTTGTAACAGCCCATATTAAAAACTCAGTTGAAAAAGAAAATGCAATTATATCAATTTACTAAGCTATTGTGAAATTAATGATGTTTTGTGTTCAAAGGCGAGAACATTTACCACTTGTTCCAGAGAATCAAAAAGAGACGTGCTTTGCAATCCTTCCTTTTACTCCAGGTGTGTGTGAATTTTCGCGATAATGTGATATGGTAAGATCGGAATGCAAATCGTGGCAAAATGGTGGCAATCATCATGAAAATCAAGTAGTGGCAAACAACACGCTACCTGAAAATACTGGGGATTAACTTCGTGAGGGAGTAACTTCCTGAAACTAGCTCGTCACAAAAAAAAAAAAAAAAAAAAAAAAAAAAATCAAGCTCACTCTCGGATGTCTCGGTCTCTCGTTTCGAATATCGACAAAAAAAAAATACATATATATACCATTGTCTTTACTCAAAATGCACGCATTATTAAGTTACATTTCTGATAGTAAACAATTACCCTTGGGTGACCGTGTTCAGAGGGGTATACACGGGAGAAAGAGGAATTCCACCTCTGATCACAAGGTATATCGAAAGTGTTTAAAACAACTCAAATTTTGAGTTGTGACTCAATATACTGTAGATCTATTCCCTTTCAAGTCATTTTTAGTCAAAGAGCATGTTTCCAACAAATTCCGAAACCTAATTTTGTAAAACAAGCACATAAGATTTCTACCTTCCAATATTATTTTGTTACACATAGCGGTAGATCCAGAGGATTTTTTTTTTTTTTTTTTTTTTTTTTACGTTGTAGAAGTTTAATGAAGCAATACATCGCAAGAAATTACTTGCATTGGCGTTCTTGCTCAGAAAATTTCGACCTTCGAAAATGCAGGTAGCCATTTCTTGTTCTTTCTTTTTAAGATGTGATATTTTGCGCTATTGCTTCGTTCTGAAGGTTTGGTGCTGATTGCCACGTGCGCTGACTGCCACAGCCAATTATTGGTGCTGATTGCCTCGACTGGCGCTGATTGCAAATATCAAGATGCTGATTGCCACGAAGGTGAGCTGACTGCCACGAGCTTGAGAGAAACTATTTGGAAAGAGCGGAATTAATCCGTCATACTAAATTAATATGAGGGATTAATTTAGTAATCATCACAGCAAATCTATGTAGCATCCTGTAAGTTACAAAGTTGCTCACTAAGTGTAACGACATACGCTTGGATGTTTATAAAGGGATTGTCTTTTCTGTTATATGTACAATTTGCACATTTCGTCGTTTAAATTAATTGTTTTATTGTATTATTTAATGGATAAGTATTATAAAGTAAAATTAGTGTGTATTTATTCACCCAAATAATGTTTTTAGAGTCAAAGGAAGGGCTATTTAAACAATGCTAGAAGGACAGTTCTTGGCATTAATAATAATAATAATAATAATAATAATAATAATAATAATAATAATAATAATAATAATTCCACGTCTAAAGAACTAGATTTTCCGGGTGATCATCTTCGCTTCGAAGATGGAATTTCCTTTCTGCAGTACGATAGATTGGAACAAGATAAACGGATTTTGTGTTTTGGATATGATGGTCTGAAGTCAGTGCTGACAAGGGAAGTTCGGGACAAAGCATTCACCTGCAGAGAAACTAAGCATACCATTTGAAGGACCAATTGATGCTGATTTCAACAGGTAATAATATTCCTGTACAGTTGAGAACTGTTCGAGATATTCAGATTGGAAGTTTATATGAAAAAATGAGTGGATGCATATTTAAACGCGTTAAGTATTTTCTCCCATAGCGAAGCCTGATGTTTTGAACTTGCTACTGCTTGATCACTGGGTCCATTCACAGACAAATTGTTAATTACAAGTTGCATGACGGATGACAAAAGACGTAATGGTTGAGAAGATACCAAAGAACTGCTGCACACGGGGATACAACCTTTTGATGTGTTTGGATTCCTATCAATCAAAGATTATGGCAGAAGATTTGTACAGAGTACCGGTATGAAACAACTTCATCAGAACGTTATGATGTACCAACGAAATAATCAAAGACAGTTCGTGTCCATACGAATCAGTTCCGATCACCGCAATACATTGGATTGTTTCATTTTGCGTTTCACAAGGCAGGTTATAGGCCTATACCTTTTGAATCACTTTTCGAATTTTCTTTCTGATTTGGTTCTGCGAACTGTTCCCTTGACGGATGCAACGCAATTGCACATATAAAATGTTAATGGTGCAAGGAAGTCTTTTGCCTGTGTCATTTCTTCATAAAACAGAAGAACAACAGTGATCAATTTTCATCTCTAACCTATCATTATTGTGAACAATATAATGACTAATTGTATCTAACAAACCCGTTAGTTATTGCAAAACAGTTTTTTTTTCTATAACTTCCGATGGCTTTCAATTCGTATGTCAATATTCATTGCTAATTATGTTGCACTTAACGCGTTTAAATGTGCATATCCTCATTTTCTCACATAATGCCAAGTTGAATATCTCGAACAGTTCTCAACCGTACATGAAATTTATTAGCTTGTTGTAATCAGCATGAATTAGGGCTTCAAATGGCATGCTTAGCTTCTCTGCATGTGAGTGCTTTCTCCCGAACTTCCCTTGTGAGGGACAGCCAGCAGTGTTTCTTTTCTTTTCTTTTCTTTTCTTTTCTTTTTTTTTTTTTTTTTTAATGTAATTTTCAAGAGCTGCTCGAAACAATTTGCGCAGCTGTACACAGTTCATGCTGACATAGGGAGTTCAAGTGAGAACACATAAATCGTACCAATTTTGTACGTACCGCTCCCTGACAAAACTGAAAGTACATACAGAGACCTGTTTACGTTTGTTAGAAGTTGGTCTGAACAACACGATCCTAAGGTTCATCACGTTTCTTTCATGCTTCTTGACGTCCGGTAATGTTACGTCTAGCAACTTCCTCTCAGGCTCGTGGCAGTCAGCACGCCATCGTCACAATCAGCACCTTGATATTGACAATCAGCGCCAGTCGTGGCAATCAGCTGGTAGTCGGCCAGCAGCAATGACAATCAGCACCGTTCTGAAAACCGATTTCTGCTTTTCTTAAACAATTGGTAGACAATAAGCTTTAAACGCTATCTGTTCGCAAGTGTTTGTCAATATTGCCGTTTTAGAAATTCTAGTTTGATAGTGCAGAAAGTTAATAGACCTAAGGTTCTGGCATCGCATTCTTCTTCTTCTTCTTCTTCTTCTTCTTCTTCTACTACTACTACTTATTATTATTATTGTTATTATTATTATTATTATTATTATTATTATTATTATTAGTAGTAGTAGTAGTAGTAGTAGTAGTAGTAGTATTAGTATTAGTATTAGTAGTAGTAGCAATAGCAGAAGTAGTAGTAGTAATCCATCAGTATCAACGTTTAAACAAGTTAATTGTACAGAAGAGTCCATTCCCTTTTATAAATTGTTTGACTTTTTTTTTTTTTTTTTTTTTTGTAATATATTATTACTTGTTCTGAGCTCGAACGATTGCTCGCCTGGCAATACTCAGCCTGGATCCGTCCCTGGTTACACAGTTAAGGAATTATCCACAGAAATATACGTTTAAAATTCCCTGTTGTTTTATTACAACAGCTTCTATGTATGGAATAAAAATAAATGTCTATTTTACGTAGATAACGATGTAAAACTAATTAATGTAATGGAAAGCGAAGTTGTAAATGTTTATATAACTCGGCAATGCCCTAGTGAGATCAGCGAAGTTAAGGAGTGTCGGGTCTGGCTCGAGGAACGATTGTCGACCATACATACTCACTAGATAGTATTGGCATTATGGCATGCACCCAGCGTCATAAGGATATTTAGGAAGCTACTTAAAAGAAAGTAATAGCGAACTCCGATTGAGAAAGCCAGCATTAACGGCGAGGGGAGTCGAGTACTGAGCACTCGTCACCCCCACAGGCATGAGTGCCACAAACAGAATTTTAAGCCATGATACCCGAAAGGGGATTTTTCGGTCAACTGTAATTCAATCATAGTATTTAGTGATGAGCAAATGCAAGACCAAGATCAAGACCGCGGTGGTCTTGGTCTTGGTCTTGTACTGCAGCCCTTGGTCTTGGTCTTGGTCTTGGTCTTGGTCTTGCACACCCAGTCTTGGTCTTGGTCTTGCATGCAAGAGCCTTCAAGTCTTGCATTTAAGAAATCTCAAGCTTTTCATAGGTAAATTTTAAGGATATAAGGGATAATAAACTCTACAATGCGCCAATAGTAACGGAAATGCAATGCATGTTTCTAAATGTAATATAGTTTTAACTTTGTGTAAGTATCATAGTAGTGTACAACATAGGTGATGACCTTTCCTTTTTGATGGGTGCCCACGCTTCACTACCTGTAAGATATGCCTAAATCACAACGTTTCGTAATCTGTTTATATTTTTAACAGATCCAACACTCCACTGGTTCCCAAACTGGAGAGGCTACCCCTGAAACGCATGAAAGATAAATCAAGACGGCACAGATTATTGAAATACCAATTGCAAAATTATTTTTACACTCTAAGACGCCAGATTTTTTTTCAACCACGATTAGCTAATCCTTGTATTAATCAAACTTCCAATTAAATATTGAGATTTTGTTTTACTGATTCCAATATGTACTCTATGGGTCAGAAACATTGACATTACGCAAAAGTGATGAAAAAATGCAGGATTTCGATACATGGGCATGGAGAAAAAAGCAGAGAATTAGCTGTGTTGAACGGACAACGAATGAGAAGGTGTTAAAAAATTAGCAGTAGGGAAAAAAGAAGAATTTCAGATATTGTTAAGAGAAGGAAGAGGAACTGGTTAGGATATTGGCTGAGGAGGAACTGTATTATGAGGGACGTGCTGGAAGGTAGTGTGGAAGGAAAGAGAGGAACGGATACATCAAGACGAAGAGACTAGCTGAGGACCACCGAACATCGAAGCTTCTCAGTTGCAACAAGTAACCTGCCAATAATGGCAGAATAGCTATTATGAAGATCATGATATATTTAGCAATATTGACTAAAAAAGAGAAATCAAACCTCTTAATATTTTAGAATAATTTGAGTGAAAACTGAAAACGATTCAACTGTGTATGCCTTTTGTGTAAATTCAATCTATATAAATACTTTTGACCTGTATTGGAAATACAAAATAACGGCATCAAATGCCAAGTTATTTGAAGTCTCACTTGTGAATATGGATTACTAACATCAATTACCCACTTCGTTGGGTTACACTTAAATAATAATAATAATAATAATAATAATAATAATAATAATAATAATAATAATAATAATAATAATAATAATAATATATTTCGTTAGTCACTTTTTACTATTAGTAAAGCGCTCTCTGACATCGATCATTTTTGATTATTTTTTATATTTCTCTCTCCTTCTCCTCCCCAAGTTCCGGGGCTGAATTTGAATTTAAATGGCATCAAAGTGTCGCTGTTCGTCTCAGAGACCCCCAAAACTAAGGATTCGGCACTAATATAGGTCATTTTCAATAAACTTATATATCTCCTTCACCCCCATGTTGCGAGGTACGGCATCGGAAGTGTCATTGTTCATCTCAATGACTTCGAAAACCATGAGTTCGACATTGATAATGGTATTTTTTGATAATTTTATATATCTTGTACCTTCCTCAAGTTGCGGTGCTGAATTTGCATTTAAACAGGATCGGAAGTATCACTGTTCATCTTAGCGACGCCGAAAACTATGGATTCGACACTAATATTTGGTCATTTGTGATCATTATTATGTATCTCCCTCTCCCCAAGTTACGATGCTGAATTTGGTCGTAAACGGTATCGAAAGTGAAAGTAATCAACTCAGCAAACTGGAAAACTATGGATTCGACAATAATATTTGTCATTTTCGATCATTTTTATATATGTTCTCTTCCCTCCCCCAAGCTACGGGGCTGAACTTGGATGTAAATAGCATCGGAAGTGTCACTGTTTATCTTAGGAACCGCAAAAACTATAGACTCCATTTTAATATGAGTCATTTTCGATCATTTTAAAATATCTTTCATTCCCCTCCCCTAAACTGCACCCTCAAAGTGATAGAAAGAAACCATCTCAGGTCCGATCCTCATCTATGTTGAAAATTTGACCAAGATCGGTCGGGTGTTTCAGAAGTTATTAAGTTTTATTATATATATATATATATATATATATATATATATATATATATATATATATATATATATATATATATATATATATATATATATACACCTCCTTTCCTCCTCTCTTAGGTTTTACCATCAAAGTGAAACAAACTCTAAAAACCTTTTCAGGACCGAACCTCATACATGTTAAAAATTTGATTGAGATCGGTTCAAGAGTTATTGAGTCACAAACTTAGTCATTTTTATTTTTATTTATATTGATTTTTGTACATATTCCCCTCTTCCTGCTCCCCTACATTGCTCCGTCAAAGTGAACTGACAGATATCATTCCCCAAGTCAGAACACCCCAACACCCCTTAAAAAAAAACACCCCAAATCAGAACCTCATCTATGTTAAAAATTTGATCGAGATTGGTCGTTTGGTTTAAGTTTTATTTATTATTTTATAACTCCCCCTTCCCCTCCCCTAAGTTTTACTGTTAAAGTGAAATGATGAAAACACTCCCAGGCCCAAACCTCATCTATGTTGAAAATTTGATTGAGATCGGTCTGTTGGTTCAAGAGATTAGGAGTCCCAAAAATAGTCATTTTCAATTTTATAATATACATTTATTGTTGTTGTATAATGTTATATTGTTTAATCCTCGATGTGTCGTATACCTAACAAGGCTAAATATTAATAAACAATTATTCAATGTTTAAGCATCCGCTCATGAAATCAAACTTGCGATCACATGCACTAAGTGTTTGTCAATGTCATGAAAATGTTATTTCGATATTAGTTTTAAAAGTACGCATTGAAAATTTCCAACGGATGCTTGAGTCTCGAAGCCAAGGTCATACCCATGTAGTCGACACCTATGGTGTACGGTATTACTGATGTTAGATCTACATTTCTCTTTAGTTTTGGAAGAACACCACTAATATGCTTTGAAATGAAATGAAGTATCTAGTTTACCGTCCCATGATTGTGCACCAAGGCTAAGGTAGACGGCAATGATGAGAAATGGCTGAAGAGGTGGAATGAAGAAAGTAGGAGGAAACGAAAAAATAACGAGAAAAACCACGCACACGGTGTTTGTCCACCAAAAAAGTTCACATGGTGCGAAATAACACCTGTGTCGCTTGAAAACGAGTAGTATCTACAGAACACGTGAACAAGCAATTCAGAAAACGACATACTGTTGCTATAAGCTACAGGGGCAGATTGACTCACACGGATTGCATAAACTACTGGAATACATTCACTTCAGCAGCATTTTTACTGAAGCCAAGAAATTCATCTCCTCCTTTTTTACATTATATAAAAAAAAATCAAGTAGTGCCGGTACTTTTGCAAGACTCTTGCGCAAGAGTCTTGGTATTGGTCTTGGTCTTGCAGGTATGGTATTGCACACCTTGGTCTTGGTCTTGGTCTTGCATCGGGATTCCTGGTCTTGGTCTTGCATGCAAGACTCTTGCAAAAACTGCAAGTCCAAGACTCTTGCGCTCATCACTAATAGTATTCAGCATTTTGAGATTTAAATTTTCTGTTATCGTTACGCAACTGTACTTTTTTCGTAATTATATAAAAAATTCTAGCAGTTTCGTTTTGCTCCACTATAAACACGAAAGTATACAACAATTTGTAATTTTCATTCTTTACAACAGAAAAAAAAAAACATGCCCATATAATGCATCAGGATCTTATGAGCTTGTATAAGAAACAGAAAGTGCAATTCGAACTAGGAGAGACACCTGAGTTCAAACCTAAACCTAACTCGATTGAAGATGCAACCAAGATTATAGATAATGAAAGGTGATTGTTTGATTTAAGTTTAGCATTCCCTTCTGCACCGAGAGTATTTGAGAAGTGGTCCTACAACTTAATGTGCAGCTATAGTATTATGGAGAATAAGCTCATCATGAGATTGTAAGAAGGCCGTGTTATAAAGTGTCAATTAAAGTTGGTCTTGTGAAAGGTAATAAAGCATTTCATATATTTGAAACAATTATTGTAGTAGTAAAATATCTATTTGTTTAGATAATGAACGTGATTTTCTTTGTTTAATATGGCAGTCAAAGCAGAATGTAATCTATGGGCTATATACAAAATAAAAGTAATTACTTTTGTGACTTAATAACTCATGAACCACCCAATCGATCACAATCAAATTTTCAACATAGATGAGTTCCAGCCTGGGATGATTTTTATTATTTCATTTTAACGGTACAATGTAAGGGAGGGGGAGGGGGATTCATTCAAAAATGATCGAAAATTACCGATATTAATGTCGAATCCATAGTTTTAGTGTCGTTGAAATGAACAGTGACACTTCCTATGCCGTTTAAATCCAAATTCAGCTCTGCAAATTGGAGGAAGGAATGGGTACGTATACCTTTCGGGTCCTTGTCTTCAAAAGCGAATTGCACTTTGTGTCAACGTCGCAGATGAAGAACCATTGATTACATCAACCAATGCATCAAATAATTACATCGATTCTTGCCAGATGACAGTTAAAGTCAATCATTTGCGTCTCTAGCATGTTAAAATTGGGGGGCGGAGACGACTAGAATGCTAGTAAACCTCAACTGAAGTTATGTGAAAATTATGAGTAAACTGAAATCTACTTTACTAATGACATCCGCTCTTTCTAGCCTTAGCAACACAGTTCTTCATAATTTTCTTCCATCACTTTTAGACTACTTGCCGAAAAAAAATATGTTTGTATATAATATGATTATTAGATAATTTCTTCACCTTGATATTCCTACCGTTGAATCCCTGCTCAGTTTTCTTAAACGCATTTGAAGCAGTATAGTTTCATAGTCCTCATATATTTCGATTCTTTAGCTAACAAAATCTTAACTCTCTGAAAGAAGTCATACGATGATGCTTGATTTGATTGTGAATTTCGATTTAAAAAAAAAAAATTCTTCTGCATTCTTAATGAACTCAAAATGTATATTATCTACCTTTTTGTTCTTAATTTCGCTGTATGTTTTTGAATTTGTCCAATGAACTATCCTCGTTTACTTCATTTTTCGTTTTAATGTATAAAATGTACTGTTTATTCTTGCTGTCATCCGACTCCTCAATGTATTCTTTCCATCTTCTTCAAACTCAATTCACTCATTAAACACTCATTTCTATCTTTAATTTCTATATTGTCATAGTAGTTGTCCCTTGCTGCCCTTCTACAGTATTCGCATGAAATTTACACTCATATATAATATTCAAATTTCTCTATCTTTTTAAATTCTTTTTGGTCACCTTCGCTTCTATTGTATATTTCCGTCCTTGTAGATTTCCCTTCTTAATTCGAAGATAAACTTTCTATACATCCTTTCCTCCCCTTATCCAGTCTCCCTTCGTCATGGAAACCAATTGTTGCTGGTTAGGCAATGAAAAACTTATGTGCCTGTAGCAGATACTACTTTGACTAACTAAAAAGCGTAACTTTAAAAATAAATAAATAAATAAAATCCTTCTTTCAAAGTGACATACGTCAGGCGGACATTCTATTCACGCTAACCTAATGTTTAAGAACAGGCATAATTTTAATTTGTTCTGCCTATATTTTTACTTCTTCCACATAGATCTAAATACTTTCAGCATTGATCCATTTATCTCGTATTCAGAATATTTGGGGGACGCGTCCCCCTTTAGACCGCCAGAGACGCCCGTGAAGTCAATAGAGTTGACACTAGCACCAATTATTATCTTAACAATCGATATAACTGTTTGATGGATTTGTAGAGCGATGCTAATGCTCAAAATTAATATGCGATTCTGCCACATAGTGAAATGTTAATTCCCCATGCCAGCTGAGAGAGGCCCTGGGGAGCATTCCATCATATAAGATTTTCCCTTTATTTTGACCTGCAGAATAGTGTTCTGTAGTTTGTTGGCGCTATTTATAGGACACCCGATATATATATATATATATATATATATATATATATATATATATATATATATATATATATATAAATAACCAATAGTAGTGTCGAATTCATAGTTGATGGGTGACAGTATTTTTGCCATGTCCAAAATGAAACTTATTCTCCCCGTGCAAAAAACGGGCATTCTGGTAGCGAACAATAAATGAGAAATTGTAAAATTTAAATTTCCTATCATTCAAATACATTCTTGCTGCTATCTACTGTGTTATCTGGTAGGATATTCAATAACTCTGATTCAGCAGGAAGGAAATTAACTATAGTATTGAAGTTGACTGTGAAGAGTTTCTCTGCATAGCAAGTACTGAGGTTATATGATAAGATATGTTGTGTAAAGTGAAATGTGGATCACTATTCAAGTTTTATCCAATGCTTGATATACACCCTAATGATTGAACCCGCGAACACGCATAAAAAGCACGAGTGTTGGCCACCTACCTACGAATGGATATGCCACACAATAATTCAAATTGAATAATAAAAGCAAAAAATATACTACTTACACATTTTATTTTTATTTTATACTATTTACTTTGAGACGAGATCGGGAACTGCAGCCTCGTTTATATACCATCCCTACCCGAACTCCTTCAAATTTGACGATTCTTTAAAAGAGCTTCAGTCTCAAAAAAAATCTATAATTTAATTTAGAAAGTTTTAATGTTTTTTTATGATCAATTTTATATCAATTTGCGATCATTATTAGCGAATCATTCATATATGTATTGAGAGTAATCAATAAATCACCATAAATCATCACCAGGACTGTTATTCACACAGGCGGTGTCAGATACAACTATATGTAAAATTTGAATGGCTGATGCCATGAATGATAAGAATGGTACCATATTTTATTAAGCTTATTTCTATGTGCCAGATAAAAAGGAAAGACAACCATATCTTTGAAGTTTTTTAGGGTACACAGACAGTAGAGCCTACAAAGAATGAAAGCAAATATTATCTACTCTAAATGCACTAGCTCATTCTTAACACTTGAGCAAGTGACAAGAGAGCGTTGCTTTTTTATAAGAAAAAAGAAAAGAAAAAGAATGAAAAAACAACTGACAGTTTTCTTGAAACATTCATTGTAAAGGGAAATCCAAAGGATTTTAGAACACAAAGGAAAAAATTTAACTTGATGATAGAACATCTATTTCACTCCCGTCAGTAACAAAAATGCAGGCGTGTAAAATTTTTGTTCTATTTTCATGTATTGAACCAACAATTTGCCACATGGAAGGAGTTCCCCCCTTCCGCATTATGAAACCTTTTGCTGTGATTTAGCTTTTTCCGTTTCCCGACTATCCACTACCGATTTCTTTACACAACTGGATACTTGAGATGCAGTTTACAGAGGTCACATGGATCACAAGCACTTTCGAAAGAGACACCTGTGAAAAAGGGGGAAAGGGTCATCGGGTTAATGATTCCTAAAGGGTAGTGCAGTGACTGAGTGCTAAAGGTATAACATCTGGTGATATTCGTCCTTTGCTCAATGGCAGGAAGTTTCATGTGAATTTTATAGTGTACAACGCGGTGTTTGAGCTTTATTCTACCTTTCTTTGGCGTTACATGGGTTCCTCCATTATAATTCACTGTACATCATTGTTGTTCTTCATCTCAATGGGAGTAAAACGAAGATGTTGAGGACTCATGCTTGATTTAGAGGTTAGAACGCTTGCCTTCGGCGTGCGTAGCCCTAGGTTCGATTCCCACTGTGATACGAAAAAAGTGGTTCTGATTCCACAATAATAAGTAGGTTCACGTCTCCTTCAGCTACCACGGCGTAAGAGTGGGACGTTAAACTCAAACAAAGCAAAAAACAAAATAGGTTAAGCTTTCATTTCATGTCGAGTTTTCTTCAATTATGAGTTTTATTTTTAAAAGTAGTGTACTAAACCCGTAGTTTTAAACACAATTTACGAGCAACGAGTAAGTTCTATGTCTAAAATCCGTCGATCGAGTTTTTCATTGTTGCAATGTTTTGAAATATTTTCCATAAAACTTATTCTACCTGTTCGAATAGCGGGCATCATAGGCGCCGACTTCGGGGGGGGGGGGGAGGGAGGACACTTTTGGCCCCCCAATATTTAAAGGTGGTGTCCTTGCCCCCCGAATATAATCCAGTTTAGGAAAAAGTAACAAAGAGAAGAAAGAATTTATGTCGTAAACTTTGTCGTACCTTCAATTCAATATTAGGAACAGCCTTCTTATTCGATACAAAACGCCACTTTTAAAGTTATGTTTAATAGAGCACTGAAGCTTCAACCAACACTATCGCAGCACTGATATGACGAGGGACGATCAATGTGGTGCGCAAACTTGCAGTGAAGTTCCCAAATTTTGAACTTGAATTTGTTTTAGGCGAATTTGATTTAGGTCTTGAAATTCGCAGCGGAACGGATGGAGCGGACCGAGATCCTGTGGGGAAGGGGCTTTCATCCAGCACCTCATAGAAAACGTCTGAATATGGTGATATATTTATTCATTGTTTGCCACTCACCCCCCCGATCGGCGCAAATCCGTCTTCAATATTGAGCGAGAGGGGTAATATATATATATATATATATATATATATATATATATATATATATATATATATATATATATATATATATATATATATATATATATATAAAAGCAATGTTCAAAATATTTATGAAATTCAAAAACAATGTTGTGGAGGATCAGGGGAGCAGAGTTGTCTTCAGTGGCATATAGGGTGCTATCGAGCTCAAGATCGCCTTGTAATAAAACTGTTAGTTTTTCGCATTCCACTTAGAACAATAATCAATAATCCTTATTAGCATTTCTAAGAATTTCATTGACTTTCCATTTTCTTATGCTCTTTGTTCAGAAATAATACTGTATTTGCCAAATTTCATATAATGTAATAATTGCGTCCTCTTTTTCTTTCTTTTGTCCTTTCTAATTTTCTGTTTCTTTTTCTTGATGTTACTATCTTTGGTTTCGCCTATCATACTTTATCGACCGTTGTTAGTTGTGATTCTAGTCGGCCGTGATCAGTAACACCTAAACTAACAGGAGTCGATAAGCGAAACTGGTGTTCCACACCAACTTGAGCGGATATCAACATGACGGAACTTTAGTTATTATAACAAAGGAAAAATTATATCGTTTTGTTATTTTAAAAAGAAGGAAATGTTTGAATTAAAGAAAATCAAAAGGGGGAATAATTAACCTGGAAAATTAGGTAGGCCAAGAGCATACTTCCTTTTTCTTCTATGGATATAATAAAAGTTGAGATTCACTCTTAAGTTTTTGTATTATACCATATAGGATTTATCGGTCTGCAATTCTTGCCATTGAAATTACAATTCATGCATAAATTAAAATACATTTAATTCTCAAACTCAGGTGGGCAATTGCCACTTCCTTTCCTGTGTTGGGCGTAGCCCCTCGAAACACAATCCTAAAGGCCCCACTGGTTGTCTGCAACATTGCGAGGTGGGCAGACTTGAGACTTATTCTAGGAAAGGGAGATGAAATCCATATTACGGTAAAGGGCCGCAGTGGCTCAGTGGTAGACCGTTCACATCTGGTGCATCGGGTCCCGGGTTCAAACCCTGCTCCCGCGACGTGCACTTTGTAGTGGACAAACACCATGTGCGTGGGTTTATTCGGGGTTCTCCCGTTTCCTCCCACTTTCTTCGTTCCACCATTTCATTCATTTCTCATTATCACAGTCTCCTTTAGCACAGCCAGCATAACCATGGGACATAAAACTCAAAGATTTTCATATTACGGTAGATGAATCTGATTTCTGAGGTAAACATGTTGTAGAGTATATTATATATTAGGCGATGTAGATGAAGTAGTAGTAGTACATATCCGTATTACAAATCACTGCCGTGAATGCATTCTGAAATCTTAATACATGAATATTTATAAATGGTATGTTTCCAATTAGGCATCAACAATGATCCACGTTAAAATTTCGGACACTTGTTTTATAATAATATAAATAATGACTTCCCCAAAACTATGAAGAAAGAAAATTATGTATGACGCAACAATACTCTTATTTGAGCAAAATTATGATAATCTCAATAGCATTACAGGAATTGTTACAGAAATCTGACACTGCAGTTAACAGATGTAACCTTAAGATTACGGAGAAAAATATTCCAGCAATTAAATTCTTTTCTTTACTTACGAAGCATGAGTAGATGCCTAGTCTGATACTACAAATAGATGAAATGCGCGTTTACTGAAAAGATGGGTTGTACTGACGTAGAGTAGTCTATATACTCTTCGTATGCTAGGGCCTATGGGAGAGGAGGAGATAAGATTTCACATCAGGTTATGTCACGCACAGTCGCACACCTTCATTTTCATTAAAAATAGAAAAGCCAAAAGAAATCAATTTCATCTCACTTTCCTTTGAGGCAGTCGGACACAAATCATCACACTTATCTGCAAAAAGCACTTTTCAAATTGGATTATTGGAAGAGCCTCAGCCTCCAGTTCCAATGTTGGGGGACATGTCTCCCAATTTCCCCGGAATTTTGCCCGTACCTACAGCTGAGACAATTTTCCAGGATGAGGAGGGGAACATATTCTCCTCTGGCATTTATTGCAATTTGTGCCCAAGTAGCGGATGTGGAATTAATACATATTGATGAAACTACTAAACGCACTACAGCACGAAGTTCAGTTTGAACTACTACAGAACACGATTCTTTCTAATATATAATAATAATAATAATAATAATAATAATAATAATAATAATAATAATAATAATAATAATAATAATAATAATAATATAATAGTAATATATATATATATACCGGTAAAAGCTAAGAGAAATAAATTCCATCATACATTCCTTTATGGCAGACGGACACAAATCATAACACTTATCCCAAAAAGCACTTTTCACGTCAGACTATTGGGGGGACTGTTCCCCAGGTACAAGATTGGGGGACATGCCCCTCTCATCCTCCCGGGATTTGCGCCAGTGGTCCCCCCAATATTTTCTCCAAGTCGGCTCCTATGAGTGTTACATTCCGTTATTTTCATCTTTTTATTAACTCTTCTGGGGCATGATGTGTGTATGTTTGGTATAAGTCATTATTAATGTCTGTATAACATGAATTATGATATTATTCTTATTAACACTCGTAAAGGCAATATTTATATGCATGTAGCAAATTCCTTGGTGTGTCGAATTTTCAACAGCTTCTCTCTCCCTACTATGTTCTAAAATATGGGTATATTTTATAGGTTTTAAAATATATTACCGATAAAAGCATCAACCAGAATAGCTATAGCGCAAATTCCATTGCAATCAGTACAATACTTTCCAACTTACAAAGGTGTATACACAAATTTGAATCAACCTTTTATCTTATCGGTGTCATTATGAGGTTTCACTGTATATTATTATTAATATTATTATTTTATGTCATTCTTTTTTCACGACGTAGCATTCATATATCACATAGCTGGAAAACTGGGATTATAATTCTGTAGTTGATGAGACCATGTAATACATTCGTTTAATGTATCTTTTAATGTCTTTATTACTGATCTTGAACAATAAAGCACATTTTTACTTATTTTTGCATAAAGCGTGATATTTGATGTGCTTCTTAGTAGATATAGCAAATGTGTTCCTCAGGGATATTGCTATTTCAAGAATTTCAAACCAAAGTATTCTAAAATCAATACTTTGTATTTTTCTGTAAACATAAAGTATGTAACTGAATTAAATTATGTACCGCTGTATTTTCTAGTTTTCTTGTATTGCTGATAAAACATTCTAGTCTTGGATTTGTGTGCTGTAATATGCATCTCTATTACAGTACAAAAATGGCATGTCTGTTACAGCATAAATATTCACGAGCCAAGTGAGTTTAAATCATAAGTTTTCTAAAAGGAGCTTCAATTCTTCCCAGATTCCGTATGTAATAAATTAACTCTTTCTTGTAATCTTTGGTGACTTTGCCATTGCACCCTCGGTATTCATATCTCCCTCACGTAAGAAATCCGTCTGGCTATTCGAGGCCGCGGTGGCTCAGTGCTAGAGTGTTCACTTCTGGTGTATGCAGTCCCGGGTTCAAGCCTTGCTCCCACCAAGTGAACTTTGTGGTGGACAAACACCGTGTGCGTGGGTTTCCTCGTGAATCTTCCGTTTCCTTCCACTTTCCTCATTCTGCCATTTCATTTATTTCTCAGCATCACCCTCTCTTTAGCCTAGCCGAAATAACCTTGGGACGTAAGATTTCATTTCATTTTTCCGGCTGGCTATTGATCTTCTAATCCCCTTTTCCTCGCTAATAATACTTCTGTGTAATTGGAAATCGCGGAAAATAAACTTCCACAGATTCAAAACATTTCATCTCAGTCTCTACTGCGAAGGCACGGAAAATTCTGGAGTGCTGGATGTTAATAGAACGACGTCATAATTCTATCTTTTTAATCGATTATTAAATTTGGAAGTGGCAAAAACAAAGTAATATGGAAATCAAAGAATCGGAACAAAACTCTCCCAAAAGACAGAATCTACTGCCATGATGGCTTGTAGTTACGGATGGATGACGAGTCCGAAGCGAGTTTTCTTTCAATTCCACTCGGGAGCTCGGCTTGGAAATTTTATCCAACTCGACTCGAATCAAATCCAGTGTAGTTTAAAGTACACTGAATGGGCGGATATATGAAGGGGAAAGGATCATACGCCAGCATTTTCTTTGTTCAAGGGAAGGATACAAGGAGGAGTTCGGACCTTCAACACCGAGGTCACATTTGCCCTTTAGGTTGGGCTAGGATTAAGAAAGAAAGCGGCTCTAGTCTAAAAGAGTAACTATCATCCCAGCATTCACCTGGAGGGACTGAATAAATCAGGAAACCCCTCAGTCAGGATGTCCTACCGGAGCATGGGTTCTTGCCAACCCCGACCTACTAAATAACGCGTGGCAGGCATAGTGATCTCTACTCCACTGGCTGAGTGATTACACACGACTTCAATATTCATGGCAGTACCGTTACTACTCACAAACAAGAGGAAGGGGCAAATACAAAACAAAATTAAATTAAAACAGGGTGAATTTTACTATACATATGTTTATTAAAACGTTGATATTTAGTTATGATTAATAACAGAAAATATAGAAAAAGAAATATCTGTCTACTGAGCAATGAGCATTACTATCTAAATAGAGGTGACCTAATAGATTAAAGAATTTGTCTTCAGAACAACTGGTAGTTAATTGTTAACTCGTAGTGTTTTCCAGCGTTGGATAAAGGGAAAATGTCTGCCTATTAAACGGTTTATTCGTTTCACAATAAATGAAATTTCAACGTTGGATCAACGTATGTATTACTAAGGTTGGTGGTGGCGCCAGTGCCGTAAACATTGAAGTGGGATGTGATCCTTCATCCTTCATATGCCCGTCTCTTCTATCTTTCATCTTTCGTGTTTGGTCCAATTTGAAATATAGAAATATTTTAGACCGAAAGCCTATACTTTCCAGTAACATTGCTTTCTTATGTCTCATCTTTTTTTTTCATATCTTTAATCGCTATCTAGATAGCCTATGCAACCAGACTTATGGGACACAGTTTATTTATACAGTACACTCACATCCTATATAATATACTGTATATACGGGGATAATGTGTGCAGATGGACGTTTGTTGTTCATGAAAGTAATCATACTTCAGATGTTTTTAATAATATTGAAAACAAATCTTTCACAAAACCTGTAACACATTGATAGAAATCCCTGAGAAATTGAATCGTTGCAGAATGTTGGGTGCAGCTACACTGCAACAGAAAAAAAGACTTATTCCTTGTCCATTTTGTTGAAATGATCTGAATATTTTCTTCAAGAAACGTAGCGTTCAGAAAACAATGTTTTGAATAAGTAAATTTCTCCACCAAACAAACGGGAACAGTAAATGAAAAATTGAAGTTGGGGCACACATGCATTCAATTGGTGCTATTAGGTTTAAAATGAATGAAAATAAGTTTTATATAATTTCAAACTTAGTTTTAAATTTTATATAAGAAGTGCTCTCAAGGTACTCGTATTAGTAACCCCTGAATCGAAAGACCAGCCTAAAAAAATAACTATATGCATGTGAGGGAAATGGATGAGAATAAAGTGTAACAGTTTCAAAAGTTTCAATTCTGTAAAAATTCTCCAAAGAAAACTGTCATAGTGTTTTTGAGGTCAACTTGAAAATTTTAAGTGATAACTGTTACAAAAAGTAGTGTTTTCTAATTCTCGAAGTTAAAAAAGTTACTTCGGAGTCTGAGGGAGAAGCCCCGAGAGGAGCTTTGGGGACGAAACCCATATGCGTAGAAACATGGATTATGAGGGCCTATACCTACGCTTGGTTCTTCGGTGTCCTGGTCAGGGCTCCTTGCGGCGGATTATCAGGGTTCTACGGTAATAGATTTTCACAGTATTCTTCCGAGTTCATCCGCAAGTTAGTAAGCACTGTGCTAGCTTTTTCCCGAATTACTGGGAAAGAATTCTATTTACAAAATTTTAGCTTGATTTTGCTACACGCAGCGATGTTCATGAGACGATATTTGAGATTGTCTCAGGGTAATGTAGTCTCGTCTCGTTTTCGGGATGTGACGAGATGTGAGAATTGCCCTTTCTCGGGAGCAACACTAAAATTATTCCACATTACTGCTTACTTTTCATAGCTTTCGTTTTCGAAACAAAGAAATCTATGATCTCTAAATGAGCTAAAAGGAGCCGCACGGGTAAACGAAGTATCAAACTTGATTCGACTCGAAAATCGACCTAAAAACTGTGACTAGAATACAGAAAATTTCTCTGCCTCGGCTGAAAACTCGACTCGTACCCATTCCTACTTGTAGTAATCTGACAGTCTTCTAAGGATATTCGTGGTATTTCTCGTGCCTTAACCGGCCTCTGGGTCCGCGATTGTGCACCATTTTGTGTAAAAGTAAACAAATCACTATTTTGGCAGGATATTCTTAAATATTCACGAATATAACCAGAACTAGGAATTCAGAATACATGTGTGTGTGGTTTTGTTCGGAAAGCACGTCCGTGCTGAGGATAATGACGTATAATACACGACCCACATGACTACACAAACAAATCAATTTGTAGTTGTAACTATATTTTCGGAATGTGCATTTTCAGTTCTCCGAGAAGTATTGAAACCCTTGCAAAATAGTCCAAATTGTTTGAAATTTCAGTTTTCCTGAAATTATTTGTCTTTCCTCAAGACAGTAACGCATAAATAGGTGATTATATTACGATAATTATCGAACGGTCTATGGACAATTGAAAACGGACATTTTTCTTGTTAATATACGCTGATAGAAGAATTCTTAAGGGAATATTACACATGGCTTTACGCATGGGTATAGCCACGGGGGGTCATCGGGGCCAGGCCCCCCCCCAAATGGACCAGCTTTTAAAACATTATAGTGAGATTACCTGGCTTCAATCATTTTAAAATAACAAAGTTTACATATTAATAATTTATGGAAAAATAGTATTTTACCATACCAATCGAAAAATAGTATGGTTTCTCTTCCTTATACTGATCGGAAAATAGTATGGTATAGTTTTTTGTGACAACAGATTACACAATTTACTGTGATTTGTATTTGACAGTTTGAAGACAAACATCCTAACAAGTTTGTGTATATTACTGCTTCATAGAAAAAATGGCGCCATATAATATTTGCCGTTGCGTGAGTACGTATGGATTATTTGTCTTCCCGTCGAGTTAAGAAAGCTACAGGATTTCCGTTTCAATTGCCACCGACAATGGCCCAAAAACAGCGCTGTAACTTAGATTTTTTGGGGGGGAGGTAAGCATTAATACGGGTATTTGGGCCCCCTAGAAAAAGTTGTTTTTCTAATTCTTGGGTCCCCTCTTTCCATCTTTCTCTTACTCTTTATGGAACCCCGGAGCCTGTGGGCCCTCCCGCACGGCATGATCTGCGGGGCCCTTAGTTATTTCCCTGGGCCCGTTTCATACATGACAAATTAATTAATGGGACAATATTCACAAACCTTAAAGCCATATGAATAAATATTATTTCTAGGGACCCTAATAGTAGACAGTTTTTACTGAAATGAGGCCACAACTTATTTTTGTTTTATTTACCTTTTGTGTGCTTTTTAGTTTATGTAATGTAGTGAAACTGTTTGATGCTTCATTTATATTTTCCATGTTCGTACTGTATATGGAGTAAGAAAATTTTGACTTAAAATTAGCCCGCATCGAACGGCGAAGAGCTTCTCTGGGGGGCAGTTGCCCCCTGCTGCCCACAAGTTACGGCCCTGCCCAAAATTTAACCTATTGGAGCGCAACAATTCTAGCGTAGTAACGATTCCTTCTTACAGGGACTCGATATGTCAGCCGCTTTGAAACTAATTGAGAGAACATTTCGCAAAAGAAATAATAAGTCTTTCACAAGTTATTCTTAAATTGCACAAAAATCGACAGTGCCTAAAATGTCATTCTTCATTACTATGATTAATATTATCCTTTCCATTTATTTGTTTTGCAAATTTGTTATTAAATAATCTGATCACAAACTTTTTCAGTCAGAATTTTAAGATGTCCATGAGCAAGGAATCAAATCTCTTCTTACACCTTCGTTGTTTAGACTACAAAAGGCTAGTGCCTATTTGGGTTGCCCTTGCCAATTTACTTAATAAAATATGAAATACAATATTCGATATTTTAATTGAAAAAGATAGTATCCTATTAGTTATATCCTTTCGGCAAATAAAGTAGGCCTATTAGAAACAACTAGGAAAACTAATGTTGATACACAAATATTCAGATCAGATCTTACCCCCTCACTTTTAACGTCCAATCGGAGCCACTGCTAACAAATACCATAAAACAATGGTATTCAACTAAGGGCGTGGGTGGATAAGTATAGTGAAATGGTTTGTCTTAGGTGACATATGGATGTTGGAAGATGGTGTGTGAGAAAGCGATAAAACTTTCTTGGTTACCTTTATAGATAGGTTCTGTGTACAAGGGCTTAAATTGAAATAGTTATGCACAAAAGTGTAGTGTTTGGTCCGAGGCAGTATTCTTAGTTAAAGATAATAAAAATACCACGAATATAATTTATGAAGAAAAACAATAAATAAATAAATAAATATAATAATAATAATAATAATAATAGGCCTAATAATAATAATAATAGCAATAATAATAATAAGCTAAAAACAATGAAGGAAACCAAAATTTTCCGTTTTTTTCAGGGCTCAGAAACACTAGCTGCAACACTTTTTTTTTTAAATTTTGTACATTGCAGCTGCTCCCCTTCAAAAACGACGGCCCCCCTACCAAAACCTGCTGGCTACACCCCTGGCTTTACGCTTCTCTTTAAGTCCAATTCCACTTTGGAACTCTTAAGTAACAAGAGAATTTGGCCGTAGAAATAACAATGGAAATGATAGTTTCGAAAGTAAACTGTGTAATTTGAATTTCCTTATCTTGTGTTCCATTCTATTATTTTTATATCTGCTCCTTTAAAGAATTATAAATGGATGACGGTAAAACTCTATATTATGAGAATTCAACTAGACAATAATACATTATAATTCATTTTAGAAACATAGTCAATCTCAAAAGTCGAGATGTGACTACGTGAGATAGTTTAGTACCGCAACGTAGAATAGTGGTCAAAGTACTTGTTCCAGTTTCTATTCTCGGTAGCATACTAAGCCGTGAATGAAGAACAGGCAAAACGGACCATATCTTTACAGAAACATTATATTATGTAGCTTCGTTTATGAACAAGAACGTCAGATTGCACCTAATACAATAATCGAAAACTTATTTGTTATACTTGGCACAATTTTATCACTACAAGACGCTATATACCCAGGAATACTTCCTTGTTACCACCTAAGCAAAAATCAACCGTACTCACCAGCTCGTTTCATTGATTGTCATATTCTTTGCATAGCCTGTTGTAAAGGCAGACAAAAGGAACTGTAAAGCAATAAATCACCTATAGTTTTCACGTGTCAGTACCTCACTAATATTCTTTTCCTCTTGGGAATTCACTTTACCTGTAGTTTCAACTTATACACGATATACCATAACAAGTAAGTGGAAATGATGTGTTTGTTATGATTTTCAGTAATATTTTTGTTATTTTTTTATTTTCAAAATTTAATACCTACCATGTTCCATATTTAGTCAATTATAAACACACAATAATCTCCGAGTTGCTTCGTGTAAATAGATAGAAGGCATACTAGCTGAGAGTAAGCGAAAACTTGCATTGACGCACTATAGTGTCCATAAATCATGTCTATTTACTGTATAATTGCAGTATCTTCTTCACAGAGAGAATGAAAATACTGTAAAGCATAGCGAGAATGTAGATTACACTTTATAACTAGCGCGAGCCAAAAGCCATATTTGTAACAGGTTTTGGCTATTTTTGTCTCATGGTAGCTAGCTACCTCAGCCTTTTAAAACGGGAGTAATAACAGTGTATAGAAAAATAGTCGGAAACGTTGTTTCATTTAGTCGTCCGTTTTAGACCCCTTGCATATTTTAGTTCATTCCAAGGTGGGTCTAAACGCGCCGGAAAAGATCTGAATAGACCCCTTGGATATGAGGCGTTTCTATCTATCTGAACTTACAACAAATGGCTACAGCGAATCAAATGGCATACTTTGACTCAATAGTGTGTGGGCAGCGCGTTGACTTCCAATATTATTTATTGTTTCTTTTCTTTTTTTTTTTCGAAACAAAGATTTGATAGCTCATAATGTAAGGGTTTCCCAATTGCCTTAAAACACGAGAGCAACACCGTAATAGTCATAATAAATTAAACTGTGAAGGAAAGAAATTTCGAAGAATCAATTACGAGAAGATAACTTACAGCTTAGAAGCTGAAACAGAACAATCTTATATAGAAAAATGGTCACGTGATGAAAAAGCAGTTGGAGACAGAAATAGTTTTGTACTGTTAATATATTAAAGTATTAGCAGAGACTGGTGGGTCTGGTGTAACCAAACATACTAAACCTAAGAACATCAACATATTGTAATATAGTAATCAAAAATAGAAAATTTTCATCATGAGTTTAAAATACTTTTGTATCTGTATGTACATAAAACCATTTGCTAACTTTTATTTTCAACAGAATCCTTGGTTACAGGATTTTCCGATTGCAAATCAGTAAAGATTACCGATGCTCGACCAGTAAACACACATCCTGCTTTGACCTCTACTGATACACATATTTGTGGGCAAGTAAACCTCAGTATGATGAAGCCGTAGTTACTCTGTTATTGTATACATAAAATCTCTAATTCTATAGCTTTATACTCTGCAGTTTTTACATACATTTTTGAACAAGTTAGAATTGCTCTTTCTAATTGTGTACTATTAGTCTACTAATCTCGACTGTGTCCAGCAGAATACTTCCTTACAAGTACACATGCATGCAAAGAGGCATCACGTTCTAGTAGCAGAACCCTGGCAGGACTGGACTAAATCATCTGGAAACCCGAGGCTAGAAAAAAAATAGTGAGCCCTGTAGACTTTGCTTAATACATTTCTGTGAAAGTGCAACAGGAAAGTTAAGAGAATAATATTTTTGGTCATATTTTATCTTATGATGATTGTATCTTGTATGATTCGTTTTAGACAGCCAGTTGAGATTTTGATCAAATTGGGGGGCCCCATCCACCTTTAGGCTCAAGGCTACAGCCCCCTAAGCCCTCCTTAATCCGGCCTTGATCCGTGGGTAGAAAATGAAATGAAATCCTTGAGTTTTATGTCCCACGGTTATGCCGGATAGGCTAAAGGAGACGGTGATGGTGAGAAATGAATGAAATGGTGAAATGAAGAAATTGGGAGGAAATAGGAAAATCCTGAGGAAACCCACGTACACGGTGTTTGTCCACCACAAAGTTCATTTGGCGCGAGCTGGGATCGAACCAGGAACCCCAAGCACCAGAGGTGAACGCTCTACCACTAAGCCAATGCGGCCACTAATCCCTGGGTAGGTTTAACAATATTTTTATTTAATTATGCTATATCAATTTCTGTTGTTCATAGAACTTTCGTGTGGCCTTAAACTTAAAGTAATTTGACAATAATTGAATTTAAAAAAACGCAAAATAACTATAGGATAATATACTCTAAACACAAACTGCACAAAACATAAATTTAGATGAGAAATTAGAGTAAATACTGGCATATTAAGAAACATTAGATTTTTTTTTTAAGTTGGAAAATTAAGTGCATTAAAAATGTTTACTTTGCATTGGAATGATCATATTTTTTAAATAATATAAACAATAACACACAGTGGCGTATTTAGGAGGGTCTTCCGGGCTTAAGCCCTCGGAAATCTTACTTACTATAGTAAAGTAAATGAAATATCTTGCAAAATTTTCACATTTACAGGCAAATCCCCCCCCCCCGAAAGTTAGCAAAGCCTCTCCCGAAACGAAATCTTAAATACGCCACTGATAACACATATTGCAATTCTCCAGTCATTTAATCTAATGATTGTAATCCTTCTCTCTTTGAATTATAGAATCTGTAAATCCGAGAATGTTAACACAAATAAAAAGCTAGTTGTTATTAATGATCCTATTAGCTACGGTGATTACTGAGGGAGTAATCAAAATTCGTATTACAAAATTGTCAATTAAAGAAACACTCATTTTGGAACAGGTTGGCCCATTTTGTAAGTGCGCATTCATGGTATGGCTTCCACATATAAGGGCACGGGTTCAATGAGATGACATATAGGTCTATCTTTCATGTTTAACTTAAACCAAACATACTAGTGCCCCTTCGTTATTTGATATACATTTAGACTTTATGCCTAACTTACCATCCATCCAACTGGAAACTTCCAAATATCTAATTCTTAATTGGGTTGTAGCCAGGGAAGTGTGGGGTAAATGACAAAGTATAAATAAATCATTATGCGTACCTCTAAGAAGCCTGCGGTGATTGGAGCGCGGTGACTAGAAACTGTTTGCCACTAGATGGATTTAAAATACGTTTTCCCAAGTTAAATATTTTCCTTACCAAAAGCGTAAGAGTAGTGAACTTTGAATGCATACTACAGGTATCTCTTTACTGTTTCATAAGTCAAGACTAATCTACTTCGTTTCCGTGTATCCCGACTTTTTATTTTTTTCCTTTTTTTTTTTTTTTTTTTTTAGTTCTTGTGAAAGCTGATAGATCAATTTTCAAGATGTAATATATACACTTTCAGTTTTTCCCCAAACTTTTCGCTGGTCTAGTAATTAACACGCGTCCTTGGTTCATTAGATCATGGGTTCGATTCGTGATGAAAGAGTACCTAAATTTTAAAGTATTATGGTCGTTCACATTCCATATTTCACTGTAGATCTACGTCTTATATAGCCTTGGTGCATAAAAGAGATGCTAAACTTCAATAATCATCATAGTCTTTCCCCACATACTTGTAACCGGTTTGAGTTTTATATTTAGTTTGCAACATCATACTTGAAAAAGGACTTTGACCATATTTCGTGAAAATAGTGGAGCTTCCAAAATGATTTTTTCTACGGAGGCTACTGAATCCTCCCACACTTGATAATGGATGAAACGGGAGAACCCAGAGAAAACCGATGCACACGGTGTTTTTCTATTCCAAATCTGACTTGGCAGTAGCCAACCATCGAACCAGGAAACGCCACCATAAACGGTCTACCACTTTATCAATAAGATATTTATAAACTATACTGAAAAGATGTCCCAAATTGTAAGTGCTACATCAAGTGTTTAATGTTTTACGTTTCTATTTTAATGTTTTTGTGTATTTATTTTTTATTTATTAAGTATTCCGAATTACTTGGAATTAAGATGTGTTTTGTTTACTTGGGTGACTGTACTTTTAGTGATCTTGGTATAATGGTAGAGTTGGAAACTAGTATAATATTTCTCATTTAAAAAAAAATCCCAAATGAGATGGAAGAAATATAATGGGTATATGTAGTTTGATACTATAATGCTACCACAAGCTCTTGTCATGATTATTGCTATTCTCGTTGCTATAGTGACTAGGACTCACGACTTTGGTACGTGGGGTCCCGAGTTTGATTCCCGGTTGAAAAAGAACAGAAATTGGAACGCACAAATGTAGTTCGGATTCCACCTCCAACTTTAGATTCAAGTGTCTAATAGCCTTACTGCTGAAAAGAAACACTAAACTTCAAATCACTATCAGATGAGCATAATTTAAGTTTCAGTAAACACTTTAAGAAAAGTATGTTGGTAGCACTGATCGTCCTGCTTAGACCCCTCCGTCCCATTTAAACCCCTATCGTCCGGCTTAGACCCATTTTTGGTCCTCAATAGACCCATTCGTCCCGTATAGACCCCTTGTGTATTTTCGTACATTGCAAAAGGGGTCTAAACTGAACGAAAACGTCCGGAATAGACCCATTGCAGCTACCTATCTATCTATCTATCTATCTATCTATCTATCTATCTACGTATACACCGATATACTATATAAGTAATAAATTTTCATCACATCTAACGTATTATTACTACTAAAATACATCAATAGCAATTAGATTTAAAATGCATTTAATTAATACGATTTGAAGTACGTTTTCATTTCAAACGATAGCCATTGATATTTTGATTAAACATAACATATTAGCTTACCCTTAGCATCGGCCGATACTCTTGCATCTGAAACAGTAACAAAATAATCATTTTTGTATTATATTTCGTTTTCTAAAATATTTTTATTTCGTTTAACATAAATTATACTAATATATCATATTAACTATAACAGCAGGTGTTGACGACAGTAATTTCGAACAGTAATCTCGACAGTTTTAGAAGGCAGGATTCAGCGCGAGGTTGTTAATTGATATTTTGAAAATGTATAACCATTTATAATTTTGTAAATGTTGTGGAAAATAGCTCTAGTTGACAATAAGTTGCTGTACAAAAGTAATGTAACAAACTTATTATACTTTGATGTTTGTATTTATCTACTATTATACCTACGTACAAATGTTAATTCCGAAACTGTTTAGAACGAACAAATTTGATTATTAAGAATAATTAATTTACAACAATTGAAACTAATTACATTATTGTAACATGAATATTTCTCTCCTGTGTTACTACAATCAAAATTTTATGACAAAGATGGAATACAAAATTTTATTCCTAATTAAAATAAAATATTGCAAATTGTCAATATATATATATATATATATATATATATATATATATATATATATATATATATATGTATATATATATAAGTATTTATGGAACAAAATATTGAAAATCTGAACAATGGTCAAGCATAAACTATCTTCAGTAGACCCAATCACTCTTCTATTACACATTTTGAAATGTCATATTTGACATTGCCTAATTTTCATGTGTGCACAACTCATGTAAAAGCAACAGAGAAAGTTTAACGAACATCAAGAATGCTATGAAAAATGAATTAATGGAACCCAAGAATAGGTATCTATTAGATAGAATGGAACATCTAGAGTTTCCAGCGCAAGTGAATGATGAAATAGGAGTTGTCGTTGAAACATTTTACATAAAATATACACACTAATTTTTATTATAATTGCACGTGGCTGTACAGAACAAACTACATTAGAATAAAAACATAGTACTCGGGAGGCAGAACGGCTGATTATTAGGTTCCGTTCAACATGAAAGTAAAAGCAACCGTTGGTCCTAAATCATCAAGTCCACTATTATGATCATTTCTAGACCGCCGTCGCTTGATGCGAGCGGAAGCTCCCCCGTCTACTGAAGCTAAAATGTAAGCATTTCAAATAAAAAGCCATATCTCCCAAACTAATCAAGACATTAATGAATTTTTTCCCGCTTTTATTTGAAGTGTGTGCTTTACGATTTTGTCTATACAGGCTTTGAATAGTCCCAACGGATTTTCGGAAAATTTAACATAAATATTAAAAACTGGCATATTTAGTCCTTAATATTTTCTTTTTTGTCTGTATCTCCGCAATGAGTTGAGATATGGAAAGAACATTCCTAACTAAATTTGTAGACCATTAATGTATCTTTCCAAAGGTACCAACATTATTAGGTTTACTTCCAAACGTATCCGTACAGAGAGGTAAGTTCGAAGGAAAGTGCACTTTGATTCGAATGCTGATGTCTCGAATGCAACTACTGAATTTCAGCTCATGTCAGTCAATAAAAGTTTTGTTACCGAGATAAAAGCTGTTTTTTTTTTTTTAATATTTGAAGAGCAGTTCTCCCTCTTCTCCCTTGAGATCTCCTGCACTCTTATGATCATTTTTAGATCTCTAGATACGACCATGCGTTAAGGATTACAAAATTTGGAACAAGTAGATATGTCTTTTATAGTGTCAAGATCCACTTACAGTTGATATTCAGGATGATTCCGAATTTTCAGCTCTATTTGTATGAAGATATTTCCATCGGTCGTGAAAATAATTCCTTATTTCTTTAACAAAAATGTAAATAATGTAGGAATGTATGTAAAGATGTCTTAAGCGAAAGCGAACATCATTTATAGGTGATATATAGGGTGATTTATAACATCGTTATACACCTGAAGGGTATTTTTGAAATCAAGAATGGGTCCGTATTTTCTCAATGGCCACTTTAAAAATATTTTTGCACAAACCTCAGTAACTCTATTTGTATGTAATTTATAAGAATATTACACCAAACATCATCAAATACCTACTTATTACTAAAAACAAGCAAAACTGTAATAATATTCTAGACTATCATATCAAATCTCTACGAAGTATTTGTAAAATTACATATTTCTTTAGTTTTTTGAACCCTGATTAGATTAATCTTTTCTGGTACACAAGTGTTTATAAGTAAGTTATAACACTTGTTACAGTGCTTTTATGCACTCCACTGATGATTTAGGACCACCGGTTGCTTTTGCACTCTTGGGTTGATACAACTTCTTATTTTGGAGACTTTTCCAGATTCTGCCTCCCGACTATGGGGCATGCATTCAGAAAATGTTAGTAAATTCATAAAGTATAAACGTAATGAGTGTTTACAAAAATAGTACAGTTGCTAAAAATTGGAATTTACCATGATCCTAAATACCAAAAACTTTTGATTCCAGCAATTTGGTGAATTGTATTGTATATAGTAACTTGATTGCAACCCTAAATTTAGTCCCTCAAACCCTTTTATCGTAAGAATATTTTACGATGTGCATATGCATACAATATCTTTGGTCACATGTTATCAGACGAACTTGCATTCATTGTAATTTGACATGGTATAACTATATGAATATATATATATATATATGAATTGTGTGGGTTCCAGCATTGATATTCATTAACTGACACATAAACTTGATACTGGAAAATCCTTTACAGAATATAAGACTGAAATCGCAAGTAGATATTAGCAAATAGTGGTTATTGAAAATATTTTACTTACTTCGAGCTTTAGCTTTTGCTTTGCCACCTGAAATATATCAAAATTGGACTCCATTTATATAGTTATATAATTTCAAAGTTATATTTTTCTGTAATCTATTCACAAATAAAATTTGAAAATAAAGAAGCGCAATAATTAATTTCAGAATAATTAGTAGAAAATATAATCTTATTCATCTTCTTATTATAATATTATTATGCACTTGCCTTAGTATTCTTAAACAAAAATTAAAACCAAAGTAAATTATAAGGGGGAATGCTAAGGAAGAATAATTGACTCTGAAGTATCTTAAGGAATGAAAATTTGCGATAGAAGTACACACAAAAGTGAGTGGCTTGTAAGATATGACCAACTGTTACTGGCACCATATATCAAAATGACCCTGCCTTTGTGTTCTCACATAATAACATTTTTATTATCTTTAGAAATTACACTCTTGCTGTGTTCCGGTTTACCTGACAAGAAACCTTAAATTTGCTTTCCAGAGTAGGTAAAAGCGCCGAATTGTTGTATGTGTATGCAAACTTATTACTTATTGATCTTGCTACTCAAGGAGATCTTAATGATCCACTGAGCAGTAAGCAATGTCTTCGTTCAGTTCCACTGATTGATGGAAAATCCTGTGATATAGAGTCTTCATGTGGTTACCAACTATTACTGGAATGACCGTAAAAATAAAAACAATAATGACGTCTTTGAAGCTCAATTTGTATTCATATATTTAAATATAATTTTTCCAGACATAAAGGAGATTTTACCTTGTACGCTTACGCTAGCGCCACCTAGGAAAGTACAAAAATGTGTATCAATTTACATTTGCGACATATTCATATATATATGTGTGTGTGTGTGTGTGTGTGTGTGTGTGTGTATGAATGTGTGAACTGAAACAATTGTCATTATTGCTGAACATGTTTTGACATATGTTTAATTTATTTTATGAATGTATGAATTCAGAATAAAAATATAGATGGCAACACTTACAGTTTAAAATGAAACCTTAACACTGAGAAAGTTTGTGTAATGTCTACTGTTTGTTCGTGTTTACTGGGTAATACGTGTAAATTGTAATATGTATTTGGAACACATGCATCTAAATCCCAAGTGCATTAGGCATGCACAAGAATTTATGTCTAAACTTACAATCTCAACAGGTTAAATTGAAAATCAACTTAATCAATTGTGAACTGGTTATATGTCAGACATGAGATAGATCTATGACTATCAATGATATTTTAACTTGTGAAGTCTATTTTAGTGATTTCCAGACATACTATTGGGCCCATGGATCACCATGTGAACATTCCTCAAATCATAACAAACACATCATGTCTGAAACAGCTGTTCCATGAAACACAACGAATTCCTAGAGGGGCATAAAGGTAACAGTCAGTATGGATTCAAGGGACCATGCAACATCATGCCGTTAGTTAGCGCGTCTAAAATAATGAACATATGCCTTGTTTAATCGTAATTGATGATATTGTGTAGTGAAACCTGATACACGTGTGTAACATCAGATATGGATTTCCATGTCTAACTATCAATTATGAACATTCAACTTAGGCACACCCGGACTTTTTCTATTGTTTATATCTTCTTATAATATTTCTACTATCTGCGAGTTACTAGTGTTCTAGTTGGAAACGTTACTAGAAATTCCAGCATTTTAATTGCGTTTTACGCTTGTCCTTTCATTCTTGGTTTACTGTATTTTTCCTACCTCTCAGAGGGACTAACTACGGCAAATCTCGAGCACCAGAAAACATGCGCTGTGTTTTTGCAGCAGGCTTCTCATCATTGTTTACTATTATTAAAACTCGAAATATTGTTGGCTTTATTTATTGCATGCAAAAGGATTATCATGATTGATTGATTCAGTTTCTTAGCTCTGTCATCAGAATGGATCTTTCCTTCGCAAGAAATCTGACATCAGATAAACGAGCTTTACTCTGAAACTAGTGGCGGTCACAGTCCTTCAGGTGTACAGCATGTAGGGTCATTTATGTACTTAAATTAATTGGATTATAAATCAAGACATAGGAAAATCAGCTGGATGGCTCTCTTAGATATATCGTTTAATCTATGATTTAAATTTCGTTTACGTAATAAAACACTTATTATGGAATATTTGAATTAATTAATTTGCTTAAGTTAAAAGAAATTACAAATATGAACAACAAGGACGATTTTTTTAATTTAGAAGGAACATATCAGTGTATTTCGGGTAAGGCAACATGTATTATATTATGTAATGGTACATAGACAATTTAACACAGTTTGATATATATTATAACGAAATTATAATTTCATAAATTAGAACACATACACACAACCAAAATCACAAAAATATTGATGAATCAATAATCTGCAATCCTTTACTCAATTTCCTTTCACACGAAATTTCAATTTCATCTCACATCTCTATATTTAGGAATGATATTACAAATTCGCTTATTTTCTGGTTTCAGAATAGTGAGCTGTTAACATGATACAATTCCAGTATCCGAAATTTTATTGATGTATCACTTACATATCTTAACACGAGATTTAAGTTTCAATAAATCTCTGTTCTGAATTATAGTTCAATCTGTAAAATCAAAATCAATTTGAAATAGCCATGTAAAAATTATAATTTTTAGTTTAAATAATTTGTAGTAAATCTTACCTGCCGCTGCGTTAGCTTCGTCACCTAGAATAAAAAAATGGGAAGTTTTACTGAAACTTACTGACGAATAGCAAACTTTTGGGATTTTTTCTAAATTAAAAGAATAACTTTCTAATCTTTTGCTACGCATTGTAATATTAGTATTTTATTAGAAAGTATGCAATGATCTTATATCTAGTCAAGTACATAAGCACGAAGTTTTTCCTTAATCTAGATGAAAAATCTGAGTTTATTATAGCTGCGTTCAGTCGATACAAACTTTTGTAATAATTATTGGCCTTAAATCACATGTTGTTCCAATTAATAAAGTAGTGATATACTTTTATCATTTACTAAGTACTGATACTTAGATAGAAATATGCACAATTTGATGTCATTCTCAATATAATTAACTTTGTTGCAAGCAAAAAATATTATTTCTAGTACACTAAACAAACAATGAGAAATATTAAAAAAAATACTTCAGCCATGATTTGTTCCTGACAACTGTATAAAGAGTATTAATAGAATACCATAGTAGACTCAGTTGGAGGTCCTTACTGACCCCAAATTTCCTGGCTAGCTGCAGATCTTTCTGATATATCAATGAGTGACGATTTTTAATTTCATCATTGTACGTGAATAATATTAGTGAACTTTGGCACGACTTAGAACGACATTGTGGCTCAGAAGTGAATCATCATTCGTCGTATATGACAGTGACATTCACCATTCATTATATTTTAATACTCTACACCAGTTTCGATCTTTCACTTCTGGATAGTCATAATGAATGGACCAGTAAAGTATTCAGAAATACCATTCAAATATTCTTTCTCGCGTTTCTACACCACCAAATGAATTGACACTTCAATAGTGAAGTGGCTGTTGATATACGCAGTTTATATGCAGCATTTGGGTAACTTCTTCTGTACAAAACAATAATATACTTTTGTTCTCTGCATGTTATATTCAAATATGAATATCTGGAATTACAATATTAAAAATATAAAATTAACACAACTATGTAGAGAAATTCTGAAAAAAAAAAAACAGTTCCTATTTCGTAACAATTCAGGTGGAAGAGTAAATGTTTTAATGAAGTTCTATACAACACACATCATATTAAAATGAATTCTGACCAATTGTAGGCATTTGTTCATAGGAACAGTTGTTCAAGTTGTTAATCGTTAATTAATACCTGCAAATTGTGTGTACAAATTTTTGCAATAATTAAAATAACTTCTAGGAATTTAGAATTAATATCCGATCAGTGTCCTTAATTATATATATATATATATATATATATATATATATATATATATATATATATATATATATATATATATTTGAAGAAGTCAAAGAAAGGAAGAGGGTATTACAAGTATATATTATGCATGGGGTAGTGAGTAGTTATACATTTTATAGTTTCTTAAGTAACTAATATCCAACTTGTCAAACGTATTGGAGTACAGAAATGAATGAGGAGCATAATTGTGAACTAGATTTGAATTGGAAGTTAATAATATTTCAGATTTAAAGTACATTTGCTTTTCACACTATACTCTATGACTTCTGTTTTGAAATTATACAACACATTAGCTTACCGTTAGCGTTGGCCGATGCTCTTGAAACTGAAACCATAAGGTAACAATAGATTTAATATTAACTTGAATGTTTAGTTTATATAATTTTTGTGTTCTCAGAAATTATATCAATACATATTATAAACTATAACAGTGAGGGATGAAGATAGCAATCTAGAATACGGTTGGGGGATAGAGTTCCGGGTTTTAGAAATTATATATATATATATATATATATATATATATATATATATATATATATATATATATATATATATTGCATTAATTTCGAAGTTTGAATTTTAGATGATGCAAAGTTCGATGTTGTTAAAAACTAATGCTTTGGTGATATGGAGCCATTTCATAATTTGTAAATACTGTGGGAAAAAGCTCAATATATCCAAAAAAGTATGCATTGTGGAAAAGTAAATATTTTAAAGATCAAAGGGTACTGGGGCATGTTTTTAGAGATAAATAAATATTAATCTACAAATATGAGTCCTGGAACTGTTTAGATTCAATATATTTATTACAATCCTGATTATTAACATAATTAATATGTAACATTTGAAAATTATTATCATTATTGCAATATAAAGGTTGTATTAATATCTTAATGGCAATGATTGAGTACAGAGGATTACTGCTAATTGAAACAAAATATTGCAAACGGTACATATATATGTTGGATGAAATTGTGGTATATATTTATTGCTGTAACTAAGCTTTAATGAAGATCTATATTATTTACTGAACTTGAGTACTAAGGAAACAAAATAATAAAATTGTGACCAAAAGTTAGGTATTAACTGTCTTCTGAAATAACATACTTTTAAAATTCCTATTTGCTGATAAATATACAGAGTGCCATATTTAAATTTGAATATTTTGTATGCCTCTCCATAACAAATGTGAGGATAACAGAGAATGCATAAATAAGTTAGAGAATACGTTGAAGTATGAAGGAAATAAACTCAATAATAAGTATATATAAGAGGTAAATGAATATCTAGAACCTAATGATACAACACAAGTGAATAATAAGTTATGCATGGTTACAAATATATATTTACATATCAAATTGCACTACAATAATTATTACTCTAATGGAGTGTATCTACAATGGATGCAATGCAATAAATGAAACAATTCAAACAAGCTTCCCCTTGCATTTGGCATCTCAATGTATATTTCATACATTGTGTTATGTTCTATGGTCCAATTCCAACCTATTACACATAATAACTAATTTTTACAAGATAGGGTTCTTCTGATTGTTCTAACCAGGGATTGGTGGGGTGTTGATTTCTGAATCAAGTCATCGACAAGTGAGAGCGGGGCTCACTTACAATATAATTGTTTCTATAATTGTTATGACTTTATATGGAATTGGAATTTATTTCGAACTCATTTCTATATGTTGATATCTTGGGATGTATTATTATTATTATTATTATTATTATTATTATTATTATTATTATTATTATTATTATTATTATTATTATTATTATTATTATTACTAATAAAATAAAATCGCAAACAAAATTCTAACACGTTAATATAAAACATTTTTTAAATATAAATTACATCTATTTTTATTATCAATTTTTTCGTGAAATCAATTTCTGTTATCCCGAAGATAATACAATTAGTTGATTATCATTATCGCATAATATTACATTTTATTATCATTATCACATAAGGATTACATTTTCTGAAATATATATAATAATACGAACATAGATAAACAGATTAGCTTGTAAACGTATAAAGCATTATATCGTGCGCCTACTTCCTGCATATTATTATAAACTTTAAGCATAACTAACTAACTAACTCTATGGTCTATGGAACAAGCAGATTCAATGCGGCGTTCACAAAAGCTCTCCACTGACTTCTATCTTTAGCTAACTGCATCAAGTTTGTACTTTGTATTCCAATCTCTGCGAGATCCATCTTAATATTGTCCTCCCATCTGTGCCTATGTCTTACTAATGGTCATTTTTCGATCGGTCTTCCAGTCAAGACTTTGAAAGCGCTTATACTTTCTTCCATTCTAGCTGCATGACCCGCCCACCTAAGCCTCCTAGACTTGACGACCCAAACAATGTTGGGTAAACCGTATAAATTATGTATTTCTTCATTATGAAGTTTCTGCCATTTCCCATTCCCATTTCTCCTGGGTCCGAATATTCGTCTCAGGATCTTGTTCTCAAATACTTTCAGCCTATGTTCTTCCCTCAGAGTAAGTTACCATGTTTCGCAGCCATACAAAACAACAGGCATGATTATCGTTTTGTATATTTTAAGCTTCAAATTTATAATTGTAATATATATGCATAATTAGAGCGAGTTTTTGGTATATGCTCTACATATGTTCATATTATTCACATTTTCAGTTCAAAATTACTAACGAAATTAAAGATAAAAATATATTTGTGTAAACACTCTATATGTGTCTCTTGATGCATACAGTAGGTATTTCAAGAAAACACTTTTATACTCCATATCACATCGCTGTCTTGATTTCACCCAATACAATTCCAGCAGTTGCTGATAATGTGTTTTCCACAGATCAGCATTTCACAGGATGCATGTCTTGCAGGTCTTTTTCTTTTTTCGCAAGCCATAGCTGAGTCTGCTCTTTGTTGTTGTCAATGATCTCGGAAAAATCATTCACGCCGTCGTTCTACAGGCGAGCGTGTTGCTCACAAATTACGTATAGTCACATTTATAAGGCCAGTGCTACTCCACAAAAGAGAATGAAAAGGTTGCACCTGACTCTCACACACAAGACACATCAAGAGACAGCTAGATGGCGCCTTAGGTCTGTGACCCCACTAGGGCGGCTTTGAAACAAAAACATAAACCATATATGTATGTTGCATGAAAGTATGCATACAGTGTTGCCTAAAGTTGTTACAAGAATCTAGAAAACTTATTTTTGTTTGGTAATTTGAAAATAGCATTGTTCTAAAATTGATAATTGTTAGATAATATAAATCTAGTATTGTTTAAACATTTAAACACAACACATGCTTGCAAATTCAGGTAGAACATTCTGTTGATTCATATTCCAATTTCCCATATTTCACCTGTGCATTTGGGAGACGTTTCATGTATGACGTATTGAAACTGATGTAGTATTAATATGTTCATACATGACCAAATATTGGTTACGAAATATAGAAGACTCGGATGATCTGTTCCTCACCCGCGTTAAGAAACTGGTATGATTTACTTATTGCATCGAACATAGGCATTGAACTAGAGATGAGTTAAAAGAATGCTATAGAATAAACAACAATTTATCCTTCATTCTGCAGATAGGACAGTATTGTTTTTAAAGAAACCCAATGATGCGTCCGCGCCTTTGCGATACTTATCAACATTGCAGTTGAAGAATTGATAGGTTTAGGATATGAAATTTTGGTTTACCATATTTTTTTCTACGGGCTTTTAAAACTAAACATATTATATTGTTTGTTTTATTACTTCTCTTCAAAGTAATAACTTTCTAGTTGTGTTAAAACTTTCTTAAGCCATACGTGTGTCCAGGACAATAACGTACAAAATTTTAAGATGCATCATATACAGGAATCATTGAAGGGACATACTGCTTAATTATATTATCATCTACATACAAAAAGTTACATCTCCGTCCCGTTGACTATATTTAATACTATTAAATGGCACATCTAGTCTTTGACAATAATTTGAGTTTAATGATCACATTTTTCATTGTGCAACCTGCCATTCCGATTTCCTACTACAGAAATACCATTGTGTCTCAAACCTGTTTGATCACTTTTTAGGGAACAAGAAATAAAGATATAAAGTCTATTTAAGAGTTACCATATCATATTAATTTTTCATTCTTAATTAAATACATATTGGAAGTTAAAATAATTCAGTGACTTATTTTATGCAGTTGTTGTATATGCATCTTGTGAGTACTAATACTTTTGCGTTTGTTTTCCATTAGTAATGCATATTAGTATGAAGCTAATTTTAATTCAAAGACATACATTCTCACCTCCACCTCTGTAACCAACCCCTCCTGAAAAAAATAAAATTATTTCAAAATTTGTGATACATTTTAAAAATAGTGCTAAGTACTTGCAAGATGTATGTTTATTCGTTAAAGATAAGACATTAATGTGTGCAGCAATGAGTATTAAACCACAAGTGTTACTTTTGTAAAACTAATATCATATAATAGAATGTACAGAAATTTGTTCTCGTTACTTCTAAGCCAAAGTATTTATAACGTATCTAAAATAATTCTAATTCTGCTGCTGCTACTAATAGTATACTATATATACTCAAGAAATATGCTACTAATAAATAAAACATGAATTTAAGTGTAAGTGTTGACTTGCCTAGCTGATGGCTTTTTGAAACTCATATGTTGATTTTCATTACAGTAATTTTGACATATTAAACCTTTATCAACAGCGAATAAGCTTATTTTAGAGGTAAATATTTATCGGAATAGCAGATTATGCAAGTAGTTAAATTCAGTTCATCTTGTTATTTTAACACACATTTTAATGAAGTAATTGATTTTCCACTACAAGTAAATGCAGAAAAGATATAGAAGATGCGTTTTTATTTTTATTAGGTGTAAGTGATATCCATGAAAATGTGTTTGGTTTCAATCCCTAAATTGTCTGAATTTTCGGTTATTCAGAAAGTAACTAAGGCTTTCTAAAGAATATCTCAGGAAAATGAATAATATCTAAAGGGAGGTTTTCCGACATTCTCCTATTGCTATGGAAAGCGAACATTACGTTTTTCTTTTAGAACTATGACATTGATATTATTAGTTCCTCCCAAAGGAGACAATAGTTTACATTTCTTCTACTATACATATGGTACTGTTATTTTGCACATCCTATAAATTACAAACGAATAAATACGCTAACACTGAATTTATATTCTAAAATAATGGGTTAATTTCATCATGTAACGTGAAACACGAACTCGTTTTCCTCATGAAAGTAATAGAATTTTTAAGCAAGCTATTCTTGATGACATAAACAAGCTTTTAATTGTTTCCATTCATCTCTACATAAAACTATTTTCAAACATAAACTGTGACGTACTGTCGTCACGGTCGTAGATGTCATCATGTGAACGCTAATAATTCTCTACCACTGAAACACTAAGAGCTTAATCCGTCTCGATTCGAATCTTGGTTTCAGAAATATTACGATAACACCGCTTCCACGATTTACTCTTGTTATCTAAGTAATAATTGCGAGTAACTTCTAGTATCGGATGCAACCGTCATTCTCTAGGTTTGAGGCGCATATAGTATAGTAAATCTGAGTCTCTCTCAAAGAAAAGTCTTATAAAGTCTCGAGTTCGACTCAGTGAAGGTCTCATATAACTCCGGGGAGAGGAAATATAATATAATACTCACATAGACATTATGGAAAATACATAATATTTGGAATGTAAGAGAGTCCTTAAATGGTATATTTCTGGATTTTAGTACTAATACGTTAGTTACATTTTGCTGGCTCCTTTTATAACATCTCAAATTGTAGACAAACATTAGTACTATAATTTCGTAAGAGAAATTGGCACAAATTCCAAAAAGAACTGGAAGCTATGCCATATTACTTCTCAATTTCCGCGTAGGGTTAGAGTAATTGCCGTTGCGAAAAAAACGAGTGCGGATGAATACAAATATCCGCTCCATCTATTCTCATTGGAGTTTATACGAAACTCTGAAAAGTATAATACTTTCCACTAGTAATGAAGTGTTTTTTTTACATATAATCAATACATATATGTCACTGCACTGAACACCAATCACTATTGCGAAATTAATCTCATTATATTGGGCAGTTTACTCCTTTTTATGAACAGGTTGTCAATGTGTAGGTGGAAAAGCAGTGCTACCAAATTACTTACAAAACTTGAATTGACGGGAGTCGATGTTTTTTAAAGAAAATAAGGAGACGAACTGATTTGGGAGTAAGAACAAACTACGTTGATACAGGTAAAGTTATTCTTGCACAAGAGTTTTTTTTTTTTTTGATGCTATGAGCCCACTCACAAAACATGGATACTACTAGAAATCGCATTAAACGTCATTTCTGTATTAATAAAAGGAACACATTTTCGAAGTAAGAAACTGTGATTCGATCATGCAAGACTTACTTGAGTAGGAAAGCTAGTGAGATGCACAATATGTGGAATTAAACCAGTAATTTGTCCTACAGTTGACATTGCTTCTGTAGTAGTTGGAAATATGTGGTATCATCGTTTTCTTAAAAGCTATCATTTTCCCAATACTGATTCCATTGAAGACTATAACTTTATGTAATCACATAATTTAATAACACCTATAAAGTTGTTCTAGTGCATTCATAATATATTAAGAAATGTACAAAGATAGTTGCAATGTAACTTATTTGTTTCACTAGATATATTCTTAGCTCGAAATAGCTGATGATCCATAGGACCAATACCAAATGTTATTTGAATCTTTAAATAGCTTGAATTATGAAGTATTCAGTGTACATTAGGGAGGGGCGAACTTCAAAAAATGTAAACAGAAGCTTTTGTCTCTAGTTCTAAAAGTTGATACAGGTAAAGATAATTTCGTATATAAAATTTCAGATTTTTATCTTTTGATTTAAGGGTCCCAACTTTGAGTTAACAATGTAGCTATTATTGACATATGATAAAAAGTAGTTTTTTCCTGTTCAGTAGATTTGTTGTTCTAAAACATACGTTAATTTTTTTTTTATAAAGAAGCATTACTTAATTATCTGCTTTCAGAAACACATGCTTAGTTTCCAAATTTCCTTCTTGATTCCTCGGATAAAGCAATCATTCCATGTCTGCCTTTATGACCAAAAAAAAAAAAAAAAATGTGGAAAGCCTGGAAACTTGTTTTACGACTCGTTCAACTGCTTGTGAATGGCATTGAATTCCTGTAAATTCCAGTGGTCTTATTTCAATCTTTGCAAGCAATTCTTTATCTGACATTGAGTTTACAAGTGGAGGTGGCGTTGTGACGGATGCATCCCAATCAATCATCTTGTAGTAGTTTTCTGCTTCGAGATGAATAATAATATTTGATTTACAAAATTTTCTCACTCCAGCTTGATTGGTCATTCTTGAAACAAAAATCTTGTTTACTGCATATTTTCTTACTTCAATGTCTGGATCTGCAAGAGCTGCAAGAAAAATATTTTCACTGTGGGCAGAATAACAATTTAACTTTAGAGATCTTATTGCAACTTCCTTCATCTCACTATTGGGTAAATTTCTAACTTTCTCCAAAATAAAATAGAAGTTACGTGATGCATCACTGCAGTTGGAATGGGTTTTTATCTTGAACCAACTTGGAACATACACTCTAACGATGTAGGTTACAAGCTGCAATAGGTTTTTGGATGGATTTCTTGTGTTCATGAACAAACTAGGGGTTCGATTGGCGAGCGTCAACAACCTGGCGTGATTAAGGGTACCTGGAGAAGCAGTTTGTAAAAATTTTATAACAGCAGCATCAGCGTTGTCATTTCCCTTTTGTACTGCGATGCAAGCCTTCAGCAAATACTTTTGATAAAATCTTTTGTGATATTCACACAAAATTCCAGGACATTTCCAGTGACGGGCTGGAAATCAACTATTGGAACATCCCGTGGATCAAAACTTAACGTCTTTCCGATATGCCCCGAAAATCCCTTTGGACTAGTTGTTTTGCCATCAATATATTAAAAAAAATCTCTTAGTGGAAGCTCATACAGATGCAATAAACAAATGAGCCACTGTAAAAGTCGATTTAAAGCTGTTTCTAGTCGACGTATAATTTCAAAATGTTCGCCGATGTTTGTATTTGTTCCATCACATACCACAACACGCAAAGTAGCTGTCGAATCCGTGTCACGTATAACAGGGAGTATTTGATTTGAAATATCTTCTGCTTTGTCACTTTGTGGAGCAATATGATCCACGTATTGCTCACTAGGATATGCAATAATAACGTAGTGATCCTCCTTCTTTGTTAGTTGTCCTCCATCTGGTCCAAATAGTCTGGTTTTATATATGCGCCCATCAAAAGAAACACAAATTAGCCTGCGCAAGTCAAATGAACGAGATTCTGCTCCCTTGTCTCTCCAATAAATTCGCTGTCTCCACAACTTTGTTGGTTCTAATATATTTTCTGGTTTATCCAGTTTCAGGTCTTTCAGGCATGCATTAATTAATTTGCAAGCATCTCGGTTACTAACGCCAATCCTTTCCATCATTTGGCTTAAGTTTGGGTACTGGTGCCTATTTTGTGCTGGCCGTTTTTTGGAATCTGTGTCTTCAGAGTCGGATGTGTTTGCTTCATAAGGTGATTCATCTTCCAAGGCCACACCACTTGCTTCATTTTTTTCCATAAAGTTCAACTGACAGGCACTAGTTTTAGTCGTAGTTAGGCTTTGCAAATGTCTTTTCCTAAACCGTCCTTCCTAATGGTCCTAATGATCCTAATGGTCCTTCCTCTCTGCTTTTTTCTGAAGTGAACTCGAAACAATCTTGTCAATCGAACCGATTACCATGTTCCGACTCGAAGTCTGATCTACCCAGAAATTCCGCTCAATTTGTGGTACTTTTATGACGCATTTACACAACTGTCTGTCCATTATTTTGTTTCTAACATACTTGCAAGTACAGATATCAAATACTTGTTTGAAATTACTGAAGTCCGCTTTGAATGTAAGTGATGTGCGCTTTGCTGGTGGATATTTTTGGAGCTGTTGAGCAAGTCGTATAAGGTTTGAAAGTTTGCCCAAAACGCTGGAATATCCAATGACTGGAATGCTAGCTTTGTTCCAGATACTGACAAGATCTTTCACCACATAGTTTAAAATGCCTCTCGTAAAAGGTGTTTCTTTCCCCTCTTCAGGTAGCATTTCTCTGTACAACAGGTAGCATTTGACTACTTCTTCTTTCGTCGGGAGTTGTCTTCCAGAAAATACTTCAGGCTGACCAAATAAAGAATGGTGAGACTCTGATCGAGTCAGTGGTCCTCTCGAAGATGAAGACATACTCACTGTTAGTTTGCTATACTGAAATACATACAATTTCACAAAATCGTTGTAGTCGGTGTGGAAAATTTAAAACTAAGTATGAATGTAATAGAGTAAGAGATATACTTCAGATTCACACCCACTACGGATGAGAAGTCCGTTTTTTCTGAGGTGGTTCACCCTCTTAGATATTTGATGATAGCGTGTTGTATTCCCACTCAGAGTGAGAACCCGTTTTTTAATGAGGCGGGTGTCCTCAAATCGAAAGTATAGATGATTATTAAATTGTTCTGGTCCCATTAAAAGTGAGAACCCGTTTATTAATGAAGCAGGTGTCCTCAAATCGAAAGTATGGACGATTATTAAATTGTTCTGCTCCCACTAAAAGTGAAAACCCGTTTTTTAATAATGCGGGTGTCCTCAAATTGAAAGTATAGATGATTATTTAATAGTTCTGCTCCTATTAAAAGTGAGAACCCGTTTATTAATGAGGCGGGTGTCCTCAAATCGAAAGTATAGAAGATTATTTTTTTTGTTCGTCGTCCCGTTTAAAGGGTTGTGCCCTTTCTTCGGGTAAGTGTTGTACTGTAGATCAAGTGTCTCTATGGAAATGTAGGTGGTCTAAGGGTTGCCAGGTTTATTATTTCTTTATTCATCACATTAATATGAAACATACATGGATTGAAATGGTTCTAGGAGAGAAAAAATATATATATATATATATATAACACAAACACTAATAGGTTAATGGTTAGAAGAGAATATTGGCAGTTATTATTACATAAACACAAAATATGAGAAGAAAAGAAATTTCAGGGCTGCAGTAATAAAATGAACAACTGTAATGAATGGATAAAAATGCACTGCTTTGGACGTCACATCACAAGGTTATGTTAGTTCAGACGAATGAAGTTATCTTCTGTTCCTGGGGCGATTCAGGAACTGATGAAGACGAAGGAGGCCCTTGTTAATAGGTATTACTGTGCATATGATGGATAGATATGAGATGAAAGTTCATGCGGTCGGTAGATTGTATAGATTTTGGGTCCAATATGTCATCATCTAACTGTAAATGATATAATGTCATGAAGTGTTGGAGAGGGGTGTCAATGAATGTTGGTGGTGCATCGTTGTCACGGTCGTAGCGGAGTATATCAAGTATCATAGGATGGGGCTGTGCTATACGTTTGCTGATGTAACGTATACGTAGTTGTTCGAGGTGCGTTAATAATGGCGGAAAATCTATCATCTCATAAAGTAAACGTGTTGGATGAGGTAGGCTTATGCGGTATGCTAGGCGTATAGCATGGCGTTCTAGTATAGCAAGTTTTTGATAGAATTTTAGGGGCGCAGATGCCCAGGCTGTATGTCCATAGGTTAATGTATTCCGCATGAAGGTTTTATATGTATTGAGAACGGTATGTGCCCTTAATCCCCAGGTTGTGCCCACTAATCGTTTGAGAAGATTAAGTCGATTTTGCGCTTGACCTATGAGTTTGGTGAGATGTGGAGTCCAGGTAAGATGAGTGTCAAAAATGACACCGAGATACGTAATACTACTTGAAACTGGAATAGGCGTAAGATCAACCTGAAGGCGAAGTAGATTCGGGTTTCTATGTACTCGTGAACGGCGTCGACGTGGTAAGAAAACTATGGTTTGTGTTTTGGAAGAGCTAATATTTAACTTCCAAACATGACACCATCGCACAAATGCATCAATGGCTACTTGCATGGTTTTATTGAGAGATTGTACGGTGCGGCCAGTTGTGAAAAAAGCAGTGTCATCAGCAAACTGAAATATTGTGGTGTTATTAGGAATGACAAAATCAGCGACGTACAGTAAGTATAATAAAGGAGACAATGATGAGCCTTGTAGTACACCAGATAGCAGCAAGATAGGATGTGAGAGCGTTCCATTAATTGAGACATAAGCTAATCGTCCTATGAAGAAGGAGTGTATGAAGCGGATGTACGAAGTTGGCAGAAGATAGTTACGAAGTTTATATAGTAAGCCAGGGTGCCAAACTTTGTCAAAAGCCTTTTCCAAATCAAAAGTAACAAGGCAAGAAGGAAAACCTGTATTATATTGATTGTAAATAGCTGTGGTGAGACGGAATAATTGATCTTGAGTACTAAAATTTGGCCGGAATCCAGCTTGGTGTATTGGAAGAAGGTTATGTGAGTGAAGATGGTCGTGCATGCGACGGACAAGGATTCTTTCCAAGATTTTGCATAGGCAACTAGTGAGGTGAATAGAACGATATGATGTGACTTCTGATGGAGGTTCCTTTGGTTTAGGAAAAAGAAGCACTTTTGAGTATTTCTATAGATGATTATTTTTTTTTTTTTTTTTTGTCCGTCGTCCCGCTAAAGGGTTTTGCCCTTTCTTCGGGTAAGTGCTTTATATAAAATGTAGTTTCCAGTTTAATGTGGTCGGTCTAAGAGGTGCACAAGTAAATAATATTTATTTATTCATTTATTAAATACATATACACAGAGAGGGGATGGAAGGGTGACAATAACATCTAATGAAGTACAAGCATACTATAAGCATGAGATAGCAATATTATAGAAAATAATACGTTTATTACCATGTAGTGCGGAGTGAAGACGAGTGGAAAACAGGAATGAATATGGTACAGGAGGCAATATGGAGAGAGTAGATGAAGATGAAATGAAGTGCTCTGAACGCCACATCACAAGGTATTTGTTAGTACAGACGAATGCAAGTTATCTTCTGTTCCTGGGGCGATTCAGGAACTGATGGAGACAGAGGAAGCCCATGTTAATAGGTAGTTACGGTGCGTATGATGGATATATGAATGATGAAAGCTCACGTGGTTCGTAGATGTGAAAGATTTCGGGATCAACTACAGCATCATCGAGTTGCAAATGATAAAGAGTCATGAAGTGCTGTAGGGGAGTATCAACGTAAGCTGAGGGTGCGTCGTGATCCCGATCGTACCGTAGGATATCCAGTAACATGGGATGCTGCTGGTCAATTCGCTTGCAAACGTACCGAGTACGAAGCTGTTCGAGATGGTGCAATAAAGGTGGAAAGTCAATCAGCTCGTAAAGTAACCGTGTCGGATGCGGTAATCTGATGCGATGTGCTAGGCGTAGAGCATGGCGCTCTAGGATAGCCAACTTCTGATAGAATTTTGGCGGTGCAGATGTCCAGGCAGTGTGACCGTATGTTAATGTACTGCGCATAAATGCTTTATATGTATGAAGTACTGTTAACGGTTTTAAACCCCAGGTTGTACCAACTAGGCGCTTGAGGAGGTTGAGCCGATTTTGCGCTTGGCGTATGATCTTGGTGAGATGTGGGGTCCAAGTAAGTTTGGAGTCAAATATGACACCAAGATAAGTAAGAGTATTTGACGGTACAACAGGTGTATGGTCTACTTGGAGGTTTAATCGACTTGGATTCCTGTAGATACGTGAACGGCGTTTACGTGGCAGGAAAACAATAGCCTGAGTTTTGGTAGAATTAATACTTAATCGCCATACATTACACCAGTCAACGAATGCATCAATTGCCGTTTGCATAGTTTTACTGATGGATTGTACTGTGCGGGCTGTCGTAAAAAAGGCGGTGTCGTCAGCAAACTGAAATATGCTGATGTTGTTTGGAACCACAAGGTCGGCAACATACAGTAGGTATAATAAAGGAGACAGTGACGAGCCTTGAGGAACGCCAGATTGGATGAAGATCGGATGAGAAAGTGTTCCGTTAATAGAAATATATGCTAGTCGCCCTAGTAAGAAAGAATGGATGAATCTGATATAAGAGGATGGTAAAAAATAGTTATGGAGTTTGTATAGTAAACCAGGGTGCCAAACTTTGTCGAAAGCTTTTTCTAGATCAAAGGCTACCAGACAAGAAGGAAAACCTGTGTTGTATTGATCATAAACAGCCGTAGATAGTCGTAATAACTGATCCATTGTACTAAAATGAGGTCGAAAACCGGCGTGATGAATAGGAAGTAGATTATGAGTTGTAAGATGAGCGTGCAAGCGGCGGACTAGAATGCGTTCTAATATTTTGCAAAGGCAACTGGTGAGATGAATAGGGCGATAGGACTGTACGTCAGTTGAAGGTTTGTTAGGTTTGGGAAATAGAAGAACCTTCGAGTATTTCCAGTCGATTGGAAAAAATCCAGTTCGCAGGATGAAAGTATATATGGCGCTGAGAAAAAGTAGAAAAGCAGGTGATGCTTGCCTGATGAGAACATAGGTAACAGAATCAAAGCCTGGTGCAGTGTTTCGTTTACGGAGCAATGTTTGGCGAATATCATCTGGTTGGATCGGAGTGGTAAGTTGATTATTGGGCTCTAAAGAGTGGCTGATAGATGGGCGCAGAGAAGCAGATGTTGGATCTGTACGTCGGTTTATTGAATTTTGTAGGCGCTGCGGTGTATGCCAACCAGGAAGAGGTGTAAAAATATCTTGAAAAAATGTAGCAAACGTATTCGCTTTATCCATATCAGTGATCACTGCCTGATTATTGTGAACAATGGGGTATGGTGTGCGGGAGACTGTACCGGTGAGTTGATGGAATTTACGCCAATATTTACTGGGGTGTGATTCACTTGCAAGTGTGTTGCAAGTTTGAATCCAATGGCGTTTCTTATAGGCAACAATATAATTGTGCGTAATTCTAAGGTATTGGCGATGAAGTCTAAGCGCTTCAAGGTTACCCGTAGCGAGATACTCACGATGTGCTCGGCGAGAAGCGGATATGAAAGGTAAATAGTGCGGAGGCAATTTTGGTTTATGTAATTGTACTTCTGCTGTTGGAATGGAACGGCGTGCTGCATCTTGAATAGATTCAGTAAGAGCGGCTATTGTGTGATCAAGATCACATTGTGTAGTTGGCATGAGTAGTGTATTAATAGCATTGTCCAAATCAGAGCGATATTGCTCCCAATTAGCTCGTTTGTTCACAGAATACTTTCTGTGGAGGTAGCTTAGGTTGAGAGCGAGGAGAGCAGTGAAGTGCAAGTTTGATAGGTACATGATCACTACCTATAGAATCGAGCACATCGATATGGATACTCTGCGAGAGAGATGTTGATGTGATGACAACATCAGGAGTAGTATTGCTGACAGGGCGTGTAGGTTTCGGTAAAACATGGAACTCGGCAACTGTTTCAGTCTGAAGAAAGTAGAGAAAATTAGTTTTATCTCGCTGTGACCGGCTATGAATGTTTAGATCTGCCATGATAATGTAATGCCTAAAGGTAGAATCGATATATCGAAAGAAGTCATAGTTGATTGCTTTGCCTGGACGAAAGTATATGGTGACGAAGGTGACAGTTCGGCCTCGAAAATAAATAGTCATGACATTATGCTCAGGAAGATGGTGTGTGAGCTGAAATGGAACAGTAACTGCTCGATAAGGAAGACGTTGGCTAACACCTATAGCTGTACCTCCGTAGACTCTGGGGCCAGATGGAGCATCATGTCGGAGAAGATGATATTTCGGAAAATAGCAGGAAAGATGTGGTGCGAGGTAAGTTTCGTTAAGTGCAAAGGCTGCTATGTTTTCTTCTTGCAGAAGTTGTGTGAATAGCACGTGATGGGTTAAGACTGATCGAATGTTCAGAAAAAGTAAATTATAAGCCATACTGATACGTAGTATACAAGTGTATGTAGAAGCACCCATATTAAACATAGACTTCGATTGGCTGAATTTGAAAGTGAACTGTAGGTCCGGAATAGGTAGCATGAAGTTGTAAGTTAAACAGTAATTTGGCTGCATACATGATCTGATTCAGGATGTGGTTGCGATCAAAAGGATGGATATTTTGTAAAGATATAGTAAGGAAGCGCAATAGATCTTCAACAGTTATTGGGTGGCGTAGCGAATTTGCTGGTGGTGTTGGAGTGTCAACGGAACGTATCGGTACAACAAGTTCTGGCTTAGCTGGATCGGGTTTAGGCTTAGCTTTGCACTTGTAGCTATAAGTGGGATGTCTTTCAGAACATCGGTCACAGTGTGGTGGTTCCTTAAGATTAGGGCAGCTTTTTGTCGGATGTTCCAGTGAACAATAGCCACATTTGATGGTATTCGGACACTCAGATGTCGGATGAGAATTATATTGTTGGCATTTCTCGCATCTAACCGGCAGAGGTGCTGGTGTGCGAGATGGTTCCACTTTGTAACGACGCCGGTATATATATGCACCGTGTAGAAGAAGTTGGTCGATCAACTGTTGTTGATCAGTAAGAACGCGAACTAGGTATGTTGGACCCTGGTTGTTCTTGATACGTATGCACCGCTTGACAGGGAGTCCTTCTTGATGTAATTCAGAGTAGATTTCCTCATCGGTGAAGTCGGGTTCTACGCCACGAATGACCACCGATAACATTGGAGGACGTCGTGGTGGTGGTGGTGTCTTTCGTCCGCTCGAGCTTAAAGTAGATATTTTTGCTTTCAACCCAAAAATTTCGAAAGTCGCTTTGTTGCGGACGTGAGTGGCGAAGTTTGGATTGGTCGATTTCAGGATTATACCCCGACGAGTCTTGATGATTTCTCTTATTTCTGGACGAGGAACGTATTTTACAAGTTGCTGAAAGACAGCGCGCACTGTGTCGTATTTCGGATCATAATCAGTTAACAAGAAGTTATAAATGGTTTCTTGATTAAACATGATTTGATTTTCAGTGGAAGTGGATGTCCAATCCATATTAGTGCTAGGATGATTAGCAGCAGTAGGATCTGCGATGGGTGTGAGACGTTGTTTCTTTGGATCCAATGTTTGCTCGCCATCAGAAAGAGATCTCGAACGAATTCTTTGTCCGTTAGCTACACAGGTTGCATAAGATGTTGGAACACTGGTGGTAGCTTGTACTACACGCGTAGTGCCAGTAACAATACGCGGTTGCGTTTTTTGCCGACCATTTGGCCCGATATTTAATGGAGATGTCTGAACCAGATTAGACTGTCCGGAAGTATTGCCTGAGTCCGCCATAAAGATGAAGAGTACTAGGGCCGAAGCCCAAACAGAGATGAAAGAAGATGAAAAGATGATTAGATGAAGTTCAAAAAATCAAGGAACCCTTCGAAAGCGAGAACTTTCGTCAATCCCCTAAGTGTAGTATTTGTGTTATGCTCACAGGTACGTATTACAATACCTGGTCCTCGCTGACACAATAACAGACACAAGAGAGGCTAGGTTTCTTGGTAAGGTATGATAGATGATTATTAAATTGTTCTGCTCCAACTAAAAGTTAGAATCATCTTGTTGCAAGTTTTAGGTTAAAACTGCGTTAATTGCATCGAACAAACATTTATTTTAAGCAAAACAAGAGACAAATGAAAATATGTATAAACTATAATTAAAATATGTGGTAAAGAAATTCTGCAACTACAAGCAAAACTTTTTGTTTTACAAAAACACACTGACATTTGTGGTGCCATCTAGCGAGAAATTGAAAAGTTACAAAAGAATAAAATTACTGAATGAAATTCCTGTTTTGACGAGTAGAGGTGTGATTTTTTTATAAATCAGACTGAAAGTGTGCTTAGCACATGCAAGAGCAGCGATCTTCATTAAATTTGCATCAATTATTTTTTGCCTCGCCCTAGTGTGCATTTATCTAAAATTAAATACAAACCAATGCTTTGCATATATATAGTATTATACACGAAACAACCGACCGATTTATATTTGTGCAAAAATTTATTTTAAGTTGTCTTAGGTGATAAAATATGCGATACGTTATACCATTTTAAGATAGTTATACATGTCATATACATTAAAATCGACGGCTGTAATATATCATGTTTTCAAGAAAACTTGGTACAACAACTTACTACCTTATTAAACGTATTTTAATGAATATCGAAATGAACTTAATTGTTCACAATAAAGTGAAAACTTTGAAAATAGTCTTCTAACAACTGTAAGTCCTTCTTACTCAATTGGGAGCGAATATTATAATTTTAGTCGAAATTCAGTATGTAGTTATGTCCTAGTATACGAGAGATTCTAATTGGTATTAGCAATGCTAATTCATAGTTCAAAATATTTATGAAGATTATTCTATTTGCTTTTGTGGCAATGCATCTTAAATTACACTCAATTTCAGATTCCTTTTCCTTCACATATAACAAATGAATGAAGAAATAGTTTAACTGTGTATTTGCCTCCCATACATCTGCGCCTGCAAACACTCCTTTATTATAGATAAAACATGCTTTTGGTTATCATATGCAAGATAATTTATGTATTATGTATTTTGTATGGTCTTAGTTGCGGCATAGTGAGTACGTAGAAGATATATTTATTTATATTATACTATTGCATATGACATTAATTTACATCTTTTGTTGTTTTCTGATAGTCGATAAGTTCATGAAATAAAGCTAAATTTTGAATGAATGTCCATATATGAAAGTGAACTCTTTTTCGGTTAGTAAATTTATTTCTTGAGGTATAAATTCGTTCGAAAAGTCAGATTATAACTGTACACAAGGTAAGCTCATATTGTGTTTCCAAGATACGATTTAAATAATAACCGATTTTAAGCACTATTTCAGTAAATATCTGCTTTTATTTTTATGTGTATATTCATCTCTATTAGTAACACAAAAATGTTTAATTGTTAAAAGATTTTCGAGAAGATTTCTTTTTAAATTTATGCTAAGTCGCAAAAATATATGTTGTCTGTGGGAACTAGTAAGTACCTTAGTCTTGTAATGTTGAAGTAGAGCAAAGATAAGAAGATGAATTCTTTCCGTCGTGAGACACATTGGACTGTAACATTACTCAAAGGTCATAAAACGCATTACATATGGGCATTTTGAGAGACTTTTCAATGTATACAATTGTTAGTACTTAGTAGTTTGGAATATATTGAAGCGATTTTACCCCGAAAGAATTTTAAAATATCACACAATTAAATTTCTTTGCCATTTCGTACTTATCAAAACATCGTGTACTCTTTTTTAATACTTAACAGTGAGAAATACTTAAACTAAAACTGGTACGTGATAAAGGGTAATTGAAAACCTAAGAAAATAGGTTATTAAGTGATGCCATTTGACCCCAAGTATGATATCATCCTCATCTTACGCCACATTCTATGAACATCTTCTTGGATTATTCTATTACTTTGTATACATGTCCGTTGGTAAGAAACTTGGTGATCGAGTAATACTATTTCACCTCAACTCTGATTTCACCTACATCATACCCTTAGGTTTGGGTATTTCTCTTAGATTTATAAATTATACTTGCAAAAAAATAATAATAATATATGCACAGAGTTATTTTGGTGTCACTAAATAAACAAAAGTATATGATCAGAAAACAATTATTTTGTCTCTGTTAAACACTCAAATTGTTATATTTTATTTCGCAGGATTTTTGACTCCATACAATAGTTTTGAATATTAAAATGTTTTAAATTTAGCTCCGTATCATGTTTTTAGATAAAAGGAACAATTCACATAACAATGGCTTTATTTATGCATTACTTTGGTGATGCAGTTTTATGCAACTTCCATACGTTTAAAATTGTTGCTAAAAATATCGCTTATGTTTTCGAAGTGCATACTGTTTACTTTGGGTCTTGTGAAACATAATATAATTAATAGTTTATGTTGGTATTGACGAAACTGATTTCCGGCTGTTGTAAAAGCCATATCAACGTAGCACTTGGAATTATAAGACCAAATTTATGGAAATGGCTGCAGATCGGTCAGATAAAATGTTAGTTTATTTCGTATATTCTGCAATATTATTTTAAATTTCCTGAACTTAGGAAATAATCTTCATATTAGATAACAATAGTTATACTGCCTCTTGAGAATTATTTGTTCACTCTTTCAAATTTCTAATTTTGTTTACTGCGTTTCATAACATCATGCTCGCACGAAGGAAAATTCGTAAGATACAAGTTGATATTTCTTTAAGTCTATAATTTGTACACTTTTTGATTGAATTGTTTCGGAAAACAGACTTTATAGGTTAGGAATAAGCATGTTCTGTTGCTTTAGTCAAAATATCCAGTGCCCCCAGTATCAACAATGTTATGCAAGACCATGTAGTACGAATGCAATTTCGGTTACATTTAAATGTTTTTCAACATTCGTATTGATAGTGCTATTTCGAAAACAATTCCATTAGTCGACGAAGCTATTATCGGTACTCCATATTTTAGAAATCATCGTTTAAAAGTTTGTATTGTTGGAGGCCTGTGCATGAAATATTTTCTTGTGCTAAATTGCATTTCTTAGTCATCTGATAAATGCCAGCTCCTATTATTTCATCTCTTCGAAAATCACGATAACGTTACTGAGATTGAATGGGTTAATCTGGAACTTTTCTTCTTCTAAACCTTTTTCCCAGTTAGTTAGAATCGGGTTTTTGTATTGACATCCTTCAACGGACAACATACTGCATTGTATCGTTCTTTACAAAGTCTCCCGACCTCGTCTTTGGCCATCCTCTGGCCCGTTTCTCATCGTATTCTATATCATTTACTCACTAAACGGTGTGTTCCCAAAGTATTTCCTTTATATGCTCAACCTCTGAATCTATTTTCTTCCAGTATTTCTCTACTGGTCTGACTTTTGATGTTTTTCGGATCACATCTTTCTTATTTTCGTTCTCCGCATTACTCTACGCATTCATCTATGCAACGAGCAACTTCTTACCCTCTCTCTGATTTGTAGTAAAACATTCTGCTCTTCTAATATGCCAGGTCTAACTTTTATTTAATAAACTTTTACTTTAAGACGTGTTGGTATCTCAAGGTCTTACATTACTCCAGCTGCTGCTTTTCATTTCTACCAACCGATATTAATTCCACTGTTTATATCTTCTTTTGTTCCTGCATTTTTCTGTGGTTTAGTTCCAAGTATTTGAATTTCCTCCTAGTTTCTTCTTTTTCATCCAGTTACATACTTGTTTTTCTATTATATTTTCTCTGAAACTATCATGTAAATATTATTCCTTCGTTTAACTATTCTACATCCTTTGCTCTGCAATGGTTCTATTGAAACATCTACTTTCTCTTGTAGTGTTGCCATGGTCATACTCACGAGGACGATATTATCCGCAGAAAGTACATCCTAAGGTCCGAATTCTTGAATTTCTTTCCTACGTTCTTCCATTAAATTAGATGGAAAAGCTATGGGATGAGACTGCATACTGGACAAAGACTTGATGCTGAATAGACGATATCGTAGATAAATACGACTACAGAATTCTTTCTACATGATTCCGATAGCCATTATCTGTGTTCTTTATTGATACGGTAGTGACAGAAGCATGCTACTTGCATAGAGAATACAGATGACTGAAGTTAACCTTCATGATCAACTTAAGAAAAATTAACTTAAAATATTTTCAATAATGTTCACAGAAAAGAGAAAACGCAAAAGAAGCAGTGAATAGGTATCAAACATCTTACTTATCTACAACAGACTATACCTAATGCTACTACTAAAAATGAAAGACGCTATGCAATGTCATTTGTAGGCAACAAAGAAGTGCTAGAATTGTTGCTTTCCTATGTGATATGGGCATTAATTTTCATGTCGGTAATTAGGAAAGTATGAGGTGTACAGTTCGAAACACGATATGATTTTTGTAATATCTTTAAAACAAAAACTCATAAATACAATATATATTATAAGCTTCATTCGTTTGCAATACGTTTGCGCTATACCAGTAATTTTATTTATCATTGCATGTTTTTCTAAAGTAAAGTTACGTTTGCTACATATACTTGGATTTTAAGAAAATTTTGAATGTAATGTTGCGGTATCTACCTGATGGTGCGTTGATTGCTAGAGTATAGTACTAATTTAAATCCCAATGTATGATTGGTGTTAATAAACAATACAATGGATTTCATTGTGATTTACATATTTAATGCAGAGAAAATATATTTAAGAAAAAAATGTTTTGGTACTAATGGGTTAACATTTCTATATGCTTTATTGACTGACTTGACTGTATATAAGTGTATTAAGTATTTGCTTTACTGAAAATCGTATATGAATAAGGCGACATTTAGTTTGAGTTATTTGACAATTAATAGTATTTAATAAAATATTATACAGCAAAACACACAATTCACAATTTACACGTGTAGGTCGGTTGAAAAGCCGTGTTACTCAAAAAATAAAAATAACTGACTTTACAGGAAGATTTTGAAAGTACTAGATAAAAAAGTATTTCCGCTATTAAAATGATTCTAATTAAAACTGCTATAATTATGACAAAGTTTGTAATGTCAATCTATCTTTAAATAGTGATTATTTTACTTAGACCCTCTGTTATAAATAAACTTATTCTGTGTCATTTTCAGGAATCTTAAGCTTTGTTTTATTTATTGGTATAAATTTTGTTTTTCAGAGGAAACGAATAGTGGTGATTCTATGTTATTTTGAAGTTTATTTTCTTCTGCATGTATAGGAAATTACAAAAATCAGGAAAAAAGTCAATGTGATATTATTCTTTACACTTATGACTCATTTCTTACTTTTAACGAAAACTACCATCTCATCTTGTTCACATAAATACAATTACATAAAATAGCGAAATATTCAGTAGAAAGAGTAAAGAAGATTTAATTTTATTAAGGTCAAATGATTCCCAAAGAAAGTTCTCAAACGTAAAGTGGAACAAAAGTTGGATTAAACTTAAATAATTTCTAAGCACTAAGTGGAAGTACAGAATTAAATGAAACAAAATTATTAGCACACATGGATTACAAGAACAGAAGTGGTATACAAACTGTAGAAGTTTTAAACTGAAAGCGAAGAATAGATGGTTCATGGCAATTACTAGTAAGTAGATAGATGAAATCTTAAAGGCAATAAAATTCCAAATACGACAAACAATAGTAGATATTAATTTAATTAGTTTGGCAGCATGATCGAATAGTGTCTGTAGAAATATTACAGTGCATGCTGATGCAGAAATATATGCACTATTTAGTGTAATTCACCTTTTTTTACCCGATGTATGTATTTCTCTTTCCTTAAGGGAAATGAAAATTTATTTTTACAGAAGCTAATAAGGTATACTTGAAGAAATAACTTGAAATTTAAAACATTCTGAATGGAAACTTTTCATCATTATTCACAAATCAAAGGTATATAAAATTGTCCCTTATCACCCTAGATGTACAATACTAGAAAGATCTACAGGGAGAATAAACTGCGCTTTAAAAGCTTTATTGCTTCCCCTTTTGGTAATAAGTTTAACATCCACTGTTTTGATGTTCGTCTACTTCACATATTTGTTTCAATTAAGAATATGTTAGCCATTATCCAGGTTTACGAAATCTTTTAACATAAATCACATAGCTTTCCTAATGTTTCCATTAGCAGGAAGTCAAATATGTTAATAGATATGATAATACCGTAATTCTATTATTACTTTGAAGTTTGCCGACTCCTTGCAGAATGCTGCTCTACATGAATCTTCCACCTATTGCTTAATTTACGGTCCTACAGAAACATCTCTAAATTCTGTCTTTCAGCACTAAATACGAGTATTTTAATATAGTAATGGCGAATTTACACAATTGGAAAAATCGGATAATCATATGAAACTTCTACTTAATGCAAGACCTCACTGATAAATATTATTAAAGTGATGCGTTTAATAAAGCCGAGGAGTCTAGTATATACTATATTATTCGAATTTAGAATTACTGTTGTAGCTTGTAAAATGTAGTCATCATTATACAATATATAAAAATCATAAAAAGGTTTTTATTATTATAATTTCAGTATAATGAAAAATCGTATAGTAAACTAACTCTATGTGAACATTTTATAATTAAACTACCAGTATATATATATATATATATATATATATATATATATATATATATATATATATATATATATACATCTAAAGGTTCAAAAATGATCAAATCTTCAAATCTTCATGTTCAGTTCTCACCTCGTCTATTAAATTGTGGATTGAAACCTGCAAAATAATAATATTAATTTCACAAATTACTGACAATCATTTCAGATCCTTTGTATAGTACAGACATAAGAAAATGTTTGAATCATACAGCATTAAACTTCAAAGCTAATAAAAATAATTTAAGTAATTTAAATAAATATTAAATTTTATGATAATTATTATTTCGTAACATTCAATAAGTTGTTAATACTTACTATGTTGCTTACTGCATATCTCTGTCATTACTATCAAGTATTTACAAAAGGTATTTCTTGCAGATTTGGATTCATAGTTTCTTGTTTGTCCTTACGTTGCTAATGCTTTAATACATTATTTTGCACCCTATCAACAATATCAAACTAAATAGTTAGCTTACCAATTAAATACTCGAAAGTTATGAAGATGTTTACCTATACTGTTAGCAAAGTTGAAAGAAGTAAGTCTTTCTGATAAGAAGAATAAAATAAATAGTGATTACCGAGCTGATTGTTAAAAGCATCAATGAATAGTAAGTGTTAAAGTAAGAAGAGTAAAATAACGGCATGCAATTTGCTGATAATTAATTCAGTGTCAGATGGAAGGATAACACTTCTACTATAATTATGAACTGAACCCAGAACTAATAAAATTCCATCATATCCAGCTTCAATATCAATCTTCGTTTCTAAATAATATTACAATGTATTGTTTTCTGATAATGCCTGAGTTTTGCAACAATATTTGGTTAGATATTTATCTCTTCATTCGAACAAACTTACTTTCAATGTACAATTTCTGATTTCAACACCGATCATCCTTAACACGAAAACAGTAACTAAGAACGCTAACAGTTTATTGAAACACGTTTAGCACTGCAAGCTTTTCTTCTATTTTTAACTTGTCTCTGCATTAGTAACGGCAATTAAAATTTACTACTTTTGATTTAATTATTGAATTGCAGTTATTTGAAGTCTACTGTTGTATCACAATTTCAGACGAATCTCGTTTGTTTGAAGATAATAATATTTCTTATATATATATATATATATATATATATATATATATATATATATATATATATATATATATATATATATATATATATATATATATATATATTCATTATTTAATTTTATTAATGTTATGATTGATAGTTGAAATACTTCTTGTAATATAAAATGATAATAAGAAATGTTTGATCTAGATTCATTCTTTTAAATTCACTTGTCGTTTTATAATTGCCGTCCGTATTCTGACATAAAATATGAAACCATAATAAAACATAAAACTAGCTTATGTAGTTGAATAAAATTGTTGACTTTCATCAAGCTCTAATATTCAAATATGTCATAAAATGATGATACAGTTCATATTGCAGTGTCTATTTTTTTCTTTGAGGGTGAAAAACCCTACGAAATTAGGAAGTTATTTTGGCAAAATAGCTTACTAAGCTACTTTTGCCAATCGGACATAATCCGTTCTTGACAATTATTCTCTAAGAGACAACTCTAAATATATTAAATAATAATACTTGGTATAGTGCAGGAATCATGTTTTAAATACCGATCACACATACCAATAGAATTCTAATAGACACGTTAATTGTTGTTACGAACATTTAAACAGAGAACCAACTGGAACCCAATTTTTTAAGAATAATACAAAAAGAAACAGACGTGAATACCACTTTTCGACAATACTCCTGATTTACCTCTATGTTAGGTACTTTTGTCGTATCAGAATGTTCTCTTCCTTCGAGGTGCCCTATTTCAACGAACACATTCCGCAATATCTCTCCTTGGATGAAATTATCTTTCATATTTAATATACAACTTGCACCAAATACATGATCTTATAGTCTTTTTATCCATATATTACGATAGGAACATCCATAATATAATATTAATGTCGAAAAATAATCATTTCGTAATATTTACATAGATTAGGACCAAATGAACGTATTCACGAATTTTAAACAAATTCTTGTAATAACTTGAACTAGATGTCCTTGAATGCAAAAATAAATAGCGCAAGAGAACATCAAATCGTACGACTACAGATGGATTTGTTATAAATTATATTTAAGCCCTCAAATCTGAAACGTTTGTTTGTATAAGCGATAAATATCTATTTGACAAACACGCCATTGATTATAAGTTTTAATTGCAACATAGTCTGTACTAGCACAGTTCTTCACTAACTAAAGAGAAGAGAATTTATTTAAATTCAAACAATAAAGAAGTATGAGCAACTTCATCGATAATAATTTTATTATCAACTAACACTGCTATTCATATTTAGTTATTGAAATTCATATAATTATAACGAGTCAAATGTGCTATGTAATTTTATTTTGACAAATATACTTTTACATTAAATGGATTTAAATGTCCAAAAATACTCAAAATGTAGTAAATTAGCACGGTAGTTGGAATACAAATGTGTAAACGTTTTCCATTTTCGGAAATGTGTATTACCGTTTAGTTACTTAAAAAATCATTTTCTGAAATATATTTTACTGAAAAAAGTATATATTCATTTGCCTTCTAAGGAAATAACTAGAATATAGTAATTCTTACCTCCAAGCCTGTAGTGCCCTGTACAAGAAAAATTGGTTTAACTCTGACAGAAAAAGAAATTAATTATTTATGAATAAAATACGTGCTCTCCTATCAAAGCATAAATTATTTGTTAACGACTTCCGTACAATTAACGTAGATACATTTTCTCTAAAAGTATATTAAAAACAGTTTAAAGATTGAACCTAACCAAAGGACAAACATTATCAAAACCTATACCTATCTTAAAGTGTTATCTTAAAAATGACAGGTAGACTTCTTTTAGATGTTAGCTCTAATTAAAAAAAATGTATAAGCTGTAATCTGAATTTAAGGATGCATAATGTATTTGTTCATTTTTGTATACTAAAATTCATTAAGACACTTCAACAGTGATGACCATTTCATTCCATTTTAAATTGTATTATTTTTATGGATTTCAAACTTTGCTGAAAATTAGGATTTCTAATAAACTTATGTAAATTATTTCCATTCTCTACTACAAGTTACACTCACGACGTATAACCTATACCGTGTAATATAGGAAAATGTGTTCTATGAGATCAAAATTGCAAATTACATGAAGGCGTATTGAACATTGTTCATAAAGTATGGAAATAAACTTCTCTATGTACGTGTCTAAAAATGTATAATAAAATATAAACATTCATGTAAAGAATAACGAAAATAATATATTTAGAAAGAGAATTTTTCTACTTGTCATAATGTAACTATGGGGATTAATACAACTGTAAATGTAATCAATATAAACTCTTAGTTGTCCGAAAACATTTTATAAATATGTAAACTGATATTCTTACAACCTGCACCTGCAGCAACATCCTTCTGAGGATGCGTCAAATCAGGCACTGCAATTTTTTTAGTGGGTAGTGTAACAATTGCGATAGATAGGACTGCAGAATGGGAATGTATATTTCATACACAGATAAAACAAATTTATCTTATAGGAGTTAGAGACACAAAATGTACGATAGTGGTCTACAAATGACCACAACTGGATAGATATTTTTCAAATGGTTAATATAGAGAAAATTAGGATGTGGGCAGGGATATGGGGACAAATATAATTGGTCAATTTCCTATTCGTGGTATCTTAAGTGCAAAACATTACTTGGACATGTAAAAAAAAGTCATTTGGCCCTCAGTGTTGGCCCAGTGTTGACAGCTTTTCTTAATTTACCAATATGATTGGGCACCACCTCATTATGAGTGACAGTTACGTCAGTATTTGGATCTTAATTTACCGATTGATGGATTAGTCATACTCGGCTTATAGAATGGTCTGTTAGATCACTTAATTTATCACAATTTCACTCTTACTTTTGAGGCCGCATAAAGGGTGTATATTGCGTAAAGTGTAGGGACATGGATCATTTGCAATAACGTGTAGGGTAGGAATGTACACAAATCGTATCTAAGACATTGCTCAATATCCATAGAGCTTGGCCCACATGTCTAGAAAAGTGCGTCTGGCAATATGGCCAGCAAATTGAACACATTTTGTTAAGAGGTTAGGTCTGATGTTCTCACATTTTATTACACAATTTGTTACACTATATTACATTTTATTACACAATTTACTTTGTCTTTAACTTCAAGCCATGTTTCACATATGACGGGAACCTCTTCCAATTTAAACTTTCTGAACAAGATTGAGCAAAATGATGGGCGTTCACCTGATACGCACTATAAAGTTTCACTCTCGACTTAACGTGTTCGTACAATTAACAATTCCGGCTATCTATTTTACCTTTCAGTTTATAAATGCTGGAATGAACATTTATAGGGTTACTTGTAGCTTTAGAAATCCATTTTCTGTGGCAATTACTGTTGATATGTTTCGTCCCTTTACAGAAGGAATAAGCTATGTCTTTCATTGTAATATTTCCATATTACTGTCCCATTTGATATTTGAAATTTGCAAATGGAAACTACATACTGAATTAAATTCGTCCCTTGGGTATAAAACTTCTAATAACTTATATAATATATTTAATCCATATTAGCGTTTCTAGTGACTAATAATCGGATAGAATGGATAAGAACCGATTTCAAATTTTAACATTTATAGAGGTTTAAATTTCGTTTGAGCTGAAGGTCCCCTAAGTAGCTGCGTTTGTTTCTATTACTTTTGGAGTGTAATGCTAGTTAATAATTATTATATATTACATTAAAACATAACAAAATAGCAAAAGTAAGTGCTATTGTTTAATAAATATTTTTGATGATAACTTTTATGTGTCAAAAATTCATCTGACATGTAAAAACAAATTTACTTATCTAAATTAGAGATCAGTTCTTATAAGTTCATCCTTCAATATACAAAATTCCAGTATCATCTATATGGGAAGTAAACTTTGCAGACAAAGTAACTAGATTGAGTTTTATTATAGTGTGCATCAACTAACTTTTTCTGCTCATTTACCTTCGACGAATTGGTTGAATTCAAAAGTAGAAATAAGCGTGTTTTGTTAAGTGTCAAAAAGATTTTAGTGTCCCGGAAGAAGCCAACGACAAGCACTAATCGCGGATAAATTGAGTTATTAGTTTGTACGCATTAGCATCGTACAACACAGATGTGTGTACATAGTTAAGTTTTGAAATACACTTGTATAATATATTGGATATACTTGTTTAGTATCGGTCAATGCTTTGCAATACATAGTGAGTTGTCTTTTCCAAAATTCCTTTCCTTTTCAAACTTATTTTCTTTATTCGAAAGGTCTAAAATAGCTCTTAAGTTTTGTTCCCGACGGGCTCTGAATTCAAATATAAATTGTCAAAAAATTTTGTAGTTTGCTATAAATTATTCCATTTTATTTTATTTTTTTTTGTAATTTATTACCACTACATTTTTATTTGTTTTTTTTATATTCGGGTTTCAATCTATGTACGTAAAAAAGTATACTGGTTTCGTTTAGCATAACACCCTTATAGTTAAAATGTTTAACCTCTCCTAAATTTATTGTTATTTATCTAGAGAACCGACATATATAATCTTAATTATTATTTCAAGTTTACATCACGATTATTATGTTTTCATATCTTGATTCAATTTGTGAAACAGCGACGCCAAAGACTTAAAACTTTTTTGGTACGTGCAACTTTGAAATTTACTTAGATTATACTTTGAGTTTATTATTGGCTACGTGGATCTAGAACCTAACCTGGGATCCGAATCATATGAGCTTCCAACGAGAACTGAACTCGGGTTCCCTACAGCAAAGGCACGTACGCTAATCATTTAACCACAAGGGAACTCAATAGATTCTGGAAATCATTTCAAACATGGCAAACATTATTGATATTAGCTTAATATGAATCCGTTACATGAGGCGCCTAGTATCAAAAACAGCAAATTCATTTTTTACCGAAATTGAGTTATATATCGGTTTTTATATGTTTAATCAAAAGAAATTTCTTGGAAACAAAATTTTGTTTAAAAGCGTAATATTTCATACTAAAAACTAGTTCAAATACTTTCTTTGTAATAAGAATATCATTAGAAATATAGAAATGATTTTTTTTTTTTTGCAAAAGTAGCTAAAATTTGGCACCTTTTCAGTTTTAGTTGTTATTTAGGTCAATTCACAAAATCACACTTTTTATGTATAGTAGAAAAATTAGTAATGGCATTTTAACATATTTTGTTAAACTTCAATCTACATCTTTCCAATATTGATTGAATTTCAAATGCCAATTACTTTTGGTATGTCATTAGATTCTTTCTCCCCTGCACGTTCCCATTTCTTATTTAACCCTAAATTAGGCGCGTGTGTGACAGGTGTCCCCCATTGAGTTTTGTCTCGAACTTGCAACACTGTGAATTTCTATTCTGATTTGCGCCTTTGAGCAGCTGAGGATTGAATATTGATGTTTATTGTAGTGGCAATAGTACACTTCTGTTTCCTGTCTGCTGTTTGTAAGAAATAAATTCTCTCTACAGCTGCGTATTTCGGTGACAATTGTCAACACGCGACTACATACGTAACAAGTAAAACGCCGGAAGACGAAGACAATAAAACATAAGAATGTTGTTCTTCAGTGGCCTGAGGAGGAAAAGGAGGAGTCGGGGGCATGTTCTGATGAGAGTGATTACGGGATTTATTACGTAAGTGCAAGTGGCTACAACACTGAATGGGAATACAATGGCCCATGGTGATATTTTTTGAACTTCTAAAGATATGTTCCATTAATTCACTTTGCATCCTGAAATTCAATAGAAGTTTACATCAATTGTCATGAAGGAGTTGTTTTGGATGATATCACCTGGAAAATGACTAAGGCTGTGAAGCAACACCTATCCTATATTTCTCAACTTGCAGTTGAAATTAGGACGAGGGGCCAACTCCAACTGTTAATTGGTGTTGAGAAAGAAACAATGGTCGATCTTGAGAAGAAATCAGACTCCAGAGGACATTGCCACGCTTGCGGGAGATTAAGAGACAAAACTACAAACAAGTGCTGCTTGAAATGTAAGAGATGGATGTGTGGAGAACATCTCAAAAGGCATTTATGCAACATGCTTGGAATCAGTTTAGTAATCATGAAAGAAAAATCCGTTATGTTCAGTAGAACACTGGGTACAAACAAAACTATAACCCGCGATTAAAATTTTATCAAATAAATGAAAGATTCGTAATTTAAAAATGATTTTACTTATTCTAGATACATGTAATGGGTTGGTGACCCTGTCACCGACGCGCCTAATAGTGCAACACAAACGTACGCGACTAACGCAGGGTTAAATGAAGCTCAGCATTAAAATACTTATTATTTGATGTAGGATGCAGGATACATTATTTGATCTATATCAGAAATAAGTAACCAGAAAAGTAATTCTGGTTAAGTTACAACCTACAAAATCTTTTCTTCCTTTACTAAATTACATATATTATTAATTGTGTTGAATCGTTAGAAAAGTGCTTTAATTACTTGTTTCAATTTATTTGTTATTGGAATCTGGGTTCAAAATATGTATATAATTGACCTTTTTGGTGCAAAATATGTATATAATTAACATAGTTGGCGAAGAGTTGTGTTTATACACATATACATGAAAGTTAGTATTATTTTGTTAAATTGTAAATCAAAAAGAATATGTAATTTATATGAAGATGCGGATGTTATCTAACACACGAGATATCATATTAATTGTATGAAATTTAGGTAAGTATTATTTAATGAAAAGCAGCCTATCTGCTTAAAATTGGCATATTCTTACTTATACTTACTTGTTGTTTTGTTCTTCTCACCATCGGCTTGGCAATAGAAATAAATAAGTATTCAGTTAACATAAATTTTACTCTTGACTGTATTTAGAACAATTACTAATCATAAAATTATACTTTGGTACATATTAAAGATTCAAAACCAAACTAATAAAATGAACAATATCAACATTGGAATCCGTTTAAGAATATAAGAGTTTCATTTAATTATACACAAATATACACAGTAGATACATGCATTCATTAGAATACGAATAAATCTCGTGTGTTACAAAAGCATTTAATAATGCAAGAAAAGTTATGAAATATTATTCAATAAAACATTCTCAATGTGTTTAGTGTAGTTGTAGAAGATATTTCATACTTACTTGAGGTATCGTTCTTCTCACCATCTCCTAAACCATATAAACAATAGACCAATATTTGATTACTATATTTACGAAAATATTACAAAATGAAGAATATTTTGAAGGATAAATTTAATTCAAAATCTAATTCACAAGATGGAAAATGAACAAAAAAAATACTCATTTTGAAATATATGATTTGTGTTTGTATATTGAAACAAGAACTCATTTTAATTTGTAAGATGGAAAGGGAAACTAATCTCGATAGTACATAAAAACATTTTAGTAACACAAATAATTTATTAAAGTATATCAGTTTGGAATAAAATACTTTATTTGTTTAGTAGGTGTATGACCTTAAAGGATAAATCATAAAAAGTTTCTTTACTTAAAAGTACACAGAAAAATAAAACGGATACATATATCTTCTTATGCAATTTGTGAAAATATTGTTGCTTTAAAAACCTGTTACATAGTTTTATTTACATATTCTCATACCTATAAAATATGATTTAAATTTGTTTAGATGAATCAGTTTGGCGTCTCATTCAACACCAACGCAATACAATACTTAGACTTACAGCTCAAAGTATGACCTAAACCACATGAGCTTCCACTGAAAATCTAATTTCGGTTTCTAGCATCGTAGCAGTGTACGACAACCATATAGATACAAGGGATCTCTGAAGAACAATATAAGACATTTGCACAGTATTTGTACGCTTCATCGAGCTATTGTTGCTACCACAGCTGCAGGTGTGTTGCGTACTGTATATGGAGAATGGGTAAGGTCTCAAAGTACAGCCATCATTGGTTGCCGCTCTTGTTAAATGAAAATTTTACATCGAGCGCAAATATTTTATTAAACGATCTATTTTGTAAGCCAAGAATAATTTTGTTCACGGCAACGTATGACAAACCAGCGAAGCATATGTATTACGACAAGTATATGTAAGGGAATAACTTTACTCAATGATGAAATTTCAATACGTTTTCGTGTCAAACATATCGAATAAAAATTTTGAGCAATCATTTTGTAGCTCAGCATATTATTGAAGGAGTGAATACCAAGAACACCTTTCTGCCATGCTGACTATAAAAATTATGACTTTAGGATAATACAAAACTGCGGAAAGAATTACTGAGGACTTTCTAACAATAAGTTCTGCGAGAAAACCTCGAACCAGTTTAAACCTCGAAATATTATGCTGAGTGTATAGTGAGGTACCAAAACTGTAATAATTTCTAGCTGCTTGTGCACGATTGAACAATCGAACACTCATTACGGGTTTCTCACTTCAAAGACCTAGACAAATCCGTGGGTAAAATCGGAAATACTCCACACACGAAATTTCGTTTTCTCTCACGACAACGAAAGTCTTGATACAATAGCTATGCTATTGAAACCTGGGAAAGAAAGCTTTGATTTATTCTACAATATCACCAGACTTAGTACTATTAGACTTCCTTCTCTTTGGCTTCCACACAAACGCTTTTAAAACGCAATATTCATAGTGATGTGGAATTGAAAGATATCGCTGGATGTATTATGTGGGAATATTTAAATTGTTTATTTACGAAACGTTTGACTGAGCGATAATAGTAAGTCGCAAATAACGACAGAAAAAGACTATTTTAGATTGTTGTAGTTTTACCGAAAAAATCAATTAAAAGATACTTACACACCCAACACAAACATCTTCATACTTACTTGATGTTTCGTTCTTCTTGTCATCAGCTTAAGAACATAAATAAAAAAAAAATATAAGTAAAAACCTTAATTTTGCTTACTGGGTTCTTGACAATTATTCAAAGAAAGGAATATTTATAAATAATGATCTGAACTCAAAATCAGAGTGATGATCCGTAGTGGGTAAGTGGTTAACGTAGGTGGCTTTCATGTGGGAAACCCAGATTCGATTTCCGGTTAGAGTTCATGTAGCTCGGATCTCACGTTAACCAATAGGTCCCGTTTCTTATAGCCTCGGTGTTGAAAGGGACGTTAAACAAAAAATCAACTGAACTCAAAACCAGAGGGTAAATAAAGAAAATTTACATCGAAATATGTAATTTTAAAATAGAAATCAAAGTCTTGTTTTTATCATTGATGTACACAATAAACAAGTTACGAGACTTTAATCAATAAGAGCTTCTTTTAAAATGATTATTTATTCGTTGTTAATTTTTAATATTAATATAAATAATATGCGTAAGTTTAAATTATATGCATATTTATTGATTGTTTTGTATACTAAAATATTTAAGATGAACAATAATATTTTTAAGAGAGTATTTTTTTACCACATTTAGAGCGTTTTAGACAATCACTGTGTTATGTAAGAACGTAAGAACTCCTATAGACCGACAACGTTAATGAGTCTGATGAACGTGCCTCAGTAAACATTCTATAGTATAATGATAAATTTATTATATATATACACCAATGGTGATCAGAAAAATGGAAAACACCTAAACGAAATTGCAACTTACCAGATTAATATGGTGTCGGACCACCTTTCGTCTTCAGAACAGCCTTGATGCGACGTGGGATGGAGGCATAGAGGTCGTGAATGGTGGAATTTTACAAAATTCCTCGTGCGAGGCATTGGCCACTTCTGTAAGACAGGATGGAGGTGGAAATCGTCGCAAAAGTCGTGTTTCCAAGACGGACCACATAAGTTCAATTATGTTGAGATCTGGGGGATTGGGCGGGCCAGGGGAAATGTTGATCTTCATCCCGATGTTCCTCAAACCACGCTGTAACAACGCTAGCTGTGTGAATGGGCGCATTATCATCCTGGAAGATGGCGTCATTGCCCGGAAACAACATCCGGACCATAGGATGCAAATTGTCTCCTAAAATTGCCACATAATGGTTGGCAGTGATTCGTCCGCTAAGCGTGACCATATGACCCAATGAAAACCATGATATGGCGGCCCACAGCATCACCAAGCCGCCGCCATGTTTCACAGTTGGGCGGAGACACTGCAGATCATAAACTTCTTTGGGCATTCTCCACACATAAACACGGCCCGTGGTAGGGAATAGGCTGAAGGATGACTCATCCGACCATATCACACGTTTCCAGTCCCTCAACGGTCCATGTTGCATAGTCGCGGCACCATTTGCGACGTGTGAAAGCGTTATGGTCCCTAATGAGCGGTGTGGCCCGTGCAACACGACCCCGTAAGTTCATGTCATGTAATTCGTGGCGGACTGTGATTGTCGAAATAAGGTGGGGGAGGTGCTGATTGAGTTCCTCCGTCACTTGCTCTGCAGTGGAAGGTCGGTTCTGCGTGACAATGCGTTTTAATACCCGGCGTGACCTGTCACTCATGATTTTCTTCCTCCCACTGTTCCGCTTCCCCGATGTGGTTTTCCCGTGTGTTGTGTAGGCCTTCAACACCTTCGACACTGTCCCACGCGACACACCTAACACAGTAGCCACTACCGTCACACTCACTCCACATAACCGCGCACCAACAATTTGCTCTCTTTCAAAATCTGAGAAGTCTTCCATTTTACACTATCTCCGTCTGCTGCAGCCACTGGACATTGCTGTTCCACTGCGCCTGTCGTAGTATGGAGACAAACCTAACACACCACCACCAGCGGTCCGGCGCTGCGGGCGCCACGAAACCACTGCCAACCCATACATCTGACATGTTGCCAAGTACAGGTGTTTCCATTTTTCTGATCACCATCTACATATATATATATATATATATATATATATATATATATATATATATATATATATATATATATATATATATATATATATATATATATAGGGTGATGCAAAATAAGTGTTACAACTGCTGGGATGTGACTTTTGCCACTGACAAAAGAAAAAAATCTCTGGAACTTTCGGCTATCGGACATAGTTTCGGATCTACAAGGTGCCGAAAGTGTTGGAAAATGACTTTCGGACGTTAATAGTTCGGAAAGTATCCAACGTAAAGAGGGAGTGTAAAAAATTCACTGAAGAAGTCATACCTGCTGTATTGGATTTTGCATGTTTCACAATCTTAACATGCACGCGCAAGGGATTCCCCAAAATAATGTAGGTTGTCCCGAATAATCTTCCAAATGAAAACTGGTGTAAATGGATATGTATTGATAGGGTTTCTACCCATAGGCGTGCGCTACGTGGGTGCCATGGGTGCCGTGGCACCCCATTAGACAAACTTTTTATGTAGAATTATTACATACTGAGAAGAGATTACGTGTAAATTATTTCCCGTCTGCATGTATGGCGTGCGTAGCCGACGCAGCGTCGGATGCAATGACGCTATGGGAAGGACGACATTCCATATGGTGGTACTTTAGATCTGGCATCCACATTCCCAATGTCCTGCGCACGCTAGTGTTTCTACCAGAAAAGAATAATTCGTTTGTATTAAGTCGATATAGGGAACAAATACAAAATGGCGGATACCTTCATGCCTGTTGTGTTTGGTTGCGTAATCGCCAGGTATGGATGCTGGCCAACAGTGACGTTCTGAGTATTAAGTGTAGCGAATTTGTACTCAAATGCTCTAGAAAGACATCTGGTGTGTCGGCAGAGCACAACAGATTAAGTAGGGTGATCCACATCTGTGGAAACACTTAACGATAAATGCCCAGGAATGCACTCATACTAAGTAAACGTGAGTTCAAAGAGTCGGAAATGTAAGGATTAGCGTCAAGTACATGAAAGCCATTGCCAATTCACCAATAATATTCCATGAATCCGATGCAATATGATATGCACGGTTGCATACCAATAAGGATGCACCAACTGAGGCCAAGTTGAAATTGTGCAAGGGGAATCACTAAGAAACTGGGTAAACTAAATGAATGTCACTAGTGGGATCGCATGGTCGATGTTGAAATGTGGCCAATGTGTGTGTTGATATCCACATGTAGCTAATTGGCAAATGTCAACATGTCCCACTACTGCTGGGACACCGTCCCACGTGCGAAAAATAGGAAAATAACTACTCGGGTCTTGAATCTGAGGCCGTGGACTCAAAGTAGGATTGGAAGCTGCGACCACGCGAGCGAAAGCGAGCGCTCTAGTCCTGAGGCTCGAGGAAGCCTCACTTTTTCTGTATTCATTTCTTTGAGGAGTACCCAATTTTGTTCTGCAAGCGATCTTTTACAGCCTCCCGACATTCTTGTGTGTTTCAGTTTGTTACTCCTACTGCACAGTTGAAAAATATCAGAGCTTTAAGGCGTTTCTTCCTATTTCTCATGTCGTTTTATTTTCTATATGTATTGTTGTTCCAGCTGTAGTGTTACATGTGTCAATTTTTTTTAATTTTCTTCATCTTTGTCTTGGTATGTCCAATGTGTGTAAGATACACGTATCTGGAGGTAGTTTTTTATATTTCGAGTACGTCATATGTCCCAGAAGACTGTTACATGGTACAAGTTTGTTATTTAACGCTCTGTCAGAATTTGAACCATGGATTAAGAGATTTCTTTTCATATAGGTCGACTATGGAACAATGTCCCAAACAAAGAGGAACATTGATACAATCGTGTTCTGGTTACGTTCACCAGATGGTAGAATTGTGAAACATGCAAAATTCAATACAGCAGGTATGACTTCTTCAGTGAATTTTTTGCCCTCCCTCTTTACGTTGGATACTTTCCAAACTATTAGCGTCCAAAAGTTATTTTCCTACGCTTTCGGCACCTTGTAGATCCGAAATTATGTCCGATCCCCGAAAGTTGAAGAGAACTTTTTTCTTGTCTCAGTGGCAGGAGTCACCTCCCAATAGTTATAACACTTATTTTTCAGCACCCGATATATATATATATATATATATATATATATATATATTTTGAAGTCGAGGCATGAGAACCATATTTGTTCTTAATCCTTTATTGAATCCCAGAATAATATAAATCTATATCATCCTATACATCTTTAAGCATAGATTAAAGAAAAATATTAAACGGCGTTATTATTGTATTCCAGGGATCTAAGAGCAAGGGTCAATCTTGACATTTTAATGAAGGTTAAAAGCGGGAAATACAAAAGTGATTACCTTGCGTTATATAGGGTGCGGCAAAAATAATTAGAGAATGATTTTTTTTTTTTTGCAAAGTTAATATTTTAATGATCTTTTATGAACAAAAGTTTTACATGTCCAGAATGTACATACAAAAGCATTACATATGGTAACTACGTCTTGAAAATGATGTCAGTGAGGTGTGCACCCTGGTTATTCAAACAGATCTCTGCACGTCGCCTCACAGCACTCACAACTCGTTGAACCATGTCCAGCGGGGTTTGGTGGATTGCATATTGAATGGATTCAAGCAAATCCTGTAGCGTTGCGTCACTTGTTGCTTCAAGTAACTCCATAGGAAGAAGTCACATGTCGATAGGTCGGGCGAGCGTGTAGGCCAAGGAACATTGCCGCGACGACAGATAACCCGTCCTGGAAACATCCTCCCAAGAATGTTGATCGATGCAATTGCTGGATGTGACGTGGCTCCGTCTCGTTGGAACCACATCTGTCTAAGGTGACGCCGTCGCAGTTTTAGGAGCAAAACGTTTTCCAGCATGTCTACATATCGAGCACGCGAGACAGTTACAGTGTTACCATCCCCATCGTTGAAAAAGTATGGTCCAATAATCCCATCAAAATAAACACCACACCATCCTGTTACTCTAGTGCTATGAAGGTGCACTTAATGTAACAATCTTGGAATTACATGAAGTAACCTTCATGAGTAATCATATAATCTGGGTGCCCAGTAACGGAAATTCTGCTTATTTACATACCCATCAATGTCGGACATGATTAACCTCTGTAGAAAGTTTGGGTTCTAATTAATCATTTGCAACACCGTATTGCAGAATTGTACGCGAGCATTAAAATCATCAGGGAGCAACTTGTAAATCATCTGAATTTTGAATAGATGTTAGTGTAGATCCTGGTGTAATATTCGCCGCACATTCCTATCTGACATGCCAAGTGACACAGCATGCCGATGAGCTGAACGCCTTGGACTTCTAATTAATGCTTCTCGAACCCTCTATATGTTGCCTGGTGTTCTCACTGAACGTCGACGACCTGGGGATTTCTTTGATCTTGCAGAAGCCGAAGCTCGGAACTTTTTCACATAATTAAGAATAGTTTCTCGTGTCGGTACTTGTCCATTTCTGCCAATGTTAAAATGACTCCGAAACTTACGCTGCGTAATTGTTGCAGAGTCTTTGTTCTTGAAGAAACACTCCACTGCGAAAGCGCGATGTTCGTCCGACCAACGATCCATGGCTACTGACGGAAGGCTTCCAATACTGCGCATGCGCACCAAACAGTCGAATGCATAAACAATCTACATGCATAAACAATGCTTTGAACCTCTTTGCAAAACAAAACAACAATGAGCACGTAATCTATTGGGTTACGCTTTCTATGTTCATTTTACATCGTCTAAGTATTTCCGCCGCACCCTTTATATATGGAAAATAGATTCCTATAGGCCACAGTGAAAAAGAAAAAAAATATCATTTTTATTATGGTTTCATCTCAAGTGTAATATACCCCACCTTTCATTTTCCAATTTGAAACGTGCATTAGTAAATTTGTTACTATTTTCAATTCAGATAATTCGTTCCATTTGTCAATATAGCGTGCATTCAGTGTTCACAATGAAGGTCTTTTATGAATATCACTGTCAAAAATACATGCTCACTAACTTCAGCCAAACATTTTCTTTTACGTATAATCTAATAATATGACATTTCATTTCTTGTTTGGAATTCTGAACTTAGTCTTAAAAATGATACAAATATGTATTTTTAAACAAATATACAAAACGGCGTAAACAGTTTCAGCAATGCAAGTTATTCGTCGAACAATATTGTGAAAAGATATATCACACTGTTATTTTGTAGGGAGAATGTTGATTATTACCTGTAGAGGACTTGTATCCATTAATTTATATGCCATTGTATCTGGACCACTATGTGTACGTAGAACGTTAAAACAATGAAATATTTTTACTATTTTATAATTAGTTACTAGGAACCATGGCTGTGAATTGCATCTTCTAGAGTTACGGTGATGGTTCCTTATAAATTTCGATTGACAATAATCTAAGGTATGAATGGGCTAATATTTAAATACAATACAACGTGGAAAAATTTCCAAGTGCAACCTGTTCCCCCACGCCTAGCGCAGCTCTCGAAGAAAGTAACCATTCTGCATATCTTAGGTGACACTACCATGTAGCTACTATGAACACAGAATCTAAATAATGTATTATTTCAGGTGGGCATCATTCCTTCGTTATATAGTTTCACTCAACATACATTTGTTTTATTACTGAACATTTATTTAGCAGCATCTGCATACTCTGTAGCACCTCAACGGTTTAGTGGTTGTAACCAACTTTATTTTAATAAGAACAACATCTTGCTCTGCAGGTCTACTGCAGGTTTAGGTCCCACAATTTTGCTGGTGTATCAGGAAAATTTTAACCCAAGTAATAATTCCCGAGGGGCAATAACTCACCAGGAAATGATTACCGGGGTAATAATTCCCTAAGGAATTATTATCCCCTTCAAATTGCCAATAATTTGAAATATTTGAACGAAAAATCATTCAAAATCAAAACCTACATCAATGAACCATTCGACGAGGGGGTAATAATACCCTAGGAAATTATTACTCCACTAGAATTCCCAATAATTTTAAATGTTTAAACGGAAAATCATACTAATCAAAACCTACATTGCAGAAATTTCCCGATGAGGTGGGAATAATAACCTAGCGAGGATAATAATACAACAAATCACTGCACAACACATCTTGATATAACTTAATGTATAAGTAACATACGATCTTATTTCTCTCGTAGCGTGATATCTAAATCCCAAAATCCCTTATTACTACAAAGTTGCCTACATTTTCGCGAACGTCTACTTTTACTACTGTTATTAAAAACTTACTAATTATTCGTTACTATTAAGGAACTTTTCAATAATTCCTCCGACGTTCCCTGATAAATTTCAAATTCCCCGCCATTTCCTAATTTTTTTAGGATCTCCGTAATGGCACAATGTTCCGGGCAGATAAAAATTCTACTTTCAGTATGTTGTATTATAACTAAACGTGCCCCGAAAATTTTGGATTGGTCTAGTTTCTTTTACATAAAAGATACACTTTTCTTGATGGTACAGTCCACAGCAAAAAACCTGCAACATGAGCATGTAAGTTTATTGTGAAACTACGCCTAATAGTCCAGAGAATCAACATAACATGTAAGTGGCACGAATCATGCTAGGAGAAACATAACGTCCTTCCCCTGTACACTTATTTTGAAGCAAAGGACTTTGACGTTTCACACTCAACTTACAATGCTCTAGTTGCAGGTGTTTTGCTGCGGACTGTACAAAAAGATATATGAACAGTACAAAGTTCTGGGCTAGTTAAAATTTGAATTTGAAGATCTAGCACTACAACTAAATTCACCCCCAAATTTTGAAAAGGCCTCCCTCGTTTATTTCATCGGTGTAATATTTTCCTTGATTGGACAGAAATGGACAAGTGTCGGACAAAATTCTGAGCTGGTTAAAGTTCAAATTTGGAGATGTCGCATTACAGGTAAGCGAAGTAGCCAAATTTTCAAATGGCCCTTCTTCATTTATTTGTTTGGTACATTTTTTTTGTTGGTGATAGAAAACTGGACAACAAGTAGACAAAATTCTGAACTAGTTAACTTTCGAATTTTAAAATGTTGTACTACAGATGATCATAGTGTACCAAGTATTGACATGGCCCTCCCTCGCTTATTTGAATGGTACAAACGTTTTTCTTGGTAATACAAAAATGTACCAAAACTGTACAAAATTCTGAACTAGTTAAAATTCGAATTTAAATATGTCGCACTACAGGTGATCGAAATGGTCAAATTTGAAAGAAGCTCTTCCTATTTTATTTATATAGTAACAAAATTTTCTTCATTGGAAAATGGACGAAAAGTTGGATACAATTCTGAGCTAGTTTAAACTCAAATTTCAAGACGTCGCAATTACAGGTGATCAAACTTGATCAAATTTTAAAATGACCTTCGTTTGTTAATTGAATAGAATGAAATATTTTCTTGGTTGGACAAAAATGAATCAAAATAGGAAAAACTTTGAGTTACTTAAAATTCAAATGTGAAGATGTTGCACTACAGGTAATGATTAAAGTCAACCAAATATTCAGATGACCCACCCTCGTTTATTTAAATGGTACAAAAGTTTTTATTGACAGTACAGAAATTTACGGAAATAGGAGACAATACTGAGCTTGTTAAAATTCGAACTAGATAGTGTGATGGAAGTAGCCAAATTTTGCAATAGCTCTCCCCATTTTATTTGAATATTACAAGCTTTCTCTTGGTTGGACAAAAATGGGAGAAATTCTAAGCTAGATAATACTCAAATTTCAAGATGTTGCACTTACTGGTGATCGAAGTCGCTAAAATTTTGAAATGACACCCCTTTCTTAATTTGAAAGGTAAAGAAATATTTTCATGGCTTGAGAAAAATGGACTAAACTTTAAAACAATTTACAGCTACTTAAAATTCAAATTTGAAGGTATCGCACTATAGGTGGTGATCGAAGTCGTCCAAATATTTAAATGGGCCACCACGGTTTATTTCAATTTTTTTCTTGGTTGGAAAAAAGTGGACAAACATTGGAAAAAATTCTGATCTACATAAAATCCAATGTTAAATATTTCAAATTATAGGTAATTGGACTGACCCAAATTTTGAAATGGCCCTATTTGTTAATTCGAATGTGACCATTTTTTCTGGTTTTGACAAATTGGACCAAATTTGAAAAAAATGCTGAGCTATTTAAAATTCTACTTTGGAGATGTCATACTACAAGTTTATGGATCTCACGTTATTGGAAATTCGAATGGGTAATAATTCTCTAGGGTATTATTACCCCTCTATCCTAATGGTTCTTTGACGTAGCCTGTAATTTGCTATGATTTTGCATTAAAATATTTCAAATTTTTGAGAATTCGATTGACTATTAGTACTTATCTCTTTGGGATGTTTCTTTGATGTAGGTTTTGATTTGGTATGATTTTCCATTAAAACGTTTGAAATTTTGGGAATTCGGGAGAGGTATTATTATCCCTCTCGTCGGTATCTTTCTTTGATGTAGCTTCCGTTCAAACATTTTAAATGATTGGAAATCTGAAGGGTAATAATTCCGTGGGGTATTATTACCCGCTTCGTCGGGATGTTTCTTTGATGTAGGTTTTGATTTGGTATGATTTTTCGCCAAAACTTTCCAAATTTTTGAGAACTAGACAGGGTTTAATATTTCTCCAGTGTAGTACTACCCCTCGTGATAATTTGCGGGGGTAAAATTTCTCTGATAGACGGACCAGGCGAAAGAATATGGGAATGATGAGAAAATATTTCAATGGTGGAATGAATGAACCAGGGAAAATAGGAGCAAACTCCTTGCACATGCTTTCCGTTAACCTCAAAATCCACTTAGTGCGAGCTGGGATTGAACTAGGCACCAAACACACCATAGTGATCGCTCTACCACTCACAGAAGCAATAAGCTATATGTACATTCATGATTTCTAATCACACTGTTAAATAAGAACGTATCTCTGGAAGTGAAGTTTGGACCTTAATAAACTTCTTTGTTCATTTATTTTAAATTTGAGTTTAGCATACCTTTCAGAAGCGAGGCGATCTAGAAATAATCGTGGGCTCTGAATCATATGAATCATTTTTTAAATTCATTATGTATGGCAAGTGATGTTATATTTACATATATTTTCTTGTAAGTGAGCATAGTGACAAACAATCTAAGAATGTAATTTCTAAATTGTACCATGTATGTAGTATAAAATGTTTACTTTTCACCTGTTAATTCGGATAATATTTATTATAAAATGAATTTTATAAATAAATTTGTTCAAATCTCAGAAATGTGTTGTGCAGTTGCAAATAAAATGTGCATATTCTGTGGTTTAGATATACAAAGCAACTTATATGACGCCATGCATCACTACATCATTACGTTCACGGTGGACAATCACCGTGCTAGTGGGTTTTATCGGGGTTCCCCCGTTTCTTCCTACTTTCTCCATTCCACCATTTCACTCATCTGTCATAATCACCGTCTGCTTTAGTCGAACCGGCATAATCGTGGGACGTAAAACTTAAAGATTTCATTTTTTCATTACGTTCACTTAAATATTCTATTTGAAGTAAATTATATCATGGAATGGAAATGCAGAATTATTATATTAGATATTGATGTCTGAAGACAAGTAATTAAATGCTTTGTTAGGGTAATAATTAACCCTTCGTAATTTGAAGAAATGAAACACTTTATTTTCAGTTCTGAAACAAAAATAGGAGAAAAACTAGAACTTTATAATTTATTTCAATAATGATAGTAAATTCTATTCTAAATTGGAAACAAAATATCAACAACTTACTAATTTTAAATTGGTTTCATTTGTAACTTATTATATGCTTACTATCAGGCAGTAATTACGGTAAGTTAGGTAGGGTACTTACATCTCCATTGTCGCATTGGTCCGTAGTCTGTAAAATGGAACAGGTGAATGAAACTGAAGAAAGTTGTACGCACAAGAAGTTCATAAATTTCATTGAAAGATTTTAGTAAAGAGAGAAGTCCAAAGATATTTGATGAAAAAAATATATACAACTCATTCTCAGTGGTTTATAAAACAATAAATTCTATCATTATCATTCTTTGTAATATTGATATTTATATTAAGCGTACATTACATTTTGTTTTAAGAAATCTTTCTTATATGCAATCTATAAATGTGTTTTTCGTAAAGTGAATACATGGGGTTTAGCTGTTAGCATCGCCAAGCACTCTGACATACCCGCATGCCATTATGGAAAACAGTCATAATCAGAAATTCTTTCCTCATAAAATAAGATGCAACAAATTAGCATGTTTGTTATACTTCCCACTAAACAGTAGCCAAACCAAGAAGACAATTTTGTTTGCGTTTATAATAGACCTTGCACCTCTTAACATACAGTGGAGTGTTTTTAACTACACAAAATATAATTATTATTCTTTATATCTTTGATAGAATGAAACAAAAATAAATATTACACTTACTTCCCCAATTTCGAGCACGAGCAGAAACTGAAATATACATATTAAAATATTCACAAAGCAAGAAATTTGTTTATCTTGATTTCTACTAGAGTAAGAGTATATCTAATTTGTTCATCTTTGATATATACTTATCTACACAACAATAGTTTTTAATATTAGTTTAAATTGTTTAATACATAGTTTCTCTTATATTGTGTTTTTGTGATATAACATTTGTTATTCATCTCAACATTATTATAAATTCAAAATTTATATTACGTTTCGAGTAATGCAAATATATATATATATATATATATACGATATACACGGTATCCATAACCTCTTGGACCAAACTCATAGATGTGACAGAGGGGTTCAAGATACTATTTAGAAATAAGAAACCGTAGGTCGAAAACGGCTAGTTTAAAAGCCACGACATCGTGATGTTACTGCAGTCTGTGGGCATAAGTACGATTCAATTACAATTGTGTTTATCAATTAAATGTAATCTGCTTTATTGTATCGTGATGGACATAATTCTTTGATCAAGTAATGGTGACTGGTTTGAAGCAAATGCAGAGTATGAGAATTAAATCTCATATCTGTTGTCTCGTATGGAGAAGAAATAAACTTGTGAACCAAAGCTTTAAAAGCAACTCATGTTATTAATATAAACTTTGTCGAAGATTATTATCTTATATCATCATAAAAGAAATACGAAAGACATATTAAATCGGGAAATATAACATACAACTTTGCAAGCGGAGACAAAGAAACCCAATATATCCAGGCTGAAGACGAATCGTTTACCGCGTAGTGTTCGCGGTTCAGTGGTCAAGGAATTTGACCAGTAATCTGTAGGTTCTTGTTCGAACCCATGTCGGACTTTTTTTTTACTTTAGGATTTTTGATGGCGATTGATCGGCAATGTCATACGTTTTATTATATTTAGATATTTGAGTACTAGGATGTTTCAATAATTGAACTATCAGATCTTCAGGAAAAATAATAGTAATAATAATAAACTTATTATTATTATTATTATTATTATTATTATTATTATTATTATTATTATTATTATTATTATTATTATTATTATTATTATTATTATTATTATTATTATCTCGTAGAAGATTAAAAGCTAGCAGCTAATTATCGCTCAGGTTATACCATTACAAGCAGAAACGTGACATTTGAAAACAATATTTCCGTTTGGTTTAATATTGACCACGATAATAGGAATTTCTCCTCTCCTTTCTAAAACAAACCAAACAACATGGGAATTAATATTTTACATTCGCGAAGGAACAGGCTAACTCAAATTATCGTCTCGCTTTGGGGATGAAAATCGAGGCGAGACGAAAAGTATCGTAAACATTTCCTGTCTTGTCTGAATTCTCGAAATATTGTATGTCCATTCCTTAAGTAACAATTGCTCTGTAGTCTGAATCTTATAGGCTATTTTGTTACTTTGTATTTCAGAGCTCATGGAATTATGGTCTGTGTAGGTATCTTTGTAGCAAAGCTTTTATAATTACCTCTGCATACCCTAAAAATCTGTTTATTATATGGCTTACTGTTGTTTCGTGTTCAGTTATTTTTATTAGAGTTATTTTCCTTCAACGTACAATAGAATACTTTCTACATGAAACTTTAGTTGAAAGCTTTAGTTTAAAATTTGGGTAATTGCAGAGGTGTGCCTTAAAGGTACTAATCCCCTTCCCCGAAATCTCTAATTTTAAGTAATGTTTTGCAATTTTAGAACAAGCTTAAATCTTTCAATACCATTATTATTATTGTTATTATTACTGAAGTGTTGTGAATTTAATGGTTCTCCCTATTCCACTCAGCTCCTGCTTAGTAGGCATTGTTCTGGACAAACACCGTGTATGTAGGTTTTCTCCGGGTTCCGCTTCCTCCCACTTTCTTTATTCCAATTTTTTTTTTCTTTGTCATCAACGGCGTCTTCTGTAGTTTAGGCGGCATAACCATTAGTTAAGAACAATTTTTCTTATGTGTCTTGTGATTCAGTAGCCCTACTTTCTGCATGAAATTTTCCTGAAAGCATTCCGTTTAACCTTTAGCTAGTTGTAGGGACGTATGCAGAGGGTATGTCCTGATGATCCTGACTGTTCTCTCCAATCCCGACAATTTTGTAACTTTTGCCTAACGATAGAAACGATTTTACAGATTTTAATACAATCTGTTCTCATACGAAATTTATCTCCTATATTACTATTACTGACTTCAATATTACGTCCTATTAAAATGCAAATAAGCCTACGGAAGATAAAAAATGAAAAGAAATTTCTTGGACCATCTATAAGAATGAATTGCCTTATAAGAGATACTTTGGAAGGAGGAGAAGAAAGGGAAAAAGGTGTAAGCTTGTAGACAATACGACATTCGAAGCTTCGGATGCCTTAACAGAAACTAAGTAGAATTTGTCTTCATCACGATACATAATAACGCCCTTTCTTTTGGGTAAAAGACTTTGGACTATGTATGCGTTATTTGTTGTTTTAACAAAATACGCATGCAAATATAAAAAAGAATAGTTCCTATTTATAAATTGTGGTTGAACAGATATATGGAACGTGTTGGAAATGGCAAACGAGAATATTATTATTAGTTTTAATAAGAGTGAAAAAACTTAGAAACAAATCAACAATGAAACTGTAACGTTTCAGACACATTTGTGGCCCATACTTTATGTATTCATGAATTATTTTCAGAGAGTATGAATCGAGTTTGTAGACTGTGACGTCATCTTGTCAGTATTTTCCCTGTGAAGGAAGTCGTTTCAACTCTAACTTGTAAGACTGGGAGAAATTGAGTTTTTTCCTTGTTAATATACGTCAGATATAACAACATTGTAAATTACATTTTTCCTAATTTCCTCACAGAGAATTGATCTGCGGACCCTTAAGTTTCAAAGCGAATGCTCAAAACACTACCCTAATACTGCTGTGCAAAGTAAGAGTCAAACAACCCTCCTTTATGTAGCAAATTGGACACGTTTAAGATTCCAATATTCTATTAACGATGAAACACTGATCTCGGTCATGATAAAATACTATAGTTCACAGAATTCAAATTTAAATAAAAAAAAAAAGATTTACAAACACGCAAAAATATCAAGGAGAGAGTGGTCTTAAGAGTAATTCGAAACCTTAACCTGGAGCCTCAGAACACTTTTTTTTCTGATTCACCGAAAGTATTTCCGTAATTTATCTCTATTATATTCGGCTATTCTCGTTTTACAGTCATTTCCAGTAGCCTTGAACGACAGGGACACCAACACAGATACATCGAGAACATTTAATATTTGAAAGGCTCTCCCATCGGGAATCAAAACTGAGACTCCGTCTACTAAACGATCTCATTTGTGGGTGCCTGGTGCGTTCCCAAGGGAAGGGAGCTTGAGACGGATAACATAGTGGTCGTGGGTTTTCTCGGGACACTCCCACTTTCTCATTCCACCAATTCGTAAATCATATTTCACTTGGTTTAATCACAGTCTTCCTCAAAATAATAGGCATAATCGTGGGACGTTAAAGGTAAAAATTTCATTTCCAAGCTGTTAACCCAAACCAATCCGAACCGAAAAAAAATTGTATTTTCTATTATTCATTAAGGTGTTTGCACAATATATATATATATATATATATATATATATATATATATATATATATATATATATATATATATATATATATAAGAAAAACATGGGGAATAGTAATTCCATTCAAAAGTGAAACAGCAGTCTCATAATGCCTTAACCTAAAACGAAACCATTACATATCGTTTAGAACTTTTCGAAAATATATATGGATATTCTGAAAAGTGGCAATACAGTGTCTGTTTTAAAACAAAATTGAACCAAGTAACGGTTCGTTATCTGAAATGAACGGATAAATTCTGTTTCAAGCTTAAAGCGTACCCAAGCCAATTAACCGAGTCGTGGGTCAATAAAAACTTGACCCACAACACACTGACCCATTCCCACCATGACCCACCACCCACCTGAACCACTCCGTCCCACCATCCACCATGAACCACTGCCCCACTAAAACACATTGTCATCAACTCTGACACTTGATCCATGGCTTCTTCTCTACCGACTAAAAAGTTTACACTTATAATAAAACCAGGTTGTGAAATTCTAACTAATCGGAGTTAGAATTTCTATGGTCAAATCTGAAGCACCGCTCTGCTACAATAACGATGGAGGAGCCCCTCCCTAGCTAAGTGGTTACCATACTCGCCTTTGGCGCGGGAAACCCGGGTTCGATTCCCTGCGGGAGCCAATGTGGGTCTGATTCCACGTTAATAAGGAGGTGCACGTCTTACCTAGCCTCGCTGCTGAAACGGACGCTAAAATGAAAACAACAAAAACGATGGATTTGATCTTTAGTGTATAAAATTGTAAAGTGTTTGGCATTATTATAATTGCGATGAATTTCAATTAAGTTACCATGGAATAATTATTTCTTTGTTGAATTATCGATAGTTCTCAGTGGAAAAAAGGATGAAATTTTTAAAGTCCGAAATCAAGGTAAGTAAGTTCGTTCCCAAGGCAAGTAAGCTTGAGGGGGACAACATCATACTCGTGGGTTTTCTCGGGACACCCCCGTAAATTTGTCTAAAATGAGTCCCATAGTTTAGTAGTTATGGGTATACTAAAGTTCATTTTTTCTTGTTTTCGCCAGCCTATAATTACGAAAGAACAATTTGTGCTCCCAGGTTTGTCTATACTTTTAGTGTTATATTGATGTCACGAATCACGACAAACGTTGTCTTTGTTTTTTGAAATATCCTATATATATGTTAATGAACTATATCGATCGATGTTAATGAACTATATTGACAAATTGTAAGAGGTGATTCCTCACATAAATATAAGGGAAACTTTGATATGGACCTATGGGCAAAAAGTGCATAGTTTTGGAGCTAGGTCTGTTCAAAATCACGAAAATGCTAAATTTCAACAGGCCGTATTTCGAATTCCAGGAACTGTTGATAGTGGTCCTTATCAGCGTAAAGGAAGCAACGCATACGCAATCCAAAAATGTATATTACATCAATTTTCAATGGGTGTACAGAGTATTCCGTACAGGGTATAATTATCAGATATCCTCTCAATTGAGTTTTCAGATATACCTTGATTTCAAGGAATGTCCAAAGTTGGTAGGAGGGTAGCTTGACAACAATCGACATCCAGTGGTTTGGACGGAAGTCGTAAGTGTTAGAAACCTGGAGCTCCATGTTTTTTGTGTTCGGAATAACGTGTGTTGCGATGTATTTCGTCACGGTATATTTCATGTTTCCTTCACTTATAAGTGCGAAAGAAAAATAGCAGCGTGCTTCTTTCCGAGTACAAGAGACCATGCAATTGACAATTGTTAACACTTCCGACTTCGCACCAAATGTTGCAAATGCATATCGTTTGCCTGCTTTGGACCAATCATAAAGTAAGAGCATATCTCAAAATTGGTTGATGGCATGTCTGAGATTTTCACCCTGCAGGGAATTTTCATCACACCCATTGAACATTAATAAAATATGAATTTTTGGTTTGTGTAGGCATGCCTTCCTTTACGCTCTTAAAATTCTTTCCGCGATTTTTAATGGCCATAGATCTGGAACTGCAATTTAGTACAGTTTCTGGGTTTAGTTCATTAACATCATATATATATAGGGTGGTCGTGCATGAAACTTCGGGAGATGAATCTCCAGGTAAAAACAAGCAAAAAATGTCACATGAACATTAGGTTAATGCGGCTTCCTTTGGACGGTAGAGGCGTCTGAAATGTCACCCTTCGAGGCGGCAATTTGCAAGATCGCAAGAACGGAGAGAAATACGAACGTCGGGTCAAAAGATACCAAGAGAAACCCCATCCGAAGAATCCAAATATGCATAAGTGATGGCGAAACGGTGGTGGCGCTAGAGAGGGGCAAAAGGAAAGTTAATGAAACATGGAGAAAAGTAAACAACTTACACTGAAAAATTGTAGGAGGGAATGTTAATTGGAACATGCAGCGACAAATGTTAATGAACAAAGGCAAGAATGTCTACGCTGTAAGGACACTATGGGAGGCGGAATGTAGGAGTAAAGTATTTGTAACGGAGAGAAATAGGAATGACGGGTCAAAAGATATCAGAGGAAACACCATTCGAAGAATCGAATTATGCGCACGTGGTGTGGAATAGTGGCGGCACATAGGAGCTGCCAAGAAACTGTTAAACACTCTTAGTGATGATATGTGCAAATGATGATACAAAATACGTACGGAAGACTGTAAAAAACAAGAGGTATTGTATTTAACGTAGTCAACATAATGCTGTCTTAAAGAAGGTGTTCAATATGTCCTCCTTGTTCTTTGAGACAGACAGTTATACGATGGCGTAAGAATTCTCTGACTTCTTACTTTAAGGATTCTTGTGTGCAATCGCTGTGGTAAGAAGTGTTATTTCACAACGTCGTCATCAATAATACCAGCCAATACATGGAATTGGAAACGCTGATGATACTTCGTTTCTACAATTATATGCGGGTTGTTGGCTGTCCATCGATGGTCACTGCGGACATTTGTGATGCCATCCCGTATAAATGCCTCATCCGAGAACAACATCTGTGGTACAACTTTTCTCCGTGTTTCATTCTTTTTCTGTGCCCTTTGGGCCGCCACTGCTTCACCATCACTTATGCATAATTAGATTATTCGGATGGGGTTTCCTTTGAAATCTTCTTACCCGACATTCCTGTTTCTCTCCGTTATACAGATACTGTATTCCTACATTCCGTCTCTCTTAGTGTCCCTACAGCGTAGTCATTGTTGAATTTGTTGATTAAAATTTGTTGTTGCATGTTCCAAGTAACATTCCGTCCGTCAATTTTTCACTTTAAATTGTTCACTTTTCTCCATGTTTCATTCACTGTCTTTGTGCCACTCTAACGCCGCCACTGTTTCACCATCGCTTACGCATATTTTTATTCTTCGGATATGACAGATTTAATTCGCATACTCTGCATTTGTTTCAAGGTAGTCGCCATTATCTAGTCAAAGTCTTATGTCCGCAACGATACATAACATTACACCGGAATATGTAAGATTTACTACAATCAAACTACGGCTGCATTGTACGTACCAAAAACTCACAGTAATTGCTTAAAGTGACGAGCAGTAACTTCGATGCAAGTATCAAGACGTCTAAGGAAATTTCGCCTCGCTCGCCCAAATATCGCCGCCATTTCTTGCACAATCAAGTAGGCAGCTAAAAATCTTGCAAACAAGTTCTCCTCGGATTGTATTGTCGATTCATACAATATGGACTTCATATCTCCAAAGATAAAAGTCAAGAGGGTTGAAATCTGGGGAGCGTGCTGGCCATCAGATAGTACGTCCTCTTACAACCCAAAAATTGGCGTAGGTTATATCTAAATAACGGTTAATATCCATATTGAAGTGGACAGGTGCGCCTTCACGTTGCACCATATTCTCGTGCGGACATCTATAGGTACAGTCTTCAATAACTTGTCCAGTACATCACAAGGGAACACCAAGATATTGTTCCTCAGTCAAGCGAATCGGCAGGAGATAATGTACTATTAGGTGATCGTATACAAACCTTCTCCAGAAGTTGATACAGAATCTTTCCTGATAACGAGGCACGAAAAATGGCATGTAAATTGACCTCACTCCAGACAAAAGTATTGCGGCTATTGAAAATACCAGCACGGGTACAAGAAACCTCCTCCAGAAACAAATGACGTTGTTGAAACGTGGGTACAAATTCACATTACTGGATAGATCATTGAAAAATCTCCAATCGAGGAGTGAAATAATCTGATCACATGTTTTGAGCTCTGTGTGTGGTAAGGGTGTAATTGCTGGTCGATTAGAACTGATCATACACTAGCCTTCGAAGCACGTACGATACTGGCAATTTGATGGATGCTTGTTGATGAAGATTGTTGCCCAATATCCAACATTCTCTCTGCAAACTCGGGGGGGGGGGCAAACAGTTCGTCCTCCAGCACCCTGGCCAGCTCTTGTTGCCTTGAAAGAAAAAATATTTCGGCCAACGGCAATGTGGTGTCCAAAGGCAAAGACGGATTCATATTGGGAAGGAACAAAATAGCTTTATCCTTTTTTAAAATATGTTCTATTTTATGTTTCGTTACACTCTCCTTATTCCTTGTTCGTTCTGCTTTTTACCTTTTTCGTACTCTAGATCTACTTTAATTCCCATTTGTTGTCCATACGTGTATCTATTTTTACATGTCTCGCAAACCACAAACGTTCGGATTTTCACTTCCGTATTGTATTGTCGTGTATCTGCGTTCCAATTAGAGACATCATAATGTATTTTTTGATTTATAGTTAGTGTTCTCACAGATTACAGGAAATTCCAGATTCATTGGCGCTTAACCGTTTTTGACCTTCGGTTTCCTATCTCAAAATACGTATATTGGACCCCTGTACCTCCTAGATAAATTTCATGCAAGAAGTTATGGTCATTCTGTATAAAGCATCCCTATCTCATTCATGGTGGAGACTACCACTTTACACTTTTAATTAATCACATAATAAACGGGCATATAATTAAATATTCTATATGACATTGCGTTTTTGATGTGATTGTAATTGATAATGAGCTTTCTTGTTCAAGGAAGTCTTATAATTTTATACATGTTATTCAAGTTATGTTTTATTCTTAAATTGTGAGTCCTTATTTTGGAATGTGAAAAATTGTAGTGGTATTATAGTTTAGTGTTTGTCATTTGAGTATTTGCTTACAAATTTGAGAAAACAATGATCATAATTTTCTTTTATCGAAAGTATGTTGAATAAACCGATGTATTTACTACAAAGTAAATAAATATACTAATGTTTAAGATGTAATTCTGTTCTCATGAAGAGAGGTCTCAAATATCAGTTTATATAATTCCATGACAATACTTTTTTTTAAAAAAAAAAGTTAATCAATAAGCCATGCAAACTTATAAGTATTTACATATTACATAATTTAGTAACATATAAATTAATTTTAAAACAAACCTACTTACAAACAATAAAACAAATTTAAACATATAGAACAAAAAGGTACATTAAAAAGGAAGCATTTTTTCCATTAAAAATAAAATCGTTACCTGGTGAATTCCATTGCTGCCAATAACCTAAATGTAAACATTGTTATTATGTAACTTAGTGTAACAGTACTTTTGAAAAACGTAAGTTAATATTGGTTTTCATTTTCTTGATATTATTAATCACTTCATGATCACTATTTCTAATTTTCGTCTATTATTCTGTATTTTCTTGCTCATGAAACTGTAATATGACAATTAATTAAATGCAATGAGTTTTTAATGTTCTTCAAGATTAACAACACTTAATCACTTCTATTTCGTAAGGTAGTTCCATAAATTGAACGAATAAGGTCGTCTTAATTTAAGTTAGTTGAAAAGAAATAATCTTACGAAAGGAAACGTCGATACTAATAAATTATGTCACAATTGCGACAATATATTACTGCCTTCTTAAGGCACATGATGAAGGTGTTTTATAAATATTAAACATTTTGTTTTCATTCACAATTTTTTTCTATGATATGATCCATGATTCTTAATATAGCTTGTGCAGCACTCCAAAAGTAAAATGTTTAATAATTTTCATTTTTTTTAAATGCATATGTAAAATATAAGCACACAAGGTCAATTAAATCCTACTTTTCACCAGTGGTTACGTGAAAGTTTGTCATTTAATCATTGAAATATTCGTCTCGATTTTGTTTAATATTTAAATTAATCGTTTTGACGTCATAACGAACATAATTTATATACTGTATTTTCCCTATAGTGTCAACTTCGGAAACCGCTAGTGTTTGATTAGTAGACTTTTAGAAATGTCTGATCAATCGATAAGAAAATAGTAATACTAAGATGTACTGTTTTATTCAAAATATTGTTCCGTATATGACTTAGAAGAAAAACTCAATGTTTTGCACATTTGAAAAAAACACTTGTCTGACCCTTACTAGATTTAAATTTACGCCTATCTTTTGAGAAATAATTTGAACAACTAAAATACTTAAAAATGTAATGATAATAGTTATATGAGTCATACAGATGGCCTGCTTGAATTTCTCAGTTCCTCCCAAATCATTTATGCACTTTCGTTTGCTAGTGCGTATGTATACATTACATGATTTATATATAGTAAAATAAGTAATTGTGTGCAAAATTATTTTTAAAAATAATTTAGGATTTGCTAGAACCTCTAGTATTTATCCTCGAGGTCAAAATATCAGTATATTTTTAGAAATGTTAACAATCTCCTTAATAAAACGCTACGTTACAATGTTGAAAGTTTGATACAATCGTCATCTGTGACTTTGTTGCAAGGTATCTTAGTCTTGAATAGTATACTAATATGAAATACATTCTGCACATCAATGACTAAAACCATACACCGTATATCTGACGCTATAAAACACAAATAACATGCATAATCATCTACCTATTTTTTTATAAAATATCGAAAACCATCATGATAATTCGAAGTAGAAATAAAAGCTAAAGTTAAGAAATTCTAGATATGTTAAGCTTATGCTATCTTTTGTCTGCATACACCTAGGAAAACCAGGGGGGCTTGGAGGCCCACAATTTATTTTTGTTAATTTTTGTAACATTTCTGATTGCATTAAAAAAACTAAAAAAAAATTGATATTGTCAAGCTTGACCCCATTCACCATAGAACGTACTTGCTTAGTTTTTAGCGTTTTATTTTTTCTATTTATAAATAAAGGAACTGCTGTGGGCCTCAGAGGTCCCCCCGCTGGTAGAACTAAGGGGCTGTTCGCTGCATACGCTAAGTGTTATATTTCAATGTTTTGGTTATTTATTTTACTTTCCTTTCTAACAATTTTGGTATTACAACATGCAGGGCACAGCGATGCCTTTGTTGCAATGAATTCCTTCTAATATTCATGATATTGTATTGGTATTAGTTTACAAAACTGAGAGAAAGTTGTAGCTTCTTTGCTTACGTTGTACATGATCATTCCATAGATGCAAAGACCTAACGTTGTACTACTAGAAAAATGTAACCTGTGTTGGCAACACTGATTATCTGGTGACAGCCCGTATAGTGTCCAATGAACGACTCTAACAATATCTATCTTATCGTACAAACAAACTTTGAAAGAATCTCGCCATTCCAAGGATAACCGAGATTGACTTATAAAAAATTAATCCTGAATGCACTGGAATACTGAAGTTTACCCCACTATTTCCCATTCTACTCTACTTTACAGCACCACCAAAAAAATGCTTTTAGAAGTCGAATTTGTACTACTACTGTCACTGCACTAAGTTGCTACTGATCTCGTTGATAACTTTTCTACACAAACAAATAAAATAAAATAGTTAGATACTGACATAAATAAAACATGCTAACTTAAACAATTATATACGTAGAAACATATAGTTGGAAATACTGTACTTAAAAACCTAGTAATAATAGAGTAAAAATATAAGATGTCTTAGACATCCCAAGTTCATATCAGACAACATAAATTATTTTCGGTGAGAAATAATGACCATTTTCTTGTGGGCCTTAGAGGTTGGTGTTTCATGTAACCCAAAATACCATTTGGGGCCGCAGTGGCTCAGTGGTAGAGCGTTCACCTCTGGTGCTAGGGGTCCCGAGTTCGATCCCAGGTCCCGCCAAGTGAACTTTGTGGTGGACAAACACCGTGTGCGTGGGTTTTCTCGGGGTTCTCCCTGTACGCGTCTTCGATTCGTAAAACTCAAAGTTTTTTTCTAAAATACCTTTGTGTTCCTAGGGTTAAGTTGCATCTTCATGAAATTACTTCTTTAATAAATGATCATAACAACAATAAAATATGAAAACTATATTACCTGTTTCCGGAATATTGTCTTAATTTTACTTTGAAATTTTGCCCATATTTCATAGAGCTACGTCTGCTTCTATTCAGATTTCTTCACTATTAAATCCTATCTCTGATAATTGAAAATATTTAACGCTCATGTGTCTACAGTTCTGGTCCAGTAAATACATTTGTGAAGCATCAAAACTACTTCGGACATTAGATGAGAAAATGCGTTAAATAATATCGTATAATACCGTCAATTTATGTCAACTTAATGATTCTAAATACTTCAAGTTCAAGTATCAAGTAATCGTATAGATCTATAATGTGACATTCACACTGTGTCATAAGGACAGTTTGAGGACATAACTAGTTAAAGTGCCTTCAAAAATATATATTTTTCACTAATAGACCATGTCCAGTCTAATGAAAGGCAATCGTCTAGACCAAATTAAGTGCTATAGTCCGAGAAATGTCTATTTTGTTTTATAAAAATTATAATAATTTCTGGAATTTATGGGATATCATAGTTGTATTTCTGAATAAGGAAAAGCGGCACAACGACCATAAATATAATATTCATGTTATTGATGTTATTGCTTCATTTTGACTATGGAGTTAGCATTTTTATACAAAATATATGAATATAACTGATTATTGCGTAAAAAGACAAGGCTCGTTCTATACTATTCAAACGATACGTTGGTATATTAACAAGACAGATAATTTAAATTTCCTAACATGGATGAAAATAATTTCAAAAGACCAAGGAGAACAATTGCAGTCTATGCATTATCCTTAAGTTCCATTCCTTTAGTAGTATTTATTAATAGTAGTATTTCATATTTATTTATATTTTATATTATAAAACGAAATAATTTAAGGAATAATATAACACTAAAGAAACTAATTGGTGTAACACATCATTTATATTTTTAAGCCTGCTTTAGTGGCATCCGGTAGCTAAACGTCTATCCTAGCGGTGAGCTTGTGGTCAGAGCGCTGGGATGCTCTGTCGCCAAAAGATACATCAGGAGCTTTGTAAAAGAAAAATATCTTTAAGTTTTACGTCTCACAGTTATACCGGCTAGGTTAAGTGAGACGGTCAGAGCTGGGATTAAACCAATTACTCCATGCACCAGAGATGAACACTCTACCACTGAGCCTCCGTGGCCCATGGAGCTTTCTAGATCTAATAGTCGTCACATCTTGTTTTAACATGACTTCCCAGTTTGCCTCACTGCACTGGGTGAGCGACGAAAACTTGTAATCAGCGGCCAGAAATCGAACCTGGGACGACGCTGACATTATTCCAATGGTCTAACCACTAGATTGTGGTTCCCTCGTTAAGGAGTAATATATGATTCTAAGTAATACATGCATGCTATTACTATTATTGGAAATTGTTAAAGTTGGTCTTAACACATAAAAATTGCATGGGTCGTCTATTCAAGATTACTATATTTTAAATTGATTTAAGATGTTAAATATTGCTGATTAAAAATTACTAATAATACTTACGAGCAGTATCATTCCCTTTTGTATCACCTCCTCTTTCACTAGTGGCGTTATCTGATAAACATATAACATAATTAAATATGTTATATTTAATACAGTACTGAGTGAGGTATATATTCTATCATGGAGATTATTGAAGATGAATAGTCATGATCAATTTATAAATAGTTTTATTATGTCCAACTTGCCAATTAAGCTTTTATTCGTAATATTTTTATATATCTATTTTGGTGAAACATCAAACGTTAAAACATATCAAGATCGCATAACATAATTCATGCATAAGGAGATATCTGATATCAACTTTAATTCTTTGATATTTACAAACTATAGTCTGGTACATAAAACACGATAGGAACCTTTAACCACAAAATGTGGTATATGTAAGATATTTAATATGTTTCCACTTTAACGTTGTTACCGGACAAGAATAAAAACGTTAAAACTGTTTACAATATAAGCAAAGAGAGCGATAGTCAGTATGTCAATTAGTATTTTAAGTTTTGTATTTCGGGTATGCTTTTAATCAATACACAATTTTACATTATTCCCCAAATTTATGAGTTCACTCAGCTTATAATTCAAACAATTGCTAATACCTAAGTCTGATTAAGATATATTTGACCTGAAATACTATTTCTCTTTAAAACCTGAAAACCTGGTTACAACAAAGAATTTTCCTATACAAAGGAAGAATTATACATGTCTTTTTTATTAGTTATATGCTACTCTTAAAGAATTAACATGGTAATAGATCACAAGTGAATAAAAATGGTTATCCATCATAATGACATAATGACTCGACATGTTATTGTCACTTCCTGATTACCAGAACTAGTATTGATGTTTTTAATTATGAAATTAACGAACAGTTACACCTCAAACTTACAGTCTCCAAATCTATTCTTTAGTATGTGACGTTTTGATGGAAACAACTATCCATCTCTCCCATTGATTTCCTTGTTGAGTCTTTTTGCGGTTCGAAATTACAATTATTTTATTATTTTTTAATTGTTACAAAATGTGTACGCATTTTTCTACAGTTCTAAAATAATATAGTAATGTAAAAGAATTATTCATTTTATTTGTTATGAAAATAATACTACTTCCTGAATTTAAATGCATGAACAATACTTAAGGAAATGAACTAGAACAAAGAAAATAATAGAACTAGATAGATTTCTTAAATAGTTGGACATAAAGAATTTATAATAAGTAAAACTCAGCTGAAAACGTAGTTAAATTGGTGACATAATTATAAGATTTATCGTTAAGAGGACGTTTTATGTGTATCAGACATATATTGAAGATGATATGGTCATATATTTTACACTATGTAATACTTCCCTTTGCAAAGGAAGTAATAAGTTCGGATCTAAAACAAATTGCGAAAAATAAAGTTAGCATGTTTAATACCGTCAAGTAATTGTTACATTTTTGTGTTAATTAACATGGTAGTTTCCACTAATATGTAAAGAGAGATTGATATGTAAACTATGTGGTAGAGTAAGGGAAGAGCAAGCAGTATTTCTTAAGATTTAATGAACTGTGTGGAAAGTAATTGCAATTGTTTAATGATAATCATTCGAAATTTTTTTACGGTAAATACAAAATGTTTGCTTCATATCGTGTTTTCTTACTATAGAAATATTTCTTTGTTTTCTGTTCTTATCATAGGGTTGTAGTGGTAGAGGAAAAATTACGATTAATTATAGGCAATAGTAAAATAAATATACTATAAAACTCTATTTCTCAGTTACAAACGGTTTTAACTTTTAATTCTTATCATCTGAGAATTGTTCTCTAAATAGTCTGTGGTACTCAAAACTACGCTCTATATGTAAAATGTGACGAATACGAACCAAATATGAAACAAAACTACCCAAATCAATTTATGCAATTTTAATATTTATTAATAAGACAATCTAGTGAATGACAACAGCTCTGCGGAAAATAGGGTTTCCTGATAAATTTCATTCATGTGAAACAAAATTGAGATTGTCAATTTTATAAATTAGAATTCCACGGTGGGGCCACAAACATTCCCGCGGAGCTAATAGTTTATCCCATTTTTTTGTTTTAACTGATATAACAGTGATACATACCAGTAAGTTCTGCTGATGAAGAAAGTGCTCATGATAATGTTGCGCCCTTTCTCTAGAAAATGTTTTATATTCTTCATAGTTAAATGGTTTCTTGCAAAAATTCTACCTCTTATACCTAAATACAAAATTGTATTTACTTTATATCTGACTTAATCACCGGCTGCTACCCACAACTAATTGCATTTGTGTGGCGTGGACTGAATGAATGAATACCTACACTCGGAGGTAAACAACTTGTCATCGAAAGATGATCACATTTTCAAAATATTGGTTGGAAGCTAAGCGTTTTTCAACATAATAAACAAACTATTAAATACTAAGTAGAAAAAGAAAGTAGAAGAAATACTTTTTCTTCTGCTTCGGTAGTTTTGTCTTCGAATCGCAAAATTTTAGAGTTTTTTATAGTGTATTTGAATCTAATTTTCTGCACTATTTTTTGTGACGAAAGAAGAATATTACTAATTATTACGTAATTTCCTTAAAACTACTTCTCGAAGTTCTGGATCACGACGAGCGCATAAAATATAAACAAATATGTCGAATTCCTATTAAAAAAAACTGATCAAGTGTTTTTCAAAGCACCCTTCTGTTTGTAATTTCTGTAGACTTGTTTATAATACCCATTGATAGCTCACTTACTAGAAGTGTTGAGGTCCAGATAAAGCGAAGTGTTTATCTATGTCTTGTTTAGTTACCTAATAGATCCACCTATCTTACAAAGTATATTTGTGACCATAAGTTCCTATTATTTGAATTAATTGCCATCAAAGGTAAATAAGTTTACTCATATTGGAGAAAATAAATATAACATTTACCACTGGCAAACTTGTTATTACTATTGTTATTATTGAAAATTGGTTGAAAAATGTAGTGAGATAAATGACATTATGAATAGAAATAACAGGTTACAAGTGGGAATAGTCGAACATCATTATTTATTTCTTTGGATTTGAAGTTAAATACTTCAATACTACAAAAGTTACTATTATAAAAATCCTTATGGACATAAACAAACTTAATTTTTTTAAAATAACAAAGAGTCGTATTCTTCCAAACAAGAATGAAGGAATATAGTACAACTTATACATTTTTTAAAAATTTTCAAACCGTCAAATGACGTACATTGGACATACTATTGTTGAAAGCTATATTATTTACGTTGATATTTATGAATTAAAATACTTACTTCTTCTTCCATTTCGTCTTGAACCTCGTATCCAGCTGTCATCTGGAAATATTACAGATTATATTACAAAAATAATTTACATTACAAAATGAAAGAATTATCATGGAAATATTTTCGTTTGGAAAAGAAATTTGTTTAACTTTGAAGGATGTAAAACACTGAAACTATGTCTACCTGTATGAATAAAGCTTAGAAAGACTAATATTGATCAGTTTTGAAAATAAGACATGTGTTAGTGTGTCCAGCCTAAATAAAGGAGATCTATAATTCTTCATTTATATGTATAGATAAAACACACATTCAATTGACTGGTTTTAGCTCCACGTTGTGTTACCTTTCAACGTTCATATTAGTACTATACACAAACACATTATTAGTAGCGTAAATACATTCCCATCGATTACGGATTACTTGCTGTAGAAGCTGCAAAGATAATATGCATTACGAAAACGTAAAGGACTTGATCGAAATTTTTATAATTTCTAGAATTAGACTACAATATCATTTTAGTGCACGGAAACACAGTGAAGTTGGTAAAACCGAGTAATACAAATAAGTTATTATTGGAATAGTATCACACTTGGAGAAGGACAACAGAAACTAAAAATAATTATATAACAGAAACACTTTTCTTATGTGAAGACTATGAAAGCAAGTGTTTTCCCGCAAACGTCACTAAAACTACTATTTCATAGTATACAATGTACTGGTTCTAAAGAATATAAGAAAGATAAATAACAAATGAGGCACATATAAAAACTGCTGGTTTCTAAACCAGGGCATTCAGTCATTTAGTCGTATTGATGCGGTCTTTCAGCCATTCAATTGCGTTCAGTCGGTTGAATTCTCGACTCGATTCGTCCCGCACGTATTGTTAAGACGGAGACTATCGGGCAGGTGGTGTATTTACAATTGACCACCGTAGCATTGCGAATATATTATCGCTGATGCAGACTGTCATCGACGGATCAGAAATTGTAAGTTGTATATTGCATGTTTTTTCTATTCTTATGCGTAATTATGGCAGAGGAGTACAAGTCAAATACATCCTCATATCCATAGGTTTCGATAAACCCTGAACAATTAATTTTGTAATTTGCTTATAAGAGAGACTATTCACATAATGCATTTTGATGTTTCTTTACAAGTATATTGCTTATGAGTTCACAATGTATAACTGTAATGGCCAAGGTATTATGTCTCAATGTGACGATGATTATTCATTAATCTTACGTAGTATATTTGAGCTCTTTGACACACGATGATCTTATTCTCTCTGTATATGACCTATATATTCATTAATGAATGTAGTTGGTTTAGAATAGCCCTGTAAGGTGCTCATCCACATTGTACTATTAATATTTAATACAATAAAAAGAGATAGTATGAGTTAATTACCCTGTAATCATTGTGTTTGATCAAAGGCAACTCTTTTAACCCCTGTTATCCTGCAATACGTTAAGTGACAGTTTGTAAAAGTACAAACATTTATCACTGTACTACCGTGTTAACAACTGGGCACGTTAGCTTTACTATTAGTTATCATTTTAACTGGTAGTTTGACACATATTATTATTACTTATCCATGATATATGTGTCATTGTTGTTAATCAAGCTCACAGTCTACCGTATCGTCATTATAATTTTTTCTGTTTAACTTATCAGTCTCTTTTTTAGCATTGCCAATATCCCTGTTTCTGTGTTAGATATAAAATTTTATATCTTTTGGAAATATTTCAAAATATGTTCCAATCAATACACAAGTAGTAGTTTACCATTAACATTTTTGCTTCCAAAACTCCAATGCATATAACACCTTCCCTTTTCATGCGCCTTAGATATATGTAGCTTGAGTTTGATAAAGCACGAGGAATAATGTTTCTGCGCCTAGAGTTAGTTCAATTGCTGATTTCACATGTCACCATGAAAGATGCACAGGCTACTACTAAATTCAAAGTGGAGATTTTGTCTCCTCCAGGCAAAAAGAACCACAAGTTCAAGCCATACATTTGATCTAACTTTACAAGAGACAATCTCTTGAAGTATCCACCAATGTTATAGCCATACTTACACATATGTTCATATCATTTTTAAACCATTCAATAATTTTCATTATCGATTCAAATTACGTCATATAGTCTTTTGTGTACAGTAAAGACTGACTTGTTATTAAAAATATTGTCTATTATAGGTATATATTAATTTCCTGAATAAAAATGTTAGTACTTCTCGCTAATCAATAATATCTTACTCCAAAACACCTACGGACTATTCGCAACATTATTTTCTTTTGTGAATTTTATTTACCTAATCAAAAATTGTCTCATGAATCGCCGATAATTCATTTCAGTCTCTTGCTCTAAGTTAACGAAATTAAAGGAGTTAAGTTAACGAAGTTAACGAATGAACTATTATTACGGTCAATTATCTCCTATATTATTATATAACTTCGAAATTATTACTTTTTGTTATAAGCTTATTGAAGTTTATATATATGGGATGAATTTTAAATATATGGGATTACAAAGTATTGAAGTTGCGATATATATGTTGTTTTCTAACACTTTCTAAAACATAATTATTTATTTTCATCATCGTTTTGTTCCATGACTCTTCAGTTGAATTTTAGTAATGTTCTAGACATTACATATGCGGCTTATCGCGTCTGTTATGTACTATTTCATGCACAATATAATCAATTTTTACAGCTCTGTTTACTGTTAAACGTTATCACCTATTTTAGTAAAAGTTCAAACATTATTTCAACATCCCATCCTCCTTTCCATCTTCTAATTAAAGCCGAAAAGCTGGATAGATTACTTTTGGTTTACATTTGTATTTTCAAACCTCTTGGCATTCCGTGCATTGTTTGCTTTTATTATAACTATTGTTAAAAATATTGCAGAATAATATTCATTTTCATATATAAAATTATTGCTTTTAAAACACTCATTCGGATATCCTTGATTGCGATAATGTTGAATAAATAGAGAGTCTTCTACATAGTTTGAGCGTGGTGTATTTAAGATTGCACTATTAACTGACATCGGACTATATGTAGGAAAGAAATAGGACGTGTTGATAACTTTACAATTATTAACTGGTACGAGAATAAGAAATCATAGCTGTATTGTGTTTTATACACCTATAGTGAATACCACACAGTTAAGAATCACTGTAATATATAAAATAGTTTCTGGATAGTTTAGTGATAACACTATATTATTGCTCTTTAAATTGATCAATATTTGAGAAAAATGTTTTATTCATCAGAATACTGGAAGATGTATACATATTGCACAATAATTACAAGGTATCCAGTAAATAACTTTTCCAATAAATAATCCAGTAAATAATTATATTAAATAATTATTTCAGATTATAATTCAAAAATTAATAGAATTATCAAGGCTATCAGATCCAAAAGGATATCTTTAAAACTATTGCTTTGAGCCAAAGTGAAATTATGTTTCTTTTGTCTCCAGTTCCAAAAAAACAGTCCTTAACTTTTTGTGAGCGAATAACATTTATTAAATCTGAGTGCCGTCATTGCCGCATATTTATAATACAGCAAACTGTGTTTAAATATAAAGATTCCAAGATTAATGTTAATATATAGCATATTTTTCTAATCTTTAGAAAATATAAATCCCACCCAATATTGGTGTGTAAGTGCTTAAGGCCATGCATTAATCTGACATAAGAATATAAGTTATTTTATGAAAATGTTTATCTTATTTCGATTGCAAGTGGCAACATATGCGATTTTTTTGTCCTGCAATCAGAACTTACACTTAACTTAAACCGAATTAATACTAATAACTAGAAGAAACACTGGAGTTGTAACTTTACATGTGTAAAGGAAAGTAATTTTTACCCCATGATAAAATCGAAATTTACGATTTCACTCTTTGTAGCAGAAGTGATGTACGTTTATACAAACGAATGTTTATTAAAAAAATGTATATTATAAAACTTATGTTCCACTTCATGGCTTCACTTAACGATTGGAATTTGAAAATGTTAAATTACTGACAGTAAACCATTGACCATATGATCAGAGTTTGAAATATTATTTCTGTTAACATCAAAGGAAATATGGTTAAATACTAGGTATCTTACCCATTGGCCACGATCCTACACGAAACAAGAACAAGGGTGAAATATATTGGCATTAATACATAACTTTAAGAACTATAACATTTTTATAAGAAGAAACTTTGTTTTGTATATAATTACACACAGTTTCTTGAGCAACATAATATATTAACATTCTAAACACTACTAAATACTATGACAGTTTCGCCAACTGCCTTCATCAGATATATCTGCATAGTGTCTCATAAGGCCAAAATATTAGTTGGCAAAACTGTCACACGTATGTAGTTTTTTTAACATTAATATATTGTTTTGCTCAGCAATTAGTTTATGTTAATGATACTATACATAGCTAATCCTTTATAAGAAGGTGCAAAATAATCAGATATATCTCAAAGTATTGTGAATGGCGTCACCTCTATTAGTGAAAGCTAGATATACATTTTCCCAAGTAAATTAGAATACAGCAAAATTAAAATACAAATTTGGAAAATAAGATTAGCAAAAACAATATTTTTAGTAATATAAAACTAATGACACCTCGATATTTCATAACATAATTGTCACTTTATTTTTCTAAAGAACTTATTAAAGAAAAGAATTAGTGTTCTAGAGGTAGTATGGTGCGTGTCCATCATTCATGTTGTTTAAAATAGATTTTCTTTATAAAATGGTCATTCTTATTTAAAAAAGACTTCAAAAATGTTTACTGGTTCACTTTATACTTTCAAATTTTAAATGAAAATAATTGACAATTTGTCATTGATTTACATTTTCTTTGTACTTGAGTTTATAATACTGTACTCGTAATATGACATTTGGACGCTTTTTTGAACAAATTTTCCAGTATAAAATCTATGGAGTATATAGAAGCAATATTAACAGACAAAAATTACATTTAAGAAGAAGTTAAATATATACTAAAAGCAGGGAATTTGTGCTATTAGTAAGTTCAAAACTCGTTGTCGTCGTTAAGTTCGTTGAGGAATTTGAAGCTTAAAATATGTAGAACGATAATCATGTCTGTTGTTCTGTATGGTTGCGAAATATAGTCACTTACTCTGAGAGAAGAACGTAGACCGGAAGTATTTGAGAACAAGATTCTGAGAAGAATATTCGGATCCAAGACGAACGAGAATGGGGAATGGCGGAAACTTCGTAACGAGGAAGCACATAATTTATAGGGTTTACTAAACATTGTAAGGGTCATCAAATCTAGGAAGTTCAGGTGGGCAAGTCATGTAGCTAGGATGGAAGAAAATAGGGACACTTTGAAAGTCTTAACTGGAAGACTAACCGGAAAATGACCAATAGGAAGACCTAGGGGCAGATGGGAAGACAATATTAAGATGAGCCTCGCAGAAATAGGAATACAAAGCGGAATTGGATCCAGTTGGCTAAGAATAGAAGTCGGTGGAGAGATATTGTGAACGCGGCATTGAACCTTTGAGTTCCATAGGCCATCGAGTTCATAATACATACATACACACACACACACACACACACACACACACACATATATATATATATATATATATATATATATATATATATATATATATATATATATAGTTTTTTTATACTCTAATGGGGAAAACGAGTAACGAAAGGGGATGATCAAAGAACAATAGAAAGGGAGGAGGAAGACATCAAGAAAATGGAGAAAGAAATTGAACATTTAAAGAAAGAAGACAACGAAACAAAGCAAGTTAGGGAAAGACAAATAAGACACATGAAAGAAGAAATTACAAAATTGATGGAGGATAAAAGCGAACTTAAACAAGAGATACAAACTAAAACAAAACAACTAAGGAAACTAGAAGATTAAATGAAACAACTAGAGAAAGCACATAAAAATAAACGGTGAGTTAATTGAAACACAACAACTTTTTGGAAGAACTGAGATAGCGAAAGAAATTGAAGGATTAGATCTAGAACATACAGTAAAAGAACTAGAGGCAGAAAAATTAACATGGAGCCTAATAACCCTGATGGAGAACATTCATACGCTAAAAAAGATTGAAAAACTCACAATACAAATATGGAAACTGATGAAAAACATTCATGGACCGTAGTTTTTGAGCGAAGGAAACGAACCGAAAGAGATTAAAATCCAGGACGTAACAGCAAAAACAAGACCGGCAATTATAATTAAAACTAACCAAGGAGAAACAACAAAACAAACGGCGGAAAGCCTAACAGACGCTATTGATCCGGGAAAGGAAAAGTTGAAAATTACAGGACTCAGGACAACTAGGGATAGAGTAGTACTGGAAACAGCAACCAAAGGTGACATTTAAAGGGCAATGGCCAAAGACGAAATCAAAAAGAATTTTCAATGTGAAGTATCTAAAGATACCCTTAATGATTATATATGGTGCCCCCTCTGACTTGCGAGACGAAGAGCTAATACAAGCACATATAGAACAGAACATTGAGGAAGAAGACGGAAGAAGCAAAAAAAATCAAAGGTAGATTTAGAGCGGGGAAGAAGCAACAGAGAAAGTGCCTAGAGCCCAAGATTAGAAACATATTAGTACTGAAAGACATAGTTTATGTACACTATGAAGCACATACCACTTCCTGGTAGTGCCACAGTGTTTTATCTGAAAGGAGTTAGGACACAGACCAAATATTGCCACAGTAAAAAGAAAGTAAGATGCCAATACTGTGGAAAATTAGGACAAATTTGAAGAATGCGATGAAAAGGGGAAGGAAATAGGAGTGCCTAGTAGGCTACGACACAAAAATTGTGAAAGTTTTTAAACGGAAGAATGTGTATCCTACAAAGTAGCTCGAGAAAGAATCATGTGAAAAAATAATCATGGAGAGTAAAAAAACCTAAAACTTGAATTAAGAAGAAAAGCTTTGTAAAGGAAAAGGGACAAATTGAGATTAGAACAGTTACTTGAAAAGAAAAGGAACAAATTAATTATAAAAATAGATCAAAAGACACGGAATAGAATTGCAAATATAAAAACCTTAATCATAGAAGAAAAGGAAGTACAAACTCAATTTAAAACCAATAAGGAGAAATTGAATAGTAATGAAACAGAAAAAGAAAATTAGCTACCTTATTAGAAAATAGGAAAGTAAATAGTAAAAAACATTAAAGAAAAAATTATGAATGCCTGAAAGAAATTCTTAACCTATATAAATCTTTCGATCATATATAAAATATTTATTCCCAATAGAGGAAGAAAATGAACAACATATCCAAGATAAGGAAATAAGGAGTACCACATGTGAATCTAAAGCATCCGAAGAATTATTAGAAAAATAAAGTATACACAAAATGCAATAAATAAATCCGCAACTATACGAAAATAAATCACACATACAGTTTGGCCACATTAGAAGTAAAACAAATTCTTGCAACAGCACTTAAACAAATCGTAAGAGATTCGCATGTTAATGGAAGATCAATCGCATATCCCACTTTAGAAGAATCAGATAGGATTGAACTGATATTTTACGATCTTCCAGCTACCGGTTTTGAACTTCCTGATCTAGTAGACGAAGACTTCGAACTAAGAGGTATACAGTGATCATTACACAATGTATACAAACAGCTAGTAAGAGCTAATGTTAGGGTCTGCTATGATCCCACGGAAACTGGTGTGCATGCGTATGTATTCACAAAACATGGATGTTAATATTCAAAGATTGAAAATAATATAGAATAATGCTCAAGGAAATAGGGTTACTACCATGGAACTAAGAAGATTTCCAAAAAAATACAAAACTTTGACGTTGCAACCCAGGAACCATACCTTCTGACAGGTAAATTAACAATTTACGGAGTAATGAACCAAAAGCAGTAACTATTATAATGAACAAGCAGATTGAGATACTTAACACAATTCAGCAACAATTGGATTGTAGTAACCGATGTTAAATGAAGAAAAATTAAATATTATCTGATTAACCGTTACTTTCATTACAGCTTAGATACACAATGATTTGTTAATAAAATACTGGAAATATTAAGACAAAGAAATAATAGTAGAATTTTACTATTAGCCATACAAATGCCAAACTAATCTTGTGGGAAGCACTACAAAATGATGACAGAGAAGTACTTATTGTAGAAATTCTTATTGTAGAAGTTCTTATTGTACAAAATGGTTTACAAATCATGAAGACAGGAAATAGACCTTCCTTTGTAGGAAATAGAGGCAAATCATATTTAGATTTAAGTTGTGCAACTTCAGAATTAGTTAACAAAATAATAAATGGACAATTAGGAGATAGATGTACATTAAGTGACCATGAAATTATTTCATTTGAAAATCAGATTAATGTAATGAGAAAAGAACAAGAATTATTCAATGTCATTTAAACAAATTGGATTACCCTCAAGAACAAATTAAGCCTACCACAAATTAATGAAAATAGAAGTTTAGTACAAATAGTTGATGAAATAGAAAAAGTAACCATTAAAACAATGAAAAAAAGCTACTCCGATAAATAAAGAAAAGATAGTTTATGAATTTTTTTGGAGTCCAAAACACCAGAGATTTAAAAGAATAGTAACGTCAGCACGAAAATGTTATCAATCAACTATCGACCCAATATTAAAGGAGGGAAGATTAGAATAGTATAGAAAAGCTAGAAATAAGTGTAAAGAAGAATTAATGTAAGCAAAAAAAATATTTGAAGAACATAGAAATTGACCCTTGGGAGGTAGCATATAAATGGATAACACAAAAGATAAATCCCTAAATACTTAGTACAGTCAAGAAACCAGACGGAAAACTAACTACCAATAGAGAAGAAACTTTGGAAATCCTAGGAAACAAATTCTTTCCTAGAGACCAACTAATAACTGATTCGACCAGCAACACAGAACAAAGAAATAAGACGTTAGAAAGACACATGAGTAACATACCAGAAGAATACTGGGTAACAAATGATATAGAGAGTTTTAAAAATAAAAAAATAAAAAGCGCCAGGAATAGATGGCTTAAAACCTGAAATTTATAAAAAGGCTAAAGATATATGGACCCCATACCTTACAAGACTTTTAACTTACTCTTGAAAGAACAATGTTTTTCAGACTGCTGGAAGACATCCAAATTAGGTACTTTGTCCAAAGGATCTTACAAAGATGCATCGGAAGTTGGCTCCTATAAATATATTTGCCTCTTAAAAACATTTAAAAATTTTTTGAGAGAATCATTTTGAATAGAATACAAAAGTACAGAAATGTTAAAGAAGATCCACTACAAAACGGTTTCAAATCTGGGAAATCAATGGAAGATACAATTAATCGACTAGTAGATACGTAAAAGAAAAAAATATGCAAATAAATATGTACCAGTCCTTTTTACAGATTTAGAAGATTTTAATAACCTTTTGTTTCCTTTCTTATTGAATAATATTAGAAAACTGGCATTTCCTATTTAACAAATATAATAAGGAGTTAGTTGCGAAACAGATAAATTGTAATTCCAAATGAAGAAGGGAACTTAGAAATCACAACAGAAAAAGGGTGCCCCAAAGGTTCGATTTTATTACCAAAATTTTGGAATATTCAATTGCAGCTGCTTAGAACTGGTAGACAAACGGAATTCCTGCCATAATATGGAATTTCTGAGAAGCCTGGCGAAGATCCTACGAACATAGCAATCGATTTTATAAAGAGTAAATTGCACATTGCTCTAAACATAGAACATGTGAACAGGTCACATCGTCTCGAAATGAAACGCAGAACCAGGACTGTTGCAGATGTGGTGGTTGAAGGTCACAGTTCTTTAATTGTAATATTTGTGTCACATCGTTACAGAAAATTGGTGTGGAAAGCCAAAAATAAATTGAAAGGCAGCAAATTTCTTATCACCGAATTTCTTACCACAAAACGACTGGTATTACTTCGCGAAGCTACGCAAGCTTTTGGGGTCCGCAATACATCAGATGGCAAAATTGTCATTGCTCTGGAGAACCAGAAGTATTATGTGACCTCCGAGCGACAGTTTCTTAACCTTATTAGTGAAAGGGGTAGGGAACTTTCACTACGCCTTTGAGTGAGCGAGACTTGTACGTTTGGAATAAATGTGTAGAGTACAGTGTAGTATTTCTTGTGTGTTAATGTATGTAATTCCCTTGTACGTGATATGTCTGTTTCGCGTGTGTTTGTTTTTCTACTAGAAGCATTCATATGTGTAACTCGTAATCGTAAATCAGCAATTCTAATCACGCAGTTCTTGGTAAGTCCGTTTCATATGTTTCTTCGTTTTTTCGTACCCTACATAATGAGTATTTAATATGTAACTTCTTTTTACTTGACTGTTAACAATTCTTAAACTTTAGTATGCCTCAAATAGACAATCTGCCACAGATAGCAACACCGTCTTCAACTCCCGCAAAAATATTTTGTACATACTCCTGCCCTAACAGGACTGAAGATCACTTTCCGTCCTCTCTGTCCCCTACTCTTCTTCACCCTTCGCCCCCGAAGGCAAATTTACTGTAAACAGAACTGGGTAAACCAGCAGCGGGGACAACCCTAAACGTCATCCACCTCAACGTACAGTCCCTTCTAAGCTCTTTCGGTGAATTTCGAACTATCGTTTCCCTGCAAAACAGTGTACACCAGATTTTGGAATCCAAAATGTGGACAGAGCCAAATTTAAATAGTAATCTGTATGAGTTACCGGGTTATCACTTCATAATAAATGACAGAATGCAAAAGGCACTGGTGGAGTTGGTATCTATGTGAGGGTTGACGTTGATATGTCTCTGGCTATGTCAGTATAAAAATACAGGTTCTCTACTAAGTACATTATCATTGAATGTAGTTTATGGAATAAAAAGGCTCTCATCTGTTCGGTGTACAAACCGCCAAAAGCAAATTTTAAAAATTTCGAGGATGAAATATTGCAACATTTGCCCTTTGATGAAAAATTGTTTAGTTCTCGGAGATTTTCAGTTTAACATGCTGAAGTCGAACAGTGAAAGTGAAATATTTCGTGATTTTTTTTAAATCTGACAATATGCGCTCTAAATCCCACTCTCCATACTGCTAAATCACATTCACTACTCGATCTCATCTTAGCGAATAATCCGCAAAATATTGTTCACTATGAGCAATTACCAATTCCAGGTATATCTTACTACGATTTAATGTTTTTCTGCTACTCTATACATACTCCGAAGAGACAGTGAAAACTTATCTCGTACAGAAACTTAAATAAAATAAATGAAGCTGCCCTTTTCTTTGATGCGTCAAATATTAATTCGCAGGTAATCTACAGCTCTTCGTCTATAGACGAACATCTTAATTTCTTTAATACCACGATATGTTACGACTACTTGATAAGCATCCTTCACTCATTAAACGCAAAGTATCGCGACCTTCTTCCCCGTAATTAACTAAAGAAATTCTAAATTTAATAGCTAAACGAGACTCCTCTTATAGACAATAAACGAATTCTCGTAAAGATAATCCAGTACAGGCTGACGACTGTTTTAAAAAATATAAAATCTTACGAAATTGATTTACACACTTAATTAGGAACGCCAAAATGGAATTGGGTCGCACATAGCGAACAGCACTGGCAACTTTAAAATTTTGTGGAAAAAGTTAAATATATTAGGGATTAAGAGTAGTAGGAAACAAAATGTCTAACTATACATTTACTGCAGATGATCTTAACATTTTTTTTTGACATTAAGTTTTTATGTAATACAGTCTCTAAAATTACATATGAGAGTCCAGAATGTATATAAAATATTTTTTTCTTTTTAATGTCCTCTATTAGTCAGTCCTCTAATTCTTTAAATGTCTCAGTCTCTAATAGTCATGGAGACCATCATTAATATCGAATTTATTATTTTAAAATTGCCTTTTATATTAAATCTCATTACTAATATTTTCAACCGTTCTCTTATGAGCGGCACTTTTCCATCTGCTTGGAAAACAGTTGAAGTCTTAGCGTTCCCCAAAACAAGTAATATCACAAGTATTAATGATTTTCTGCCAATTAATATTTTACCTGCTCTTTCAAAGTCATTAGAATACATTGTTAGTGATTAAATTCGAACCGATCTAATGAAATACAATTTTCAATCAGCCTTCAGAAAGTACCACAGTACTTATATCACTGGCGACATTAGACTAGCAATGGATAGAAACGAAGTAACTGTTCTTGTTCTACTAGATTTCTCTAAAGCTTTTCAATCAATTATACATAAAATTCTCTTCCATAAATTGGCGACGAAATTTAACTTTTCCAATGGTGCTTTGAAAGGGGTCCAAAATTATCTACACGGACGGAAGCAGTTTGTAACAGTAGCCGATACTTCTGCACTGCGGAATCTCACTTAGGCATCCCTCAAGGAAGTGTCCTTGGCCCTCTCTTATTTTGTTTGTACTTCAACGACCTTCTTGTGTCTTACAATACTGTAAGTATCAACTATACGCAGATGATTTCCAAATACATATCTCAGGCCAACCAGAAAACTTGGACAATTCAACTAATTAATGACGATTTGCGCCGCATTTACTTGTGGTCAATTAAAAATTGGTTAACCATAAATCCACTTAAATCGAACTCCATTTCTGTCTCCTCTAAACGACTTATACAAATGCACATTTAGAATATATTAACAGTAGAGATAAATGGAACATTTATTCCATTTTCTAAAAGTGTTACAAATCTTGTTGTAATAATAGATCAATTCCTTGAATGGAAACCTCACATTAACGCCGTATGTAAGAAAGTGTTCTGGTCTTTCCATTCGTACACTAGACTTAAGAAAATTCTACCCAATGAAACAAGGCTACTACTTTTAAAGTCTATAATATTCCCTCGCCTTGAATATTGTGATGTAGTTCTATCAGACTTAAATGAAGAATTAATGTACAGTTTGCAACGTATCCAAAATGCCTGTATACGGTTTGCTTATAATCTCGTATGATCAAATCACTTAACTCCATACTACAGAAAGCTGGGCCTTTTGACACTTGCCGATAGAGTAATTTGCATCGACTCATACTTCTCTTTAAGACATTGCGCTTTCAACAGCCTTCCTACTTATTTCAATGTTTACAACCACTAAATGTTCACCACGATCACAAAATAAGATCAGGTGTAAATAAACTCTTTCTCTACCCCCACATTTGTCAAAATTCTACACGAATGAGTTCTTTGCAACCAATATCCATGCGTGGAATGACCTTCCATCCAACACAAGACAATCTCAGTCAGTCAGCCTGATTAAGAAGTCGGTTGATCAGATCCTCATAAGTCTATCAAGGCTTACGAATATCTGAAAAAAATTGCGGATTTTTATAATTCCTACCTTTTATTTCTTTTGTTCACTAAATGTATCTGACTATATCATGTGGTTATTTGTAGTAATCTATGTAATCTATGTGTGAATGTGGTGTGCTGCGTTTGTGCATGTGTATGTGTTTTTAAATATGATTGCGAGTTTTATATATTTATATATATTTCATTATTATTATTATTATTGTATTACAAATCATGATATTATTGTATTGCATGGTGAAGTGGGAGACAAGGCATGATTAGCCTTAATTTGGCCGTGTAAAAAAGACTAAATAAGTAAAATGAAAGAAATAGATTTAGTAGTAGCATTCGGTGATGATGTTGCAATAACGACTACTGGTAACATCCGTAGAGAACTTGAACAAAACAGGAATAGCATAATAGAAACATTAAAAAAATGTAGTAATGAAAGTAAAACTAAAAATTTCTCCTAGTAAAACTAAATATTTAATCTTTGGGACAAGTTGCAACGAAATCCAATAATTAAATTGAATGGTAAAACAATAGTTAGAAAACAGAAAATTAGGTATGTTGAATTATTATTAGGGGATACATTAAATCTTGATGCACGTATAAAATTTGTAGCAAATAGAGGAAATGATATTTTAAATACGATAATAACGATTGCACAAAAAATATATAGATTACCTTCAAAAATAATCAAACTATATAAGGAAACACTACAAGCGGCTGCAATCTCATATGCTTCATATATATGGATCGAAAGAACCTTACAAAATAAAACATACAATGTTAGAAGAAATAGACCGCAAAGAAACTTATTAATTAGGCTATGTGGAGCAGTTTCAACTACATCCCATAGTGCATTATGCACAATATTAGGAACGAAACCCATGAATTATGTAGCTTAACAACGGGCAGCAAATTATTGGCTAAGAAAAGAAAATAATGAGAAAATTAAAGAAATATTTGAAAAAGAATTAAAAGACAAAAATGAAATAAATAGCCACATTATACAGACATGGAATAATGAATGGCAAAAATGCGACAGAGCACACAGAGTGCATGAAATTTTTCCAAATGTAGATCATAGATTACAGATAGGGTATTCAAACCCAACCTTCGGAATTATTCATTTCTTAACAGGACACGGACCGTTCGATGAATTTCTTCACAAAATAAATGCAAGGCAAACTCGAAATTCTAACTGCGGGGAAATTGGCACTCGTGATCACCACGTAATGTGATTCTCAATACTGGAAGATACTCTGAGATTAATAGAAGATCTACAAGGACAACTCCTACAGGAAATTTAAATGAACAAAGAAGATTGTGAGAAACTAAATAAAATTACAAATGAGTATTCTGAACTAAGGAAACAAACCTACATAAGGAGACGAAAGTGATTGGAAAGTGTGAAAGAAAAAAGGAATATATGAGGTGTTCTAGGACCGGAGACAAGACTCCAGGATGAGAAACACTGGAAAACAGTGCATTCCACCGGAAAAGGAATGTGTTACAAGTACCTCCAGTCTAGTGACTTGATAGGAATTCTGGTGGGATGTGAAGTGTGAGTGAATGTTCTTGTGGTGGCCGGTTCTTGGAAGGGAAGTGAAGTGGAAATAGGAACTACCACTCCGGCGTTGAGTAAAACTGTTGAAGAAGGTCTTGGGATATAACGGATCGGGGTTCACACTTACTGCTCCGAGTAGACTCCGGACCCAGTCCATTAGGAACCGATAAGAATACTCAAGAACCCCTTGTAAACGGCAGAAAAATTTATGACAAGGCCAGTAATAAGCAAAGAAAATATTGTATTTAGAAAATAAAACATGTGACAAACCAGCAAGTACAACACTAAAATACAGGGGAGAAAACCTGAGGGAAATTCAGTACAACACAGGGGAAATAAATGAAAGTGGAATAAATGAGTGAATTTAGTGTTGAAAGCATAAGTGAAAGTGATAGTACCAGTAGAAAGTATTATTTCCGAAGTAATAGTTATAGTGAAAAGTGTAACTGTAAGTTAAAATATTAGTGGAATAGTATATTAGTGAAATTATAGTTTTAAAGTTAATGAAAAACTTTTTCAGATAAAAAAACAAGGAATGCATAAAATACTGCACAGAAGAAAAAACAAAACAACATACAGGGGAAAGAAATTAGCATACGGAGAAAACCCAACACAAGAAGGAAGAAGAAAAGAAGAAGATGCCAAAGAGACAATCAGACACTTACATAGAAAAAAAACACACACACAAAAATATACACCAGCCATATAATAAGACATAATTTAGAGTTAAGCTTTTGTTGATTTCTACTAGTTCGTTTTTTATTCTGTTTCTTTATTTCCTGTTCAGTTTCTATTAATCTTCCTTGTTGTGGTTTCAGTAACTTCCCTTCCAATTCCTTTCCCCTTTTTGCTTTATTTTTTTATTTTTTCAAATCAAGAAAATATACAAATATGAACCATTTTCAATCACGATAATTCGGCGGTTTTTGAATGTTCAAGGTTTTTGAATGTTTTTGACTGAGAATACGCGTGGCTGAGCGAATAAAAAATACCTCTAACGGTCTCATGGGTATAGTGTTTAGTTCTTAAGTGTTTCACTCTTATACTATGTTTCAGTATAACACTTAAAATAAAAGCCTAATCAATGGCTATCCAAGCCTAACCAAGTCAGATTTTCGTAATAGTTTATGTATTCGGAACGACTCTATGGATAATCTTGTGTGCCAGTCTTTGGCCTTTTGCTGAGGGAGAAAAATTACGAGATTTATGATGTACACACTAACCTTCAAATAGTAAAGCTTACCTACTTCTTACTAGGGATCTTTACCAACATAGCTTCTGTCGTAATATTTTATGGTATGGCATTATGCCTCTATCCTTTATTTTAGTTTACTTGAAGTTGAACCTTTCCATTCAGAATGTTTAAAATACATCTAGAGTATCCATGTCAGTTCCTCCATTAAATTCAGAAATGAATGTTGAGTTATAGTAATTCTGGAACAAGTTTTCTTGAAACGTTTACCGGAAATTGTAGTCGTCCACAAACAAAGAATGATGCTTATTCAATCTATTTTTTTAGAGAAAGACAGACAAGTTCTACATCAGTCTAAATACAGAATACGTAATTTATATCTGTACTTTTATCTGCACAGACACATAACGAAACTGAGAAGAAGTGTTAAAAATTACTTTGGCTATTCACCCTTAACCTCCGACAAGGAGTCCGACAGACTCCACGAATAATGTAACACCTATAAATGTCCTTCTTGTATAGTACCACGCCCTCCTCGGTACGTTATAGTCAGTTAAGTTCGTTCTGCGGTTTAGGTGCTGAACGTTTATTCCAGTGCTGCTTGAACAGGGGCGCGAAGTCTGTGAGACTCCATTTCGGAGTTTACGGAACATTTCTGTGCCATCCCTGATTTCCTGTTTTCAGTTTATAAGGTGGATTTAAATTGAAGGGTAAGGGGAAAAACAAGGGATGTCCATGTGTGTGCTTTATCGGGTGCTTTGTACTATCTGGTGGTGACTCATGGTACTATTTGACAGTATATGCCATACATGGGTAGATGTCGAAATGTCCATGTAAAAAGCGGCAAAAGATTTGAGTACCCTATTTTTTTAACGCGGTTTAAAATATAAAAACGCCGTTTTCTCGATAAAGCAGTTTTGTGACATTTCTCCTTTTCCCTTTTATCTTCAATTGTGATATCTGTCGAAATTCAATTGTTTAGTTACAATCCAGTTTGAAAATGTCTATGCTGTTCACAGTTAAGGCTTCTGAACCAAAATTTTCAGAGAAAGTCACAGCAATAGTTAATGGTGTGGGTAGAAAGTCGTATTATGTATTGTTTTTGGATGCTGATAATGAAAGGGCTATCAGTCAAAGTGACCATCAAAGCAAGTCGGAGATATCAAAAAATGACAGTGACAGTTCATCTTAGAGGGTCTAAAGCTACCAGTGAATTTTATTACGGATTTTACTGACAAAGACTATAGTGCAAAAACATTGGTGATATTTGTGACCTCAAGGTTTGTAAACTATTGTGTCTGTTAAAGATGCTATGGTATTTAAAAATAGCGTTTTGTGTTAGAAACAATAAAAAAATATAGCTATGAAGAATGCGACCAATGTAATATGATCAAATTGCTAACCTAGTTCATTTTTTGATGTAGTTTGTACCCTTTGTTTAATTATTTAATATTAATATTTAATAATATGCAATTATTTAATAATACATTATAATATACAAAAGACGTTAAGCAAATTAAATAAAATTTTAAAAATAGTAATTTTTATGTACAAAATATAGATTATATTTCGGTTTCCGTGGAGCTCCATGTCCTGGTTTACGTGAAAAATTCTGACCTCGGGGGTCAAATTTTGATATACTTATCTGCTCTAATGTATTTGTTCCTTACGGATGTCTCTTGATACTGGTTCATTGTATTAGACCTGTCTCTAACTATGAAGGATATAACATTTACTTACTGTGGGGACCGTCTACAAAATAATGTGCAGGTTAATAACAAATTGCAGTCACATTATTAGTCTTTACGGAGTTAATAGGGGTACGTGAATAAGATAATGATATTTTGCGTAAGCGTATTGCATGTACCTACAAATGTGGAGTTAAATCCCATAACAATAGTGTCCGTCATTCTTATTTTATGTATTATTGGTAATATTTTACACTTTATTCAAGCACTTTTAAAATTATTACTAACAGAAGTTTCAATTGTAAGTATAACTTACTTCGTTTACTTTCGTTTTTTGCATCTGTAATAGAAGAATATCATACTTTAAATATTTGTGTGTATATGTTCTTGTCTATTTACAGAAAATCGTAGAAAACCAAGAAAAGCTGTAGGATCGATGCGATTTGTAAAACTGAAAGTATTTGAGGATATTCAGGTTTTCCACATCAACACACTTAAGTATTTTCAGTTCTGCCTATGTAAAAAAGATGCAGATCCTACATTTTGAAAAAAAAAAAACGTTTTCTTGGATTTTCTGGAAATAGTCAAGAGCCGTTTTGGAACTAGACGACTCACTTAGACAAAAGAACACAAACGTAAGAAAATGGGGTTTTCATATGATTTTGTATCTCAGCTCTACTTTGTTACGATGAATCCTGGCCATTGCTTCTTACTATATAAAAGTACCAAAAATTGTAAGTTTCGTATAAGTCAAGTAACATTACCATTATATTGTGATATACTAACTTAAATGTTTCCGTAAACGGTGACTGGATGAAGTTGAAAAGTAATTAAATTTACATCGAAGTAAAATTTAGAAAATATAAGTTTAGTCTGTTATTCATATGCATTATGTTTTAAGATAACTGTTACCTACCTTAGTCTATATATGTATTATACAATGTACTCAGAACGAATTTACTATTTTAGTATCATAAAGCATATTGTCCCTTAACCACTTAATTCCGAAATTACTAAAAATAGTTCAAAAAATCAGGTATTCAAAATGGATTAGGATTTACAAATTTTAATCAACTGACAAGTATGTGGAAAATAACTTTATACTATGTATTTCTTGTATGTCGCGAATTCGATTCCTCCTTCGTCAATCCTCCTAATCTTCCGGCAATCAGTGTACCAAACTGTTGGCGAGGGAGGAAAAGGTAAAAAAATATACATATTTTCAAGAAAATGGTGACGTATAGGAATTCATAAGGGAAAAACTTCCAAGTGTGGTAAAGCCTTTCCCTAGAGTTTTTCACCTTCCTCCCCAACGATACATTTTTAAACCTTTTTGCAATATAGATATGCAGTACACGTAATTACTATGTGAATATTATTGTATTTATCACATATACAAAAATCATAAATGATATTTATCAGTACTCTCTGAAAATGTTAGTCGTTACTGCAGAAGGTCACGCGAAAACGACGTACCACATTATTGTAAGACTTCGAGAAACGTTTGTAACTGTTGGATAGTTATGTGTTATACAGTTTTTATATTAGAAGTAATTATCTGTTTTGTAGTAAAGCAAAAGGTGAAAAAAAACTCGTTGTTCTGCTACAACCAAAATCCTCCCACTCATACAAACACATAAAATTATCGATATATGGTATATTAAGCAAATATGAGGTAATAGGTACTTGCGTATTCGATGCAATCGGCATCCGCTGCCACCGTCAGACATCGGCTTGTAGAAGCACGCAAAAGAAATATCTCGCGGGTTCGCGACAGGGGTTCATCAGTAATTAGTGCACTATTCAGTGTCGTATTTACGATTTGTTTCAGAAGGGGCTATGCACAACACTAGAATAAGCACTTATTTTTTTCCTTTTGGTTGCCAACAAATTTTAATTAAGTTGTGCATATAACAAATTTATTTCGGGAGTCGGGTCTCAGCCAGAGAGCCCCTCGTAAATACGCCACTAGCACTATTGCATGGAAACATGTTTTACTACTTTTTAACATTATATAATCAGAAGAAGTTTATTAAATAATAACGGATCGGATATATTGAAAGGCTTTGTCACAACAACATTGAAATTTTAAATACATTTGGGGGCGGTTGAATAGGCTAATAGTACAACGACAATTTAAAGAACATACTTGTTTTGTTATAAATGACATACTTGGAGATGCATAACTTATATATATATATATATATATATATATATATATATATATATATATATATATATTACAGTAAAGTGATGTATTGCTGTGCACTAGAGAAGCATAACAGTACATTACTTTCCAAAATATTCACCTTTGAAATTGAGGCACTTGTCATAACGTGTCACAACGTTTAAAATTCTTTCTGTAGACAAATCTGTCAGTTAGGAATGACAGCACCCGCTAACAGCATTGTTAGGCTCACTGATAGTGTCAAAATGATTTGATGCAAGCAATTGTTTCATGTTCTTGAAAATGTGCAGCCAAGCTCATTACCTGTACGAGTTCATTTCAGATGGATGTGCATTTCTTCCCCAATATTGCACATGAGTTTCTCTATCTGTGCACATGATACACCATTCATGTACCACATCTTCACCCATCACGTTTGATACGAACATGCTACAAAGTTCGCGATGAATAGCCCCTATGCGGAAAATTTCCTTCGTCCTCAGATATCGTATTACCGCATTCAATTCATATTTTGTGCATTGTTTTCTAACAGAGCGTTCATGTTTAACTGCAATTCAGCCTTCCTTCTTCATCCACTGTTCAGTCTACTGAACTATTCCACACAGAACCAGAGGACTGACGTCTCTTTTCCAGGTCGTTTGTCGCACTTGCAGAATCGAAGATAATAAGGCTAATTGCATGTTTAAGTGAACTGATTTTTTCATATCTTTCATTACCTCAAGTTGTAAAACATTTTATCCAGAGAAAAGATATTTTTTTCTTTTGTGACAGACACAAAGGTTTCTATGGTTTAACTACACATATGAAAATGAATATGTCTATATAAATGTCATTGTAGCTATTTATAGGCAAACAATATCCTTCATGTACTCAAATGTTTACAATTAAACTATGACTACTGAGAAATACAATTGACTTAAAAATTACAAATTTCATATTCTCATATTTGTCATAAATTTAGAATAGCAACTATTTAGAATTGTTAAAAAATATTTCTATAAAACCTACTTTGTTGTTTAGTTTTAGTTTCATTCTCCTCTCCTAAGGAATATATAAACATATCTCATTTCACTTGCTTCTGTAACTGTATGTCATGTTTTAATAGAACTATTACCTACTTTAGTCTAGTTGCATACTTCAAAATTTACTCTGGAAAAATTTACTGTGTTTAGTATCATAGATCATATCCTTCTTATTCAGTAGTCAGTGCACAATTCCATGGTAACGAATGTTTACTATATGGGTTATAATAAGACTGCAAAAACTATAAAACCATAGAAATGTGTTTTCCACTAATTCTAAAGTGCAATTATGAAACATTGGTATATATTTAAGAAATACACAATTATATCAAAATAAATGGTAATCTTCATACAATTCTCACTGTTAATAGAGGCAAAGTTCATTTCTTGTAAAGCATGGTAGTATTGGTGCATTACATATGGATATTCTTTAAGGGATAGGCGATAGTTAGGTTTATTTTAAATTCCTTAAAACTACACTAAGTGTGGAATGATAGTGGAACTACTTGTTGAATTATATTTTTAAGAATAACATCATTATTCCCTAGTTTTCTATCATCTGTTTCACCCTTCACTCGAGTTGTGCAGCTTATCCTGCTGATTTATATGACTAGAATAATTAAGAAATTTTACTAAAGAATAATTTAGTAATTAATTCTAGAGATGCAAGTATTCTAGAGATGCAAGTATTGATATTGATGTTTCTCTTAATCCCCTTGCCCAATTAAGTACTTTGTAAGATTTGTGTTTCTAGTGGATTGTAACGCATTGTATTCTCATATTCGATCAGGTATACTTACGTCAAATTGTGGTGTATATTAGGATAAGTCTGCATTCTGTATGACTCCTGTATAATAGCTTTTAAAAACCAAGATACTAGGCAGAATGGAACTTTTGTAAGCTTCAGCCGCTCCATGTCATCCCTCAGCGATTGGTGTAATTACGTACAACTTTGCGATGAACGCGTGCTCAGTGCGCCGCGTAGCCCTATCGCTAGCCACCATATCCGGAGCTCTATAGAACTAGTGGCATCCATGTCTTTTATTCACGTAACTCCCCAGTTTTGTCCCACAACGCTGAGTGGACGCCGAAAATTGGGTAAGCACCGGATGGGCGGGACCACTCGGACACCAGAACAGCGCACTAACCACTTGACTGTGGTATATGTACTAGCCATTTAAGAGACGCGACGATATGTATGATAACACAATCCTACTGCTAAGCAAAATTCTCTAAAGTCTTATCTTTGGCAGTATTATAGCAGGTCTTCCAAGATTAAGATTAATATTTTCGTCTTGTATTACCCTTGTCGTTTATTAACACAGCTTCTTCAACTTCTAATGAAACTGTAAAGATTACTCTATGTTTACCTCAAGACGTTGTAAAAAATACTGTGGTGAAATAATATGTATTATTATTATGAAGAAAATATAAACGTATTCTCATCTTGGGTATATAAAAGGTTTGCTTATTGATCAAATCATTCTCTACTTACCAGATTCATTCTTCGGAGGATCATTCCTGAAAGCTGGAAAACGTATTAAGTTTCTATGATCGTCTACGTTACAACGATACTTTTGGTCATGCAATACATTTTAAATACTAGTTTAAATGTTAAGCAAGAAATATCGTTTCTACATATTAATACTTAACGAACCTCCTACAACTTTCCGTTTGAGATCAACTTAAAAACAGAAAGATAATGTGGTAGTGAAAGTCTATTCTTTAGTTATTTTCTGTTTAATTAACACTATTAGCAAAAAGTAATACATGTCACTTTATAAAAGACACGTATAATTATTGACATGCTTTATACACGTGAGCTAAAAGAAAATGATCACAAGAAGACTATTTTTAAAAATTTAACTGACATTGATTACGGACAAATAGTAAAGGAGAATCTGGTGATGACATTGGAACAAACTGAGAAGAAAGGGACAAACATAAGCAAATTTCCACGGAAGTCCTACCAAACGTAAAAGAAGAACATATACCATATACTTTATAGGAAAAGACAAATGAATAAACTGGAAACAGTCGAACTAGATTTTAAGTACTACAATTAGCCATGTGCGGATATAAACAAAGGGAACGCTGTCAGTAAAGGCTCTTTGCATGCCTTACGTAATTTGTAAAACGCTTCGCGCCTATTTTCTGAATACAATGAATCATAATTTATCGCATTGCGAAAGGTGAGACCAAGGATTCTCTTATATAGTGAACTGACAACACGTATGGTTTCAAAGATGATGTTCGTACAACTTCCAAACTACGCACTTCCGTTTTCGTTTGTGTATATCGTGAAAGTAATTTTCGTTAGTATTATACAGATTACGATCGTTGCTTCATTCCAATATAAGAAAAGGATTTAACTTAAATTTAACACATTCCGTGAAAGGCATGTTTCTCCACAAGCTTTATTCCAATATACAAATTTAATAACTTCTGTATTTTTAATGCGTGCTTCATCAGTAGCACTGAGGCCATAATTTAGTAAATATTTCTGTATTTAGCAGACATGTGTTTCTGTACTTAATAGCATTAGTTAATCTTATTTTGGTGTTATCTAGAAAGTCTTCACTTATTTCAAATAATACTTAATTTTTAATTGTATTTTATTTAAGAAATCGCTTTAGCATATGTTGTTCCAGTTTCTGTCTGGTCAGAGATATTGATATGCTACATTTTATTTAGTACGCAACCATTGTATCTAAGTTGTGAATAAGTACAATTTTCGAGGATTACTTTTGAAACAGTAATTTATACTGAAGTAAAATATTTTTATCTTTTACAGCATTCTTTTTCCAAAGATAATGCTTTCAATTATAAATCTATGTCTTACTTTTTTATGCTATAATGTTGATTACCAGTATTAAGAATTACTCTTAAACTTAAACATTTTAAAACAAAATTGGCGGAAATAAATACATTAAAAATGAATTTCACATATAGTTCTCACTAAAATTATGACACTTTAGTTCGAAATTTCTGAAGGAAGGAATAAACATGTTGCCATACTTACATCTTCTACGATGATCATAGTAATCATACGCTGTAACAAATAATTAAAAACTTAAGCAATCTTAATAATTTATTCTCTAGATATTATTAAGATCAAGACACCATTAACATATTATTAAAATTAACAAAGTTAAACATTTGTAATTAGAAAAGTATATGTCTAAATAACAAATTAACTGTATCACTTACGTAATTTGATGTTCAGTGCGGCATGCACAAAAGAACCAAAGAATTCTATCTTTAGCAAGGTGCATCCAGTTTACAGTATATCAGTATATTATATATATATATATATACACTATGCGATCAAAAGTACCCAAACGTTTTTTTGGGACACCCCAAAAACACACGTTTTTCATATTAGGTGCAATGTCCTGCATCTACTGCCAGGTACTCATTATCAACGACCTCAGTAAGCATTAAACATGGTGAGAAAGCAGAATGGGGTGCTCCACGGAACTCAGGGACTTCAAACATGTTGAGGTGATTCGGTGTCAGTTGTGTTAGAAGTCTGTACACGAGATTTCCACACTCCTAAACATCCCTAAGTCCGGTGTCTCTGATGCGATAGTGAAGTATAAACGTGAAGAGACACGTACAGCACAAAAACGTACAGGACGACCTCGTCTGTTGACTGGCAGAGACCACCGACAGTTGAAGAGGGTCGTAAAGTGTAATAGGCCATCACACATTAATTCCAAACTGCATCAGGATTCACTCCAAGTACTATGATAGTTAGACGTGAGGTGAGAAAACTTGGATTTCATGGTCGAGCGACTGGCCATAAGCCACACATCAAGCAGGTAACTGGCAAACGACGCCTCGCGTGGTGTAAGGAGCGTAAACATTGCACGATTGAAAAACGTTGTGTGGAGTAACAAATCACAGTACACAATGTGGCGATCCGATGGCAGGCTGTGGGTATGGCATAGGCTCGGAAAACGTCATCTGTCAGCGTGTGTAGTGCCAACAGTAAAATTCGAAGCTGGTGGTGTTATGGTGTGTTCGTGTTTTTCTTGGAGGGGGCTTGTACCCCTTGTTGTTTTGCATAGCACTCTCACAGTGCAGGCCAACATTGATGTTTTAAGCACCGTCTTGCTTCCCACTGTTGAAGAGCAATTCGGGGATGGCGATTGCATCTTTCAACACGATCGAGCACCTGTTCTACTGCACGTCCTGTGACGGAGTGGTTTCACGACTCTAACATCTCTGTAATGGACTGGCCTGCACGGAGTCCTAACTTGTATCTTATAGAATACCTTTGGAATGTTTTAGAACGCCGACTTTTTGCCAGGCCTCACCGACCTATGTCGATACCTCTCCTCCGTTCACCACTTCGTGAAGAGTGGGCTGCCATTCCTCAAGAAACCTTCCAGCACCTCATTGAAAGTATGTCTGCGGGAGTGGAAGCTATCATCAATTCTAAGGGTGGGTCAATACCATATTGAATTCCAATAGTACCGAAGGAGGGCGCCAGGAACTTGTAAGTCATTTTCAGCCAGGTGTCTGGATACTTTTGATCACATAGTATATATATATTGTAGATCTGTTTCAATATTATACTAATATCTTTGCCTTGTTTTTTTCTAATTTTCTTTTGGGAGTAGGTTCCTAATTAAACTAGTAAAAGCATTCTTAGCTTTTTATTCTGACAAAATAAACTTATACTTAATTACCAAAAAATATTTAAGAATTATGCCAATTATTTATTTCTCCTTTTATCATTGATTCATTTTGAAAACGCATACTACTGCTTTGATATTAACGAAACATCTGAATTTCATATTTAAACTCTTTCATTGTGTTTGTTCTGTATAGTAAATAACTAAGTGTTGCAATCGTATAGCACAAAGGACATGTTGATTTTACATTCTTAGTTATTGACCTCAAGAATAGCAAGTATTACCTGCTTTTAGTTTTAATCTTTTCAAGGATTCAATTTCAGTTTATTAATGTGGGAACTACATATTTAAAGGTATTAAATTTGTGGAAAGTTTTATATGATAATTCGCAACACACACACACACACACACACACACACACATATATATATATATATATATATATATATATATATATATATATATATATATATATATATAGATATAGATAGATAGATAGATAGAAAGATAGATAGATAGATAGATACGTCATCGTGTGTGTGTGCGTAATTTTCTTCGTGAAAGTAAGGGTAACACTCTATGTACTTAATTAATGTGTGTTTACTTCTCAACGCATGTTCCTCTAAAACAAGAACAAAGCATCTACATTTACTTTTATTTTCCAGATATTATTTACTTCTCGATTTATATCATAACTTGAAAATATGTATAAATTATCATAAAATTGGTCTTACAACACTCACACAAAGAAAACAAAATAAACTTGTCATTAGTGTTTAGTCAATAAGATGGAGGAACACCTCCATCTTGCAAAATGATGCAGGTTAACAGATGCTAGTTATTGAGATAAGGTATAAAGATGAGATTTTTGAGTCACATCATGAAACAGTGAACCCTTTAACCGCCATGAGGCAACAACGCTATGGCTCACTGTTTTTGTAAATTTGTGCAAGTATGAATGCCTCGCGATGATAGCTTTCGTATGGTGTGTGGTAACATGCAAGTAAACGGTTATAGTTTATGTAATGGAATCTTAAAACTAGTAGCCCAAAAGACCTATTTATGTAATTGACCTCTAGTTTAGGATCCTTGTTAATTGTTTGATGGAAGTATCTGTTAGTTTCTACTACCATGTGATGAATAATGTCGTCAGTCATAAAATCATGCGACGGAGAAGTTATCGAATATTTCAAGTTTGGTCTCTGGCTTACTTTCAGCAAATGGAAAATTATTTAATGTAGTCTCATCAACGGGTCCCCAAATGACATAATTAGAAACTTGAACATCAGTAACTTCTTCGTCACCAACATCACCAACCAAATACTGTGGAATTACTTCATCAATGGTCTCAGAAATGCTATCCCTTTGTTGAACAACAGCATCAAACACATTTTGTGTTGAAGGTCAGGCTACTGCAGCATCCTCACTTTCCGAGTCATCCTGATTTTTGCGGGAACGGAAATGTTTACTAATGTTCTTTCTCTTCCGTTGTTTCTTCCTTTCAGGCTTTGAAGAGTCCGTACCATCGCTATAATTTGAAAGCACTCGATATTCGTCGGAAAGAGAAATATTATCAAGTAAGTTATCATCTTGACTTTCATCTTATAGGAACTCGTCCACAAGTTGCTTTAGACGCTTGTGTTCCGTTTCATAATCTATAACGTTTATCCGAATCAACGGGATAAAAACTCAATTGATCACAAGCTGAAGAAAACAGAAGAATCTCGAATAAACACTAATGAATAGCAAAATACTAAATATGGTTGCAAGAAAAAGAAATACAATAGAGGATACAATAGAAGATCCTGAATACAATTGAGGATAATTCTAGCATTTAGGCGGCCATTCGAATTCAGAGCGAAAAGATAAATAAGAATTAAAAATTATTACACAATCTTCACATATGGCTTTCCACGACCTTTGTTTCTCAGACCATGCAGTTTACGTGACTGTTCAGCCTTACCTTACATGTACAATTAAGACAATTGCTGGAGTATAAAATTTTACGAACACTAGCTAATACTTAAGCAAATAATCATTTACCATTGCATTATCACCAGAAACTCTCTGTACTGTTATTATTGAAAATGAGGCCCAACATTCATGCCGCGTGGCCTGTTATTATAAATTCCATCTTAGGGTGTCGCATGACATCAATCGGATGCCTCAAGAAAAAAATGCACAAAGTGCAGCACCTTTTTATATTTTCGAAGATTATACACATACAGTACGCAAAATCGATCAAAAATGGAATGAGAAAATTCAAAATTATGTTTTGGACCAGGGACCAAATTTTTAATTATACTTTGTGGTTGTTAAAGGGTTAAATACATTCACCTGTAACGAAGATATATATGTACGTACTTATATGTATTTATGTATTTATAAAGAGTCATACATTTATGTATTTATTTATAACGAAGTAATGTTTATAATATTTTCTTATGTACGTACATAAAATTCTAAATAAGATTAACATCTTGATACACTTCTAACTTTCCTTACCTATTTACACTATGGGGGCAATTTGACTTACTATAATGTTTACTGGATGCCCTCAAAACATAACGGGTCTAGTTAGATATGATAGTTGTAAATTGTGTTACCAACACTGTCAACTATTTTATAGTTTTTCTTGTACACGAGATTTACTGTATTAATTATTTACACGAGATTTTGAATTTTACTGTATTAATTATTTAAAAACCGAAGCATCAATTTTTTGAAGACAATTGGATTTGAAATATTACAGGTCTACTGTGCATATTGAACATGGATTTTGTGACTGAAAAATATAAAAATGTTGCTCCAAAATTGTTCTTAAAGTTGTGCTATAAAATATACTTTCGCACAAGGGTACATTTTTTGCACCATGAAACTTCCCTCAAATTGCACATTATGTTGTCCAGAAGACAATGCGTTTGAATGTTAGTTTTAGATTTGTTGCAACCTCCACACAGTTTTCATAGAACGAGCGAGTATGAATCGAGATAACGTACTCACGGCATTTGAAACACATTGTTCAACTCTTCTTATCCCTTGAATGTAAACATATCGATTAACCTTTCGTCGTTATTTTTCTTAATGTGTATTTTTGGTGCGAATGCACAGTTACATTACAGTTGTATCAGCCTGGATATATTTGTTTTGTTTTTGAATGTTATAATTTTAGGCTTTCGTTTCTGACTTCATGATTCAATCGTGGGATTATGATGCATCGATATTAAAGGTATCACACTTCTATTTCTTGCGAAACATACCTAACCATTGCCACGTCATGAAAAAAATGCAAATTGAGAGGAAACTTTTTCACAGAATTTACTTGTCAACATGATAGAAGGCAATTCCTTTCTGCGTTTTGTCATTGTGCTCACTGGAGAAATATTACTGCATAGTAACTGCTTAGTAAAACTTGTAAAGTAATTATCCGTTGTTTCTCTTAGACCTAGTCGAGATTTCAAACTACAACTAATTTTCATGACAAAATTATTGGATCACGTGCTTTTTGGCATTAACGCTGGTTGTCTTCCTGTGTACACAATTCCTTTATAAATATATCTAGAGGTAGAACAATATTGTCAGAATATTTTAATACTGTATTTTCCAGGCGTTTTTGATATATATTGAACGAATTCACATCTAACCCTGTACAACAACAATTACTCATCAATTGTAATATTCAGCTCCGGTACTATAGTCCTTGTAGAGTTTTTATGGGTATATAACCGCCACCAGGTTATAGAAATATTTTTGTGGACTCCCTGTATATTTTGTAAAGACGGTGATTTTTTTGTTTTGTACTGTATTCTGCGACGCAAGTAAGACGCAAGTAAGACTTTTTTCTACGACGGGAACTGTTTTTCTTTCCCACGCAAATATATATATATATATATATATATATATATATATATATATATATATATATATATATATATATATATATATATATTGAAAAACTTTGCTTTGTGGTGGGAACGTTTCAGCAAGAGACGAAGCTTCACGGTGTTTCTCCCTGACTTATTAATATGCATAGTCTCTATTCTCGAGTTATTTGGAACTGAAGTAAGTGCTTTCTTTATTCGGTTATGGAAATATTGCAGTAGATTATAGCAGATCAGAGTAGAACATATTCAGAAGCATCTGATCGTCGCCAGCCACATCACTTTACCAGTTTGTTATCTAAACATTCTCACAGTTGAGTTATCGCAATGTCTCGTGCGTCGTGGCCAGTGGACTAATATTAACGTCAACTTTTTTATTTTCTTTTTTGCATGTACATACAGGTGATTTAACCTGAGTGCTTTCAAGAATGAATTGCCACCATTGGTTATCTGCCAATGCAGTTGTATCTCGAACCTCTTGGGTTCTCTTGAGGGAATGTTACTGCATGTTTCAAGTCAGCAATAACGCACGTTGTGTCGAGCATGAGGTATAATATTGTAATAAGTGGCATAAGCTATTAGCCGGTGAAGGACGTTGGCTAGCGCCAATCAATAAGTCCCAGGTTCATATACCTAGTGCGATAAAATTATAAACTCCCCTTCCAACATTAGCATTCCATTTTGAGGAGTAATTAATTTCGCTGAAGACTGCTGTCGGCTCTTCAGGACTGTTTGGAGCAGCAACTAGATTACTACGTGTTATTATACAGGCGATATAGACTTCCCCCAGTGCTAATCCACCATGTGCGTCAATGGTGTGAGAAAAGCATTTATAATGAAATCTCAATTATAATCTTCTATATATATTTATCAAAGTGATAAAAGTCTACAGAGTAGTGAAAAAGTAATGTGCAATTTTAATAAAGCAAACTAGCAGCGTTCACCCCGCTTCGCTGCGGTCACCCCGGAACGCAATAAACTTTGTTACTTAGATAATTTTTACTTTTTCGCTTTCAAGTGATATGATAAAAACCATAGAAGATTGCAGTAAATCTTAACATTATATCGCCTGTCATTTATGTTAACCCGCCCCGCTTCGCTGCGGTCATCCCGGTGCTGGCATATTGTAAAAGTGTCTGTAAAAATAAGCAAATCAATTAAAAAATTTTAAACAGAAGATTCAAGCTATTTTCCGCTGTATATCGCCTGTCATTTATGTTAACCCGCCGAGTGACACGGTCATGCGGATTGCATATAAATACGTTTATTTTTACCTATGATGAACTAATAACAAAGGATTTGTACGTTATGGACACTTGAATGATCAATTATCTCAAGACACTGGTAATTAAAAATTAAAGTGATATGATAAAAACCATCTAGGGTCCAAATTCTAATAACCCCCCAAAAATGAAAGAAATTGGTTCAGCCGTATTAGCGTGATGAGCGGACAAAGGATTTTGTACGTTCTCTTTTATATATATAGATAATTATACATAATCAGTGTTAAGTGTTGTGACCATTTCTCTTCGTTATTTTTATTTCTAATAGTATTCTGATAAATAAGTACAAACGTCATTTGACCCAGTGTGTTTTCGTTGTGTGTGTGTGAGTGATGTTTATGTGCGTTATGGTCTGAGTGACAGTCTGATAGTCCGTGAGGTTTCCGAGATTCAACATCCAAACCTCTCGGCGCCTAATGCTCATCTCATCAGTGAGACCGACAAGCAATATGGGAACAATTTTGTAATCCCTTCTTCGAGAGTTCCTTCAACGGTCTACCCAGGTAAGTCCAGGTTTCAGGAGAACACTCTTTGGCAGGACCAAGGAGGACAACCGATTACAGACCACGACCAGACGTTTATAAATAAATGGTACCAGAACAGTGATCCGACACTCTGGGCGATTACAAGTACATCTCACACAAGAGTGATTGTGCCAAAACGATGGTTTGAGTTCTACGAATGTATCATAAAACCATAAAGCTTATATTCAGGAATCGGTTTTCAGACGTTATTACACTATATTTTGGGTTATTGGGTTTGAATGTCCATCAAAAAATATTTCTTTTACAAGTTAGTCCTGGTTTTTCTCAAGACCGACAATCAAAAGCGAACTTATAAAGGAACATAGTTCAAAGGCATTAATTTCTTTCCAACTATATATATATATATATATATATATATATATATATATATATATATATATATATATATATATTTAATTTACTACAACACGTTACCTTCAAAATTTGTACACAGTATTACCTCGTGGAAAAGCTCAGTAGTAAGGAATATATCCAATGCATATTTCGGTGACGAAGCAGCAACGTTTCTACTAGATCCTATGACTCTCTTCATTACATTGTGAAGTCTTGGGAGCTCGTTCGTTTAAAAGTGTACCGTCTTTTGATATGGAATATTTAACTTGTGTAATTGCATTCCACCTTGGAATCCAAGAGTAAAGGAATGTATCGTTATAAGTGTCAGTTCCACAACTTGATGCTTTATCAAAACCATCAATCCTGTTGCAATAATCTGAATCAATTTCCTGTGCCACGTCCTCTGAATCACTACAGTCATCTTCACTATCATGTAAAAGTTTGTGCATTTTTTCCATCTATGTAAGACGACTCATTTTATAAAGATAAACACATTAAAAGTTACTACTCTAAGCATTTAGTTGAGTTGATTTTCAGTTTAACGTCCTTTTCAGCAGAGAGTCTATATGAGACGAGAACTACTGATTAACGTGGAATCCGAACCACTTTAGATCCCACTGGGAATCGAACCTGTGTCTTCCAAGCCAACACTATGAATTGTGAATCATATATGATAAACATTGATCTTTACTGCACGAATGGCCACAGCGCATTCTAGAAACCAAACCTTAATTTTCTTCTTTTTCATCATCTACTTCAATATTCTTACTGTAGTAAGACTGTCATATACCTTTCGAAATAATGCCTCATATTCGTACAAATCATGCAAGTATAAAGTTCCGATATCCTATATAAATTAAGGGTTATATTACAAATATTAAAAACGAGCTACACCCTCCCTTTATCCTAAAATAATCAGAAAATGAATGTTCTCCCTAAATTACAAACTAGAAGTTGAAAGGCTTAACTTAGTACCTCAAGAAGAAAGTAGGTTGGAGGTCAATTTGACCATCACACTGTGTATAAGGGTTAAGTAGTAAGCACGTCCTAATACTTTTCTTGAAATCGAAATAAACAAGACGTAGTTTTTCGTAAGAGAGATGTTCTATTTATAATATTAGTAGTTGATGCAAAATATTGCTGCTACGTTAGGTACAAGTATAACATATTTTGCTTAAGCTTGTACATTCTACAAATTAGTTTATTAGTACAAAAATACAAACAATAATAAATTATACTCAAATATTCAATATATGTTTATATAAATGTAATTTGAAACATATAACTTACGGTAGAAGTCTGAACTATAACGACCTATTAAGAAAATGAAATATAATTCTATAGTCTTTTAGCTTCATTTGATCACAATATGATTGTTTGCAGTTTTAAAATCATGTCAGAGATACATTTTAATAATAAATAAGCTGAGTATAATGAAATAAAATACGATATTTTAACACTTTGTAATATATAGATATGATTGTATAGTCATAAGACGTTTATTAAAAAATAACGATTCTGACATATTGAAAATCTTTGTAACAACACAATTAGAATTTAATTTGATGGTGTTTCATGAAGAAAATATTCGCAACTAGCACAAGGGCAATTCCAAAATATATCGGTTTTGATATAAATGACAGAATTGGTGGTACAGGACTCTTTTTACACATTATAGAAAAGTAATGCGTTGTTCTACAGTAGAGAAGTTCTACAGCACATAACCTTTCTATATATTCACTATTCAAATTAAGGCATTTGTCATAACGTTTCGCAAGGTCTGAATTGCATGTTCATACAAACATACTGTATATGAATTAAGCCATCCGTTAATAGCACTGTGACGTTCACTTTCATTGTTAAAGTGGTGAGTCGGTAGCCAGTATCTCATGTGCCTCAAGAGCTGCGCCCGTGTTCATTGCCTTTGCCGTGGAATTGATTGGTACCTTCTTTGTGCCGCACATCAGTTCCTATATCTTTCAATACGTTACACTATTCACATATGACACATGCACTCGCCGTGTTGCTTCTGCAAATGCTACATAGTTCACAATGAATAGCAGCTGCCGAAAGTTTTTCGCATTCAGATATTGTATAACTTCATTACATTCATATTTTTCGTAAATGTTTCTATTTGATCTCGTAGTTTCAACTGTTTTAACATACGAGTTAACTGCAAACCAAAATTCCTTCATGGCTCACCTTCAATGGAACTACTGCATACATTGCCAGAAGATTGACGTTCTTCCCGGCTCTTTCTGGCATAAGCACACATGCTGTTCCATTCCGTAATACTCCCTCCATTATATTTATCATTCTTGTAATTTCTGGGTAATTGAAATTTTTGGACCTTCACTTATATTGCTTTCTACAAGTATCCACAGCACTAAGTGAAAGAGGGACAGTTATTTGTTTTCTTCATTGCTATAGTCAATATACCTATATACTTAGCGTAAATGCAGAGTTTAATATTCATATATGTTTGTAATTCTAGATGTACTTAACTAAACTTACGACGATCCCAAATTCTCAAAATTTCTCAAATCGTATAACATGACATTCGTTTATTACAAATTTCATCCTTCTAGTATTATGAATGTCAACCCAGATTACTTTTCTTATTAATATTTTGATTAATTTGTTTCTATTTTCGCTATATACAATTGACTTATTTCGGCTCAGTTATTCCCCGTTTATTTCAAACTAAGTGTAAAGCTATAAAAGAATGGAAAGAGTATACGAACATTTGTTACTCTTATTTGACAGTTTTTGAGGCTATACAAAGGAAATTTACATTATACAAAAGCGGGATGAGACACAAATTATGATCGACAATATCGTTAAATATTTACTATTTTCATTTCGTTTTAGTGTATATTTAACTTCAAATGTAAAATATTTTCTATATTTTATAAAAAGAAAAATCTAGAACTCCTTTACTTTTCATCTTGAGTCATATTTGTAGTGTTACATTATTACACAAGAATGGAACAGAAAATTTCTAAAAGAATAAATAAGTATGCAAAACTCCTTTATTATAAAAACAGCTGTTCTTTCGTTGAAAAGATGAAAGTGCACTTGATGACGATACGAAAATAGATAATCAAATTAGCTTGTAAAGACATAAAGCACTATATCGTGCATCTACTTGCTGCATATTATTATAAACTTTGAGCATAGAACTGTTTTATATTTTTCTATTGAGTGAAGCTTATAATGTAATAGGTTTTTCTGATCCTTATGTATGTAACGTTGTTCCTGGTGTATAATGTGCATTTGACAAAAACTAATATACTTTATGTTACCAGAACTGGCATCTATAAAAACATTAATAAGGCTAATTACTTTATTAAGTAAACTGATATTCTCACATTTTCTATTACTTCATAGGTGTAACGATCCCGTTGCTACGTTTTGGGAAAAAAATATAATTCTCTGTAATGTTAATTCTCAATAATAGACTAAGTTTGTAATAATTTCCATTGATCATGCCTTCTTTATTTTAAAATAGATAAAGAAGACTATATGTCTTCTCTGTTTGTACAGAGAGAGAGAAAGAGAGAGAGAGAGAGAGAGAAGCGAATTTCTTCGGTTTATTGGCAATTCAATGTAGCTTGCGCTGCTTGTGGCGTTCGTTTCAGCGATATCAGCGCTTTGATCTCTCGAAGCAACTGTGTCCTGAATCCTCGTATGAGGCGGGTGTGCCTCGTAGCAGCTTCGTGTTTCCGGAGAATGAGATAAAATTTCCGTTCCTGTTGGATTTCCTCTTTGAAGTTTCGATAATCTTTGGTGTTATTGTAATTACAACGTATCTTACGAAACAAGAAAAATAGTGCGGGAAGTGCAATGTTTCGTTTTTTTATAAAACGTAATGAAGGAATTCTGTATGTGAAAATAATTAGAAGTTGGAATTTGACAGCATGAGAAATTGTGCATGACAAGCACGCAACCAGAAATACTTTAATTATAGTCTGGTCTGTTAAGGATAGGATCGTGACAGACCGGACACAAGTATGAAACTTGGCAGATTGAAAGTACTTCGGTATTCAATTCGTTTTAGGGTCGGGTGCCAAAATTTTTTGGCCGCCATTTTGAAATATGCCGCCATGTTGGATTTTATATAATGTTCTCTTAAAAGATCATTATCTCGGTAACCAATGGTCCGATTTTGATGATTCTTTTTCTAAATTATAAGTTAAGCCCGAATTTAATCGATTATAGCAGTAATAAAGTGAAGGTAATATGATAAAAACGAGAAAAATATAAATATTTAAGAGTTTATGAAACATACTTACATATGAATGAGTTTTTCTCCAAAATGGTCCATTTTAGGAAAGCATGCACCCTATAAAGTTTGAAAGACCATAAAAAGAGCTTTAATTTGATGTATAATACGTTAAAATGCGATGAGAAATAGTCGAAATATAAGTCTTGAAAACAAACCCAATGCAAATAGGAAGACTGCGTAATCGGTCAATTTTGTGAAATTTAGCGGTGTCTCGCAGAAATTTTTATCATAAAATTATCTAGTTATTATTCTTGTTATGATTACTTAATAATAACTACGTTTAATCATTACTTAGTATTGTTATGGGAGTTTTCATTGCAGCAGCTCTTTGTAAACATGAACATTTTTTCCTTCATAATATTGGTTATTATAATGTAACTGTGAACACATTAAAAGTGTATTGTGCCTTTTAAGTTGAATCATTCCTTGCAGTATTTGAAATAATATGTTTATTAAGTGTTTTCTAGATGATTCTTGTTCAGAATTCCTGAGGATCTATAAAGATTTCGATAACTTAGAAGAAATCTCTTAAACTTGTCACTGAAAAGAATTAGTAAACACACTAATTGACAATACAGCGAAGTGGCATAAACAGTGCAGACTGAATTTTGTTGTCTCAAAACTAAAAACAGAAATCGCAAAAGAATAGAAAACAAAAAGTAAACAGAAATCAACAGAAAATAATGAATCAAAGCGTAAGAGGAGAAATGCAAGTAGAGGAAATGTAATTCCACCGGTTTATATTTTTTGTAATTCTGAGAAAGGGGTTAGAAGAAATTGTCACTTACGTTTGACAAAAATCTTAAAAAAATGGCTTAATAATTACAGGATATATTTCTGCTTTCAAAAATTTCCGGAGGAGACTTGGTAGCAATGGAGGCTACATACCATATACAGTGATTATGGATGTATAAAAATAGGTACAGTAGTTGGAAAATGGAGAACAGATCTTTAAATGAAACCGAAAGTCAAGATGATGATGTTTTAGAATCTCCTGATTTGCTGAACTCATAGATCACTTGGAATATAAAATAAAAGATGTTCATTTCATTTTCAATTTGTCAGAGCTGCACAGTCTATATGAAAACAAGTTGAGAGCGGTAGGTTTATCAAAAGCAATGAATAAAACAAGACAAAAGAACAAAATTCTCGTTCATTTTGTTTCTGATTGTACTAAACAGTGATGGCAAAATATGTTATTGGCATTTAAAGATAGGACGCTAGAAATTACTCAAGGATTTCATGTCTAAACGGTCAAATGAAGAGAGATTTTTCCCTTCTCAATATGTTCTAAGTCTTTAAGAAGAAATATGATAAACTGGGAGTGTCAAACATTTTCAGGATCTTTTACAGAAAACTGTCCAGATGAAAGTGTTCCAGAAAGTCTAAAGAATTTCGTTCAATTGCTGCTGTATGGATCTAACATAGAAAAAATTTCTATAACATATTCTCAAACTGCCCTAACAATAAGACAATTAATATATTTTAATTTAAGAACAGAAGATTGGCACCACGAAAAAAAAGGCACAACATATCTCATGAACCGCCACTCCTAATGTATGTAGGTTTACAGGTACACACTCTTACTTGCTAGAAAAAAGATTGTCAGTAATTTACATAACTTGGACATTTTTGTAACATATAATCGTGTGATTCAAATTGAAGATCAAATAGCAGCAGTGACATGCAGACGTTACAAATTAGAGGGTCTTGTGTGCCCATTCCATTAATGACTAATGTGTACACCATCGGTGCATTGGACAATTTAGACCACAACACATCATCAACTACTTCGACAGGATCTTTCCATGGAACAAGTATTAGCGTATTCCATTTGCCTTTCGATTCCAACCCTGGTTTACCCGCAATGCGAATTGAAGTTTCTTCGTCAGTATAATATTACTTATTACCAGATATCTATGTTATTGTGCCATCAGTATCATCATGTTATTTTGACAAACTGCAAGTTAATATTACTGTTCAAGAATGTACCGTATTGACGTTCCGAATTTTTTTTTCTTTCCTATTTCTATTGAAACGGCTATGCAACCAGATATGCGATTTTAAAGCGCCATATCTGGCAATATTGGGAACTACTTGTTCTTGCTCTAGCCCTCTGGGTGACGTTGAGGTCATTCAGACTAAAATGACTAAAGTGGAGAGTTGGAATTCCAGAAGTTGAAAAAGTGTATAAACTCGTTTGCGAAAGTTAGATGGGCTACTCGAAAAGTAAAATAGCATTACATTTGCAATATATATATAGGAAAGAAGTATTTTTGAAGTTGAAGTGAGTTGCATTTCGTTATTTATTAAAAGAATTATATTTAATAGTGATATTATAGTGAGAAGTTATTGTCCAAGATTAGCCGGTGGTCTTTGATCAGGGCGTATATGAGTGCACATATTACAATCGCCTTGGTATAACATGATTAAGGTGAGTTTGTTTTTTGAATTATATATATGTTTTGAAGAAATCATCTGTACTGACTAAAAGAAGTAATATTAAAAGTAACAAGTGAATTATTTCGGAACTAGTGTAGTATTTAAAACATTAATGTTCGATTATGAATTATGCCAAGTGATTGTTTAAATGGAACAGTCTACAGTTCTTGTTAAATGTGTGTATTGAGAAACTTTTCGTATCTTCTTTTGGAATATATTTTGAAGACGTTTATAAAGTTATTAGTAAAAAGAACTTAAATATCTTATTATTTCGCAAATGTACTTTTGCCTAAATTTATGGTTGCCCTGTATTTGTTGAATAACTTTCAATACTCTGGAGTCGTCTTACCATTGATGATTATTACTAAAGGTACGTATATAGACCAATTTAAATTTTTACGTGAAACGTGTCCTAGTCTATATTAAAATAGCTAGAGTCTCCACGAACGAGCTTGCGATTTATAACGAGAGCACGTTACACAAAAATTTTAGTCTGAATCCTATTATATGTACGTACCAAGTGGCATATATATATATAAATAGTCGAGGAAAAAGGACGATATAATTATAAAAATTATAGTATTGATGAAATAATATGGATATGTGGAAAGTGATTAAATCCGGTTTGACGGTTTCTTGCAGTGGCTTATGGATCATTTATTGTTAAAAGGAGTCCGGTACTTTTCTTTTACCTTTTTCCTGTTGCTTGTAATAGTGAGTCTAATACGTGGTAAAAATATGGAAAATACTAGGTCACAACTCTTTTTAAATGGTTGTGTAGGAGGCGATGAAGGAATTGTAATCCCTGAATGTGCTCGAGGTCATTGGGATCTATCATATCTGGAGGACGAAATGTGGAGGGAGGAGAGTCCTTCAATTAATAGTGTTAGCTATTCAAGCAGTTGTGTAGCAGGTGTCGAGTCAGGAACGGGAAGGCAGCTGCACGTGTACGATGACGTAACTCAACCCTTGTTATCAGGTAGTAGCAGTGGTGTGAAGGAATTCCATTCAGTGCACATTAGTGGTGGTGAAACAGCTGATTTTATAAAGGAGGAAAAAGAAAAAGAGAATACAAATCCATTTGTGCCTTTTGGTCATGAGTTAAAATCGGAGCAAGAAAATCAAACTTCGCATATTAATCAAAGGTTTTTTCCTTTCAATATTAATTTTGATAAGATAGCTGTTAATACAACAAGTGCTCTTTTTAGTGAGAAAATAAAGCAAATTCCGTTTACAGACGGTAAAAGTGATGTCGGTTTGTTTCGTTTTATGGTCACTGTTTATAATATAATAAAGGGTGGTTTGTTTCCGATTGATGCAGTATTGTTAGCTGCTTTGAGTAAATCACAGGGGCGTTTAAATAATGAATTATTGCATGTATATGAGCAAACGAGACAATGGACAGACATAAGTAGTTACTTGTTTAGGAAGCTCATTACTCCATTAGGTAAACGGGACTTGACTATACGATTCTTGAATGCAATGCAAGAACCTAATGAAAACATTCTTGAATACGTAAATAAAATTGTGGATTATCATAAAGTTTGTTATGGAAGAATAAATGAAAGGGAGGTATTGGATATAGTGGTAAGTGGAATGAAACCACAAATAAAATTTGATATGTATAAATATAGACAACCGGAGTCTTTGAGGGAACTGATGGCTGATATCCATAATTACGAGACATATAATAGGAATGTTGAAGTATACAATTCAATGATAAATTTTACTAGAGCTGATAGTGGAATGAAGAAACAAATTAATTGTTATTTTTGTGGTGCGAACCATCGAATGGCGACTTGTAAAGCGTATAAACAGTCCTTATTAAATAAACAAATGGTAAAGGTGAATATGAGTAGGACTCCAGCAGGACGCTTTGCAGAGGGATTGGGGTCTTCTACTCATATAAGTGATCAAGGGGTTCGATACCCGCAGGATGATGGTTTCGTGGGGAAAAATAGACAGTTTATAAATTCTCAGAAGGAATGTTTAGGTGAAACAAAAAACTTTTTGTCCTTGAACACGACTCTTTCCCCGACTAGGGGGCCGGATGGTATTTATAAAAGGGAGCGTGGTAAAAAGGATCGAGTGCTGGAAAAGAATTATAACATTAAGCATCGCTCACCCTTATTTAAGCAAGAAAATAAAGTTGGTGATAAGTCTCAGTTGTTGGATTTTAGATATGCGAGAAGTGGTGTGAGTCAGATGGACCATAATTCTTCCCAAATTAATGAACGCTTTGCAGGGAATAAGGGGAATTATGGGAATTATCGAAAGGATTATAAGAGACCCAGTGTTGGGGGTAGAAAAGGAGTTCAAAATATAGACCATGAGAAGGTTAGAGATGGTGTAGGTGAATTTAATGAATGCAGTGAACAGTTGAATTCATTGACTTGTATGACAGAGACCGGAGTACGAGTCGAAACATGCGATGAGGGTGGATGTACAGCCAAAGTGGGTTGTGATCCTTATAGTTGGACAAAGACTAGAAAACCTTATTCATGTCGTGATCAAAGAAATTTAGTGGCAGCTTTTATTCCGGCTTATATAATGGGTAAACAATATTTAGGTTGTGTGGACACTTGTTCTTCCGCCTCATTGGTCAGTAAACAAATATTTGATGAGTGGAATAAAAGTTTAGCTAGACCTATAGCAGTTTACAATGAGAAATTTACTGGTGTGGGGGTGAATCAGAGCAAAGTGACACTCAATCAGTGTGTTATGCTGCATATTAAATTTCAAAAGCGGGTTTACAAAATGAAGTTTTTTCTTATTAATAGTTTAAATCCACCTTTCATCTTGGGTATTAATGAACTTAAATCTATACAGGCGCAAATTGATTTAGTTCAAAATGAATTAGTGTTGCCTTTGGAAAATGGAAAAATTCGGTTACAATTTTCTTCAAAAACTTGTCCCCCTTCCACTAGTTCAATTAGGGAACAGCTCAAAGGTGAATTATCTTCTTTAAAACAGTCCGAAATTTTTACAAATTTATTCATTAAAGCTAATAGTGTTGGAGATCTATCATCAATGGGGGAGAATGGAATGGATCCAATGGGAAATATTCCAGTAAATCCAGGGATGGTGGCGGATCCAGGTTTGGCGAGTGGTCAGAGACTTTTGGGAGGCGCCGACAGAGGCAGGGTTGGAAGATGCATGAAGAATATCCATGAAACAACTGGGGATACTTATCTGAGTCCAGAGATCGAGCGGGCATCCTTGATGGTGGATCCGGAAGTGGTTGACCAACATCCACATATACAAGGGTATGTTAATAATTTAGTTACAAAATTTCCTAATGTATTTTCTGATAAAATTGGATTTATATCAGATTATTCTTATAATATAATATTAGATGATTATTCTCCTATTCGTAAAAAGGCATATCCTTTATCACGGGCTACTCAAAAGGATCTTGATAAGATTTTGGATGAATTATTGAGTGAAGGAATAATAGAAACGAGTGAAAGCGATTTTGCTTTTCCTTGTTTTGTAGTTAATAATAATGATGGAACAAAACGCATGGTTGTAAACTACTCTTCTTTAAATTCTCGTTTATGCTTAAATACTCAATATACGCCGCGTATGGAGGATGTATTGGCTGAACTCGCAGATGGTAAATTCTTTTCACATCTTGATATACGTAAGGCCTACTTAACAATACCGTTAACTAAAGAAAGCCGTAGATATACTGCCTTTTTGACCCATAGGGGACTATTCGAATTTAAATTTTTACCATTTGGTTTAGCAGCTGGTAGTCACGTTTTATCAAAAATATTAACAGAACTGTTATATCCACTTAAGGAGGAAGGAGTTGAATGGTATATGGATGATGTCATAATAAAGTCAAAAGATTTAAAGAGTCATAAAATTATTTTAGGAAAGGTCTTGAAAAAATTGGAAGACAAAGGTTTAACCTTATCTAAAAAGAAATGTTCCTTTTTTTCAACTAAGGTTTCCTATTTAGGATTTATAATTGAAAATGGAAAAATGTATATGGACCCAGCACGGGTTGAAGTAATTCGTAAATTACCAGCTCCTAAAAATAGGAAAAGTTTAATTTCGCTTAGCTCTTTTCTACAATATTATGGCAAGTTTGTTCCCCAATTTCATGAAATAATGGAACCTATTAATCGTTTAAGGAGTGCTTCTGTAAAATTTGTTTGGGGGCACGAACAACAGAAAGCCTTAGACGATATTAAACTCATGTTTGAAACACACATAATGTTGAAGCTTCCTGACTTAAATAAGAAGTTTATTTTGAATGCGGATGCGTCACTCAAGAGTCTGGGCGGCGTAGTTCAACAATATGATGAGGAAGGTAACTTGTTACCGGTTGGGTTTTTTTAGTCGTCGCCTCAAGAAATATGATTTAAATAAACCTATTTATTTACTTGAAATGATGGCGGCGGTGGAATTGATGGAACGGTATAGTACCTATTTGCATTCACAGTTTGAATTGCGTATTGATCACGCGGGATTAGTATATGCCATAAAGAATATGAAAAGAGTCAAGCGTTATGGTTCATTATTGTATCGTCTTTTTTCGTTTAATTTTGTTGTAAAATCAATTTCAACAAATTTAAATATTTCAGCCGATTTTCTATCAAGGTTGTACGATAGTAATAATTTTGAGGAGATGGATGTTAACCCATCACATGAGGAACAGGTAACTAATTATTTTTTGATAAATTTATGGAATATGCCTTGTGCCAATATAGCCATCAACGAACATCAAGAAAATGATCCGGATCTGAAAGAAATTATAAAACAACTAAAAGCAAAAAAGACTGTTGAGGGATATAAGTTGGTACGGGGGATATTATGCAAGAAAACTAGGGCAGTTAGAAACCCTTATAAAGTATGTCTTCCGACGACTTTAGCAAAAAGCATCATTCAATTCTATCATTCTAATATTTTGCCCGGATCGCACTGTGGGATAAAAAGAACAATTGGAAAAATATTTGCCCGCTTTACATGGCCGGGAATGGTCCAACAAATAAGGGATTTTGTATCTACTTGCAGAGAGTGTCAATTAAATAAAAGTTCTAACGTGAAACCCCAGGGACAGTTAGTATCTCAATATGAAAAAATGGTTAATGGTTGTTGGCAAATGGACCTTTTGGGACCAATGGTAGAGAGTCGTTCGGGACGTTATTGTTTGATAATAGTTGATTCTTTTTCCAAAAGAATTTTTCTAGAACCCATCAAAGTTTTGTCGAGTCAGTGTATTATTAATAAATTGTATAAGTTAGTGTGTAGGAACGGATTTTGTTATTCAGTAGCGCATGATAATCATTCAGTGTTTACTTCTGCAAAATTTAGGGATTTCCTTTATGGAAATGGGATAAGGGACATTAGAATTGCCCCCTATCACGCTGCTTCGAATCCGAGTGAGAGATATGTCTCGACTATTAAAAATTCGTTAAGAATTTACTTCAATAATAAACAGAGTAAATGGGATAGTGGATTATGGGAAATAGAATTTTCTATTAATTCAGCTATACACGAAGATACAAAATGTAGTCCCATGGAAATGGTTTTTACATACAATCTGTGTGATCCTTTAGATATACGGTGGAATGTAAGGTTGGAGGAAATTTATACTAAAGATCCTCAAATATGGAAGACAGCCTTAGAAAATATGGAGAGGGCATGGCAAAGAAAGAAAAAATTGTATGATAAAAGAAGACTTCCTAATACATATGAAGTAGGAAATAAGATATTGATTAAAGCTCAATTTCAATCATCTTTGAAAGATAAAAGAACTAAGTCATTATGCCCAAAATGGCTGGGGCCATTTTTTATTGAGCGCTGGTTGGGAAGGAATACTGTTCAGGTGCGAGCGGTAGATAACAACAATGATGTACGTAAGGTTCATATTGACATGATTAAACTGTTCAGAGACGGTAGAAGAATTGTAGGAAATTGAATATATATGTATATTAAACTCTAGTCATTGAATGTATGATTCAACTAAATTAAGTCCTATTAATTAGTATCATTAAGCTATAATTATATGATTACAATTTCGGGAGAATTATCTATTTATATATATATGTGTGTGTGATAATTATATGTGAATTTTAATATAAATTTTTTAATAATTCCAGGCCTGGGATTAATATAAAGAAAATGTATACATTTTAATGTACGCGGATTTAGAGGATTGTAATTAAATGTATGTAATAGAACGCAAATTTGACTGGATTGTAAACGTCAATTGGATTTTTGATGGAGCATCGCCCTGGAGACAAGTCGAAAACCTGAGATATCAGCGATGTAAATATGTAATTATATATACTGAAGACACACAAGTATGTATCTGTAAATTTATATTTTTAGAATATGAAATGTTTCAAAAAAAAAAAAACTCGCCTAATTGATATTAAGATTAAGAGTAATTTATAATACATATTATAAATTGAAAATTATAATATTTTGTAAAGGTTATGAATAGTCCGACCTTGGACTCAAATTTACTAACTTGGATAGTGTAAGTAGAAGGATGAGTCGGTGTGAGAATGATTTTGGGGGATAGTTTTGTTTTCTTTAGTTTTGTTATCTTTTTCTTTTGGATTAATGAGAGTTGCTGGTATGTGGTGGTAGTTAGTAGGTTTGGGGTAGAAAGGTAGTTATAGATACTAATTCAACATGACGTGTAAAACTGACGATAAATTTTCTATTCATAACTTTCAATACGGTATTTGTAAAATGATCGGGTATTTAAAAAGTTTGTCAACTTTTTATGTGGGGTGAGTGATATGTGTACCGTATTGACGTTCCGAATTTTTTTTCTTTCCTATTTCTATTGAAACGGCTATGCAACCAGATATGCGATTTTAAAGCGCCATATCTGGCAATATTGGGAACTACTTGTTCTTGCTCTAGCCCTCTGGGTGACGTTGAGGTCATTCAGACTAAAATGACTAAAGTGGAGAGTTGGAATTCCAGAAGTTGAAAAAGTGTATAAACTCGTTTGCGAAAGTTAGATGGGCTACTCGAAAAGTAAAATAGCATTACATTTGCAATATATATATAGGAAAGAAGTATTTTTGAAGTTGAAGTGAGTTGCATTTCGTTATTTATTAAAAGAATTATATTTAATAGTGATATTATAGTGAGAAGTTATTGTCCAAGATTAGCCGGTGGTCTTTGATCAGGGCGTATATGAGTGCACATATTACAATCGCCTTGGTATAACATGATTAAGGTGAGTTTGTTTTTTGAATTATATATATGTTTTGAAGAAATCATCTGTACTGACTAAAAGAAGTAATATTAAAAGTAACAAGTGAATTATTTCGGAACTAGTGTAGTATTTAAAACATTAATGTTCGATTATGAATTATGCCAAGTGATTGTTTAAATGGAACAGTCTACAGTTCTTGTTAAATGTGTGTATTGAGAAACTTTTCGTATCTTCTTTTGGAATATATTTTGAAGACGTTTATAAAGTTATTAGTAAAAAGAACTTAAATATCTTATTATTTCGCAAATGTACTTTTGCCTAAATTTATGGTTGCCCTGTATTTGTTGAATAACTTTCAATACTCTGGAGTCGTCTTACCATTGATGATTATTACTAAAGGTACGTATATAGACCAATTTAAATTTTTACGTGAAACGTGTCCTAGTCTATATTAAAATAGCTAGAGTCTCCACGAACGAGCTTGCGATTTATAACGAGAGCACGTTACAAGAACAAATACGGCCAGGGCGCGAGGAAGCACTTTAAACAGAGAGGCGGTGGATTGAAAGAAATTCTCCGCTAGGTGAAAATAAATGCTTGTGGGCAGAGTATCATTTGACTCAATTAGGAAGTGTACGTTCTACTAAAGGTACCAACGTCATGTTGTCAATTTTTACTGAAAAGCGGAGTCTCTTTCAATGGTGAAGCATGGTATGTCTATCATAAAGAAAATTACTGATCGATGTAATCCTAATCAAATGCAGGTTATTTTCCTTGACCAATCTCTTTTTGCAATAGCAAAACAAATAAAGTGGAGATGGTCCGATTCATACTATGGAGAAATTCTATCGTTATGTTTGGTGGGCTACAAATAGAAATGGCCCTTTGAAGAGTGCTAGGCCACATACTAAATAATACTGGATGGACATCGCCCTTAGCTGAGGCCGGAGTAGCAGGTTCAGAGTCAGCTGATTCATTCCTGGACTGCTCACACCTAACCAGAACCAGAAGAGCACAGCAGAAACCAGCTGTAGTTCTAGGTTTTCTTCAAATGACAGAGTTTCATACAGAACAAGAGTCCAGAGACTGTAAACAAGAATTCCAACAGTGGCGGAAAAGAATGATATGGAAAAGATCTATGTTTTCATATTGGGATCTTCTACTGGAATTGGAACTTCTAATTTTGATATTTGTTAGAGCTCACCGACAAAGTAACTTCCTATTATATGTAACTGTGTTGGAGCGTCTTCTGCCTCTATATGTGCACCTCAGGGACATGAAGAGTTCAAATGAAGGAAAGGCAGAATTTAAGAGAACTGGGTGTTTTCAAAGACTAACCAAAAGTTTTGTTTCATGCCGTTCGACCAAAATAACAGAAGTGTTAAAGACTCCCGTGAAGCCATTAACTAAAAATCAACGTGCTTTTCAATGATGGGTGCTCACTGCTCCTGAGTTATGCAGACCCACAAAAGAATTTGAAGATGCTGCACACATTGAGGAAATAATTAACGAAAATTATGTTGGAAGTGATGTAAGTTTTAAGAATCTTTGTCAAACATTGCATGACACAATTTCTGCTGCAGGAAATCCTATTTTAGATACGTAACAGGTAATGAATCTATCATCACATGCGTATGCCTTACAGGATCTTCAGAAACTGTTGCAGAAATAAAAGTGATTGGTAAAAACCAATATGAAGAGTTTGTTGACTCAGTGTTTGTAAAACGAAGCAAGCCAATTTAGTCTCCTATAAAAAGGAATAGTTTTTTTCTTGAGAAAACTTAAGGTAAATGAATTGAGAAATGATTACAGTTTATTCAGTGGGCTGTATATGTCATGCAAACCGCGTGAGGGTGATCTGCAAGACTTTTTTCTCATGAAAATCGTAGTTGGCTATCATCATTGATCACGAGAAACTTTTACTGTCGTCAAACAAGTCTGAACTACTGAATATTTTCAAGTCCAGAAAACTTCGGCTGGGTGAAAGAAGGTGGATCGTGGAAGCCCTTATGGATGACCAAACCAGAAGTTTCTAAAAGTTCAAGAGAATTGCTAAAGTATGGCTGCAAAGCTCTTCCTCTTTGCTCAAAACAGTGCGTATGTTCAACGAATGGTGTTCAATATACAGATCTTTGCTGCTGCGGAAGCTCCTGTGATGAACAGCAATGTGACTAAGAAGTATTTTTTCTTTATGGAATAGGCGATTGGATGTTATCAATTTTTGTCACTTTGTTAGCATTTTGATATGGAATATTCAGTTTTTCAGTAGCTATTTATTATGTTTGAAAGAGTTAAATTTAAAAATCGACATATTTGCAAAGACGTATTTATGATGTGGCTTTTTAGTGTCTTACATAATATAATTTATATGAACAGTATAATGTTCATTTAATAGCAATAGCAATAATGTAAATAATATTGAATTGAATAACAATTTACAAAAGTGGAGAAAAATATTAATTTGCCAGGTTCCGAGCACGCTTGTTATCACATAACATCAATATTCGTCTAGTTGACTCTCTGCACACTCTTTGTATTCTATTGTACTGATTTCTTAATTGAACTATATTTAGGTTATTTTTCATTGCATTTTCACGTATTATACAGCAAATTGAAGCTCTTTATATGTTCTTTCAAATGTTATAGGGTACATGCTTTCATAAAATGGACCATTTTGGAGGAACATTCATTCATATGTAAATATGTTTTATAAAATCTTAAATATTTCTAATTTTCTCGTTTTTATCATATTTCCTTGTCTTCATTACTGTTATAATCGATCACACTCGGGCTTAACTTATAATTTAGAAAAGAATAATCAAAATCGGTCCATTGGTTACCGAGATAATGATCTTTTAAGAGAACATTACATAAAATCCAATATGGCGGTATATTTCAAAATGGCGGCCAGAAAATTTTGGCACCCGACCCTAAAACGAATTGAATACCGAAGTACTTTCAGTCTGCCAAGTTTCATACTTGTGTCCGGTCTGTCACGATCCGAGCCTTTTTTGTTGTTAAGAGACCAGACTATTAGGGATAGACCGGGTATCTTTAAATAGTGTAAAATTTGAAGTATTGTTTTCGTTTTTTGCTGCAAGATTTCCTTCATTCTGGAAAACGTATATTTGATGAATGGTTTAATGTTCCTAAGTTTGGAGGTATATTTTTTGTGCCCAATAGTGTTCCCAAGGGATTAATGTTCCTGTTTTGAAGACATAGATAATAGTATTTTACCCGCGTTGGAGAGGTGCAATGAAAAGTTGGGAGATTTTTTCATCAGTTGAAGAAAAATTCCCACTGGGTGAATTAGACATAAGATTGGTCAGTAAGTTTCTCTATTAGTATCCTGACTTAGTTTCGAGATACTCGATAATACTGAAACATGAATGTTTGAACTAGTGAAGTAGTTGACTATTAAGATTGGTTTCCCAATTTTGCCTTTTTGACCTAAGTGAGGGTCAACTTGAGAAAGTTAGAATAGTTGTATTTTCACAAATTCTTCTTGTTTTGATATAACGTAGTCGACACGCAGACCAAATTTTGAGAGGATACGAAGGGAAAATGAGAGTAAGAAGGTTATGAAATATGAGTTGTCCTTTAAGAATATTTAGTTTGGTTGTTCTTTGGCTATGTCTATATGTTTGTTGGTTGTCAATTCTTTTCCAACTGATTTTTGATTAGGACCGTTTGCTACTCCAGGACCATTTAATGATTCCAAAATTGATTGATAATTTAGGATATTATTTTGGTGAATGGTTTAAACCCCTATGTGTGTAATAATTATTAGTGTTGTATTTCTGTTTTCAGCAGTTAATTGTTCTAAGAAAATAGCTTTGACCCAGTAGACGATGTTCATTTTGGGATTCAAATATTAATAGATAGTTGCTGTAGGCGAGTATCATGGTGGGGCACTTCTGCTAAACTATTATTCGACGAAATTGAATGATTTGGACTGTTAATTCTTATAGTTGTAACCTCTGTTTAATGTACGGAGTTCTAGAAATTAGAGATTCCCCTCCATATTTTTTGAATTGTCTTCACATTGAATGATTTAAGATTTAGCTTTGTGGAAATATCGAATTTTGACATTAATGTCATAATTGTTTATTTTTGGATTGAAAGTTAATATTAATGGATAGGACAAGTTGAGTTAATATTAATTTTGCTTACTACGTTTGATTAAAATTCACGTCCTCATTAGTCTCCAGCATAATCAGAAAAAAGAGGGAAGAAATAATATTATTATTAGTATTGAATTTTTGCTTTGCACATTGTTGTATTTTTCTTGTAATATAAGCTATCCTTTGAAATTCCTCCGATCATTTTTTGAAGCTTTATGTGTATTTTTCGTTATTGGTTAGAGTATTATGTCTTGGTCTTAGCTCAATTATCAATCAAGCAACTTCGAAGTCTGTTGCTAGGTTTCGCCTGTCCCTGTAGATCCTTCTGCAGTCAGATAAGGGTGGTGTTGACAGGCAACGTTTCCTTCGGTGTCAGTATCGTTGAGATGTTGACGTCTTGATATAGGCTCTGCTTCTGATAGCGGAGAGGAACGCTACATAGAACAAGAGTTTATTCTGTGGGAAACACGCTTTCTGCTTTGTGACAGACACAAGGGGTTGCATGTTTTTGACTATGCATAGAAGCTAAAATCTCCAATTAAATAATACTATAACTATGTACTTAAACCAATTTTTTAATGCACTCAAATATTTTAATTAACACCTGAATAACAAGAAACCCAATTTTCTTAAAGTATATTAATTTCATATTTTAATATTTCTCATATTTTTTAAAGAAAATGAAACTAATTTCAATTGACATAAAATAATTTCTTTAAGACTTACCCCGTCGACTGCTTTTAGTTTCGTTCTTCTCTCCTAAGGGATATATGATCATTTCAGTTTTAGATAATTTTACCTACAATCTAATTTATTATATTTATGCATTTCAGAACGCACTCTGCATGAATTTACAATTTGTATAATAGAACATATGTTTCTCAATGAGAATGTAGTCACTATTCGTACGAAAAACGTTTTACTACTACAGGTAATATTATATATCCATAAGAAATTTACTAAATAGCAACGGTTAGGAGATATAAAAAGTATTATAATAACATTAAAGTTAAGTAGATTTGCTAGTGTTCCTTTTTTAAGAAATGAAAATACATCCGCCGTTAATAAAAGGGCAATTCAAAAAACTATTCGTTTGGTTATCAATGGCATGTAATTGGAGGAAAAATAGTTTTTATACATATTACAGAAATGTAATGTATTACTGTACAGTACTTAAATTTGACAGTACATTACTTTACAGCTTATTCACCATTCAAACTAAGGCACTTGTTACAACGTTTCACAAGATTTGAAATTCTTTCTGCAGACACATCTCCCGGCTGGAAACGAAAACACCCTCTAACAACCATGTAAACCATACTGTTATTGCCTAAACGTTTTGATGCAAGGAATTATTTGATTATCGTGACAAGTTGCATGCGAGGAAATTGTCTGTACGACTTCATTGCTGACTACAGATTGTGTCCATTTCTTCTGGCATTTTACACTTCAGTTTGATCATTTTTATATATGGTATGCCATTCATGTAGGACACCTTCACTCATCACGTAAATACCACGCAGTTCCCGGTGAATAGAATCTGCCAATTTTTTTCGCTCTCAGGTATCGTATTACTGCATTAAATTCATATTTGATATATTTGATTTTTATTTGAATGTTCGTTTTTAATTGGATCGTTTTTTGTAAAAAAAAAAAGTCCAGTTAGAAAAATCAAGTTTTGAAAAAAGAACAGAAAAAATATATCACATACTATACTTTCTCCAGAATCGTGTATTTATTTATATTATACTAAATGTAAGCAACAGTTTAACAGGTATAGATATCTCACAAAATATGTATCTACGCGTAGCAAACACAATATTTTTGTTAGGTTTTTGTCTGACAAAACTTAACATGTGTCGTTTTACTTAAAAATGATTTAGTTTTTATAACATACGATCTAATCGCAACCCAGCCTTCTTCCTCCATTGCTGACTGTCTGCTAAACTGCTGCGCATAGCGTCAAAGGATTTACGTCTGTCTTCTCAGTAGTTTTTTTGCTCTTGCGAGAACAAAGATAATAAGGACAGTTATAGTTTTCTATGTAAGCTTATTTTATAAAGTCCTCCATTAGTTCAACGGTCAAGAGATTTTATCCTGGAAGAAACGTACTTCTTCTTTTCTGATAGAACCAAAGTTTGTATGCCAGGACTGCAAGTCTAAAAAAAAGAACGGCCGTTTGAGTAAATATATGATAATATATTTTAAAAAAAATATGTACTCAAAAGTTTTAATTACACTGAAATAGTAATAAAGATATTTGAATTTCAGATTACAATTTCGAATTTACATAATTGTCATGAATGTAAAGAAGCAACTGATTTCAACTGTCATAAAATTTTTTTGTGTAAAACCTACCTTGTGGCTTGGTTTTAGTTTCATTCTTCTCTCCTAAGGGATAGGTAAACATTTGACACTTCAGATTATTTTTTTAAACTTATATCATGTTTTAAGATGACTACAAACTTCTTTAGTAAATCTACAAACTTCCCAATGTACATTGGTCGAATTTGCTATTTGTTATTATCATATATCATACTCCACGTTATGTAATTTGAATCCACTATTCCCGGAAAATCACTACTTACTATCTGGTCTATTACAGGAATATATAACATTATAAAACAACAGAAATTTTGCAATATTTGTTTACTATGTAGAAAATGCATTATATATATATCCAAATCAATGCTAAGCTTCAGATAATGCTTATTGTTAACTGTTTGGAAATTTATTTTACTCTTTCTACAGTATTATGTAATATTGGTACAACTGTATATATATATATATATATATATATATATATATATATATATATATATATATATATATATATATATATATTTTCATTGAAAGAAGACAACTTGCTTTATTATAAAATATTTACAACTACACTATACGTTCACAACAGATTTACTTATCGGATTTTTTTTTTTTTTGAAAATAGCATCAAGATATGAGTATATATCATATGTTTCTCTCTTCATTCATACTGGGTATCTTTTCCGTTATTTGATTTAATTAGAACACCAAGGTAATTTTACTCATTTGTAATGTATTAATTCATTCTACCGAAATAAGAAAATTTGGTATTGATGTTTCTATTAACGCCCTTCAACAATAAGTACTTTGTAACACTTTTCCTGTTAGTGGAAAGTAATAAACAGTGTTTTATTCGATATCGTAGACGTAGGTCGAATTCTACTTTATATTAGGTTGAGTGTGTCACTATACGGCCATTCCGTAATAATTATTTATGTGGCACGACGATGCGTGTGATAACACAACCAAGTTGTAAGTACATTTTTTGTAAATATCGGCTGGTGGCACCATATAAGGCGGTTATCCAAGATTATGATTTATATAATCGTTTTCTATTTCTATTGGCATTTATTAAGACAGCTTTTCAGCTTTTCGCAAAAATTGATTTTTACTGTATGTTTACCTCACCGCATGAAAAACTATATGCATTATTAGTGTGAAGAAATATTAAATGTTTTATCAGCAAGGGTGTATAGGAAAATGTTACTAATTTTTCAGAGCATTCTCTACTTACCAGCATCATTCCTGAAAGCTAGAAAATTAATTATGAAAGTTTTCTGATCTTGTAAGTTATATGTAAAAATAGAAATAATGTTTTAAATGTTAGACGCACAAATCTCGCCTTTGGAGTTGGTAGAGCTGGACATGTAGGAATTTCACATATGCATTGAATTATTTGGATATGGGAATGAATAAAGATGAATGTTCTACTTTTGATGATACCAGAGATAGCTTTATGTGACATACAAGTTATGAAAATATAAATTTCCTTTTGCAATCCTAATTATTTATGCTTACCCGTCATAATATATTGCGTGTGATCTTCACTCCAAACTCAATCCCCAATTTCTCAGAGTGAATATACTACAATTGTGTGTACAATTTTGAAGGAGCAAATTATTTATATAATCGTTACCTTCTTTACATATTTTGATATGATTAGCATATAGCAGACATTTTCAACATTTAATTTTAGTAGGCATATAGTCTGTAAATTAAAAAAAAAAACGAAAATTCAATGGTACAAATTTGAACTTTGCGGGAGTCCTTTGTTTGAGTCACGTTATATGATTTAATGATCTCGTGTATTACACGCTTTTTGCTATAACCGAGACACGCGTACACAAGATTTAATACTTAACAAGACAAAACAAACGTAGTTCATTTTTGTAGAAGATGAAATTGTTAATTTTGTAGAACAGTTTAGGGGAATATATATAGAAATTATCCGTCTGTATTTTTTCTAACAGTTACAGTATTCAGAACTCTATCAAAATTTTAAGAACCTTTCAGATTCTTGAAAGTAATAAACAGTTTTATAATCTGTACCTCTGCAGCTATTATCAGGTGAAAATTGAAAACGAAATTTAATGTTTTACGTCCACGTTATGTCGGCTAAGCTAAAGAGACGATGATGGTGAGAAACGAGTGCAATGGATGAATGAAGAAAGTAGTAAGAAACGCGAGAATCCCGAGGAAACCCATACGCATGGTGTTTGTCTACCACAACGTAAACTTGGTTTGATCAGGGTTTGAACATGGGAACTCATGCACCATGTAAAAATGAGCAAGTGTCTTGTCATGCGGTGGTGTAGCCACCAGCACCAACGATATTTCTAGAAAATTTTCTTTCCTCTTCTAAAGGCAGTATAAGGGTTTCGATATAATTGAATTCGAAACGGTGTAGGTGAATGAGCACGCAATCCAGGGAATGAATTCCTCTAGAAATAAATTACGCGAAGAAGGGGAGACAGCGAAAGTAATCTTTATATATATATATATATATATATATATATATATATATATATATATATATATATATACTGTACGGGGCTTAATTCGTTGTGCAAAAAACAGAGAAGTGATTCCTGGTAGTAAAACCAACAAAAAGTTCCAATAAAGATAGGACGAAAATCACATCGTTTACGTGTTATAGGCTGCCAAAATTATGAAAAAATAAACTTTAAAGGTACATCACAGCTCCAAAACTATGTAATCTACCTTGGTTGGGTCATGACTTCACTTAGGAACTAGTATGTGCTCTATCCAAAAATGCGTGTTCGAGAATCGCACAAAAAATAGTTGTGAAGTGTTTCCACAACTATTTTTTTAAAGGGAGATTTTACTACGGGCCTATGATATAAAGTACTCTCCAACTACCTCAATAGTAAACGTTGCGTGAGTACCTTAGGATTATAAAACATGTATTTCTGTACTGCTTAATAGGTATTATTAATATTAATTTATTTTGTAAGAAAGCATGTTACTTCCGTATCTTTACCCCAATCGATGTATTTAATAAATCGTGCATCCTTTATATGTATTGCATCAATAGCGCTAATGGCATGATTTAGTAATAAATTTTATGTAGCTAGTATATGAAGCTTGTTTGTATTTGATCATATTAGTTAGTACCATTTTGTTTTAGAAGAAAATGCTAACTACATTATATACCTATCGTATACCTCCCTCCAGAGCGTTTTATCTCTTTTCCGAGTTCTTGATAAAAAACATTGTTTTCAGTATATAGCCATTGTATCTTATAAGAAAGTTGTGAATCAATATATTTGAGGATTAATTTTGAAATGGTAATTCGTACTTATGTAATTTTTCTATCTTCTACATTATCATATTTGCTTAATATGATACTTTCAATTATAAAACTATTTGTTACGTTTATAAGTTAGAAGGTTGACTATCCGTACAAATAATTAAACTCAAACTCTGAATTTCAAATTATGAGAAACTGAATTTCATATCCAATACTTATTATAATCTTGAAACTTTAATCCAAAATTTCTGAAGGAAAAGTCAACATTGTTTTTCTTTCTTTGCTCCTACTTATATGATACTCTCAACATTTTATCAATAAAGGAATAAATATATAAAATATACTTACATCTTCTGCGATAATCATAGTCATCGTACGCTGTAACAGATAATTAAGGACTAAAGCGATCTTAATCTTTTATGGTATAGACATTATTAAGATAAACATAGTATTAAAATGTTATTGAGATTAAGAGAGTTAAAGATTAAGAAATAAGAAGAGTCTATGTTTAAATAAGTAACTAACTGCATGCCTTATGTAAGTGGATGTTAGATGTTGCATTGTGCATTTTAATATTTATTTATAAGAAAGCAACATTTATAATCTGTTATTGTATTTGACATAAAGCACTCAAAGAGATTAAACTTCTTGACACACTTCCAATTGTTGATACGTGTGTACCCTTTGGTGTCAATATGTTCTTCTATTATGTTTACTGAATACCCTCAGAAAATAACGGGTCCAGCTACATATGAGTGTTTTAGATTGTGTTTTAAACACTGTTAACTAGTTTCTGTTTTGGTACAAGGGATTCCATTTTGTTTTTTACTTTATTAATTATTTGAAAACGGAAACATCACATTCTTGAAGACAATTGGATTTAACTTATTAGGGGTATAGTGTGCATATTGAATATGGTTTTTTTGGCTGAAAATATAAAAAAGTAGCTCCAAAATTGTTCTTAAAATTGTGCTATAAAAGATACTTTTGCATAAGGGTATATTTTGTGAACCAAGAAACTTCCCTCAAATTGCACGTTACATTTTCTAGAAAACGCGCCGTTTGAATGTCACTTTTAGATTTGTTGCGGCAACACACAGTTTTGATACAGTGAGCGAGTATGAATCGAGCAAACGTACTCATGCCATTTGAAATACATTGTCCAAGTCCTCTTATCCCTTGAATGTAAACAAATCGAACACAGTTTTATCCTTATTTTTACTGATAGGTCTTTTTGGTGCAAATACCCAGTTAGATTACAGTTGTATCAGCACCTGATTTCATTGTTTTGTTTTAGATATTTAGGCTTTCGTTTCCCACTTTCTGAATCAATCGTGGGATTACGATGCAACGACATTAAAAGTATCACACTTCTATTTCTTGAGAAACATACCTTACCATTCCCAAGTCATGGGAAAATGCAAATTGAGAGAAAACTTTTTCACAGGATTTACTTGCCAACATGATAGAAGGCAATTCCTTTCTGTGTTTTCTCATTGTGCTCACTGGAGAAATATTACTAAATATTAACTTCTTAGTCAAACTTGTGAACTAATTATCCGTTGTTTCTCTTCGACCTAGTCGAGACTTCAAGCTACAACTAATTTTCATGACAAAATTATTGGATCACATTCTTTTTGGCATTAGCGCTGGTTGTCTTCGTGTGTACACAATTCCTTTACAAATATATCCAGAGTTAGAACAATATTGTCAGAATATTTTAATACTGTATTTTCCAGGCGTTTGTGATATATATTGAACGAATTCACATCTAACTCTGTACAACAACAATTACTCATCAATTGTAATATTCAGCTCCGGTACTATAGTCCTTGTAGATTTTTTATGGGTATATAACCGCCACCAGGTTATAGAAATATTTTTGTGGACTCCCTGTATATTTCGTAAAGACGGTGATTTTTTTGTTTTGTAGTGTATTCTGCGAAGCAAGTAAGTTTTTAATTCGACGCGAACTGTTTTTCTTTCCCACGCAACTGGACAAGGAAGTCTTTCATTGTTTTTTCATATGTATATATATTGAAAAACTTTGCTTTGTGGTGGGAACGTTTCAGCAGAGACGAAGCTTCATAGTGTTTCTCCCTGACTTATTAATATGCATAGTCTGTATTCTCGGGTTATTTGGAACTGAAGTAAGTGCTTTCTTTATTCGGTTATGGAAATATTGCAGTAGATTAGAGCAGATCAGAGTAGACCATGTTCAGAAGCGTCTGATCGTCGCCAGCCACATCACTTTACCAGTTTGTTCTCTAAACATTCTCACAGTCGAGTTATCGCAATGTCTCGTGCGTCGTGGCCACTGGACTAATATTAACGTCAACTTTTTTATTTTCTTTTTTGCATGTACATACAGGTGATTTAATCTGAGTGCTTTTAAGAATGAACTGCCAACATTGGCTAATCTGCCAATGCAGTTGTATCTCAAACCTCTTGGGTTCTCTTGAGTGAATGTTTCTGCATGTTTCGAGCCAGCAACCACGCACGTTGTGTCGAGCATGAGGTATAATATTGTAATAAATGGCATAAGCTATTAGCCGGTGAAAGACGTTGGCTAGCGCCAATCAATATGTCCCAGGTTCATATACCTAGTGCGATAAAATTATAAACTCCCCTTCCAACATTAGCATTCCACTTTGAGGAGTAAGTAATTTCGTTGAAGACTGGTGTCTACTCTTCCGGACTGTTTGGAGCAGCAACTAGATTAGTACGTGTTATTATACAGGCGACGCTTCCCCCAGTGCTAATCCACCAAGTGCGTCAATGGTGTAAGAAAAGCATTGATAGTAAAATCTCAATTATAATCATCTGTGTATATTTATCAAAGTGATAAAAGTCTACAGTGAAGTGAAAAAGTAATGTGCATTTTTAATAAAGCAAATAATTATACATAATCAGTGTTAAGTGTTGTGACCATTTCTCTTCGTTATTTTTATTTCTAATAGTATTCTGATAAATAAGTACAAACGTCATTTGACCCAGTGTGTTTTTGTTGTGTGTGTGTGAGTGATGTTTATGTGCGTTATGGTCTGAGTGACAGTCTGATAGTCCGGGAGGTTTCCGAGATTAAACATCCAAATCTCTCGGCGCCTAATGCTCATCTCATCAGTGAGACAGACGAGCAATATGGGAACAATTTTGTAATCCCTTCTTCGAGAGTCCCTTGAACGCTCTATCCAAGTAAGTCCAGGTTTCAGGAGAACACTCTTTGGCAGGACCAAGGAGGACAACTGAAGAATTATCACGACTAGACGTTTATAAATAAATGGTACCAGAACAGCGATCCGACACTCTGGGCGACTACAAGTACATCCCACACAAGACTGATTTTGCCAAAACGATGGTTTGAGTTCTACGAATGTATCATAAAACCATAAAGCTTATATTCAGGAATCGGTTTTCGGACGTTATTACACTATATTTTGGGTTATTGGGTTTGAATGTGCATCAAAAAATATTTCTTTTACAAGTTAGTCCTGGTTTTTCTCAAGAACGACAATCAAAAGAGAACTTATAAAGGCACATAGTTCAAAGGCATCAATTTCTTTACAGCTATATATATATTTTCTAATTTACTACAACACTTTACCTTCAAAATTTGTACAAATTATTACCTCGTGGAAAAGCTCAGAAGTAATGAATATATCCAATGCATATTTCGGTGACGAAGCAGCAACGTTTCTACTTGATCCTATGACCCTCTTCATCACATTTTGAAGTCTTGGGGAGCTCGTTTGTATAAAACTGTACCGTCTTTTGATATGGAATATTTAACTTGTGTATTTGCATTCCACCTTGGAATCCAAGAGAAAAGGAATGTATCGTTATCTGTGTCAGTTCCACAACTTGATGCTTTATCAGAACCATCACTCCAGTTGCAATAATCTGAATCAATTTCCTGTGCCACGTCCTCTGAATCACTACAGTCATCTTCAGTATCATGTAAAAGTTTGTGCATTATTTCCATCTATGTATGACCACTCATTTTATAAAGATAAACGCTTTAAAAGCTACTACTCTAAGCATTTAGTTGAGTTGATTTTGAGTTTAACGTCCTTTTCAGCAGAGAGTCTATATGAGACGAGAACTACTGATTAACGTGGAATCCGAACCACTTTAGATCCCACTGGGAATCGAACTCGTGTCTCCCAAGCCAACACTATAAATTGTGAATCATATATGATAGACATTGACCTTTACTGCACGAATGACCACAGCGGAATCTAGAAACCAAACCTGAATTTTCTTCCCCTTCATCATCTTCTTCAATATTCTTACTGTAGTAAGACTGTCATATACCTTTCGAAATAATGCCTCATATTCGTACAAATCATGCAAGTATAAAGTTCCGATATCCGATATAAAATGGGGGTGAGATTACAAATATTAAAAACGACCTACACGCTCCCCTTATCCTAAAATAATCAGAAAATGAATGTTCTCCCTAAATTACAAACTAGAAGTTGAAAGGCTTAATTTAGTACCACAAGAAGAAAATAGGTTGGAGGTCAATTTGACCTTCACACTATGTATAAGGGTTAAGTAGTAAGCACGTCCTAATACTTTTCTTGAAATCGAAATGAACAAGACGTAGTTTTTCGTAAGATAGATGTTCTATTTATAATATTAGTAGTTGATGCAAAATATTGCTGCTGCGTTAGGTACAAGTATAGCATATTTTGTTTAAACTTGTACATTCTACAAATTAGTTTATTAGTACAAAAATACAAACATACCATATATTAATAAATTACACTCAAATATTCAATATATGTTTATATAAATGTAATTTAAAACATATAACTTACGGTAGAAGTCTGAACTGTAACGACCTATTAAGAAAATGAAATATAATTCTTTAATATTCAGCTTCATTTAATCACAATATGATTTTTTGCAGTTATAAAATAATGTCAGGGATACATTTTAATAATAAATAAGCTGAGTATAATGAAATAAAATACGACATTTTAACTCTTTGTAATATATAGATATCATTGTATAGCCATAAGACGTTTATTAAAAAATAACGATTCGGACATATTGAAAATCTTTGTAACAACACAATTAGAATTTAATTTGATGGTGTTTCATTAAGAACATATTCGCAACTAGCACAAGGGCAATTCCAAAACGTATCGGTTTTGATATAAATGACATAGAATTGGTGATACAGGACTCTTTTTGCACATTATAGAAAAGTAACGCGTTGTTGTACAGTAGAGAAGTACTACAGCACACTACCTTTCTATATATGGACCATTTGAATTAAGGCATTTGTCATAACGTTTCGCAAGGTCTGAATTGCATTGTTCATAGATACATACTGCATGGGAATGAAGCCATCCGTTAATAGCACTGTGACGTTCACTTTCATTGTTGAAGTGGTGAGTCGGTAGCCAGTATCTCATGTGCCTCAAGAGCTGCGCCCGTGTTCATTGCCTTTGCCGTGGAATTGATTGGTACCTTCTTTTTGCCGCACCGTCCACATCAGTTCCTATATTTTTCAATACGTTACACTATTCACATATGACACCTGCACTCGCCTGTTGCTTCTGTAAATGCTACATAGTTCACAATAAATCGCAGCTGCCGAAAGTTTTTCGCATTCAGATATTGTATAACTTCATTACATTCATATTTTTGGTAAATGTTTCCATTTGATCTCGTAGTTTCAACTGTTTTAACATACGAGTTAACTGCAAACCAACCTTCCTTCATGGCTCACCTTCAACGGAACTACTGCATACATTGCCAGAAAATTGACGTTCTTCCTGGCTGTTTCTTGCATAAGCCCAAATGCTGTTTCATTCCGTAATACTCACTCCATTATATTTATCATCCTTGTAATTTCTGGGTAATTGAAATTTTTGGACCTTCACTTATATTGCTTTCTAAAAGTCTCCACAGCACTAAGTGAAAGAGGGACAGTTATTTATTTTCTTCTTTGCTATAGTCAATATACGTATATACTTAGCGTAAATGCAGAGTTTAGTATTCATATATGTTTGTGATTCTAGATGTACTTAACTAAACTTACGACGATCCCAAATTCTCAAAATTTCTCAAATCGTATAACATGACATTCGTCTATTACAAATTTCCTCCTTCAAGTATTATGAATGTCAAACCAGATTACTTTTCTTATTAATATTTCGATTAATTTGTTTCTATTTCCGCTATATACAATTGACTTCTTTCGGCTCAGTTATTCCCCGTTTATTTCAAATTAAGTGTAAAGCTATAAAAGAATGGAAAGAGTATACGAACATTTGTTACTCTTATTTGACAGCTTTTGAGGCTATACAAAGTAAAGTTACATTATAAAAAAGCGGAATGAGACACAAATTATGATCGACAATATCGTTAAATATTTACTATTTTCATTTCGTTTTAGTGTATATTTAACTTCAAATGTAAAATATTTTCTATATTTTATAAAAAGAAAAATCTAGAACTCCTTTACTTTTCATCTTGAGTCATATTTGTAGTGTTACATTATTACACAAGAATGGAACAGAAAATTTCTAAAAGAATAAATAAGTATGCAAAACTCCTTTATTATAAAAACAGCTGTTCTTTCGTTGAAAAGATGAAAGTGCACTTGATGACGATACGAAAATAGATAAAAAAATTAGCTTGTAAAGACATAAAGCACTATATCGTGCATCTACTTGCTGCATATTATTATAAACTTTGAGCATAGAACTGTTTTATATTTTTCTATTGAGTGAAGCTTATAATGTAATAGGTTTTTCTGATCCTTATGTATGTAACGTTGTTTCTGATGTATAATTTGCATTTGACAAAAACTAATATACTTTATGTTACCAGAACTGGAATCTATAAAAACTTTAATAAGTCTAATTACTTTATTAAGTAAACTGATATTCTCACATTTTCTATTACTTCATAGGTGTAACGTTCCCGTTGCTACGTTTTGGAAAAAAAATATAATTCTCTGTAATATTAATTCTCAATAATAGACTAAGTTTGTAATAATTTCCATTGATCATGCCTTCTTTATTTTAAAATAGATAAAGAAGACTATATGTCTTCTCTGTTTGTACACACACAAACACACACACACACACACACACACACACACACACACACACACACAGAGAGAGAGAGAGAGAGAGAGAGAGAGAGAGAGAGGGAGAGGGAGAGAGAGAAGCGAATTTCTTCGGTTTATTGGCAATTCAATGTCGCTTGCGCTGCTTGTGGTGTTCGTTCCAGCGGTAACAGCGCTTTGATCTATCGAAGCAACTGTAAGTCCTGAATCCTCGTATGAGGCGGGTGTGCCTCGTAGCAGCTTCGTGTTTCAGGTGAATGAGATATAATTTCCGTTCCTGTTGGATTTGCTCTTTGAAGTTTGGATAATCTTTGGTGTTATTGAAATTACAGCGTGTATTACGAAACAAGAAAAATAGTGCGAGAAGTGCAATGTTCCATTTTTTTAAAAAAAAAGTAATGAAGGAATTCTGTGTGTGAAAATAATTGGAAGTTGGAACTTGACAGCATGTGAAATTGTGCATGACAAGCACGCAACCAGAAATAGTTAAAGTAGGGATAGACCGGATTTTTTTAAATAGTGTACAATTTGAAGTATTTTTTTTCGTTTTTTGCTACGAGTTTTCCTGCATTCTGGAAAACGTATAATTGATGAATTGTTCAATGTCCCGAAGTTTGGAGGTATATTTTTTGTGCCCAATTGTGTTGCCAAGGGATTAATGTTCCTGTTTTGAAGACATAGATAATAATATTTTACCCGCGTTGGGTAGGTGGAATGACAAGTTCGGAGATTTTTTCGTCAGTTGAAGAAAAATTCCCACTGGGTGAATTAGACCTAAGAATGGTCAGTAAGTTTCTCTATTAGTATCCTGACTTAGTTTCGAGATACTCGATAATACTGAAACATGAATGTTTGAACTAGTGAAGTAGTTGACTATTAAGATTGGTTTTCCATTTTTGCCTTTTGACCTAAGTGAGGGTCAACTTGAGAAAGTTAGAATAGTTGTATTAGCACAAATTATTCTTGTTTTGATATAACATAGTCGACACGCAGACCAAATTTTGAGAGGATACGAAGGTAAAATGAGAGTAAGAAGATTATGAAATGTGAGTTGTCCTTTAAGAATATTTAGCTTGGTTGTTCTTTGGTTATGTCTATATGTTTGTTGGTTGTCAATTCTTTTCCAACTGATTTCTGGTTAGGACCGTTTGCTACTCCAGGACCGTTTAATGATTCCAAAATTGATTGATAATTCAGGATATTATTTTGGTGAATGGGTTAGACCCCTAAGTGTGTATTAATTATTAGTGTTGTGTTTCTTTTTTCAGCAGTTAATTGTTCTAAGAAAATAGCTTTGACCCAGTAGACGATGTTCATTTTGGGATTCAAATATTAATAGATAGTTGCTGTAGGCGAGTATCGTGGTGGGGCACTTCTGTCGAAATATTATTCGACGTAATTGAATGATTTCGACTCTTAATTTTTATAGTTGTAACCTCAGTTTAATATACGGAGTTCTAGAAATTAGAGATTTCCCTCCACATTTTTTTTAATTGTCTTCACATTGAATAATTTAAGATTTGCCGAAGGAATTTTCTAATCTGTCTAGCTCCAGATCATTTAGCTTTGTGGAAATATCGAATTTTGACATTAATGTCATAATTGTTTATTTTTGGATTGAAAGTTAATATTACTGGATAGGACCAGTTGAGTTAATAGTTATTTTGCTTACTACGTTTGATTAAAATTCACGTCCTCATTAGTCCCAGCATGATCAGAAAAAAGAGGGAAGAAATAATATTATTATTAGAATTGAATTTTTGCTTTTCACATTTTGTATATTTCTTGTAATATAAGCTATTCTTTGAAATTCCTCTGATCATTTTTTAAAGCTTTATGTGTATTTTTCGTTATTGTTTAAAGTATTCAACTTCGAAGTTTGTTGCGAGGTTTCTACTGTCCCTGTAGATCCTTTTGCAGTCAGATAAGGGTGGTGTTGGCAGGTCAAAGTTTCCTTGGTTGTCAGTATCCTTGAGATGTTGACGTCTTGATATAGGCTCTGCTTCCGATAGCGGATAGGAACGCTACATAGAACAAAAGAATTTATTCTGTGAAAAACACGCTTTCTCCTTTGTGACAGACAGAAGGGGTTGAATGTTTTTGACTATGCATAGAAGCTAAAATCTTCAAATAAATAATCCTATAACTATGTACTTAAACCAATTTTTTAATGCACTCAAATATTTTCAATTTAGCCCTGAATAACAAGAAACCCAATTTTCCTAAAGTATATTAATTTCATATTTTCATGTTCCTCATATTTTTTAAAGAAAATGAAACTAATTTCAATTGACATAAAATAATTTCTTTAAGACTTACCCCGTCGACTGCTTTTAGTTTCGTTCTTCTCTCCTAAGGAATATATGATCATTTCAGTTTTAGATCATTTTAACTACAACCTAATTTATTCTATTTATGTATTTCAGAAAGCACTCTGCATGAATTTACAATTTGTATAATAGAATATATGTTTCTCAATCAGAATGTCGTCACTATTCGTACGAAAAACGTTTTACTACTACAAGTAATATTATATATCCCTAAGAAATTTACTAAATAGCAACGGTTAGGAGATATAGAAAGTATTATAATAACATTAAAGTTAAGTAAATTTGCTAGTGTTCCTTTTGAAAAAAAATGAAAATACATCCGCCATTAATACAAGGGTATTTCAAAAAAACTATTCGTTTGGTTACCAATGACATATAATTGGAGAAAAAATAGCTTTTATACATATTACAGTAATGTATGTATTGCTGTACAGTACTTAAATTTGGCAGTACATTACTTTACAGCTTATTCACCATTGAAAATAAGGCACTTATTACAACGTTTCACAAGATTTGAAATTCTTTCTGCAGACTCATCTACCGAATGGAAACGAAAACACCCTCTAACAACTATGCAAACCTTACTGTTATTGCCTAAACGTTTTGATGCAAGGAATTATTTGATTTTCGTGACAAGTTGCATGCGAGGAAATTGTCTGTACGACTTCATTGCTGACTACAGATTGAGTCCATTTCTTCTGGCATATTACACTTCAGTTTGTTCATTTTTATATATACTCTGCCATTCATGTAGGACACAGTCACTCCTCACGTAAATACCACGCAGTTCCCGGTGAATAGAATCTGCCAATTTTTTTCACTCTCAGGTATCGTATTACTGCATTAAATTCATATTTGATATATTTGGTTTTTATTTGAATGTTCGTTTTTAACTGGATCGTTTTTTGTAAAAAAAAAGTCCTGTTAGAAAAATCAAGTTTTGAAAAAAGAACAGAAAAAATATATTACATATTATACTTTCTCCAGAGTCGTGTATTTATTTATATTATACCAAATGTAAGCAACAGTTTAACCGGTATAGATATCTCACAAAATATGTATCTACGCGTAGCGAACACAATATTTTTGTTAGGTTTGTGTCTGAAAAAACTTAACATGTGTCGTTTTACTTAAAAACGATTTAGTTTTTATAACATACGATCTAACCGCAACCCAGCCTTCTTCTACCATTGCTGTCTGCTAAACTGCTGCGCATAGCGTCAAAGTATTGACGTCTGTCTTCTCAGTAGCTTCTTTGCTCTTGCGAGAACAAAGATAATAAGGACAGTTATAGTTTTCTAAGTAAGCTTATTTTATCATGTTCTCCATTAGTTCAAGAGAGAAGAGATTTTATCCTGCGAGAAACCTACTTCTTCTTTTCTGACAGAACCAAAGTTTGTATGCCATGACTGCACGTCTAAAAAAAGAACGGCCGTTTGAGTAAATATATAATAATATATTTAAAACAAAAATACTTTATGTACTCAAAAATTTTAATTACCCTGAAATAGTAATAAAGATATTTAAATTTCAGATTACAATTTCGTATTTACATAATTGTCATGAATGTAAAGAAGCAACTGACTTCAACTGTCATAAAAAAATGTGTAAAACCTACCTTCTCGCCTGGTTTTAGTTTCATTCTTCTCTCCTGAGGATAGGTAAACATTTGACACATCAGATTATTTTTTAAAGTTATATCATGTTTCAAGATGACTACAAAGTTCTTTAGTAAATTTTCAAATTTCGCAATTTACATTGGTCGAATTTGCTATTTGTTATCATCATATATCATACTCCACGTTATGTAATCTCAATCCACTATTCCTGGAAAGTCACTATCTACTATTTGGTCGATTACAGGAATATATAACATTATAAAAGAACAGAAATGTATATTCTGCCTATTTCGTTGTATTTGTTTACTATGTAGAAAATGCATTATATATATCCAAATCAATGTTAATCTTCATATAATTCTTATTGGTAATTGGTTGGAAATTTATTTTAATCTTTCTACAGTATTATGTAATATTGGTAAAACTGTATATGTATGAGTTTTCTTGAGTTTTCTTCAGTTCTATATATATATATATATATATATATATATATATATATATATATATATATATATATACAACTTGCTTTATTATAAAATATTTACAACTATACTAACTATACGTTCACAGCAGATTTACTTATCGGATTTTGTTTTTGAAAATAGCATCAACATATGAGTATATATCATATGTTTCTCTCTACACTCATACTGGGTATCTTTTCTTTTCTTTGTTTTGATTAGAACACCAAGGTAATTTTACTCGGTTGTAATGTATTAATTCATTCTACCGAAATAAGTAAATTTGGTATTGATGTTTCTATTAACGCCCTTCAACAATAAGTACTTTGTAACACTTTTCCTGTTAGTGGAAAGTAATAGACAACGTTTTATTCGATATCGTAGACGTAGGTCGAATTCTACTTTATATTAGGTTGAGTGTGTCACTATACGGCCATTCCGTAATGGTTGTTTATGTGGCGCAACGATACGTGTGATGACACAGCCAAGTTGTAAGTACATTTTATGTAAATATCGGCTGGTGTCACCAAATAAGGCGGTTATATAAGATTATGATTTATATAATCGTTTTCTATTTCTATTGGCATTTATTAAGACAGCTTTTCAACTTTTCGCAAAAATTGAAGTTTACTCTATGTTCACCTCACCGCATGAAAAGCTATATGCATTATTAGTATGAAGAAATATTAAATGTTTTATCAGCAAGAGTGTATAGGAAAATGTTACTAATTGTTCAGAGCATTCTCTACTTACCAGCATCATTCCTGAAAGCTAGAAAATTAATTATGAACGTTTTCTGATCTTGTAAGTTGTATTGTTCATGTAAAAATAGAAATATAGTTTTAAATGTTAAACCCACAAAGCTCGCCTTTGGAGTTGGTAGAGCTGGACATGTAGGAATTTCCCATATGCATTCAATTATTTGGATATGGGAATGGATAAATATGAATGTTCTACTTTTGATGATACCAGAAATAGCTTTATGTGATAGACAAGTTATGAAAATATAAATTTCCTTTTGCAATACTAATTATTTATGCTTAAACGTCATAATATATTGTGTGTGATCTTCACTCCAAACTCAATCTCCAATTTCTCAGAGTGAATATACTACAATTGTGTGTACAATCTTGAAGGAGCAAATTATTTATATAATCGTTACCATCTTTACATATTTTGATATGATTAGCACATAGCAGACATTTTCAACATTCAATTTTAGTAGGAATGTGGTCTTTAAAGAAAAAAAAAACTGAAAAATCAATGGTACAAATTTGAACTTTGCGGGAGTCCTTTGTTTGAGTCACGTTATATGATTTAATGATCTCGTGTATTACACGCTGTTTGCTATAACCGAGACAAAAGTACACAAGATTTAATACTTAACAAGACAAAACAAACGTAGTTCATTTTTGTAGAAGATGAAATGATTAATTTTGTAGAACAGTTTAGGGGAATATATATACAAATTATCCACCTGTGTTTTTTTCTAACAGATACAGTATTCAGAACTCTATCAAAATTTTAAGAACCTTTCAGATTCTTGAAAGTAATAAACAGTTTCCTATCCTGTACCCCTGCAGCTATTATCAGGTCAAAAAATGAAAACGGAATTTATTGTAGTTTTTGAGTTTTACGTCCACGTTATACCAGCTAAGCTAAAGAGACGATGATGATGAGAAACGAGTGCAATGGATGAATGAAGAAACTAGTAAGAAACGCGAGAATCCCGAGGAAACCCATACGCAGGTGTTTGTCTACCACAACGTGAACTTGGTGTGATTAGGGTTTGAACCTGGAAACTCATGCACCATGTAAAAATTAGCAAGTGTCTTGTCATGCGGTGGTGTAGCCACCAGCACCAACAATATTTCTGGAAAATTTTCGTTCCTCTTCTAAAAGCACAAAGGGATTCCATATAATTGAATTCGAAACGGTGTAGGTGAATGAGCACGCAATCCAGGAAATGAATTCCTCTAGAAATAAATTACGCGAAGAAGCGGAGACAGCGAAAGTAATCTATCTATCTATCTATATATCGATCTATCTATCTATCTATATCTATCTATCTATCTATCTATCTATATATATATATATATATATATATATATATATATATATATACTGTATGGGGGTTAATTCGTTGTGTAAAAAACAGAGATGTGATTCCTGGTAGTAAAACAAACAAAAAAGTTCCAATAAAGATAGGAGGAAAATCACATCGTTTACGTGTTATAGGCTGCCAAAATTATGAAAAAATAAACTTTAAAGGTACATCACAGCTCCAAAACTATGGGATCTACCTTGATCGGGTCATGACTTCACTTAGGAACTAGTATGTGCTCTATCCAAAAATGCGTGTTCGAGAATCGCACAAAAAATAGTTGTGAAGTGTTTCCACAACTACCTTTTAAAGGGAGTTTTACTACGGGCCTATGATATAAAGTCCTCTGCAACTGCCTCAATAGTAAATGTTGCGTGAGTACCTTAGGATTATAAAACATGTATTTCTGTACTGCTTAATAGGTATTATTAATATTAATTTATTTTGTAAGAAAGCATGTTACTTCCGTATCTTTACCCCAATCGATATATTTAATAAATCGCGCGTCCTTAATAAGTATTACATCAATAGCGCTAATGGCATGATTTAGTAATATATTTTATGTAGCTAGTATATGAAGCTTGTTTGTATTTGATCATATTAGTTAGTACCATTTTGTTTTAGAAGAAAATGCTAACTACATTATATACCTTTCGTATACCTCCCTCCAGAGCGCTTTATCTCTTTTCCGAGTTCTTGATAAAAAACATTGTTTTCAGTATATAGCCATTGTATCTTATAAGAAAGTTGTGAATCAATATATTTGAGGATTAATTTTGAAATGGTAATTCGTACTTATGTAATTTTTCTATCTTCTACATTATCATATTTGCTTAATATGATACTTTCAATTATAAAACTATTTGTTACGTTTATAAGTTAGAAGGTTGACTATCCGTACAAATAATTAAACTCAAACTCTGAATTTCAAATTATGAGAAACTGAATTTCATATCCAATACTTATTATAATCTTGATACTTTAATCCAAAATTTCTGAAGGAAAAGTCAACATTGTTTTTCTTTCTTTGCTCCTACTTATATGATACTCTCAACATTTTATCAATAAAGGAATAAATATATAAAATATACTTACATCTTCTGCGATAATCATAGTCATCGTACGCTGTAACAGATAATTAAGGACTAAAGCGATCTTAATCTTTTATGGTATAGACATTATTAAGATAAACATAGTATTAAAATGTTATTGAGATTAAGAGAGTTAAAGATTAAGAAATAAGAAGAGTCTATGTTTAAATAAGTAACTAACTGCATGCCTTATGTAAGTGGATGTTAGATGTTGCATTGTGCATTTTAATATTTATTTATAAGAAAGCAACATTTATAATCTGTTATTGTATTTGACATAAAGCACTCAAAGAGATTAAACTTCTTGACACACTTCCAATTGTTGATACGTGTGTACCCTTTGGTGTCAATATGTTCTTCTATTATGTTTACTGAATACCCTCAGAAAATAACGGGTCCAGCTACATATGAGTGTTTTAGATTGTGTTTTAAACACTGTTAACTAGTTTCTTTTTTGGTACAAGGGATTCCATTTTGTTTTTTACTTTATTAATTATTTGAAAACGGAAACATCACATTCTTGAAGACAATTGGATTTAACTTATTAGGGGTATAGTGTGCATATTGAATATGTTTTTTTTGGCTGAAAATATAAAAAAGTAGCTCCAAAATTGTTCTTAAAATTGTGCTATAAAAGATACTTTTGCAATAAGGGTATATTTTGTGAACCACGAAACTTTCCTCAAATTGCACATTACGTTTTCTAGAAAACGAGCAGTTTGAATATCACTTTTAGATTTGTTGCGACCTCCACACAGTTTTGATACAGCGAGCGAGTATGAATCGAGCAAACGTACTCATGCCATTTGAAATACATTGCCCAAGTCCTCTTATGCCTTGAATGTAAAAAAATCGAACACAGTTTTATCCTTTTTCTTACAGATAGGTATTTTTGGTGCAAATACACAGTTAGATTACAGTTGCATCACCACTGGATTTCATTGTTTTGTTTTAGATATTTAGGCTTTCGTTTCTCACTTTCTGAATCAATCGTGGGATTACGATGCATCGATATTAAAACTATCACACTTCTGTCTCTTGAGAAACATACCTAACCATTGCCACGTCATGAGAAAATGCAAATTGAGAAAAAACTTATTCACAGGATTTACTTGCCAACATGATAAAAGGCAATTCCTTTCTGTGTTTTCTCAGTATGCTCACTCGAGAAATATAGCTGCATAGTAACTGCTTAATCAAACTTGTAAAGTAATTATTCGTTGTTTCGCTTCGGCCTGTTTGAGATTTCAAAGTAGTATTAATTTTCATGACAACATTATTGGATAAAATGCTTTGTGGCATTAAAGCTTTTCTACTTCCTCTGTACTCAATTCCTTTATAAATGTATTCAGAGTTAGAACAATATTGTCAGAATATTTTAATAGTGTTTTTTTCATGCTTTTGTGATATATATTGAACGAATTCACATCTAACTCTGTACAACAACAATTACTCTTCAATTGTAATATTCAGCTCCGGTACTCTAGTCCTTGTAGAGCTATTATAAGTACATCCAACACAAAAGTGATTGTGCCGAAAGGATGGTTTGCATCATAAACCCATTAAGCTTATATTCAGGAATCGGTTTTCGGACATTATTACATGATATTTTGGGTTGTTGTGTTTGAATATCATGAGAAATATTTCTTTTACATGTTAGTCCCGGTTTTTCGCAAGTCCGGCATTGAAAAGGCACTTATTTCAACTTATAAAGGCACTTATTTCAACTTCATCAATTTCTATCCAACTATTTTTTAATTTACTACAACACGTTACCTTCAAAATTTGTACACTGTATTACCTCGTGGAAAAGCGCAGCAGTTACAAGTATATCCAATGCATATTTCGGTGACGAAGCAGCAAAGTTTGTACCTCATATTATGACTTTCTTCTTCATATTCCTTATACAAATTTGTAAAGTCCTTGGAGTACGCTTGTTTAAAACAGTACCGTATTTGGATATGGAACATTTAACTTATGTAACTGTATTACTCCTTGGAATCCAAGAGACAAGGAATGTATCGTTATCTGTGTCAGTTTCACAACTTGATGCTTTATCACAATAACCACTGCTGTTGCAAAGATCTAAATCAATTTTTTGTGCCATTATAAACGCCACCAGGTTGTAGAAGGATTTTTTGTGGACACTCTGTATATTTCGTAAAGACAGTGATCATTATTTTCGATTTATACTTTATTCTGCAACGCATAAAAGTTCTTTCTTTGGTGGGAATTGCTCCTTTCCCACACGGTTGGACAAAGAATTCTTTCATCGTTTTCTCATATATATATTTAAAACATTGCTTTTACTGAGAACAGTTCAGCTAGTGACGAACCATTTCAGTGTTTCTCCCTGACTTATTATATGCACAGTATATATTCTGCAGTTATTTGGAACCGAATTAAGTTCTTTCTTTAATCGCTTATGGAAATATTACAATAGATTACAGAAATACGGGCTGACCAGAACTTCCAGTGACCAAAGTGGCACCAACTGCGTTGTTTCGTAGTTCGTTACCTGTACTTTCTCACGCCAGAGTTATCGCCGTGTCTAGTGCATTATAGGCAGTTGACTAAAATTAACATAAATTATTTTCCGTATTCTGTTCGTATGTGCATACAGGTTAGTTAACTGAGTGATTTTTTTTTAAATGAACTGCCAACACTTTCAGTTGACCATTGCAGCCCGTACCTTAAGCTTTGGTGCTCAGGGAGTTTGACTCCGATACTGTACGTAGCCACCACGCACGTCGCGTCGGGAACCAAGTACGATTTTGTGTTAAGGGGCACAAGCTATTAGCCGGTGAAGGACGTTTTCTTACGGCTAGCCCCTAACTAGTGAAATCCCAGGTCCGCAGACCTTGTGCGTACATGTTAGTTATACACGCGCCCTCCAATATCAGCAATCCACTGTGGACACCTTCTTTTTTAATTTGCTGAAGACGCATCTTTCCGCTTTAGAATTGTTCGGCGTAACAACTGGATTCATCGTGGGACGATCCAGACAACTTTTCCCCAGTGCTAATTCCTCAAGTGTGTCAATGGTGTGAGAGAAGCATTTACAGTGAAATCCGAATTATAATCATATATATTTAAAGGGTTATCGCGCACTGGAAATGCAAAGTGTGATTTCAGTGACGATATTGTTATACCTATTCAGCGTTCAGTGTTGTGTTCATTCCTCTTCGCTATTTTTTTATATAATAGTGTTCTAATAAATAAGTATAGTGTTATTTAATCTAGTGTGTTTTCTTTGTTGGTATGAGTGATATTTGTGTGCGTTATGGTCTGGATGACCATTTGACCGTCCGTGAGGTTTTCGAGACGAGACACCCGACCTCTCGGCGCCTAATGCTCATCTCATTATTGAGACCGACGAGCGATTTGGAAACAGTTTGTAACCTCTTCTTGGAAAGTTCCTTCATCGTCCTGTTCACGTAAGTTCAAGTATCAGAATGATACTTATTGGTAGGACCACGAACCAGGAACAGCGACCAGATTACACGGAGTGGTTACAAATAAATGTTTTCCCAAATAGAGACCTCGAACTGAATTGGTTACAAATAAATGGAAGCCCGAACAGCGACCCGAACTCTAGCCGGTTACACCATGTCCTCTGAATCACTACAGTGATCTTCACTATCATGTAACAGTTTGTGTATTATTTCCTTCTGTGCAAGACCACTCATTTTCTTAAGATATCACCTGAAACGTTAATAGACTAAGAATAGAGTTGAGCTGATTTTGAGTTTATCATTCTTTTCAGGAGCGAGGTTATATTAGGCGAGACATACTGATTAACGTGGAATCCAAACCACATAAGAATTAACGGGAATCGAACCCGTGTCTCCCATGCCTACACTAAGATTTATGAATAATAATATGATAATAATTGACCATTACTACACGAATGACCACAGTGCAATCTAGAATGCAAAAATGAACGATGTCTCCTGTATCCATTTTTGCATCTTTCCAAATGATGTCTCATACTCGTACAAATGATGTAAGTATACAAGTTCTGGTATAATATATTATAAAAGCAAGCTACAATTCTCCTGTATCTTAAACTAATCAAAAAATGAGTGTTCTTAATAAATTACAAACTAGGAGAAAACACTATAGAAAAAATATACTATAGAACAATAGAAACTATAGTTCTAATAACTATACAACTATACTTCTAGTTCTATAGTTTTAATAACTATAGAAAAAAATAGGTTGGTTTCAATTTTACCTCCACATTGTGTATAAGGGTTAAGTAGTAAGCACGTAATAAAACTTTTCTTGTAATCGAAATAAACAGGACGTAGTCATTCGTAAGATAGGTATTCTATATATAATATTAGTATTTGATCCAAAATATTGCTACTTCATTAAGATTTACGTAAGTATAAGTCTAGCATATTTTGTTTATCCTTGTACATTCTACAAACTAGTTTATTAATACAAAATTACAAACATACTATATATTAATACATTACACTCAAATATACAATATATGTTTAATGAATATTATTTAAAACATATAACTTACGGTAGAAGCTTGAACTATAACGACCTATTAAGAAAATGAAATATAATTCTTTAATATTCATCTTCTTTAATATAATTCTTTAATATAATTCTTTAATATAATTTAATCACAATATGATTGACTGCAATTTTAAAATCATGTCATTGATACAATTTAATAATGAATAGGCCGAGTAAAATGAAATAAAATACAATATTTTAACACTTTGTAAAATATAGATACCATAGTATAGCTGTAAGGCATTTTAAAAAAAAAATATATCACTCGGACATATTGAAAATTTTTATCACAACATTTTTGAAATTTAAATTTAATTTGATGATGTTTCTTGAAGCAAATTTTCGCAACTAGCAGAAGGGCAATTCCAAAGATATCGGTTTTGATATAAATGCCATAGAATGGGTGATACAGAAATCCTTTTACACATTGCAGAAAAGTAATGCGTTGCTGTACAGAAGAGAAATACAACATCATACTACCGCTCTTTTTATTTACCATTCAAATCAATTCACATGTCATAACGTTTTGCAAGGTCTGAGTTTCCTCTTCGTACAAACCTACTGCCTACGAATGAAGTTATCTACTAACAGCACTGTGAAGTTCATTTTCATTGTCGAAGTGGTAAGTCGCAAACCAGTATCCCATGTGCCTCAAGAGCAACGCCAATGTTCATTGCCTTTGCAAGTTCATTCCCGAAACTTTTTTGCGGCTTTCAAGATGGCTGCCAAGTCAGTGTTATAGCATATCAAATTTCTTGATATCCTGGTGCTGCCCATCCATTCCGTTTCCGACACAAACGGGTATCTTGCGACGTTTACCTTGTATCGTATTGTCGCGTGGTGCGTTATGTTGCAGAGCATATCTCCGGTGTTTCTACATGGAGACAGCTCTAATTTCGCATTTTTTCTTCCTTTCTAAGGTATGTTCTCTGGGGGAAGTTTGAGTCGGATCTGATAGTGCCTTGTTCTGTACTTTCCTTATTAGTGTTTTCAAACCTCCTAAAAATAAATTTGTTTGGACTCAAGAACATAAGGTAATTAGGAAAAGGTTGAAATATATTTGGTTGAAAACATTGTTTTGAAGACGCCTGATCTGAACAAACGTTTTATAGTCAATGTGGATGGCAGTGGAAAAGGCATAGCTGATGTATTTCGCAAGATAATGACAGTCGTGACCTGTGTGTTTCTATAGCAAAAAATTGTCCGAGGTGGATTAACACCGCAGTACTTATGAAATAGTATTCATAAGTCTTGTAAAACAATATCTCACTTTAGATACTATCCGTTAAATGAATTCGAGGTGTTGGCTGATAATAAAGTCTCGTTTTGGATCCTGAACAGCAAAAGACTCCTGAATTATGGGCCTCTCGCTGAGACGCTCTGTCAGTTTAGTTTCAAAATACGACATATTAAATCAGAGAAAACCTAGTTGCGATTTCTTGACTAGGATGTATGATCCTTTGTAGTTAAGTATCTTGGTTAGTCCGGTAGGATTAGCCGCATTTCGAAAGAACATGAAGATTGCTCAACTCTGGATTTTGCCCATGGTAAAGAAACCCGTAGCTAAAATTCAGCTTTAAGATAAAGATTTAGCTGTTATTATTAAAATAGTTGAAAGAGCTGAAGATGCACCAGGGTATCTTCTGAACGAATATATCTTTTTCGAAAGTGCTAATTCCATGATGAATCCCTTTATAATTATCATCTCGAAAATTTTGAGGAAGATTCTTATTGAATATTATAATCGAGATTCGCTAGTCAGAGGCCACGCTGGCGTGTCAAGAACTTGACCTAAGTTGATGAAAAATTTTACCTGAGAAGGATTGAAGGATAACGTGAAGAATTTTGTCAGCACATGTAATATATGCCAAAAAATTAAGGAGTCGAACTAGAAGAAAATGGGATTTTTGATTTTCAACTTCAGTCAGAGAGTCAATTCACGTTGAATGTTTGATATAGTGGGTACCTTGCGGAACTCCAACGGATTTAAGTTCATACTCATAGAAGATAATGCTAGCAGATTTGTGGTTTTTTAACGTCTGAGAAATATAAGTTCAACTACAGTCTCAAATGAGATGAGGGAAATTTTCAGTAGACTGGGTTTTTCGGAGGCCCTGTCCACTGATAATGCATCCCCGTTTGTATCTGAACATTTCAAAAATTTTCGTTTGGTTTAGAAATCAAACGCATAAGGTTGAGCCCTACCATCCTTGTAGGAACGCGGCCGGAAGATTTATAAAGACCTAGAAGTCATCCCTCAGTGTTTACATTTCTATAAAACATCATCTGTGGTTAACTCTTCCGCCAGAGCTTCAATTTACTTTGAATATTAGTGAGTATTTAGGATTAAATATATCGCACATCGAAGTTTATTTTGGATGTGAGTATGATACAACTTTTGAGAACCGATGGGGCATCAATGTTTCTGATTTTGGAGGAAAATAATCTACTGAAGTAAGGATGAAAGCAATGAAGAATATGGGTAGAAGTTGTGAAACGAGGCTTAGATTGATGTTGTGAAAACGGAATCCTGTGTATCTGGAAATTGGAGATAAGTTCCTCTTTAAAGCTCATGTTAAGTAACCATTAAAAGACCAGGTAGCAACATCTTAGAATGGTAAATGGATTGTTACGCTTGTAGTAAGAAAATTTCTAATGCCAAACACGGTTCTAAATTCTAATGTTAAATTCTATTATTCATAATATTTTAATTAAATTGAATTTAATGTTTTGTTATATATTAGTAAATTTTGTAAATTTTAATATTAGAATTGAGATAATTTGTAATCCCGAACTTTTTTCTGACGAGCCTGTTACGATCTCGTGAAGTTTTCTGTAAAAAGAAAAATAACAAGGTTCTGTACTATTCATTCTCATTAATAGGTTAAATTTGTGATCATTTCCATTGATCATGCTTTCTATTTTAAAAAAATAGTAAATAAGACTATATATTTTCTCTGTTTAAAAAAGAGAGTGAAAGAGAGAGAGAGAGCGAAAGAGAGAGAAAGAGAGAGAAAGAAGCAAATTCCTTAATTTTGTGGCAGTTCAAGATAGATTGCGCTGCTTGTAAAGGACGTGAATTGTGCGTGAATCCTCGTATGATGCGGCTGTACTCCGTAGCAGCTTCGTTTTTCCGGAGAACGAGATCTAGTTCCTGTTTCCGTTTAATTTTCTCTTTAGTGTTTCGATAATCTTTGATGTTATTGTAATTACAGTCTGCTTTACGAAACAACAATAATAGTGCGAGAAGTGCGATGTTTAATTTTTTAAAAAAAGTAATGAAAGAATTAGGTGTCTGAAAATAATTGGAAGTTGGCCATTGACAGCATGCGAAGCTGTGCTAGGGAAGCATGAAACTAGAAATAGTTCAATTAGTGATAGACCGGATATCTTTAAATAGTGTAAAATTTGAAGTATTTTTTTCGTTTTTGCTACGAGATTTTCTGCATTCTGGGAAACGTATGATTGATGAATGGGTTCATGCTCCTAAGTTTGGAGGTATACTTTTGTGCCCCATAGTGTTTCCAAGGGATTTATTTGACCTAGTTGACCAAGCTTTGGTCCAATTAATGTGTTTTAAGAGATAGATAATAGTATTTTACCTGCGTTGAGGAGGTGGAATGAGAAGGTGGGAGGTAGGTTCGTCAGTTGAAGAAAAATTCCCATCGTGTGAATTAGACCTAAAATTGGTCAGTAACCTTCTCTATTTGTATCCTGACTTAGTTTCGAGATACTCGATAATACTGAAGCATGAAAATTTGAACTAGTGAAGTAGTAGACTATTAAGATTGGTTTCCCAATTATGTCTTCTTGACTTAAGTCATGGTCACATTCAGAAAGTTAGAATAGTTTTGTTAGAACAAATTATTCTTGTTTCGATATAACGTAGTCGACATCCAGAGAAAATTTTGAGAGGACACGAAGGTAAAATGAAAGTAAGAAGATAATGAAATGTGAGTTGCCCTTTAAATATATTTAGTTTGGTTGTCCTTTGGCTATGTTTATATGTTTGTTGGTTGTCAATTCGTCTCCAACTGGCTTGCGATTAGGACCTTCTGCTATTCCAGGACCATTTAATGATTCCAAAATTGATCGACAATGCAGCATATTATTTTGGTGAATGGGTTGAAACCTGAAGTGTATATTAATTATTGATGTTGTATTTCTGTTTTCAGCAGTTAATTGTTCCAAGAAAGTAGGTGTAAACCTAGTAGACGTTTGTTATTTTTGGGGTTAAAATATTAATAGATAGTTGCTGTGGGCGAGTATCGTGGTTGGGCACGGCTGTCCGAATTTTATTCGACGAAATAGAATGCTTTGGGCTATTATTCCTTATAGTAGTTACCTACGTGTAATGTACGGAATTCTAGAAATTCGAGATACCCCTAATTTTTTGAATTGCCTTTGTTACCAATTTTGATGCATCTTTAATTGCTTCAAATAAAATGATTTAAGATTTACCAGAGGAATATTCTCATCTATTCAGCTCTAGATCATTTAGCTTTGTGGAAATTGCGAATTTCGAAATTAAAAACATAATTGTTTATTTTTGGATTGAAAGTTAATATTATTGGAAAGGACATGTTGAGTTAATAGTAATTTTGCATACTACGTTTGATTAAAATTCACGTCCTCATTAGACTCCAGCGTTATCAGAAGAAAAGAGAGAAGAAAAATTTTTATTATTAGTATTGAATTTTTGCTTTTCACATTGTTGTATTTTATTTTAATAAAAGCTATTCTTTGAAATTGTTCTTATAATTTATTGAAGCTTTGTATATATTTTTTGTTATTGGTAAAATAATTATCTTTTGTTCTGATGCTGAGTTACCAATCAAGCAATCTCGAAGTTTTTTTTTTATTTTTTGCCTATCTCTGTACACCCTTATGCAATCAGATAAGGGATGTGTTGACCGGTCAACGTTACCTTGGTTCTCTGTATCCTTGACATGTTGACCTGTTCACATAGGCTCTGTTTCTGATAGCGGATACGAACGCTACATAGGACAAAAGAGTTTATTCTCTGAAAAACACGCTTTCACCTTTGTGACAGACACAAAGTTTTGAATGTTTTTGACTATACATAGAAGCTAAAATCCTCATATAAATACCATTTTAAATATGTATTGGAAACCAAATGCACAAAAATATTGACAATTAAAACCCTAAATAAGAACAAACTCAATTGGCTTAAATTATATTAATTTCATATTTTCATATTTGTCATATTTTTTTAAATGCAACTAATTTGAAGTGACAAAAAATATTAAATTTTTACATACCCCGTCGACTGGTTTTAGTTTCGTTCTTCTCTCCTAAGGAATATATGAATATTTCACTTTTAGATCATTGACATACAATCTAATTTATTCCATTTACGTACTTCAGAACGCACTCTGCATGAATTTACTATATTTTATAATAGAACATATGTTTTTCAATCAGAATGTAGTCATTATTTTTACCTTAAACGTTTTACAACAACAGGTAACATAATATATCCATAAGACATTTACTAAATAGTAATGGTTAAGAGATATAGAAAGTCTTATAATAACATTAAAGATGTAAGTAGATTTGCTAGTGTCTTCTTTCTAAAAAAAATATATCGGCCGTTAATACAAGGGTGATTCAGAAAAACTACAATTTTGTTTATCAATGACATATAATTGGAATAAGAATAGTTTTATACATATTACAGAAATGTAATGTTTTGCTGTACAGTTCACAAATTTGGCAGGACATTACCTTACACCTTATTCACCATTCAAACTAAGGCACTTGTTACAACGTTTCACAGGATGTGAATTTATTTCTGCAGAAACTGCTTACCCTGGAAACGAAAGCACCCTCTAACAACTATGTAAACCTTACTGTCGTTTTGACGCAAGGAATTATTTGATTATCGTGACAAGTTGCAGGCGAGTTAATTGTCTGTACGACTTCATTGCTGACTACAGATTGTGTCCATTTCTTCTGGCACGTTACACGTCAGTTTCTTCGTTTTTCAATATGCTATGCCATTCGAGTAGGACACCTTCACTCATCACGTAAATACCACGCAGTCCAAGATGAATAGCATCTGCTAAATTTTTTCGCTCTTAGATATCTTGTTACTGCATTAAATTCATATTTGATATATTCTGTTTTTATTTGAATGTTTGTTTTTAATTGGACCGTTTTTTGTAAAACAAGTCCTGTCAGAAAAATCAAGTTTTGAGGAAAAAGAGAAAAAAATATATTACATACTATACTTTCTCCAGAATCGTTTTTTTATTTATATTGTACCATCTCACAAAATATGTATCTACGCGTTGCGAACACAATATTATTGTTTAGTTTGTGTCTGACAAAACTTAACATGTGTCGTTTTACTTAAAAACGATTTAGTTATTATAACGCAACCCTGCCTTCTTCTTCCATTGCTCATTGTCTACTGAACTGTTGCGCATGGAGTCAGACGACTGATGTCTGTCTTCTCAGTAGTTTTTTGCTCTTGCGAGAAGAAAGGTAATAAGGGCAATTATGTTTTTTTAAGTAAGCTGATTTAATTGATGATGTCCTTCATTACCTCAATGGTCAAGAGATCCTGCGAGAAACCAACTTCTTCGTTTATGATAGAACCAAAGTTTGTATGTGTGGACTACGCGTCGAAAAACAAGCACGTCCCTTTAAGTGGCTATATAGTAATATATAAAAAGCAAATATACTTTATGTACTCAAAAATTTAATTAGACTAAAATCGTAAGAAAGATATTTGACTTTCAGATTAAAATTTCGTATTTACATATTTGTCATGAATGTAAAGAAGCAACTAATTTGAACTGTAATAAAATTATTTGTGTTAAACCTACCTTGTCGCCTGGTTTTAGTTTCATTCTTCTCACCTAAGGAATAAGTAAACATTTCACACTTAAGTTTATTTTCTTATTTTATATCATGTTTTAGATCACTACAAACTACTTTAGTATATTTGCATATTTCGCAATGTACATTGGTCAAATTTGCTATTTCTTATCATCATATCCCATACTCCTCGTTATGTAACTTCAATGAACTATTCCTGGAAATCCGCTATCTACTATCTAGATAATTACCGAAATATATAACATTATAAAACCACAGAAATGTATATTCTGCCTATTTGGAAGTGGAATTGAAAGAAATATTTAGTATGTAGGAAATTCACGATATATATCCAAATCAATGCTAATCTTCATATAATTCTTATTATCAATTATTTGGAATTTTATTTTATTCTTTCTACAGTATTATGTAATATTGGTACCAGCGTAATATATATTTCCTTTCATTGAAAGAAGACAATTTCTTTTATTATAAAATTGTTAGAACTATACTAAGTATACGATCACAGCAGATTTACTTATCAGATTATGTTTTTGAAAATAACACCATGATCTGAATATATCTAATATGTTTCTCTCTTCTCTCACACTAGGTAGCTTTTCCGTTAGTTGATTTGATTAGAACACTTAGGGAATTTTACTAAATTGTTTTTTATTAATTCACTCTATCGAAACTAGTAAATTTTTTATTGATGTTTCTATTAACGCCCTCTAAAATAAGTACTTTGTAACAGTTTTAATGTTAGTGGAAAGTAATAAACAGTGTTTTATTCGATATGGTAGACGTAGGTGGAATTCTACTTTATATTAGATTGAGTTTGTCACTCTACGACCATTCCGTAATGGTTATTTATTTGGCGCGACGATATTTGTGATGACGCAGCCAGGTGGTAAGTAAATTTTCGTAAATATCGACTCTTGGCTTCATATTAGGCGGTATCCAAGGTGATGGTTTATATAATTGATTTCTATTTCTATTGGCATTTATAAATATAGCTTTATCAACTTTGCACACAACATTGAAGTTTCTGTATGTTTACCTCACCGCATGAAAAACTATATGTATTATGAGTGTGAAGAAATATTAAATGTTTTATCAGCAAGGATGTATAGGAAAATGTTGCTAATTGTTCAAAGTATTCTCTACTTACCAGGATCATTCCTGAAAGCTAGATAATTTATTATGAAAGTTTTATGATCTTCTAAGTTATATTGTTCATGTAAAAATAAAAATAATGGTTTAAATATTAGACCCACAAATCTCGCTTTTAGAGTTGGTAGAGCTGGACATGTAAAGATTTCAAATATGCATTGCATGATATGGAAATGTGTATGGATAACGATTAACCTTATGGCGCCAACCTGGGCTCCGTGCGGACCCCAGGCTTCATTATGTCCATATATTTTCTCTGTTTGTTTCATTTTCTTATCCACGACTTAGAACATCTCTTTTTTTATGTTTACAATTCACTCGTAACAATTTACTTCTTGTACGCTTTTGTATTTAGAAAGTATAAGCATATTTAAGAACCAAAACGTATTTAGCACACCTGGGGTCCGTACATACCCCATGGTTTTCCGTGTTTCCATATGCGCAGATATATAAATAAAATTTTCTAATTGGTAGTTCCTAACAACGACATCATAAATAAAAGTATATATTTATTCCTCTGACAAGTGAGTTGTGTTGTTTTAAAAATTGTTAGAAGATGGTAGCACTATCTTTGTCTTATTATTCTATTAGAATTTGAATACTTTACTGGATGTTACTATACACTTATTTTTGAAACAAATAAATTCTCTTTAACAAAAAGTGTACTTCCTGTATAATATTTGTGAGGAAATAATTCAATTTTATTTGTATTTCAATGTTGCCGGAGTATATTACTACTCAAATATACAGAAAACGATGCGTTTCAAGCAGAATTACATTGAGAAAGTTCTGTCATTTAGTTGCACTGTCTCGTCTAGAACTGCCTAAAGAAAGCGTTCTGCGGATGTTAGAAGTAACTAGTAGCAAAGCAACTGAGGTTGAATCGGAGGACAGCCATTACGAGTATGAACGTGAATTGTCTTAGGAAGGGAAAGGAGACTAAACTACCGGTAGGTCTAATGAACGTGACGTGGACCTGTTTTCTGATTATGACCTTCCGCAGCGTTCTAGCCGAATTTTAGTCATGTCAACAGAGCACGGAACAAAGACTACAGAATTTACACCTCAACGTGGAAAAAAATCAAGTGCAAAGGACCCACCAGAACACCAGACATTGGCAGAAAATAACGTCAGGGAACTCAAACCAGAGGAATTAGGTATTCAGAATGAACTACCTGCCTTCTAAGTTTTCAAACTCCAGAATCAGTCAATCTAATTGTGCAGGAAACAGAAGCTCGAATCTATGTTGAGAAAGCAAAGAAGTAAAACTCTGAAAACGACGAAACTGAAATATATGCGTTAATAGACTTCATTTATTTGGCGCTATTGCCAAAATCGGCAGAAAAAGGCTTGAATGAATTGTGGCCAAGTGAAAATACCACAATTCCAATATTCCAAGCAACTATGTCGCTGAATCGTTTCAACTGTCTCCCTAGCTTTCGTTGATTTCATAGTATTCAAACTAGTCAAGAGAAACTGGAAACAGACAAGTTATCAGCATTCCATGAACTCAGGGAAATATTAGTTCTGAATCACCATGACTTGTACAGATCTGGAAATTTGTAAGCTATGGATCAGTAACTGGTACGTAAATGTGGAAGATTTCTTTTTGTATGTTTACATTCAAAGTATGACCGGAAAATACGATATAAAATTTACTGAGTATGCTATACTGAAACACCATAATGATTCAGAAACAAAATATATGTTTGAAAGCAGCTAGGGCATGAACGAGGGAATGTAAAACACCTGGTGAAGTGACTTGTAAAGCCATGGTTAGATAAGCGAGGAAATATAACAATGGATATTTATTTCAGAAGCACCGAACTTGCCGGGAGTTGTAAAAATGAAATGAAATGAAATGAAATCTTTGAGTTTTACGTCCCACGGTTATGCCGGTTAGGCTAAAGGAGACGGTGATGATGAGTAATGAATGAAATGGTGGAATGAAGAAAGTGGGAGGAAACGGGAGAACCCCGAGAAAACCCACGAGCACGGTGTTTGTCCACCACAAAGTTCACTTGGCGGGGGCTGGGATCGAACCCGGGACCCCAAGCACCAGAGGTGAACGCTCTACCACTGAGCCACCGCGCCCCCTTGCCGGGAGTTGTGTCTTCTCAAAACAATAGTCGTTGGTACAAAGAGAAGGTGCAAAACGGATATCCATATGGACATTGTTGAAAGTCGTGAGCGATCAGAAAATACGTAGAAATAAAGGAAATGTAGTATATGGAAAATTTCAGTAGAATGTATTGTAGTACACAAATGTTGCACAATATATATGGTTAATGTGTGTGTGTGTGTGTGTGTGTGTGTGTATGTGGAAGGAAAGCAAAGATCCTTAAGCAGGAGAATAAAAATGGGTTTGTGTTTAGTATATTCTTCTAGTAACTCTATATATATATTTATATAATTTTTACTGTGTTATAGTAAATAGAAGTAAGGAAATGTATTTAACAATATAATAAAAATATAATAAAAATAAATCCTAACAAACAAGTGCCTACTAACAACGTTATTGGTTGGGGTCCGCACAGACCCCAGGTTGGCATTAACGTAATTTTGAAAGCTTGGCGTCATAAGGTTAATATTCTATGTTTGATGATACCAGAGATAGCTTTATGTGATAGACAAGTTATGAAACTATAAATTTCCAATTGCAATCCTAATTATTTATTCTTATCCATCATAATATATTATGTGTGATCTTCACTCGAAACTCAATCTCCAATTTCTCGGAGTGAATATACTCCAATTGTGTGTACAATTTTTGAAGCAGCAAATTATTTACATAATCGTTACATTCCTTACATATTTTGATATGATTATCATAAAGCAGACATTTTCAACATTTAATTTTAGTAGACATGTGGTCTATAAAGAAAAAGCCAAAAAAATCAATGGTACAAAATTGGGCTTTGCGGGAATCATTAGTTTGAGTCACATTTATATATATTTTAATGATCTTGTGTATTACGTGCTATTTGCTATAACCGAGACACGAGTACACAAAATTTTGATATTTAACAAGACAAATCAAACGTAGTTCATTTTTGTAGTATGATGACTGGTTTAATTTAATAGAACACTTTGGGGAAATCTATATACACATTATCCTCCTGTATACAGAACTCTATCAAAATTTTTAGGAACTTTCAGACTCTTGAAAGTAATAAACATTTACCTATCCTGTACCCCTGCAGATATATATATATATATATATATATATATATATATATATATATATATATATATATATATATATAGAATGGGTCTAAATTCATTGTGCAAAAGCAGAGGAGTGATTTCTGACAGTAAAGCCAACCAAAAAGGTCCAATAAATATAGAGCGAAAATCACATCTTCTACGTGTTTTAGGCTGCCGAAATCATGAAAAATGCACTTTAACCCTTTTCCGACTGAATTATATTTTCCTTACTATAATTTGATATGGTAAATTATAGTAAATTGATGGTACATTAGAGTATATAGAAGTAAATTTTGCTTCTATTGTTGCTCAACAATGCTGAGGGGAAAGGGGACTCAAGAGTCCCGTCAGGCGAATAGGCTTCGACACTATAACGCACATAGGAGAAATAATATATGAGCAAAGAAAATGGGACTTAAAAGTCCCGGTAGTCCAAAAAGGGTTAAAGGTTCATAGTACCAAAAGTATGGGAACTGCCTTGTTCGGGTCAAGACTTCACTTAGGAACTGGTATCTGCCCTATCCAAAAATGAGTGTTTCAGAGACCTGAGGTGCTTTCACAACAATTTTTATAGAGCGAGTTTTACTACCGGCCTGTGATATAAAGTATTCTCCAACTACCTCCATAAAAATGTTGCGTGAGTACCTTAGGATTATAAAACATGTATTTCTGTACTGCTTAATAGGCATTATTAATATTAATTTATTTTGTAAGAAAGGATGTTACTTCCGTATCTTTACCCCAATCGATATATTTAATAAATCGCGCGTCCTTAATATGTACTGCATCAATAGCGCTAATGGCATGATTTAGTAATAAATTTTATGTAGCTAGTATATGATACTTATTTGTATTTGATCATATTAGTTAGTACCATTTGTTTTAGTACAAAATGCTAACTTAATTCAAAAACTACTTAATTTCAATTGTGCCTTATTCGAGAAATTGCCATATCGTATACCTCCCTCCAGAGCGCTTTATCTCTTTTCCGAGTTCTTGATACCAAACATTGTTTTCAGTATATAGCCATTGTATCTTACAAAAAAGTTGTGAATCAATATATTTGAGGATTAATTTTGAAATGGTAATTCGTACTTATGTTTCTTTTTATCTTCTAGATTATCATCTTTGCTAAAGATGATACTTTCAATTATAAAACTATTTGTTGCGTTTATAAGTTAGAAAGTTGACTATCCGTACAAGTAATTATACTCAACCTCTGAATTTCAAATTATGAAAAACTGAATTTCATATCCAATTCTTACTATTCTCTAGGTACTTTAATCCGAAATTTCAGAAGGAAAAGTCAACATTTTTATTCCTTCTCTGCTCCCACTTATGTGGTGCTCTCAACATTTTAGCAATAAATGAATAAATATATAAAACATACTTACATCTTCTGCGATAATCATAGTCATCATATGCTGTAACAGATAATTAAGGACTAAAGTGATCTTAATCTTTTATAGTCTAGACATTGTTTAAATAAACACACTCTTAAAATGTTATCAAGATTAAGAGAGTTAAAGATTTGGAATAAGAAAAATCTATGTTTAAATAAGTAACTAACTGCATCGCTTATGTAACTGGTTGTTCAACGTTGAATTGTGCATTTTAATACTTATTTATAAGAAAGCAACATTTATAATCTGTTGTATATGCATATAACGCACTCAAAGAGATTAACATTTTGGATACACTTCCAATTTTTGATCCGTGTGTAACCTTTTGGGTCAATATGTTCTCTTATCATGTTTACTGAATACCCTCAGAAAATAACGGATCCAATTAGATATGAGAGTTTTAGATTGTGTTTGAAACACTGTTAACTAGCTTTTAGTTTCGTACAGGGGATTGCATTTTGTCTTTTACTGTATTACTTATTGAAAAACCGAAACAAACATTTTATGAAGACAATTGAATTTGAGTTATCGCAGGTCTAGTGTGTATATTGAATAGGATATTGGGACTGAAAAATATAAGAAAAGCTCCAAAATTGTCCTTAAAGCTGCAATATAAAAGATACTTTTGCACAAGGGTATATTTTTGAACCACGAAACTTCCCCCAAATTACTCATTACATTGTCCAGAAAACGATCCATTTGAATGTTACTTTAAATTTGGTGCGACCTCCACACAGTTTTCATACAAAGAGCGAGTATGAATCGAGCACACGTACTCACACCATTTGAAATACATTGTTCAAGTCCTCTTATCCTTTGAATGTAAACATATCGAACACAGTTTCATCTTTATTTTTACTGATAGGTCTTTTGGTGCAAATACACAGTTAGATTACAGTTGTATCAGCACCGGATTTTTGTTTTGTTTTAGACTGTTATAATTTTAGGCTTTCGTTTCTCACTTTCAAAATCAATCGAGGGATTATGATGCACCAACATTAAAAGTATCACACTTCTATTTCTTGTGAAAAATACCTAACCATTGCCGCATCGCGAAAAAATGCAAATTGAGACGAAAATTTCAATTCCGTGGAAGACAATTGCTTTCTGTGTTTTCTCATTGTGCTCACTGGAGAAATATTACTGCATAGTAACTGCTAGTCAAACTTGTAAAGTAATTATCCGTTGTTTCTCTCCGACCTGTTTGAAATTTCAAATTTCTACTAACTTTCATGACAAAAGTATTGGATAAAGTGCTTTGTGGCATTAACGCTGGTTTTCTGTGTGTGTACTCAAATCCTTTGTAAATATATCTAGAATAAGAATAATATTGTCAGAATATTTAAACTCTGTATTTTTTAAGGCTTTTTGTATATATTAAAAGAATTCACATCTATCTCTGTATAACAAATACTATTTAAATAATCAATTGTAATATTCAGCTCCGGTACTATACTCCTTGTAAAGTTTTCATAAGTACATCCCACACAAGAGTGATTGTGCCAAAACGATGGCTTCCAGTTCTACTAATGTATCATAAAATCATTAATCTTATATTCAGGAATCGGTTTACGGACATTATTAAATTAAATTTTGGATTGTTGTGTTTGAATGTCATCAAGAAATATTTCTTGTACAAGTTAGTCTCTGTATCTATCAAGTCCGGCAATCAAAAGCGAACCTATAAAGGCATTTAGTTCAAAGGCATAAATTTCTTTCCAACTTTTTTAAATTTACTACAACACGTTACCTTCAAAATTTGTACACAGTATTACCTGGTGGAAAAGCTCAGCAGTTATGAATATATCCAATGCATATTTCGGTGACGAAGCAGCAACGTTTCTACTTGATCAACTGATTCTCTTCATCACATTCCATATACACGTTTGTAAAGTCTTGGGACTTCGCTTGTTTAAAAATGCCGTCTTTGGATGCGGAACATTTAACTTATGTAATTGCATTCCTCCTTGGATTTCAAGTGCCAATTAATGTATCGTTATATTTGTCAGTTCCACAACTTGATGCTTTATCACAATAACCACTCCTGTTGCAAAAATCTAAATCAGTTTCTTGTGCCATGTCCTCTCAACACTTCAGTATCTTCACTATCATGTAATAGTTTGTGCATTATTTGCTTCTGTGCAATACCACTCATTTTCAAAGATTACACAGTAAAAGTTACTACAATAAGAATTGATTTGAGTTGATTTTGAGTTTAACATCGTTTTCAGGAGCGAGGCTAAATGAGACGAGACATACTGTTTAACGTGGATTTCGAACGACACGAGATCCCGCCGTGAATCGTCCCCGGGTCTCAGACGCCTACACTAAGAATTATGAATAATATATGATAAACGTTGACTATTACTGCACGAATAGACAGAATGCAATCTAGAAAGCAAAACAGATGTTCTTCTTCTTCTTCTTTCTTCTCTTCTTCTTCTTCTTTTTCAATATTATTACTGTAGTAAGACTGTCATATATCTTTCGAAATGATGTCTCATATTCGTACAAATCATGTAAGTATACAAGTTCTGGTATAATATATTATAAAAGCAAGCTACAATTCTCCTGTATCTTAAACTAATCAAAAAATGAGTGTTCTTAATAAATTACAAACTAGGAGAAAACACTATAGAAAAAATATACTATAGAACAATAGAAACTATAGTTCTAATAACTATACAACTATACTTCTAGTTCTATAGTTTTAATAACTATAGAAAAAAAATAGGTTGGTTTCAATTTTAACTCCACATTGTGTATAAGGGTTAAGTAGTAAGCACGTAATAAAACTTTTCTTGTAATCGAAATAAACAGGACGTAGTCATTCGTAAGATAGGTATTCTATATATAATATTAGTATTTGATCCAAAATATTGCTACTTCATTAAGATTTACGTAAGTATAAGTATAGCATTTTTTGTTTATGCTTGTACATTCTACTAGCTAGTTTATTAATACAAAATTTCAAACATAATATATATTAATAAATTACACTCAAATATACAATATATGTTTAGTGAATGTAATTTAAAACATATAACTTACGGTAGAAGTCTGAACTATAACGACCTATTAAGAAAATGAAATATAATTCTTTAATATTCAGCTTCATTTAATCACAATATGATTGATGGCAGTTCCAAAATCATGTCATTGATACAATTGAATAATGAATAAGCCAACTATAATAAAATTAAATACGATATTTTAACACTCAATAAAATATAGCTATCATTGTACATCTATAAGACATGTATTAAAAATATACGATTCAGACATATTGCAAAAACTTTGTCACAACACAATTAAACTTTAAAGTTAATTTGGTGGTGTCTCTTAAAGAAAATATTCGCAACTAGCACAAGGGCAATTCTAAAAGATTCCCGTTTTTATATACATGCCATACAATGGGTGATACAGAACTCCTTTTATACATTATAGTAAAGTAATGTGTTGCTGTACAGTAGAGAAATACAACATCACACTACCTTTCTATATATTTACCATCCAAATTAATTCACTTGTCATAACGTTTTACAAGGTGTGTTCAACTCATATAAACCTAGTGCGTAGGAGTGAAGCCATCTGCTGACAGCACAGTGCAGTTCATTTTCATTATCGAAGCGGTGAGTCGCTAGCCAGTATTCCATGTGTCTCAACAGCTACGCCCGTGTCCATTGCTTTTGCAAGTTTATTCGCGAATACTGATTGGTACCTACTTCTTGCTGCACCGTCCTCATCAGTTCCCATAATTTTCAATATGTTACACTATTCACATAGGACAACTGCACTCATCGCCTTTCTTCTGTGAGTGCTACATAATTGACAATGAATATCAGCTGCCGAAAGTTTTTCGCATTCAGATATTGTGTAACGTTAATATTTTCATATTTTTCGTAAAATTTTCTATTCGATCTCTCAATTTCAATTTTTATAACATACGAGTTAACTGCAACCCAACCTTGTTTCACGGCTCAGTGTCAACTGAACTATTGCATACATTGTCAGAAGATTGAAGTTCTTCCCGGCCGTTTCTCATATAAGCACAAGTGCTGGTTAATTCCGGAATACTCTCTCAATTGTATTTATCACGCTTGTAGTTTCTGAGTAATAGAATTTTTGGGTCCTTACTTATATTGTTTTCTACAAGTCTCTACGGCACTAATTGAAAGGAGAACAGTTATTTATTTTCTTCGTTGCTAGAGTCAATATACTCAAATACTTAAGCGTAATTGTTGAGTTCAATATTCATATATGTTTGTGATTCTATATGTACTTAACTAAACTTATGACTATCCCAAATTCTCCAAATTTCTCAAATTGTATAACCTGACATTTGTCTATTACAAATTTCGTCCTTCAAGCATTATGAATGTCAAACAAGAATACTTTTCGTATTAATATTTCGATTAATTTGTTTGATTTCCGCTATATAAAATTGACTTCTTTCGTGACTGCCGCCTAAGTGTTGAATATATAACCAATAGAATGAACAAAGTTTGTTCTTTAATAGAAAACAACATTAATTCAATACAACTGTTCAGAAACGTTGGTTCAATAGTTAAAGCACAAGTCGATTTTCAAAAATCGGAAATGATCCTTGTGAATAGTCCAAAAGACATGCCAAAACCTCCAAGCCAAAGTCAATGCCACTGATTGCTGTTTTCAGTTATTCCATATTTTTTACAAAACATTAGGTAGATGCTGACATATTAGGCCAATATTTTCCGACTAGTATTACTCGAAAATGGTGGCTGAAGACTGGTTGAGACAGTATCTTAATCTTCAGGTTCGTTCTGTTGCGCAACTGCAATGATTATATAAGAGAATATGAAGTTGTAAAAGCAGTTATCTGTATTGACCGACATCTTATATTTGTACCTATTTATTTCTATAGCGTGATAGAGCACAATATTAAAAAGCAGTTATGCACATTGTCATATTAATAGAATTATTGAAAAATGGTTGAAATAATATCAATATGATTAAGAAATTATTTCTCAGCATTCATATTTCACAAAAAATGTCCGACGTAACAAAGGTAAACTTAAACACCGAGTAAAGTCTGCTACAGACATCTTCAAAAATTTCTGGATTCCACTTTCGAATACAAATGACAAGTGTAAGACTACATATTTTGATTATCTGATCAACACACTCTCTGATTGAAGGTAAGCTTTATTCTTATGCTATGCACATACTCTTAGTAACGTAACTTGTTATCTATGTAACGTAAAAATTTTAAGAACGAAAATCTTTAAAATGTACGTCGCACGATTATGCAAGCTAAGTTAAAGGAAACCGTGATGATTAGAAAGGAATGAAAAATTGTAATGAAGAAAATGAGTAGAAACCGGAGAAACTCAAGAGTACCTACTCACACTGGGCTAACATCGGGTGAACTGGGATCAAACGAAAGACCAAATGCACTACAAGTGAACTTTCTACTACTGCGTACTATGTAACTGATTTCGTACTTATATCGCGAATGTGTTACACTAAATTAAGAATAAACTAGGAGTAGTATTCTAAATAAAATTTACACTATCATAATGACAAATTATCCTGAAGAAGGAACCTTTGCATGGCAAAGAATTGTTCAGGCATTGTTTGAGCCTTCACCAAACTCATTTCGAAGGAAATGTACCTTTTGTAACACACTTCACTTCTAACAAGTTTATATTTACCTTAGTATCTTTAAATATATATATATATATATATATGTATATATATATATATATATATATATATATATATATATATATATCTGGAATTTTAATACACACTTTAATTAAAATGTGCAAGAAAAAAATGTTTCCGATGTGATCAAAATTCAGTTTTCTACTTTCATCACAAGTAAGAACATCCTGTATTTTGCACCAAGCAAAACTACATAAATCAATACTCATCTCAGGCTGCATCTATGAAGTGTGATGGGATATGTCTCCGTTATTTCCTTTTTATTTCAAAGAAAGTGTAAAATTATAAAGGAATGGAAATAGTGCACGAATATTTCTGACTCCAAATTTTGAAAATTTCGATCTTATTTGAAAACTTTTGGTGCTATACAAAGTACATTTACATAATGAAAAAGCAGAATGAGAAAACATTCTAATTGACAGTATTGTAAAATATTTACTATTTTCATTTTATTTTAGTGTATATTTAGTTCCAAAAGTAAAATAATTTTTAAATTTTATTAAAAGAAAATTGTAGAACACTTGTACTTTTCATCTTGGATCATATTTGTAGTGTTACGTTATGGCATAAGAATGAAACAGAAAATTTCGAACAGAATAAATCCGTATGTAAGACTTTTTTTTATTATATTAAACAACTGTTTCTTTTTTCAAAAGAAGGAGGTGTACTTGGTGACGATACGAACATAGATCAACAGATTAGCTTGTAAACACATAAAGCACTATATCGTGTACCTACTTGCTGCATATTATTATAAACTTTAAGCACACAATAGATTAAAATTTTTCTGTTATGTGGGGTTTTTCATATAAGATTCGTTGATTCTGATGCATGTAATTGTACCGTATTGACGTTCCGAATTTTTTTCTTTCCTATTTCTATTGAAACGGCTATGCAACCAGATATGCGATTTTAAAGCGCCATATCTGGCAATATTGGGAACTACTTGTTCTTGCTATAGCCCTCTGGGTGACGTTAAGGTCATTCAGACTAAAATGATTAAAGTGGAGAGTTGGAATTCCAGAAGTTAAAAAAGTGTATAAACTCGTTTGCGAAAGTTAGATGGGCTACTCGAAAAGTAAAATAGCATTACATTGGCAATATATAGGAAAGAAGTATTCTTGAAGTTGAAGTGAATTGCATTTCGTTATTTATTAAAAAAAATTATAATTTAATAGTGATATTATCGTGAGAAGTTATTGTCCAAGATTAGCCGGTGGTCTTTGATCATGGCGTATATGAGTGCACATATTACAATCGCCTTGGTATAACATGATTAAGGTGAGTTTTGTTTTTTGAATTATACATATGTTTTGAAGAAAACATCTTTACTGACTAAAAGAATTAATATTAAAAGTAACAAGTGAATTAGTTCGGAACTATTGTAGCATTTAAAACATTAATGTTCGATTATGAATTATGCCAAGTGATTGTTTAAATGGAACAGTCTACAGTTCTTGTTAAATGTGTGTATTGAGAAACTTTTCGTATCTTCTTTTTGGAATATATTTTGAAGACGTTTATGAAGTTATTAGTAAAAAGAACTTAAATATCTTATTATTTCGCAAATGTACTTTTGCCTAAATTTATGGTTGCCCTGTATTTGTTGAACAACTTCCTATACTCTGGAGTCGTCTTACCATTGATGATTATTACTAAAGGTACGTATATAGATCAATTTAATTTTTATGTGAAACGTGTCCTAGCCTATATTAAAATAGCTAGAGTCTCCACGAACGAGCTTGCGATTTATAACGAGAGCACGTTACACAAGAATTTTAGTCTGAATCTATTATAATATATGTGCGTACCAAGTGGCATATATATATTAATAGAGTTGAGGAAAAAGGACGATATAATTATAAAAATTATAGTATTGATGAAAATATGGATATGTGGAAAGTGATTAAATCCGGTTTGACGGGTTCTGGCAGTGGCTTATGGATCATTTATTGCTAAAAGGAGTCCGGTACTTTTCTTTTCCTTTCTTCCTGTTGCTTGTAATAGTCTAATACGTGGTAAAAATATGGAAAATACTAGGTCACAACTCCTTTTAAATGGTTGTGTAGGAGGCGATGAAGGAATTGTAATCCCTGAATGTGCTCGAGGTCATTGGGATTTATCATATCTGGAAGTCGAAATGTGGAGGGAGGAGAGTCCTTCGATTAATAGTGTTAGCTATTCAAGCAGTTGTGTAACAGGTGTCGAATCAGGAACGGGAAGCCAGCTGCGTTTGTACGATGACGTAACTCAACCCTTGTTATCAGGTAGTACCAGTGGTGTGAAGGAATTCCCTTCAGTGCACATTAGTAGTGGTGAAACAGCTGATTTTATAAAGGTTGAAAAAGAAAAAGAGAATACAAATCCATTTGTGCAATTTTGGTCGTGAGTTAAGATCGGAGCAAGAAAAGCAAACTTCGCATATTAATCAAACTTTTTTTCCTTTCAATATTAATTTTGATAAGATTGCTGTTAATACAACAAGTGCTCTTTTTAGTGAGAAAATAAAGCAAATTCCGTTTACAGACGGTAAAAGTGATGTCGGTTTGTTTCGTTTTATGGTCACTGTTTATAATACAATAAAGGGTGGTTTGTTTCCGATTGAAGCAGTGTTGTTAGCTGCTTTGAGTAAATCACAGGGGCGTTTAAATAATGAATTATTGCATGTATATGAGCAAACGAGACAATGGACAGATATAAGTAGTTACTTGTTTAGGAAGCTCATTACTCCATTAGGTAAACGGGACTTGACTATACGATTCTTGAATGCAATGCAAGAACCTAATGAAAACATTCTTAAATACGTAAATAACATTGTGGATTATCATAAAGTTTGTTATGGCCGAATAAATGAAAGGGAGGTATTGGATATAGTGGTAAGTGGAATGAAACCACAAATAAAATTTGATATGTATAAATATAGACAACCGGAGTCTTTGAGGGAACTGATGGCTGATATCCATAATTACGAGACATATAATAGAAATGTTGAAGTATACAATTCAATGATAAATTTTACTAGAGCTGATAGTGGAATGAAGAAACAAATTAATTGTTATTTTTGTGGTGCGAACCATCGAATGGCGACTTGTAAAGCGTATAAACAGTCCTTATTAAATAAACAAATGGTAAAGGTGAATATGAGTAGAACTCCAGTAGGACGCTTTGCAGAGGGATTGGGGTCTTCTACTCATATAAGTGATCAAGGGGTTCGATACCCGCAGGATGATGGTTTCGTGGGGAAAAATAGACAGTTTATAAATTCTCAGAAGGAAAGTTTAGGTGAAACAAAAAACTTTTTGTCCTTGGATACGACTCTTTCCCCGACTAGGGGGCCGGATGGTATTTATAAAAGGGGGCGTGGTAAAGAGGATCGAGTGCTGGAAAAGAATTATAACATTAAGCATCGCTCACCATTATTTAAGCAAGAAAATATAGTTGGTGATAAGTCTCAGTTGTTGGATTCTAGATATGCGAGAAGTGGTGTGAGTCAGATTGACCATGATTCTTCCTAAATTAATGAACGCTTTGCAGGGAATAAGGGGAATTATGTGAATTATCGAAAGGATTATAGGAGACCCAGTGTTGGAGGTAGAAAAGGAGTTCAAAATACAGACGACGAGAAGGTTAGAGATGGTGTAGGTGAATTTAATGAAGGCAGTGAACAGTTGAATTCATTGACTTGTATGACAGAGACCGGAGTTCGAGTCGAAACATGCGATGAGGGTGGATGTACAGTCAAAGTGAGTTGTGATCCTTATAGTTGGACAAAGACTAGAAAACCTTATTCATGTCGTGATCAAATAAATTTAGTGGCAGCTTTTATTCCGGCTTATATAATGGGTAAACAATATTTAGGTTGTGTGGACACTTGTTCTTCCGCCTCATTGGTCAGTAAACAAATATTTGATGAGTGGAATAAAAGTTTAGCTAGACCTATAGCAGTTTATAATGAGAAATTTACTGGTGTGGGAGTGAATCAGAGCAAAGTGACACTCAATCAGTGTGTTATGCTGCATATCAAATTTCAAAAGCGCGTTTACAAAATGAAGTTTTTTCTTATTAATAGTTTAAATCCACCTTTCATCTTGGGTATTAATGAACTTAAATCTATACAGGCGCAAATTGATTTAGTTCAAAATGAATTAGTGTTGCCTTTGGAAAATGGAAAAATTCGGTTACAATTTTCTTCAAAAACTTGTCCCCCTTCCACTTGTTCAATTAGGGAACAGCTCAATGGTTAATTATCTTCTTTAAAAAAGTCCGAAATTTTTACAAATTTATTCATTAAAGCTAATAGTGTTGGAGATCTATCATCAATGGGGGAGAATGGAATGGATCCAATGGGAAATATTCCAGTAAATCCAGGGATGGTGGCGGATCCAGGATTGGCGAGTGGTCAGAGACATTTGGGAGGCGCCGACAGAGGCAGGGTTGGAAGATGCATGAAGAATATCCATGAAACAACTGGGGATACTTATCTGAGTCCAGAGATCGAGCGGGCATCCTTGATGGTGGATCCGGAAGTGGTTGACCAACATCCACATATACAAGGGTATGTTAATAATTTAGTTACAAAATTTCCTAATGTATTTTCTGATAAAATTGGATTTATTACAGATTATTCTTATAATATAATATTAGATGATTATTCTCCTATTCGCAAAAAGGCATATCCTTTATCACGAGCTACTCAAAAGGATCTTGATAAGATTTTGGATGAATTATTGAGTGAAGGGATAATAGAAACGAGTGAAAGTGAATTTGCTTTTCCTTGTTTTGTAGTTAATAATAATGATGGAACAAAACGCATGGTCGTAAACTACTCTTCTTTAAATTCTCGTTTATGCTTAAATACTCAATATACGCCGTGTATGGAGGATGTATTGGCCGAACTCGCAGATGGTAAATTCTTTTCACATCTTGATATACGTAAGGCCTACTTAACAATACCGCTAACTAAAGAAAGCCGTAGATATACAGCCTTTTTGACCCATAGGAGACTATTCGAATTTAAATTTTTACCATTTCGTTTAGCAGCTCGTAGTCACGTTTTATTAAAAATATTAACAGAACTGTTATATCCACTTAAGGAGGAAGGAGTTGAATGGTATATGGATGATGTCATAATGAAGTCAAAAGATTTAGAGAGTCATAAAATTATTTTAGAAAAGGTTTTGAAAAAATTGGAAGACAAAGGTTTAACTTTATCTAAAAAGAAATGTTCCTTTTTTTCAACTAAGGTTTCCTATTTAGGATTTATAATTGAAAATGGAAAAATGTATATGGACCCAGCACGGGTTGAAGTAATTCGTAAATTACCAGCTCCTAAAAATAGGAAAAGTTTAATTTCGCTTAGCTCTTTTCTGCAATATTATGGCAAGTTTGTTCCCCAATTCCATGAAATAATGGAACCTATTAATCGTTTAAGGAGTGCTTCTGTAAAATTTGGTTGGGGGCACGAACAACAGAAAGCCTTAGACGATATTAAACTCATGTTCGAAACACACATAATGTTGAAGCTTCCTAACTTAAATAAGAAGTTTATTTTGAATGCGGATGCGTCACTCAAGAGTCTGGGCGGCGTAGTTCAACAATATGATGAGGAAGGGAACTTGTTACCGGTTGTTTTTTTTAGTCGTCGCCTCAAGAAATATGATTTAAATAAACCTATTTATTTACTTGAAATGATGGCGGCGGTGGAATTGATGGAAAGGTATAGTACCTATTTGCATTCACAGTTTGAATTGCGTATTGATCACGCGGGATTAGTATATGCCATAAAGAATATGAAAAGAGTTAGGCGTTATGGTTCATTATTGTATCGCTTTTTTCGTTTAATTTTGTTATAAAATCAATTTCAACAAATTTAAATATTTCAGCCGATTTTCTATCAAGGTTGTACGATAGTAATAATTATGATGAGATGGATGTTAACCCATCACATGAGGAACAGGTAACTAATTATTTTTTGATAAATTTATGGAATATGCCTTGTGCCAATATAGCCATCAACGAACATCAAGAAAATGATCCGGATCTGAAAGAAATTATAAAACAACTAAAAGCGAAAAAGACTGTTGAGGGATATAAGTTGGTACGGGGGATATTATGCAAGAAAACTAGGGCAGTTAGAAACCCTTATAAAGTATGTCTTCCGACGACTTTAGCAAAAAGCATCATTCAATTCTATCATTCTAATATTTTGCCCGGATCGCACTGTGGGATAAAAAGAACAATTGGAAAAATATTTGCCCGCTTTACATGGCCGGGAATGGTCCAACAAATAAGGGATTTTGTATCTACTTGCAGAGAGTGTCAATTAAATAAAAGTTCTAACGTGAAACCCCAGGGACAGTTAGTATCTCAATATGAAAAAATGGTTAATGGTTGTTGGCAAAAGGACCTTTTGGGACTAATGGTAGATAGTCGTTCGGGACGTTATTGTTTGATAATAGTTGATTTTTCTAGATCCCATCAAAGTTTTGTCGAGTCAGTGTATTATTAATAAACTGTATAAGTTAATGTGTAGGAACGGATTTTGTTATTCAGTAGCGAATGATAATCATTCAGTGTTTACTTCTGCAAAATTTTAGGGATTTCCTTTATGGAAATGGGATAAGGGACATTAGAATTGCTCCCTATCACGCTGCTTCGAATCCGAGTGAAAGATATGCCTCGACTATTAAAAATTCGTTAAGAATTTACTTCAATGATAAACAGAGTAAATGGGATAGAGGATTATGGGAAATAGAATTTTCTATTAATTCAGTTATACACGAAGATACAAAATGTAGTCCCATGGAAATGGTTTTTACATACAATCTCTGTGACCCTTTAGATATACGGTGGAATGTAGGGTTGGAGGAAATTTATACTAAAGATCCTCAAATATGGAAGACAGCCTTAGAAAATATGGAGAGGGCATGGCAAAGAAAGAAAAAATTGTATGATAAAAGAAGACTTCCTAATACATATGTAGTAGGAAATAAGATATTGATTAAAGCTCAATTTCAATCATCTTTGAAAGAAAAAGAACTAAGTCATTATGCCCAAAATGGCTGGAGCGCTGGTTGGGAAGGAATACTGTTCAGGTGCGAGCGGTAGATAACAACAATGATGTACGTAAGGTTCATATTGACATGATTAAACTGTTCAGAGAGGGTAGAAGAATTGTAGGAAATTGAATATATATATTAAACTCTAGTCATTGAATGTATGATTCAACTAAATTAAGTCCTATTAATTAGTATCATCAAGCTATAATTATATGCTTATTATTTCGGGAAAACTATCTATTTATATATATGTGTGTGTGATAGTTATATGTGAATTTTAATATATTTTTTTTAATAATTCCAGGCCTGGGATTAATATAAAGAAAATGTATACATTTTAATGTACGCGGATTTAGAGGATTGTAATTAAATGTATGTAATAGAACGCAAATTTGACTGGATTGTAAACGTCAATTGGATTTTTGATGGAGCATCGCCCTGGAGACAAGTAGAAAACCAGAGATATCAGCGATGTACATATGTAATTATATATACTGAAGACACACAAGTATGTATCTGTAAATTTATATTTTTAGAATATGAAATGGTTTTAAAAAAACTCACCTAATTGATATTAAGAATAAGAGTAATTTATAATATAAATACATATTATAAATTGAAAATTATAATATTTTGTAAAGGTTATGAATAGTCCGACATTGGACTCAAATTTACTAACTTGGATAGTGTAAGTAGAAGGATGAGTCGGTGTAAGAATAATTTTGTGGGATAGTTTTTTTCTTTAGTTTTGTTATCTTTTTCTTTTGGATGAATGAGAGTTTGTTGGTATGTGGTGGTAGTTAGTAGGTTTGGGGTAGAAAGGTATTTATAGATACTAATTCAATATGACGTGTAAAACTGACGATAAGTTTTCTATTCATAACTTTGAATACGGTATTGGTAAAATGATCGGGTATTTAAAAAGTTTGTAAACTTTTTATGTGGGGTGAGTGATATGTGTATCGTATTGACGTTCCGAATTTTTTTCTTTCCTATTTCTATTGAAACGGCTATGCAACCAGATATGCGATTTTAAAGCGCCATATCTGGCAATATTGGGAACTACTTGTTCTTGCTATAGCCCTCTGGGTGACGTTAAGGTCATTCAGACTAAATTGACTAAAGTGGAGAGTTGGAATTCCAGAAGTTAAAAAAGTGTATAAACTCGTTTGCGAAAGTTAGATGGGCTACTCGAAAAGTAAAATAGCATTACATTTGCAATATATAGGAAAGAAGTATTCTTGAAGTTGAAGTGAATTGCATTTCGTTATTTATTAAAAGAATTATAATTTAATAGTGATATTATCGTGAGAAGTTATTGTCCAAGATTAGACGGTGTCTTTGATCATGACGTATATGAGTGCACATATTACAATCGCCTTGGAATAACATGATTAAGGTGAGTTTGTTTTTGAATTATACATATGTTTTGAAGAAAACATCTTTACTGACTAAAAGAATTAATATTAAAAGTAACAAGTGAATTAGTTCGGAACTATTGTAGCATTTAAAACATTAATGTTCGATTATGAATTATGCCAAGTGATTGTTTAAATGGAACAGTCTACAGTTCTTGTTAAATGTGTGTATTGAAAAACTTTTCGTATCTTCTTTTTGGAATATATTTTGAAGACGTTTATAAAGTTATTAGTAAAAAGAACTTAAATATCTTATTATTTCGCAAATGTACTTTTGCCTAAATTTATGGTTGCCCTGTATTTGTTGAACAACTTCCTATACTCTGGAGTCGTCTTACCATTGATGATTATTACTAAAGGTACGTATATAGATCAATTTAATTTTTATGTGAAACGTGTCCTAGCCTATATTAAAATAGCTAGAGTCTCCACGAACGAGCTTGCGATTTATAACGAGAGCACGTTACAGTTTGCGGTGTATAAAGTGCATTTGCAAAAAATAAAGTACTTTATGTTACCAGAACTGGTATCGACAAAAGCTTTAATAGCCGGTTACTTTGTGAATTAAAATGATTTTCTCACATTTTCTATTACCTCATAGGTGTAACGATCCCGTTGCAAAGTTTTGGGAAATTTGAAATATAATAATATTCTGTAATATTCATTCTCAATAATATACTAAATTTGTAATAATTTTCATTGACCGTGCCTTATTTATTTTAGAAAAAAGTTAAGAAAACTATATGTCTTCTCTGTTTGCAAAGAGACAGAAAGAGAAGCGAATTCCTTCATTTTGTTGGCAACTCAAGGTCGCTTGCGCTGCTCGTGGATTTCGTTTCAGCGATAACAGCGCTTTGGTCTTTCGAACCACTCACGTCCTTGGTGGACGTGAATTGTGTCCTGAATCCTCGAATGAGGCGGGTGTGTCTCGTAGCAACTTCGTGTTCCCGGAGGATGAGATCTAGTTTCTGATCCTGCTTTTGCTCTTTGGAGTTTCGATATTCTTTGGTGTTATTGTAATTACAGTGTTTATTACGAAACAAGAATATTAGTGCGGGAGGTGCGATGATTCACTTTTTAAAATAGTAATGAAAGAATTATGTGTGTGAAAATAATTGGAAGTTGGCCTTTGACAGCATGCGAAATTGTGCGTGGGTATCACACAACCAGAAATAGTTGAATTAGGGATAGACCAGGTACCTTTAAATGGTGTAAATTTTGAAGCATTTGTTTCTTTTTTTGCTACGAGATTCCCTGCATTCTGGTAAACGTATAATTGATGAATGGTTTAATGTTCCTAAGTTTGGAGGTACATTTTCTATGCCCAATAGTGTTTCCAGGGGATTTAGATGACCTAAGTTTTGGTACAATTAGTGTGCCTGTTTTGAAGACATAGATAATAGTATTTTTCCCGAGCTAGGGAGGCGGAATGAGAAGGTGGGAGGTTAGTTCGTCAGTTGAAGAAAAATTCCCACCGTGTGAATTAGACATAAGACTGGTCACTAAACTTCTCCATTTGTATCCTGACTTAGTTTCGAGATACTCGATGATACTAAAGCATGAATATTTGAACTAGTGAAGTAGTTGACTAAAAGATTGGTTTACCATTTTTGCCTTTTTGAACTAAGTGATAGTCACCATGAGAAAGTTAGAATAGTTGTATTAGCCGAAATTATTATTGTTTCGATATAAAGTAGTCGACTTGCTGAAAAAATTTTGAGAAGATACGAAGGTAAAATGAGAGTAAGAAGATTATGAAATGTGAGTCGTCCTTTAAGTGTATGTAGTCTGGTTGTCGTTTGTTTAGGATTGTTTCTTGGTTGTCAATTCTTCTCCAACTGACTTGTGATTAGGACCTTTTGCTATTCCAGGACCGTTTAATTATTCCAAAGTTGATCGATAATTCAGAATATTATTTTGATGAATGGGTTAAAACCCGAAGTGTGTAGTAATTATTGATGTTGTATTTCTGTTTTCAGCAGTTAATTGTTCTATGGAAATAGATTTGATCCCAGTAGACGTTTGTTAATTTTGGTGTTAAAATATTAATCGATAAATACTGTGGGCGACTATCGTGATGGAGCACGACTTTAGAAATTATAATCGACGAAATAGAATGCTTTGGACGGTCATTTCTTGCTGTTGTTTCCTATGTTTTAATGTTCGGAATTCTAGAAATTTGAGATTCTCCTCCCAATTTTTTGTAATTATCTTGGTTACCGATTGTGATGTATCTTTAATTGCTTCATACTGAATGAATTAAGATATACCGAAGGAATATTCTCATATCTCTTGTTCTAGATCATTTATCTCTGTGAAAATTGCGAATTTTGAAATTCATGTCATAATTCTTATTCTTTGATTGACAGTTAATATTACTGGATAGGAAAGGTTGAGTAAATAGTAATTTTGCTTACTACGTTTGATTAAAATTCATGTCCTGATTAGTCATCAGCATCAACAGAAAAAAGAGAGATGAAAGAATATTATTATTAGTATTGAATTTTTGCTTTTCACATTGTTTTATTTTTATTGTAATAAAAGCTATTGTTTGAAATTGTTCTTATTATTTATGGAAGCTTCATGCGTATTTTTCAATGTTGGTGAAAGAGTTGTTTTGTTCATATGCTGAATTATCAATCTCGAAGTTCTTTGTGAGGTTTTGGTTATCCTTTTAGAACCTTCTGCAGTCGGATAAGGGTGGTGTTGACAGGCCAACGTTTATTTGGGTCTCAGTATCCTTGTGATGCTGACCTCTTGACATAGGCTCTGCTTCCGATATCAGATAGGAACGCTACATAAGAAAAGAGTTTATTCTGTGAAAATCACGCTTTCTAATTTGTGACAAACACAAAGTTTTGAATGTTTTTGACTATACATAGAAGCTAACGTCTCCAAATGAACATTATCCAACAAGAAATACAATTCATCTAAAGTATATCAATTTTATATTTTTATATTTGTCAATTTAAAAAATTCAACTAATTTGAATTGACATAAAATTATTTTTTAAAGACTTACCCCGTCGACTGGTTTTAGTTTCGTTCTTCTCTCCTAAGGAATATATGATAATTTCACTTTTAGACAATCTTAACTACAATCCAATTTATTCTATGTACGTATTTTACAACGCACTTTGCATGAATTAACTATTTGGTATAGTATAAGATATGTTTCTCAATCAGAATGTAATCGAAATTTACTAAATAACAATGGTTAGGAGACGTAGAAAGTCTTATAATAACATTAAAGTTCTAAGTAGATTTGCCAGTGTCTTTTTTTTAAATATATAGGGTGATTCAAAAAACTACTCATTTAGTTACCAATGACATATAATTGGAGGAAGAATAGTTTTTATACATATTAAAAAAATGAAATGTATTACTGTATCGTACATAAATTTGACAGTACATTACTTTATAGCTTATTCACCATTAAAACTAAGGCACTTTTTATATCGTTTCACAAGATTTGAAATTCTTTATGCAGAAACATCTCCCACCAGGAAACGAAAGCACCCTCTAACATCTATGTAAACTTTACTGTCATTTTCTAAACGACTTGACGCAAGTCGTTTAGACGTCAGTTTCTTCATCTTTCAATATACTATGTCCTTCATGGGACACCTTCACTCTTAACGTAAATACCACGCAGTTACCGGGGATTAACATCTGCCAAATTTTTTCGCTCTGAAGTATGGTATTACTGCATTAAATTCATATTTGAGATATTTGATTTCTTTTTGAATGTTCAGGTTTAATTTGATCGTTTTTTGTAAAACAAGTCAGAAAAATCAAGTTTTGAGAAAAAGAGAAAAAGTATATTACATACTATACTTACTATACTTACTCCAGAATCTTGTATTTATTGATATTATACCAAATGTAAGGAACAGTTTGACAGGTATAGATAACTCTTAAAATATATATCTACGCGTTGCAAACAAAATATTTTGTTAAGTTTGTGTCTGACAAAACTTAACATGTGTCGTTTTACTCTAAAACGATTTAGTTGTTATAACATACGAGTTAACCGTTACCCAGCATTCTTCGTTAATTGGTCGCCGTCTACTGAACTGCTGCGCATGGGGTCAGGGGACTGACGTCTATATTCTCACAAGGGAACCTTCCGAAAATGATAGTTGCAGTGAAAGATGTGGCCTATGCCAATTGAAAGAGCAGTAACAGAGATGAGCATTCTCAAAAAATTAGCTGCCCATAGCAATAGCTTCAAGAAATATAAGGGGTGGAAGTTCGGCAAACAGCAAGGTTAGACAAGCGGGGAAAAGGGCAAATTCCGCAAAAAAAAAAGGGGGGCAGGGCAAAATACAATGCTGACAGGTGATGTATAGAAAGAGACTTGCCACAATAGGGAACAAATGAAGGCCACCAGTGGGGTTAACAGTGTTGCCAACTGCAATAAAATGTACATGTTTTGCAAAGAGCACTAAATGATGGTAGTGCAACATTTAGTGTCATCCTGTCATGTGGAACATAAGATATGACTTGTATAATCAGTGGTACAATCTAAAAAATAAAATAAAAAAACAGAAGTATAAAAAATATGGAAAATACGGAGTTGGGCATAATGATTCTATGATCACGAGCTGTGCATATTAGAATAAACAAAACAAGAAGCACCGACAATGTAGGAAACCGACGTACCTAGAGTCGAAAAGAAAAACGAGTTTCAAAGTTGGCAACACTGGCCGTGAAAATCCAGATAAGTCTAATATAGTTAGGCCACTCGGTTCACAAAAAGAAAATTCCGGCAACAGGCATCACTCGGAATGTATCAATGCTGGAGTGATTGAGGCAATGTCAAGTCGGGGAACATGTAATGGTTGGATTGAGCCAACTACCGATAATAGAAGTAATGAACATTATGACATGGTTGGGTCGTATGTGGGAATATACAGGGTGCCCCACCAAACTTTGTGACCTGAAAGATTTGCGAAACGAACAAAAATGTGACGGATCCAGTTGTGCAGGAATGCACTATGGTCAGGGGTGATAAAAGTCTGTGAGAAGCAAGTGTCCCCAGGATCCCCATCATAAGGCTCCAGGAGCCAACTTCAAACTTTCAAATGGCAACAGAGACCGATTGGTACCTCTCTCGATAAATCATGGAATGTGCAACAACACCTATAGGAAACATTTGCTATATGAAGCATGTTTTTCAAAATGGCCGCCACAAATATATGTTGTGTCTTAACATGCCATCGAAATTGTGATCTCAAATTGCTGCGAAGCGAAAAGAGATGTTGCAAATCCAATTGCACAGGAATGTACTCATATCGAGGGCCAAGAAAACTTTGTAAGAAGTAAGACCCCCAGGGCCCCATCATAAGGGTCGAGGGATCAACTGCTACATTTCAAATGGGAACAGGGGGCAGATGATACTTCTCTGGATAGATACAACACCGCCTATAAGAAACATTTGCTATATGAAGCACGGGTTTCAAAACGGCCGCCAAAAATGCACGTTGTTCTTGTCACCGAACAGATATTTTTGGCGGCCATTTTGAAATTACATATAGTAAATATTTCTGATTGTTGCATATTCCAAGATTTATCGAAAGAAATATAACTCGACCGATGGTGCTATTTGAAATTTTGAAGTTGGCCCCTGGGACCCTATGATGGGGGACTTGGGGGTACTTGCGTCTCACAGAAGTTTGTCGCCGCTGACATGGGTACATTCCTGCACAACTGGATGTGTCACATGTTTTTCGCTTTGAAACTATTTCTGTTGCAGAGTTAGGTGAGACACTCTGGATATATCATATAGGGGTTGATAGTACTGCAGGCAGCAACACACAGCAGATCAAGCCTTTGATTATGTTTGCTCTCTACAGGTGTGGATATGTGATAGAAAGACCACCAAATGTTCCGACACCTCTAGAGTACTGTTTCGAGACATTCACAGGCGATCATTGTACCATGTGTGGCAGATTGGTAGTATTCCGCTGTGCTCACTGCAAATGTACCTTCTGTTTGGACCATTGTCTCATCGAATAATTGCACGTACAATGTGAACGAGCATGTACAAATGATGCGAAGGCTAATGCCTGTTGCCGGAATTTTCTTTTTGTGAAGCGAGCGGCCTGACTATATTAGAATTGTTTGGATTTTCATGGCCAGTGTTGCCAACTTTGGAACTCGTTTTTCTTTTCGACTCTAGGTACGTCGGTTTCCTGCATAGTTGGTGCTTTCTTGTTTTGTTCATTCTAATATGCACAGCTCGTGATCATATGTGGCGAATTATGGCCAACTTCGTCTTTTCCGTATTTTTCGTACTTCTGTTTTTTATTCTCTTTTGTTAGATTGTACCACTGATTACACACGTCATATCTTATGTTCTACATGACAGATTGACACTGAATATTGCACTCACTTCATATAGTGCTCTTTGTAAAACATGTACTTTTCATTGCAGTTGGCAACACTGTTAACCCCGCTGGTGGCCTTCATTTGTTCCCTATTGTGGCAAGTTTCTTTCTATACATCACCTGTCAGCATTGTATTTTGCCCCGCCCCCCCTTTTTTTTGCGGAGTTTGCCCTTTTCCCTCTTGTCCAACCTTGCTGTTTCCCGAACTTCCACCCCTTATATTTCTTGAACCTATCGCTATGGGCAGCTAATTTTGTGGGAATGAATATCTTTGTTACTGCTCTTTCAATTGGCTTAGGCCACATCTTTTACTGCAACTATCATTTTCGGAAGGTTCCCTTGTCAGTAGCTTTTTTGCTCTTGGGAGAAGAAAGGTAATAAGGACAGTTACAATTTTTTGAGTAAGGTGATTTAATCATGTCCTCCATTCCCTCAAGGGTCAAGAGATTTTATCCTGCGAGAAACTTACTTCTTCGTTTCTGATAGAACCAAAGTTTGTATGACTGGACTAAACGTCTAAAATAAAAACGACCGTTTAAGTGACTATATAGTAATATATTAAAAACAAAAATACTTTATGTATTGAAAATTTTTAATTACACTAAAATTAAAAGAAAGATAATAGACTCTCAGGTTACAATTTTGTATTTACATATTTGTCATGAATGGAAATTAGCATCTGATTTGAACAGTCAAAAAATTATTTTTGTAAAACCTACCTTCTGGCCTGGTTTTAGTTTCATTCTTCTCTCCTAAGAGATAAGTAAACATTTGATACTTCAGATTATTTTTTATTTTATATTGTTTTTTAAGATAACTACCAACTACTTTAATATATTTGCATAGTTCGTAATGTAAATTGGTCGAATTTGCTATTTCTTATCATCATATCTCATACTCCTCGTTACTTATTTTCAATGCACTATTCCTGGAAAACCACTATGTACTATCTGGACTGTCTACTATGACAGGAATATATAAAATTGTAAAATCATAGAAATGTATATTATGCCTATTTTGAATTGCAATTAAGAAACATTTATTTACTCTGTAGGAAATACATGATATATATGCAAATCAATGCCAATCTTCATATAATTCTTATTGTTAATGGTTTGGAATTTTTTTGTTTCTACATTGTTATGTAATATTGGTACCGGCGTATATATATATATATATATATATATATATATATATATATATATATATATATGTTTCCATCCAATGAAAGAAGACAACTTGTTTTAATATAAATTTGTTGGAACTATACTAAGTATACGATCACAGCAGATTTACTTATCGGATTATGGTTTTGAAAATAGCATCATGATCTGAATATATCTGATATGCATCTCTCTTCACTCACACTAGGTAGCTTTTCCTTTAGTTGATTTGATTAGAACACTTAGGGATTTTTACTAAATTGTAATTTATTAATTCATTCTACCGAAGCAACTAAATTTGGTGTTGTTGTTTCTATTAACGCCCTTCAAAAATAAGTACACTCTAATACTTTTCATGTTAGTGGAAAGTAATAATCAGTGTTTTATTCGATATGTTAGACGTAGGTCAAATTCTACTTTATATTAGATCGAGTGTGTCACTCTACGACCATTCCGTAATGGTTATTTATGTTGTGAGACGTTATTTTTGATGACACATCCAAGTGGTAAGTTATTTTGTTTTAAAATAAACACTACTGGTACCATATATGAGGTTATCTACGGTTATGATTTATATAATCATTTTCTATTTATATTGGAATTTATAAATATAACATTTTCAACTTTGCTTAAAACATTGAATTTTACTGTATGTTTATCTCACCGCATGAAAAACTATATGCATTATGAGTGTGAAGAAACATTAAACGTTCTATCAGCAACGGTGTATACGAAAATGTTGCTAATTGTTCAAAGCTTTCTCTACTTACCGGGATCATTCCTGAAAGCTAGAAAATTTATTATGAAAGCTTTATGATCTTGTAAGTTAATTTTTCATGTAAAAAATAAAAATAATGGTTTAAATGGTAGACATACAAATCTCGCTTTTGGAGTTGGTAGAGCTGGACATGTAGAAATTTCCTATATACATGGCTTGATATGGAAATGGGTATTGATAAAGATGAATATTCTACTTCTGATGTTACCAGATATAGCTTTATGTGATGGACAAGTTACGAAAATATTAATTTCCAATTGCATTCCTAATTATTTATGCTTATCGGTCATAATATTTTGTGTGTGATATTCACTCGAAACTCAATCTCCAATTTCTCGGAGTGAATATACTCCAATTGTGTGTACAATTTTGAAGCGCCTAATTATTTACATAATCGTTATCTTCTTTACATATTTTGATCTGATTAGCATACGGATGACATTTTCAACATCTAATTTTAGTAGATATGTGGTCTACAAAGAAAAAAATCAGGAAAATCAATAGTACATGATTGGACTTAACGGAAATCTTTTGTTTAAGTCACCTTATATGATTTAATGATCTTGTGCATTACATGCTGTTTGCTATAACTGAGACACGAGTACACGAGATTTAATATTTAACAGGACAAATTACACGTAGTTCATTTTTGTTGTAAGATGAAATGGTTAATTTTATAGAACACTTTAAGGAAATATATATACAAATTATCTGGCTGTATTTTTTGTAACAATTATAGTATTCAGAACTCAATGTTAAGGACCTTTCAGATTCTTGAAAGTAAAAAACAGTTTCCTATCCTGTACCCCGGCAGCTATTATCAGGTGAAACTTGTAAACGAATTTGCATGAAATCTTTGAGATTTACGAATCACGTTATGACGACTAAGCTAAAGACACAATGATGATTAGAAATGAGTGCAATGGCGGAATGATGAAAGTGGGAAGAAACGCAAGAATCCCGAAGAAACCTATACGTACGGTGTTTGTCTACCACAAGGTAAACTTGGCGTGATCAGGTTTTGAACCCGGGAACCCATGGTTCATGTAAAAATTAGCTACTGTCTTGTCATGCAGTGGTGTATCCACCAGGACCGATAATATTTCTGGGAAATATTCATGCCTCTTCTAAAGGCTAGATAACTGATTCGATATAATGGAATTCGAACGAGCACCCAATCCAGGGTAAGATTCCTATAGAAATAAAATTACGTAAAGATGCAGAGACAGTGAAAAGAATATATAGTGAGTGAGAGGAGTGATTCTCATCGTAAAACAAAAAAAAAGTAACAATAAAGATAGGGCGAAAATCACATCGCTTACGTGTTATAGGCTGCCGAAATTATGAGAAAATGAACTTTAAGGGTTCATATCTCCAAAACTATGGGACCTACCTTGGTCGGGTGAAGACTTCAGTTAGGAACTAATATGCGTGCTATCCAAAAAGCGTGTTTCTGAATCCTGAGGTGCTTTCGCAACAAATTTTAAAGAGGGAGTTTGACTACGGGCCTATGATGTAAAGTACTATCCAACTACCTCCATAATAAATGTTGCTTGAGTACCTTAGCATTCTAAAACATGTATTTCTGTACTGCTTAATGTGCATTATTAATATTAATTTATTTTATTTAGAAACCATGTTTCTTCCGTATCTTTACCCCAATCGATATATTTAATAAATCACGCGTCCTTAATATGTAATGCATCAATAGCGCTAATGGCATGATTTAGAAAATATTTTATGTAGCTAGTATATGATGCTTATTTGTATTTGATCATATTAGTAGGAAGCATTTTGTTTTAGTAGAAAATGCTAACGTAATTCAATAACTACTTAACTTCAATTGTTCCTTATTTGAGAAAACGCCATATCGTATACCTCCCACGAGAGCGCTTTATCTTTGTTAAGAGCTTAAGATACAAAACAAATATTTCACTATGTAGCCATTGTATCTAAAAAAAAAAGTTGTGAGCCAATATATTTGAGGATTAATTTTGAAATTGTAAATCGCACTTAAGTGATTTATTTTTATCTTCTAGAGTATCACCTTTGCTAAAGATGATACTTTCAATTATAAAACTATTTGTTACGATAATAAGTTATATGATTGATTAAGTTAGAAGTAATTTTATAAACTCAAAAATCTTGAAAAAACTCGCAGGAGAAATATTTAAAAAACTGAATTTCATATCCAATTCTTGCTATTCTCATGATACTTTAATCCGAAATTTCTGAAGGAACAGTCAACATTGTTTTTCCTTCTTTGCTCCCATTTATATGGTTCTCTCAACATTTTATCAATAAATGAATATGAATATACACATACTTACATCTTCTGCGATAATCATAGTCATCATATGCTGTAACAGATAATTAAGGACTAAAGCGATCTTAATCTTTTATGGTCTAGACATTATTAAGATAAACATACTATTAAATTGTTATTAAGATTAAGAGAGTTAAAAGTTTAAAAAAGTAAAGTCTATGTTTAAATAAGTAACTAACTGCATCGCTTATGTAACTGGATGTTCACCGTTGCAGTGTGCATTTTAATATTTTTTTTTATAAGGAAGCAACAAATATTATCTGTTCTTCTATATGCAAAAAAAGCACTCAAGAAAATTAACTTTTTTGATACACTTCCAACTTTTAATACGTATGTACCCTTTGCGGTCAATGTGTTCACTTATTATGTTTACTGAATACCCTCAAACAATATTGGGTCCACTTAGAAATGAGAGTTTTAGATTGTGTTTGAAATACTGTTAACTAATTTGTACAACGGATTGCATTTTGTTTTGTACTGTATTAGTTATTACAAACCGAAACATGATTTTCTGAAGACAATTGGATTTAGGTTATTAGGGATATTGTGTGCATATTGAATATGGATTTTGTAACTGGAAAATATAAAAAGTAGCTCCAAAATTGTTCTTAAAGCTTTGCTATAAAATATACTTTTCACAACGTTATATTTTGTGAAATACAAAACGTCCCTCAAATTCCACATTATGTTGTACAGAAAACGAGCCCTTTGAATGTTGCGTTTTAGATTTGTTGCGACCTCCACACAGTTTTCGTACAATGAGCGAGTATGAATCGAGCAAACGTACTCACGACATTTGAAATACAATGTTCAAATCTTCTTATCCTTTGAATGCAAACATATCGTATACTCGTTCTTCTTTATTTTTACTAATAGGTACTTTTGTTGCCTACGCACAGTTATATTACAGTTGTACCAGGACCGGACTTGATATTTTTGTATTGTTTTAGAAGGTTATAATTTTAAATTTCATTTCTAACTTTCTGAATCAATCGTGCGATTATGATGTATCATCATTAAAAGTATCAAACTTCTATTTCTTTCGTAACAGACCTAACCATTGCCACGTCATGAAAAAATGCAAGTTGAGAGGAAACTTTTTCACAGAATTTGCTTACCAACATGATAGAAGGCAATTTCTTTCTATGTTTTCTCATTATGCGCACTGGAGAAATATTACTGCATAGTAACTGCTTAGTCAAACTTGTAAAGTAATTATCCTTTGTTTCTCTTCGACCTGGTTGAGATTTCAAACTTCTACTGATTTTCATGACAACATTATTGGATAAAGTGCTTTGTGGCATTAACGGTTTTTTACTTCCTGTGTAATCAATTCCTTTATAAATATATCCAGAGTTAGAAGATTATTGTCAGAGTATTTTAATACTGCATTTTTCAAGCTTTTGTGATATATATTAAAAAGATTCACATCTAACTTTGTAGAACAACAATTACCCATCAACTGCAATATTCAGCTCCGGTACTATAGTCCTTGTAGAGTTTTTATAAGTACATCCCACACAAGAGTGTTTGTGCCAAAACGATTGCTTGTAGTTGTACTAATGTATAATAAAACCATTAAGCTTATAGTAAGAAATCGGTTCTCGCACATTATTAGACGATATTTTGTGTTGTTGGGTTGAAAGTCAAACAAGAAATGTTCCTTTTACAAGTTAGTCTCAGTTTATCTCAAGACCGGCAATCAAAAGCGAACCTATAAAGGCAGTTATTTCAACGGCATCAATTTCTTTCCAACGTTTTGTTAATTTACTACAATACGTTACCTTCAAAATTTGTACACAGTATTACCTGGTGGAAAAGCTCAGCAGTATTAAATATATCCAATGCATATTTCGGTGACGAAGCAGCAACGTTTCTACTAGATCCTATGACTCTCTTCATTACATTGTGAAGTCTCGTTTGTTTAAAACTGTACCGACTTTTGATATGGAATATTTAACTTGTGTAATTGCATTCCACCTTGGAATCCAAGAAAGAAAGAATGCATCGTTATCTGTGTCAGTTTCACAACTTGATGCTTTATCAAAACCATCACTCCTGTTGCAATAATCTGAATCAATTCCCTGTGCCACGTCTTCTGAATCACTACAGTCTTCTTCACTATCATGTAAAAGTTTGTGCATTATATTCTTTTGTGCAAGACCACTCATTTTCTGAAGATAACACCATAAAAGTTACTACACTAAGAATTGGGTTGAGTTTATTTTGAGTTTAACATCCTTTTCAGGAGCGAGGCTATATGAGACGAGACCTACTGCTTAACGTGGGATCCGAACCACATGAAATACCGCCGGGAATCGAACACGGGTCTTCCACACCTACAGTATGAATTATGAATAATATATACTAACGTTGACCATTACTACACGAATGGCCACAGTGCAATCTAGAAAGCAAAACCTAATTTTCTTCTTTTTCTTTTTCTTCAATATTATTACTGTAGTAAGACTGTCATATATCTTTCGAAAATCTTCATATTCGTATAAATCATGTAAGTATACAAGTTCTGATATAATATACAAATTAGGGGTTATATTATGAATTACAAACGCAAGCTATACCCTTCCTGTATTTTAAAATAATCAGAAAATGAGTCTTCTTAATAAATTAAAAACTACAAGGAGGAACAACTTAATTTAATACACATAGAAAAAATACGTACGGGTCCATTTGACATCCACATTGTGTATAAGGGTTACATTGTAAGGACGTAATAATATTTTTCTTGTAATTGAAATAAACAGGACGTAGTTTTTCGTAAGATAGATGTTCTATATGTAATATTAGTAGTTGATCCAAACTGCTGTGTTAAGTTTTATGTAAGTATAACATATTTTGTTTAAGCTTGTACATTCTTCAAACTAGTTTATAAATACAAAGTTACAAAAATACTATATATTAATAAATTATACTCAAATATGCAACAAATGTTTATTGAATGTCATTTAAAACATATAACTTACGGTAGAAGTCTGAACTATAACGACCTATTAAGAAAACGAAATATAATTGTTTAATATTCAGCTTCATTTAATCAAAATATGATTGATTGGAGTTTTAAAATCATGTCATTGAAGAATATAATAATGAATAAGCCGAGTATAATGAAATAAAATATGATATTTTAACACTTTTGTAAAATATTGATATCATTGTATAGCTATAAGAGATTTATTAAAAATATACGATTCGGACATAATTTAAGTACTTTGTCACAACACAATTAAAATTTAAAGTTAATTTGATGGTGTTTCTTGAAGCAAATGTTCGCAACTAGTACAAGGGCAATTCAAAAAATATCGGTTTTGATATAAATGACATAGCATGGGTGATACAGAACTCCTTTTACACATTATTATAGGAAAGTAATGCGTTGGTGTAAAGTAGAGAAATACAACAGCACACTATATTTCTATACATTTACCATTCAAATTAATTCACTTCTCATAACGTTTAGCAAGGACTGAGTTGCCTCTTCATACAAACCTACTGCCTAGGAAATAAGCTATCCTCTAACAGTACTGTGAAGTTCATTTTCATTATCGATGTGGTGAGTCGCTAGCCAGTATCACATGTGCCTCAAGAGCTACGCTCGTGTTCAATCGCTTTGCAAGATCATTCGCGAATACTGATTGGTACCTACTTCTTGGCGCATCGTCCACATCAGTTCCTATTTCTTTCAATATGTTACAATGTTCACACAAGACACCTGCACTCATCGTCTTTCTTCCGTAAATACTACATAGTTCAGAATGAATCCAAGCTTCCGAAAGTTTTTCGCATTGCGATATTGTATAACTTCATTAAATTCATAATTTTCGTAAATGTTTCTATTGTTTCGATTGTTTCTATTGATTCTATTCAATTGTTATAATATACGAGTCAACTGCTACCAAACATTTTTTCACGGCTCACTGTCAACTGAGTTTCTGCATACATTGTCAGAAGGTTGACGTTCTTCGAGCCCGTTTCTCATACAAGCACAAATGCTGTTTTATTCTGGAATACTCTCTCAATTATATTTATCATCCTTTTAATTTCTGGGTAATTGACTTTTTGGTCCGTTAGTTATATTGCCTTCTACAAGTCTCCACGGCAATAAGTATCAGATTGACAGTTATTTATGTTCTTCATTGCTATAGTGTATATACTTAAATACTTAATCATAATTGCTGAGTTAATATTCATATATATTTGTTATTTTAAATGTACTTAACTGAACTTATGACGATCAAAAAGAACTTAATATTCCTCAAATTGTATAACCTAAGATTCGTCTGTACAAATTTCGTCCTTCAAGTATTATGATTGTCTAACAAGATTACTTTTGTTATTAATATTTCGATTAATTTGTTCTATTTTCTCCATTTCTTCTATTGACTCCTTTCGTGACTGTCGCCTAAGTGTTGAATATATAACCAACAGAATGAGCAAAGTTTGTTCTTTAACAGAAAACCACATTAATTCAATACAACCGTTCAAAAATGTTGATTCAATGGATAAAAACACAAGTCAATTTTCAAAAATAAGCACTGATCATTGTAAATAGTCCAAAAGACATGCCGAAACCTCCAGACAAATGTCAATGCCACAGAATGCCTTTTAACAGTTATTCAATATATTTTTTTCAAAACGTTAGGTTGATGATGACATATTAGGCATATATTTTTAGACTAGTATTACTTTAAAATGGTGGCTGAAGAAAGTACCATAAAATTCAGGTGAATGCTATTGTGCAACTACGATGATTATGTAAGAGAATATGAAGTTGCAAAAGGGTTATCTGTGTTGACCGATATCTTATATCTGTACCTATTTACGTCTATAGCTTGATAGAACACAATGTTTTAAAGCAGTTATGCACATTGTCATATTAACAGAATTATTGAAAAATGGTTGAAATGATATATATATATATATATATATATATATATATATATATATATATATATATATATATATATATATATGATTAATAAATTATCTCCTAGTATTCACATTTCACAAAAAATTGTCCGAGGTTACAACGATAAACTTGTATACCGTCTGAAGTCTATAGAAGACACCTTCAAAAATTTCTGGATTACACGTATGATTACAAATGACAAATGTAAGACTACATATTTTGATTATCAGTTCAACATACTCTCTGATTGAAGATAAGTATTGTTCTTATGTTATGCACATACTCGTAATAACGTATCTTGTTATATGTGTGACGAATAATTTTAAATAATGAAAATCTTAAAAATTAACGTCCGACGATTGCGCAAGCTAGGTTAAAGGAAACCATGATGATTGGAAAAGAATGAAAAATTGCCATGAAAAAACGGGTAGAAACCAGAAAAACTCAAGAGTACCTACTCACACGGAGATCACTTCGGGTGAGCTGGGATCAAACCAAAGACCAAATGCACTAAAAGTTAACTCTGTACTACTGCGCACTATGTAACCGTTTTAATATTGATATCTCGAATGTGTTCCATTAAATTTAGAGAAAAATAGGTGTATTATTCTGAATAAAATTTACACTATAATAATCAAAAAGTATAGTGAAGAAGGGACATATGCATGGCAAAGAAGTGTTCAGGCATTGTTTGAGCCTTAAGCAACTCATTTCAAGGAAAGTGTACTTGTAACTTTCACCGTTTTCGATCACACTCCATTTCTAACAAATCTCTTACCTTTTCCTCAGACGCATATATATACATGTGTAAAAAAGTGGAATTTTAACAAACACTTTAATTAAAATGTGCCAGAAAAAGTTATTTTTGATCAAAATTCAAATTTCTACTTTTATCACATGTAAGGATATCCTGTACTTTGTATCAAGCAAACTACATAAATCAATACTCTTCTCAGTCTACATATATGAAGTCTTACGGGATATGGCTCAGTTATTTCGCCTTTTATTTCAAAGTAAGTGTAAACTTAAAAACGAATGGAAAGAGTACACGAAAATTTTTGACTCCAAATTTTGAAAGTTTAGGTCTTATTTGACAGCTTGTCGGGCTATACAAAGTAAAGATCTACATTATACAAAAGTGGAATGAGACAGAAATTATGATTGACAATTCTGTTAAATATTTACCATTTTTCGTTTTAGTGTACATTTAGTTTCAAATGTAAAATAATTTTTATATTTTATTAAAAGAAAAACATAATATACTTTCACTTTTTATCTTGAATCATATTTTTTTGTGTTACATTATTACACAAGAATGAAACAGAAAATTTCTAACAGAATAAATCCGTATGTAAAACACTTATATTATAAAAACAGCTGTTCTTTCGTTAAATAGAGGAAAGTGCTATTTATGACGATACGAACAAAATAAACAGACTAGCTCGTAAATACATAAAGCATTATATCTTGCACCTACTTGCTCCATATTATTATAAATTTTAAGCATAGAACTAGTTTATATTTTTCTGTTGTGTGAAGCTTATATTATAAAAGTTTATCTGATTCCTACGTATGTAACACTGTTTTGGGTGTATAATGTGCATTCGAAAAAAATACTTTCTGTTACCAGAACTGGCATCTACAAATGCATTAATAACGCCAATTACTTTATCAAGTAAACTGATTTTTTCACATTTTCTATTACCTCATAAGTGTAATGGTCCGGTTGCTACGTTTTGGGAAAGAAGAAAAATAATAATGTTCTGTAATATTCATTCGCAATAATAGACTAAGTTTGTAAGAATTCCCATAGATCATGACTTCTTTATTTAAAAACAATTAAGAGGACTATATGTCTTCTTTGTATCTAAATAGAGAGAGAGGATGTGAGAGAGAGAGAGAGAAAGAGAGAAGCGAAATCTTTCGGTTTATTGGCAACTCAAAGTTGCCTTCGCTGTTTGTGGTGATCGTTCCAGCGATAACAGCTTTTTGGTATTTGGAAGCAACTCACGTCCTTGATGGACGTGAATTGTGTCCTAAATTGTGTCCTCGTTTGAGGCGGGTGTGCCACGTAACAGCTTCGTCTTTCCGGAAAATGGGATCTAGTTTCTGCTCCTATTGGATTTGCTCTTTGGAGTTTCGATAATCTTTGTTGTTATTGTAATTACAGTGTTCATTACGAAACAACAATATCCGGGAGGTGCGATGTTTCAGTTTTTTAAAAAAATAATGAAAGAATGGTGCGTGCGAAAATAATTGGAAGTTGATCTTTGACAGCATACGAAATTGTGCGCTGGAAACACGCAACCAGCAATTATTTGAATTAGGGATAGACCGAGTATCTTTAAATGGTGTAAAATTTGAAGTAATTGTTTCGTCTTTTGCTAGAAGATTTCGTGTATTCTGGAAAACGTATAATTGGTGAATGGTTTAATGTTCCTAAGTTTGCAGATATATTTTTGTGCCATATAGTGTTCCCAAGTGATTTAGTTGACCTACGTTTTAATCCAATTAAGGTGCCTGGTTTGAGGACGTAGATAATAGTATTTAGCCCGAGTTTGGGTAGGTGGAATGACAAGGTGGAAGGCTGGTTCGTGAGTTGAAGAAAAATTCCCACTTGGGGAATTAGACCTAAGATTTGTCAGTAACCTTCTCTATTTGTATTTTGACTTAGTTTCGAGATACTCGAAAATAGTGAAGCATGAAAGTTTGAATTGGTGAAGTGGTTGACTATTAAGATTGGTTTCCCGTTTTTGCGTTTTTGACCTAAGTCATAGTCACCTTGAGAAAGTTAGAAAAGTTGTATTAGCACAAATTATTCTTATTTCGATATAACGCAGTCGACTTGCAGACCAAATTTTGAGAGGATACGAAAGTAATATGAGAGCAAGAAGATTATAAAATGTTAGTTTTTTCCCTTTAAATATATTTAGTTTGGTTGTCCTTTGATTATGTTTATGTTCGTTGGTTGTCAATTCGTCTCAACCTGGCTTCCGATTCGGACTTTTTGCTATTCCAGGACCGTGTAATGATTCCAAAATTGATCGATAATTCAAGATATTATTTTGGTGAATGGGTTAAAGCCCGAAGTGTGTATTAATTATTGATGTTGTAATTCTATTTTCGGCAGTTATTTCTTCTAAGAAAATGATTTGAACCTAGTAGAAATTTCTTAATTTTAGTGTTAAAATATTAATAGATAATTTGTGCAGGCAAATATCGTGGTGGAGACGGCTGTCCAAATTTTGTTCCACGAAGTAGACTGCTTCTAACTGTTAATTTTTATAGTTATTACCTATGACTATGTACATGATTCCAGAAATTCGAGATTCCCCTCCCTTAAAATGTTTGAATTGTCTTTCTTACCGATTGTGATGAATCTTTAATTGCTTCACATTGAATGATTTAAGATTTACCGAAGGAATATTCTCATCTTTCTGGATCTAGCTTTGTGGAAATTGTGAATTTTGAAATTAATGTCATAATTGTTTTTTTTTGGGGGGGGATTTAAAGTTAATATTACTGGATATTACATATTGAGTTAATAGTAATTTTGCTTTTTGCAAGTAATTTCTTTTTCCAGCCAGAGACTAATAATGAATGTTGAAGTAACGTCGTTATTAGTGCGATAAGTGTAGTTATCAGACATGACATGTTCACTTTTGTGCAGAATCTATTGGTGAAATTTGTTTCAAGAGAAACAGTGACTCTCTTGAATGGAAATTAAAACATGTAAAACATATATATTTTAGTAATTCTCAACAAGTTTTGAATTGCTGTTAAAAATTGAAGAAACCTTGTTAGAAACTATCTATTCTCTCACTATGGTGCTACCTTTTCTTTTAGTTAATTGTCCAGGGGCATTAATAAGGAACATTTTATATGCTTTGAATATTAATGTTTGCTAGAAAAATTTAAGGTCTAATTTATTAAATAATTATGTTACTGCAGTTAATCGACATTCCTTTGTGTTGGAATATATTTACAGGAGACTGGAGCTGTCCGAACAAATTAATGATTACGTAAGATCTGTTATAGTAGCAATGAATGTATTAGGGATTAATGGACGAGAATTAGGATTAGTGAATATCGATACTACTGGAATGAATCAAAATCAGAAATATAAGATGTTGAATAATTATACACCGGCATCTAGCTTGCAATTATTAGGAATTGCGGAAAAACATGTTTTCAATTTCAGAAACCAATTGGATTATAGCAGAGATGTGACTAATTCTAGAAAAAGATCTAATATGCTTGTGTCTAGTTATCGTGTTAGGGTTTGAATCCGTGTGAAACCTCTGTTAATAATTCTTCGTTATTAGAACGTAAATTTAAACCAACTTTTTGCGAAAATAAATTGAGTCGATCGAGAGGTGGCTCCCGGAATTGTAGGGATTTTTTGGGGTCGAAGTGGAATGTCTGAGGCTCATGATTATTCGGAACCAGCAACTATACCTATCTCTCCGGAGATGAAAAATACTGTTGCATATTTGTAGGAAGATTGAATAATCAGTTAATGACCATTTGTGTTCATGGAGTATCGATCTTCCATATTGTTCGTGTGGAGTTGGTTCGTGTTTGCGGTTTGGAGAGGTATGTTGAGACAACGCAAGAAAAATCGTAAATGCTCCCTCTGATTTACGATTTTCCTCGAACAAGGAAATAGTAATGACTGAATTTTTCGGGTCATTTTGAAAGAGTTACTATAAAATGGTGAACGGAGTACCTTGTAAGTGTTTTTTGGAACTCGGTTTTTGACTATTCGAAGAATGTCTTAGTTCTCTGTGGTGGTAAGAAAAGAAATTCTTTGAATCTTAAGAAAACATTTTGACAATGTGTTATTCAATCAAAGATATTTGTTTCTCGTGCCAGGGATTCGAAAGGTGATAGTATTGAACAACCCAGAACGCGGAATCTAAATAGTCTTGATGAGAGTAAAATAACTACGCTTTTCATATATGAAAATTTTTTTGATTATGGAATGCAGGATAAGAGTATCCAGTGCAACTAGTGATCAATCATATAGTGATATAGGTGGTGCGTTTAAAATGTAATATGATCATCCTTCATCATATATGAACTTATCGTCGTGAAATCGAGGAAAGATAGTGATGTTTCATGGACGGATCCTGATAGAATATGTGGTGCGAATGAAATATCCTTATGCCGGATTCCATCTAACGAGGCTTTAGAGATTTCGTCTTCGGGATTTTTTCTTCTTCGGTGATTTCTGCCCTACTTGCGGGTATAATTGAGCGAATGGAATGTGCAGTTCTCGATTACCTGCCAATGAGAACATGGAAACGAATGGATCGGGAGGTGATAGAAATTTGATCAATCAGCAATGTGGTCGAAATTCATATTGTGCGAATGAAATGCTCAGTTACCTAAACGCATATAATGGTGATTTGGTGATACCGAAGAGAGAAAATGATTATATTGCGACTCGAACACAATTCAATAGATCTGATGGTGGGATTGAAACATGCTATCGAGACAGTCCATCAATGGGAGAATTGGTAAGTTTTGGAGTTGGAGAGAAAATTACAATAAGGAAGAATTCTTTATCGAGAGTGAGGGTGGTGCGAAGGAAATGTACCTACATCATCGGATTAAGTTCGATAGGAATAGTCCAAAAGCGAAAGGCATTATAAACAGCGAAAGCCATTATAAAAAGAAGATACTGATTGTTTTTGTGGGTTTGCACACCACTGGTTGTTAATACGAATTCTTCCAATGAAGTGAACAATTTTTAATGTGATTGTCCATCAAGCTCTGAGATCCCAGAATTTAAGAAACTTGAGAAGAACACGGAAGTGGGGAAGAAAAGAAGACGCAGAAGGAAATATATTAATACTGTGGATAATAAAATGAAATCCTCAAACACTGTTAACCAGAAAGAAGTAACAAGAGATGCTAGTAGTTCGGGTGAGACTAATTCGTTTACTGGGAGTAAACGGAAGGATAAGATTTTAATTATAACCTTAGTGCTTCCGAATCCTCAGATGTAGACTTCGAACAGTCTGAAAATTTTCATAAATTAATTCAACGAAATTGAAAGTTTCAGCCCATGGACACTTCTTTTGTTCAGGTTGATAAGGCTCAGAATAAGACGAAGGTGATAAAACAGTCAGACATACAAGTGAAAAGCCACAATTCGGTATCAGACTCATAGAACCTGGATAACTGTGAGATTTTCGCTTTCATCGACTCACATAAAAGTAGATAATGATAGCTTCGAAAGGGTAGGATGCATCAAACGATTTATTGCACCATTGTGCTTAAAGGACCATAATTAATTTAAGGGTACACCTTTCCCATTTACCAAAATAAAGAAAAATGTTTATAATCAATTTAAAATCTAACTAAAGGGATTTGGGAAGAGGTTGAGTATGCAAATTATGGTAGTGTTTGATTCCTCGTTAAAATATGTACAACATGTATTGTTTTTAATTATATCAAGGCTAACAGTTTAGTTGTAAATGGTGTATTCTTTCCAAAATTTAGAAGGTGTAGAAGACAAGAAACTGTATTTGAATTTCGATTTGAAGCTGGCTTACAATCAAATTTACCTTGATAAAGCACAAGATGAAATAACGACACGTGTTACTTTCAAGGGGTTATAAACAAAACTAAGTTACGGATGGAATAAAAACTGGGAGTAACATTTTGTCGAGAGCAATGGAGAAGGTTTTAGGTGACTTACCCATCAAGGGGTCAAAGTTTATTTTGACGACGTCTTGATAGCAAGCGATTCAATAAAAGATGAATTGAAAACGGTACAAAAGTTATTACGGAACTTAAAGGAATATAACATAACAGTGTATCCTGATAAATGCTTTGTCCTTTAAAAAATATTAATTACTTGGTGTATGTAATTCAAAGCGACCAGATTGAGATCGATAATAGCTGGTTTCCTCCCATAAGATATATGCAATACCCGCGTAATACGAGCGGATTTTAAAACTGTAGGAGTGTTTATTTATTATTCCAATTTGCGTCGGAGCTTCAGGAATTAATGGCTCCGCTTAGTGCCTTGAAACTTCCCAAAATAATTTTGTTTGGACTCAAGAACACAAAAGAATTCTGGAAAGGTTGAAAAATATTTGATTGATTCAAAACATTGTTTTGAATACACCTTATTTGAACAAACGTTTTATATTCAATGTCGATGGCAGTGAAAGAAGCATAGCTGGCTGTATTTCGCAGGACAATGACAAGAGTGACCTCCTGTGTGTTTCTATAGCAAAAAAGTGTCTGAGACGGATAAACGATGCAGTATCTATTAAATAGATTTGGTAAGTCTTGTAAAAAATTATCTCGCTTTAGATACTATCTGGTAAATGAATTCGGGGTGTTGGATGACAATAATGCCTTGTATTGGGTCCTGAACAACAGGAAAATACTAGTGAATTATGGACCTCTCGTTGAGACGCTTTGTCAGTTTAATTTCAAAATACGGCATATTAAATCAGAAGAAAACCTAGCAGGGGATTTCGTGAATAGGATATATGATCCTTTTGAGTTGAGTATCTTGGACGGTCCGGTAGGATTAGCCGCATTTCGAAAGAAAATGAAGATTGCTCAGCTCTGGATTTTGCCATTAGTAAAGGAACCCGTAGTTAAAATTCAGCGTGAAGTGCAAGACTTCTCTGTTATTATTGGAAGGATTGAAAGTGACGAAGATGTACCAGGGTATCTTCTGAACAACAAATCCCCTTTAGAAGAACTAATTCCGTGTGATGCGTTCTTATAAACTTATTATCCAGAAAGATTGGAGGAAGATTCTTGTTGAATATTATAATCAATATTCGCTAGTCGGAAGCCACGCTTGAGGTTCAAGAACGTTAGCTAAGTTGATGAAAAATTTTACCTGGGTAGGATTAAAGGATAACGTGAGGAATTTTGTCAGCACATGAGATAAATGAAAAAAAATCAAGGGTCGAACCAGAAGAAAATGCAATTTTTTATTTCCAACTTCAGTCACAAAATCAATTCACGTTGGATGGTTGATATAGTAGGTGCCTTGCCGAATTTCAACGGATTTAAGTTCATACTCATAAGAGTAGATAATGCCACCAGATTTGTGGTTTTGGAACGTCTGAGCAATATAAGTTCAACTATAGTGGCAAATAGGATTAGGGAAAATTTCAGTAGACTGGGTTTTCCGGAAGCCCTATACACTGATAATGCATCCCCATTTGTATCTGAACATTTCATGAAATTTTTGATTGGTTTAGAAATCAAACATATAAGGTTAAAACCTAATAATCTGGTGATAACGCGGGTGAGTGACTTATAATGGCGTGGGACTTATCCCTGAGGGTTTACATTTAAGCAAAACATCTGTGGTTAACACTTGCGCCAGAGCTTCAATTTACTTTGAATATTAGTGAGCATTCAGGATTAATGATATCGCGCATCGAAGTTTATTTTGGACGTCCGTATAATACACCTTTACAGAACCGATGGAACATCGATGATTCTCACTTTGGAGGAATATCATATGCTGAAGTATGGATGAATGCAATGAAAAATTTGGAAAGAAGTTTGTGCACGAGGCGTAGATTGATGTTGCGAAAACGGAATCCGGTGAATCTGGAAATTAGAGATAAGGTCGTTTTAAAGGCTAATGTTAAGTCATCATTAGAAGACCAGGTAGCAACATCTTTGAGTGATAAATGAATTGGTACTTTTGCAGAAAGAAAATTTCTAATCCCAAACAAGGTTCTATTATCTGACGTGAATGACTCAGCTGATTCATATTCCCATTCACATCTTCCTCAACTGAAAGTTCAAAGAATGCTCTTTGGGATTTAGAGACTGGAGAATCTAAGTTTCTCAGTTTATGACCATGTTAAGTTCTATTATTCTTAATATTTTAATTAAATTAAATTTAATGTTTTGTTGTATATTAGTAAATCTTGTAAATTTTAATATTAGGATTGAGATAATGTTAATTATTAATTACAGCCATAATGAAGGAAAATATAAGTAATTTTTTATTATAAACTATTTATCATTAATCATTTTAATTTCAATTGTAATTATATTTGGTGTTTACTCTGTATGATTTCCCACTTATTATATTCGCATACTCCATAACTATCCAGAGATCGAATTGGCGAGAAATTCCTTGGTGCTGAACGTTTCTTTTTCGATGATCACCAGCCTGTAACGATTCCGTGTACTGTTTTCGGAATAAAGAAAAATAATGCTCTGTACTATTCATTCTCAATAATAGATTAAATTTGCAATAATTTTCATTGATCATGGCATCTTTTTTTAAAAAAAGTTAAGAAGTTTATGTCTTCTCTGTGTGTAAAGAGAGAGAGAGAGAGAGAAAAGCGAAATCCCTCGGTTTATTGGCAGTTCAAGGTCGCTTTCGCTGCTTGTTCGAGCGATAGCAGCACATTGGTCTATCGAGTTAACTCCCGTCTTTGATGAACGTGAGTTGTGTTCTGAAGCTCCGTATGAGGTGGGTATTCCTTGTACCAGCTTCGTGTTTCCGGAGAATGAGATCTAGTTCCTGTTTGACTAGTTCCTGTTGGTTTTATAGTAATCACAGTGTGCATTACGAAACAAGAATAGTGCGGGAAGTGCGATGTTTCATTAAAAAAACAGTATTTAAAGAGTTGTGTGTGAAAATATTTGAAAGTTTGCCTTTGACAGCATGTGAAATTGTGCAAGGGAAGCACGAAACCAGAAATATTGAAATTAGGAATAAACGGTGTGTCCGTTTCTTGCTACGAGTTATGCTGTATTCTGGAAAACGTTTAATTGAGGAATGGTTTAATGCTCCTAAGTTTGGAGGCATATTATTTGTGGCCAATATTGTTCCCAAGGGATTTAGTTGACCTAAGTTTTAGCCCAATGAATGTGCCTGTTTTGAAGACGTAGATAATTGTATTTAACCCGAGTTTGGGTAGATGGAATGACAAGGTGGAAGGTTGATTCGTGAGTTGAAGAAAAATTCCCACAGGTTGAATTAATCCTAAGATTTGTCAGTAACCTTCTCTGTTTGTATCCTCCTTGATAGAAAGAGTTGAGTTAATAGTAATTTTGGTTACTACGTTTGATTAAAATTCACGTCTTCATTAGACTCCAGCGCCATCAGACAACAGTAAAAAGAAAGAATATTGTTATTAGTGTTGTATTTTTGCTTTTCATATTGTAGTATTTTTATTGTAATAAATCTATTCTTTGAAACTTTTATTATTTATTGAAGCTTTATCTGTATTTTTCGTTATTTTTGAAGAATTATGTTTTGTTCATATGCCAAATTATCAATCAGGCAACCTCGAAGTTTGTTGTGAGGTTTCTCCTGTCTCTGGAGTCGGATAAGGATGGTATTGACAAGTCAACGTTAGCTAGGTCTCAGTATCCTTGAGATGTTGACCTTTTGGCATAGGGTCTGCTTGCGATAGCGGATAGCAACGCTACATAGGGCAAAAGAGTTTATTCTGTGAAAAAACACGCTTTCTCTTTTGTTACAGACACAAAGGGTTGAATGTTTTCGACTATACATAGAAGCTAAAATCTCCAAATAAATATTATTATAGCTATTTGTAGGAAACCAAAGTATTTAATTTGCACTCAAATATTTACAATTAAACTCTAAATAATAAGAACTTAAATTGACCTAAAGTATATCAATTTCATATTTTCATATTTGTCATATTTTTTTTTTTAAAATGCAACTAATTTGAATTGCCATAAAATTATTTCTTTATGACTTACCCCGTCGACTGGTTTTAGTTTCGTTCTTCTCTCCTAAGGAATATATGATCATTTCATTTTTAGATCATTTTAACTACCATCTAATTTATTCTATTTACTTATTTCAGAACGCACTCTAAATGAATTTACTATTCCCTATAATAGAACATATGTTTCTCAATAAGAAAGTAGTCACTATCCCTACGAAAAACGTTTTACTACTATTGGTAACTTTAGACATCCATAGAAATTTACTAAATAAAATGGTTAGGAGATATAGAACGACTTATAACAACATTAAAGTTCTAAGTAGATTTGCTAGTGTCTTTTTCTAAATATATCGACCGTTAATCCAAGTGCTATTCAAAAAACTCGTTTGGTTATCAATGACATATAATAGGAGTAAGAATAGTCTTTTAGCATATTACAGAAACGTAATGTACTGGTGTACACTACAGAAGTTTCGCAGTACATTACTTTTTAGCTTATTCACTATTGACACTAAGGAACTTGTTACAACCTTCCACAAGATTTGAAATTCTTTCTGCAGACACATCTCCCGGCTGGAAACGAAAGCACCCTCTAACAATAACGTAAACCTTACTGTCATTGTATAAACTTTCTTCGCAAGGAATTATTTGATTTTCGTGAAAAGTTGCAGGCGAGTTACTTGTATGTACGTCTTCATTATTGACTACAGGTTGTTTCCATTTCTTGTGGCACTTTGCACGTGAGTTTCTTCATTTTTTAATATGCTATGCCATTCATATAGGACATCTTCACTCGTCACTCAAATACCACGCAGTTCCCGGGGAATAGCATCTGCCAATATTTTTGGTTCTCAGGTATCGTATTACTGCAGTAAATTCATATTTGATATATTTGTTTTTTATTTGAATGTTCATTCTTAATTGGATCGTTTTTTGTGAGCCAAGTCATGTCAGAAAAATAAAGTTTTGAGAAAAAAAGAAAAAATATATTACATACTATACTTTCCCCAGAACCATGTATTTATTTATATTATTCCAAATGTAAGCAACAGTTTGAGAGGTATAGATATCTTAGAAAATATATATCTACGCGTTGCAAACACAATACTTTCGTTAAGTTTATGTGTGACAAAATTTAACGTGTCGTTTACTCAGAGGGATTTAGTTGTTATATCGAACCCAGACTTCTTCCATTGTTCTCTGTCTACTGAACTGCTGGGAATGACGTCTGTCTTCTCAGTAGTATTTATGCTCTTGCGAGAAGAAAGGTAATTAGGAGGGTTACAGTTTTTTAAGTAAGTTGATTTTTTCATGTCCTTCATTACCTCAAAGGTCAAGAGATTTTATCCTGCGAGAAACCTACTTCTTCGCTTCTGATAGAACCAAAGTTTGTTGCCTGGACTATACGTCTAAAATAAAAACGTCCGTTTAAGTGACTATATAGTAATATTTTAAAAACCAAAATATTTTATGTACTCAAAGATTTTAATTACACTAAAATAGTAAGAAAGATATTTGACTTTCAGATTACAATTTCATATTTACAGATTTGTCATGAATGTAAAGAAGCAACTGATTTGAACTGTCATAAAATTATTTGTGGAAAACCTACCTTCTGGCCTGGTTTTAGTTTCATTCTTCTCTCCTAAGAGATAAGTAAACATTTGACACTTCAGATTATATTTTTTATTTTATATCATGTTTTAAGATAACTACAACTACTTTAGTATATTTGTATATTTCGCAATGTACATTGGTCGAATTTCCTATTTCTTATCATCATATATCATTCTCCTAGTAGTGTAATTTCAATGCACTATTCCTGGAAAACCACTATTTACTACATGGACTATTAATGGAATATGTAACTTTATAAAATTACAGAAATATATATTCTGCCTATTTTGAAGTGTAAATAAGAAACATTTATTTACTATGTAAAAAATGCATAGTATATACCCAAATCGATGCTAATCTTCATATAGTTCTTATTGTTAATGGTTTGGTATTTTATTTTAGTTTTATGTAATATTGTAATATATATATGTAATATGTATATATGTAATATGGTTTTATGTAATATATATATATATTCTCCCATTGAAAAAAGACAACTTACTTTATTATAAATTTGTTAGAACTATACTAAGTATACGATCAAAGCAGATTTACTTATCAGATTATGGTTTTGAAAATAGCATCATGTTCTGAATATATATCTCATAGGTTCCTCTATTCACTCACACTAGGTAGCTTTTCCGTTAATTGGTTTGATTACAACACTTAGAGAATTTTACTATACTGGAATTTATTAATTCATTCTACCGAAACAACTAAATTTGGTATAGATGTTTCTATTAACGCCCTTCAAGAATAAGTACTTTTAACACTTTTCCTGTCAATGGAAAGTAATAAACAGTGTTTTATTCGGTATGGTAGACGTAGGTCGAATTCTCCTATATATTAGATTGAGTGTAGTAATATACGACCATTCCGTGATGGTAATTTGTGTGGCGCGACGATATTTAGGATCACACAGCCAAGTGGTGAGTAAATTTCCGTAAATATCGACTCCTGGCATCATATTAGACGGTTATCCAAGGTTATGATTTATATAATCGATCTCTGTTTCTATTGGCATTTATAAATATAGCTTTTTCAACTTTGCGCTAAAGATTGCCGTTTATTGTATGTTTACTAACCGCTTTAAAAAATATATGTATTATTAATGTGTAGAAATATTAAATGTTTTATCAGCAAAGGTGTATATTAAAATGTTGCTTATTGATCAAATCATTCTCTACTTACCAGCATCATTCCTGAAAGCTATAAAATATATTATGAATGTTTTATGATGTTCTATGTTATATTGGTCATGTAAAAAATGGAAATAATAGTTTAAGTGTTAGAAACGCAAAGCTCGCTCTTGGAGTTGTTAGAGCTGGACATGTAAAAATTTCAAATATTCAGTGCATGATATGGATACTGATATGAATAAAGATGAGTATTCTACTTTTGATGTTACCATAGATAGCTTTGTGAGATAGATAGCATTAATGATAGACAAGTTGTGAAAATATAAATTTCTAATAGCAAATCTTAACCGTTTATGCTTATCCCTCAAAATATATTGTATGTGGTATTGACTCGAAACACAATCTCCAATTTGTCAGGGTGAATATACTCAAATTGTGTGCAATTTTGAAGCCGGAAATTATTTACATAATCATTACCTTCTTTATATATTTTGATATGATTAGCATACAGCAGACATTTTCAACATTTTATTTTAGTCGGCATGTGGTCTACAAAGAAAAAAATCAAGAAAATCAACGGTACAAAATTGGACTTTGCTGGAATCCTTTGTTTGAATCATGTTTATATGATTAATAATCTTGAGTATTACATGCATTTTGCTATAAGTGAGACACGAGTACACAAAATTTAATATTTAACAAGACAAATCTAACGTAGTTCATTTTTTTAGTAAGATGAGATGGTTAGTTTTATAGTACACTTTAGGGACATCTATATACAAACTATCCGCCTGTATTTTTTGTAACAGTTAGAGTATTCAGAACTTTCTCAAATGTTTAAGGACCTTTCAGATTCTTTAAAGTAATAAACAGTTTTCTATCCCTTTCCTTGCAGCTATTATCAGGTGAGAATTGTAAACGAATTTAAATGAAATCTCTTAGTTTTACGTCCCACGAAATGCCGGTAAGCTAAAGAGACGGTGATTATGAGAAATGAATGAAATGGCAGAATGAAGAAAGTGATAGGAAACGGGAGATCCCCCAGGAAACCCACACGCACGGTGTTTGTCTACCACAAGTTTAGCTTGGCGTGATGAGTTTTATAATGCGAGAACTCATGCACCATGTTAAACTTAGAAAGAGTCTTGTCATACCACCAGCACCAACGATATTTTTTGGAAATATTCGTGCCTATTCTAAAAGCAGGGTAAGGGAATCGATATAATTGAATTCGGAACGGTGTAGGTGAATGAGCACACAATGCAGGGAACGCAGACATAGCGAAAGGAATCTTTGTATATATAACTCTGTGGCCTATGGAACCCGGAGGTTAAATGCCGCGTTCACAAAACCTATCCACTGACTTCTATCCTTAGCTAACTGGATCCATTTTCTACTTTGTGTTTCCATCTCTGCGAGATCCATCTTAATATTGTCCTCCCATCTGTGCCTAGGTCTTCCTAATGGTCGTTTTCTGATTGGTCTTCCAGTCAAGACTTCGAAAGGGTTTTTACTTTTTTTTCCATTCTAGCTGCATGACTCGCCCACTTAAGCCTCCTGAACTTGACGACCATAATAATGTTGGGTAAACCATATAAATTATGTAGTTCCCCGCTATGAAGTTTCCGCCAATCCCCATTCCCGTTCCTGTTAGGTCCGAATATTTGTCTCAGGATCATGTTCTCAAATACTTTCAGTCTATATTTTTCCCTCAGAGTAATTGTCCATGTTTCGCAACCACAGAAAACAACAGACATGATTATCGTTTTGTATATTTTAAGCTTCAAATTCCTCAACAGAATTCGCGACGAGAAGAGATTTTGAACCTTATAGTAACACGAGTTCCCTGTTTTTAGTCGACATTTAATTTCTTCGTGAATATGATTTTCCTCTGTTAATATTGAACATAGATATTTTAAACTATCCACTTTATGAAAAGCATTATTTAATACAGGGTTTGTCTGGGAAATAAATATGACTGATTTTATTCCGCCATCACTGTACTTCGGAGCATGCGCGCACCGACTGGATTCGGTAGAGGGCGTTCCTAGCTAACGAACGAGCGGCTGGTCATTTGTCTCCGAGCACACGGAGAGTCACAACAGGCTTTTTCGCGCGACGTGTTTCTGTCAGTGGTGCAAGCCGAAAATGCTGCGTTCGTTAGAGCAGAGGTACGCGATTAAATTCTGTGTTAAACTCGGTAAATCTGCGACGGAGACGTTTGATGTGATCAAGCAGGCTCACCTAGATTATGCTTTAGCAAGAAGTGGTGTGTTTCGGTGGCACAAGGCCTTTTCGGAGTGCCGGGAAGAGGTCGCCTCTGAAGACCGTGCTGGAAGACCTTCGGCTTCGACAAACACCGACAATGTGACTCGTGTGCTCTACGTTTTGAACTCAGAACGTCGACTAAGTATTCGTTTTATTGCCCAGATGTTAAATTTACCAAAAAACTTTGGTTCGTAAAATTGTGCCGGAGCATTTGAACATGCGCAAGGTGTGCGCGAAGTTGTCCCAAAAGTGCTCACTGACCACCAGAAATTGTGGCGATTGGAATTGTGCCAAGAAAATTTGAACATGTGTGAAAGTGACCCCCAATTTTAGAATAACGTAATCACAGGTGATGAATCATGGATCTTTGAGTATGATCGCGAGACAAAGAGGCAATTTTCCGAGTGGCAACGCCAGCGTCTCCCCGCCTAAAAAAGGGAAGAATGAGCAAATCCAAATTGAAAACGATGCTCATTGTCTTTTTTGACATCAAAGCCATCGTCCACCATGAATTTGTTCCTCCTGGACAAACCGTAAACGCGAAGTTTTACGTGGAAGGGCTTAAGAAACTCAAACGAAGGGTCAATCGGGTCCGACCAGACATCGGAGCCGAATGGAATCTGCACCACGACAACACCCAGGCTCACACCGCCTTTCTTGTGAACAGCTACCTGACCAAGGCCAGGATCCCAACGCTTCCGCAGCCGCCTTAAAGCCTAGATGTGCCCCCCCGGAATTCTTTTTGTTTCCTCGCCTGAAACGACCGATGAAAGGCAAGCATTTTGAGACGACAGAGGGGATCCAAGCAGCTTGCACCGCGGCTCTCAAGGCTATTCCGAAGAATGAACTCCGTGAGGCCTTCAATGCTTGGAAATCGCACTGGCAGTGCTGCATCGAGGCAGAAATAGCATATTTTGAAAATTTTTAAAGGATTGTAACGATTGGCTCAATAAAATTTTTTAAATCGACACAGTCCTATTACTTTTCGGAAAAACCCTGTATTTTAACGCATCCATAATTTGATGTATTGCTGTCCCGACGCACTTTTATGTATTTAGTTTTCTCTGCATTTACTTCTAAACCCATGTCCCTGCAAGCGTTTAATAAGATCTCTGCATTTCTTTCTATTGTTCTCCTATCATCCACTATTAAATTAATATAATCAGTATATGCCATAACCTGGTGTATACCGTTCAACTGTAGGCCCTGGTTGCTATCTTTGATTTTCCTTATAGTGTATTCTAGAACCAAGTTAAATTATAATGGCGACAACGCATCTCCTTTTTTCACGCCATTTTCGACGTGAAAGCTCTTAGACAAAAAATTTCCTACCCGGACTTTACTTTAGGATTCACTTAAACATATCTTAATTAATCTAATTAGCTTTGTCGGTATTCCAAGTTCTGTAAGAACGTTGTATAAAGTTTCACTCCTAACCGAGTCGTACGCCTTTCTAAAATCAATAAATAGTTAATTTACCGGGGTATTGTATTCCCACTTTTTTAAAAGTATTTGGTCGATAGTTGATCGATTTGGTGTAAATCCGCACTGATAATCTATAATAATTTTATCTGCATATGAGGTCAGTTTTGTTAATAGAATATTTGAAAGTATTTTATAGGATGTTGACAGAAGAGAAATGCCTCGATAATTATTACAGTCAGTTTTGTCTCCTTTCTTGTGAATTGGAACAATGATTGATTCTTCCCACTCTTGTGGCAATTCTTCCTTGTTCCAGGTAAGGAGAATGAGTTGTGTATCTTGTTCCACAATTTTTCGCCTCCAGCTAAAATTAACTCAGGCGTAATTTCATCTACACCCGCAGATTTGTGTTTGCTTAATTTCTTTAAAGCGGTTTCTACTTCTATTCGGTTGGGTTCTGAAATATATGGTTCTGCGGTGTGTATCTCCTTTTCTTCACGCACACTAGTTTTCGGCTAATTGCAAACCAAATCGTCAAAGAAATCTTTCCATCTATTTAAGAATCTATCCGTGTCAGTGAGAACTGTTCCGTCAGATTTTTTAAATATATCAACACGAGGTTGATAGCCGTTCTTAAATTCGTTGATTCCCTTATACATGTCCCGGATGGTTTTTATTTTTACTATTATCTTCAAGTTCTTTAATTTTAGCTTTCAGAAAGTCGCGTTTCTTTGTTCTAAAAGTTTTGGAAGTTTCCCGCCTGATATCTGCGAAATTTTGTGTAGTTATTTCATTCGGATTTTGTAGCAAGCGTAATTTTGCCTGTTTTCTCTTCTCTGCTAGTTTAATGCACTCCTGGTCGAACCATGGTTTGTTCCTACGTATTTTCGCGTGTCCAAATTTTTCTTTTGCTGAAATTTTAATGCTAACTTTAATTTCAATCCAGGTATCCTCAACACTAGTGTCCTCCGAATTTTCTAAAGCCGACAATCTATTCGAAACTTCAATCTGGTATTTCTCTCCTACCTGGCTCTCTTCTAATTTCTTGAAATTGAATCTCTCTGTTTTCAGACAATGAATATTACTTTTATTCAACGCTAACCTCTCTCGTATTATCGCTACTACCAGGTAGTATTCAGTGTCACAATCAGCCCCATTAAACAACCGGACTTCAGTTATGCTAGATTGCGTTCTTCTATCTACTAAAACGTGATCAATTTGATTGTGTTTTCCCGTCTGGTGATTTCTAAGTGTGTTTATGAACTTCGCAATGTGACAATTTTGTACACTTCACGATTAGGTTTTTGGATGTGGCTAAGTTCACGATTGTAACACCGTTTCCATTACTTTCCTTATGCTGCCTTTCGTTCTGTATAATCGGTTTGAAAATATCCTCTCATCCTACCTTCGCATTGAAATCCCCTAATAGAATTTTCATATGGTATCGCGGGAGTTGGTCTTTTATATAGTCATTCTTATCTTCAGTTGGTGCATGTACATTTAAAAAATTATATCAGACAACCGTTCCTTAAGAGTAATAAAAGAAAGTATGTCAGTAACACATTCAACCCGTTTAATTGCTGGTATACTTTTATGAAGGAAAAACCCTGTTCCTAACTGCTGATTTCTATTTCCTTACACGTAAAAGAACGCAACATTTCCGGAATTCACAGATCCATTTCCTTCCCACCTAACTTTCTGGACTCTTACTACGTCCATATTGTATTTCTTTAACTCTCTCGTTACGGATTTTAACGCTCCTGCCCTATAAAGACTTCTAATATTCCATGTTCCAAATCTCATGTCAATTTTCTTTTGCTGAGGTCGTCCCAATTTATCAGTCCATGTCAGGAGTTTTTGTGAATATTTCTGAACAAGAACGTTTTTTTTACAGAATGAGATTGTTAACCCTACCCAAACCCCCAAGCTGGAGGGCCACTCCTAGTCGGCTGTCCGCGACTGCTTCTTCAGTATATTCGCAGCTAAACTCTATATCTAGAGGCCTTCTCCTCGATCCAGAACCCGAGGACGCGCCATACCGTGGTGAATATATATATATATATATATATATATATATATATATATATATATATATATATAATATGCATATATATATATATATATATATATATATATATATATATATATATATATATATGTATATATATGATATCGCGCTGAATTCGATGTGCACAAAAACAAACGAATGATTTCTGAGAGTAAAACAAACAGAAAAGTTCCAATAAAAATCGGGCGAAAAACCCATCGTTTACATGTTATAGGCGGCCGAAATTATGAAAAAATGAACTTTAAAGTTTCAGAGCTCCTAAACTATGGGACATACCTTGGTCGGGTCAAGACTTCAGTTAGGAAATAGAATGTGCTCTATCCAAAAATGCGGGTTTCGGAATCCTGAGGTGCTTCCACAAAAATTTCTATATAGTGAGTTTGACTACTGGCCTATGATATAAAGTACTATCTAACTACCTCCATAAAAAAATCTTTGCGTGAGTACCTTAGAATTCTAAAACATGTATTTCTGGACTGCGTAATAGCCATTTATTAATATGAATTGATTTTATTTAGAAGGCATGTTTCTTCCGTATTTTTACCCCAATTGATATATTTAATAAATAGTGCGTCCCTGCATCAAAAGCGATAATGGCATGATTTAGTAAATATTTTATCTAGCTAACATATGATGCTTTTTTGTATTTGATCATATTAGTTAGTACCGTTTTGATTTAGTAGAAATGCTAACTTAATTCAAAAACTACTTAATTTCAATTGTGCCTTATTCGAGAAATTGCCATATCGTATACCTCCCTCCAGAGCGCTTTATCTCTGTTCAGACCTCTTGATACAAAACATTGTTTTCAGTATGTAGCCATTGTATCTAACAAAAAAGTTGTGAGTCAATATAATATTTGAGGATTAATAATGAAATGGTAATTCGTACTTAAGTTATTTCCTTTATCTTCTAGAGTATCTTCTTTGCTAAGGATAATACTTTGAATTATTAAACTATTTGCTATTTTTATATGTTATAAGGTTGCTTATCCGTACAAAAAAATATAAATTCATAAATCTTGGAAAAAATTCGCAGGAAAAAAATATTTATAAAACTGAATTTCATATCCAATTCTTATTCTTCTCTTGATAATTTAATCAAAAATTTCTGAAGGAACAGTCAACATTGTTTTTCTTTCTTAGCTCCCGCTTATATGGTACTCTCAACATTTTATCAATAAATGAATATGAATATACACATACTTACATCTTCTGCGATAATCATAGTCATCATAAGCTGTAACAGATAATTAAGGACCAAAACGATCTTAATTTTTTATGGTCTAGACATTATTAAGATAAACATACTATTAAAATGTTATTATGTTTAAGAGAGTTAAAGATTAAGGAATAAGAAAAGTCTATGTTTAAATAAGTTACTAACTGCATCGTTTATGTAACTGGATGTTCAACGCTCCGTTGTGTATCTTAATATATATTTATAAAGAAGCTACATTTATAATCTGTTCTTGTATATGCACAGAAAGCACTCAAGGAGATTAACCTTTTTGATACACTTATAATTTTTGATACGTATGTACCGTTTGTGGTCAATATGTTCTCGTTTTATTACCTTTACTCAATACCCTCAGACAATAACGAGTCCAGTTACAAATGAGAGTTTTAGATTGTGTTTCAAACACTGTTAACTACTTTTCAGTTTGTGTACAAGGGATTGCCATTTCTTTTTTTTTTTTTTTTACATATTAGCTATTTAAATAACAAAACAAAAATTTTATGAAGACAATTGAATTTGTGTTATTAGAGGTCTACTGTGCATATTGAATATTGATTTTGAGACTGAAAAATATAAAAAAAATACCTCCAACATTGTCCTTAAAGCTGTGCTATAAAAGATACTTTTGCACAAGGGTATATTTTTTGCACCACGAAACTTCACTCAAATTGCACATTACGTTGTCCAGAAAACGAACCGTTTGAATGTTACTTTTAGATTTGTTTCAATTTCCACACAGTTTTAGTATAATGAGCGAGTATGAATCGAGCAAACTTGCTCAGGCATTTTCAATATCTTGTTCAAGTCTTCTTATCCCTTGAATGTAAACATATCGAATACGCTTTCGTATTTATTTTTATTAATAGGTCTTTTTGATATGAACGCACAGTTACATTACAGTTGTATCGGCACCGACTTTCCTTTTGTTTCAGAATGGTATTATTTTAGGCTTTCGTTTCTCACTTTTTAAATCAATCTTGGGATTATGAAGCATCGACATTAAAATTATCACACTTCTGTTACTTGCGAAACATACCTAACCATTGCCAAGTCAAGAAAAAAATGGAAAATGAGAGGAAACGTTTTCACATGATTTCCTTGTCAACATGACAGCACGTAATTCCTACCTGTGTTTTGTCATTGTGATCACTGGAGAAATATTACTGCATAGTAACTGCTTAGTCAAACTTGTAAAGTAATTATCCGTTGTCTCCCTTCGACTGGTTGAGATTTCAAACTACTATTAATTTTCATGACATTATTTGATAAAGTGTTTTGTGGTATTAGCGCTTTTTTACTTCCTATGTACTCAATTCCTTTATAAATGTATTCAGAGTTAGAACAATATTGTCAGAATATTTTAATACTGCATTTTTCAGGCTTTTGTGTAATATATTGAAAGAAATCACATCTAACTTTGTAAAACAACTATTACTCATCAATTGCAATATTCTGCTCCGGTACTATAGCCCTTGTAGAGTTTTTATAAGTACATCCCACACAAGAGTGATTTTGCCAAAACTATTTTTTCCGGTTCCACTAATGTATCATAGAATCATTCAGCTTATATTCTGGAATATGTTTTTGGACATTATTATACAAAATGTTGGGTTGTTCTGTTTTAATGTCGATCAAAAATACCACTTTTACAAGTTTTACGGTTTTTCTCAAGACCGGCATGGAAAAGCGGACCTATAAAGGCGCTTAGTTCAAAGGCATCAATATCTTTCCAACTATTTTTTTTAATTTACTACAACACGTTACCTTCAAACTTTGTACACAGTGTTACCTGGTGGAAAAGCTCAGCAGTATTGAATATATCCAATGCATATTTCGGTGACGAAGCAGCAACGTTTCTACTAGATCCTATGACTCTCTTCTTCACATTCCTTATACAAATTTGTAAAGTCCTTGGAGTTCGCTTGTTTAAAACTGTACCGACTTTTGATATGGAACACTTAACTAATGTATATGCATTCCTCATTGGAATCCAAGAGCCAAGGAATGTATCGTTATCTGTGTCACTTCCACAACTTGATGCTTTATCAGAATAACCACTCCTGTTGCAAAAATCTAAATCAATTTTTTTTGCCATGCTCTCTGAATCACTACAGTCATCTTCACTATTATGTAATAGTTTGTGCATTATTTCCTTCTGTGCAAGACCACTCTAAAGATAACACCTTAAATGTTACTACACTAAGAATTGAGTTGACTTGATTTTGAGTTTAACATTCTTTTAAGGAGCGAGGCTATCTGAGACGAGACATACAGTTTAACGTGGAATCCGAACCACATGAGATCACGACTAGAATCGAACCCATGTCTCCGATGCCTACATACACTAAGTATTATGAATAATATTTGATAAACATTGACCATTACTACACCAATGGCCACAGTGCAATCTAGAAAGCAAAACTGAATTTTCTTCTTCTTCTTCTTCTTCTTCTTCTTCAATATTATTACTGTAGTAAGACTGTCATATATCTCTCGAAATGATGTCTCATATTCGTACAAATCATGTAAGTATACAAGTTCTGATATAATATACATATATAAAATGGGGGTTATATTATAAAAGCTAGCTACACCCTTCCTGTATTTTAAAATAATCAGAAAACCGAGCGAAGTAGCTCGAGTGGTAGAGCATTGGCTTCGCATTCGGGAGGTCGTGGGTTCGAATCCCGCTGCCGACCACCCTGACTGAGGTTTTCCAGGGTTTCCCTCAGTCCTACTAGGGAAATGCCCTGATGATACCTACTAACCAGGCCCTGGCCGATACCTTCCCAAATCCTTTCCATTGTTATTGTTGTTGTTGGATATCCAGTTTAAATGGCTTCTGAGCTGTATCTCGTGATTGTTAAATAAATAAATAAATAAATAAAATGAGTTTTATTAATAAATTGCAAAATGGAAGGAGAAATAACTTAATTTAATACCTATAGAAAAAATAGGTTGGGAGTCAATTTGACCTGCACATTGTCTATAAGGGTTATGTAGTAAGCACGTCCTAATACTTTTCTTCAAATCGAAATAAACAGGACGTAGTTATTCGTAAGATAGATGTTCTATATATAATATTAGTAGTTGATCGAAAATATTGCTGCTGCATTAAGTTTTACATAAGTATAAGTAAAGCATATTGTTTTTAAGCTAACACATTCTACAAACTAGTTTATTAATACAAAAATTAGAAACATACTATATATTAATAAATTGCACTCAAATACACAATATCTGTTTAGTGAATGCCATTTAAAACATATAACTTGCGGTAGAAGTTTGAACTATAACGACCTATTAAGAAAATGAAATATAATTCTTTAATATTCATCTTCATTTAATCACAATATGATTGATTGCAGTTTTAAAATCATGTAATTGATACAATTTAGTAATGAATGCGCCTAGTATAATGAAATAAGATACGATATTTTAACACTTTGTAAAATATAGATATTATTGTATAGCTATAAGATATTCATTTCAAAAAAATACGATTCGGATATATTGAAAATCTTTGTCACAGAACAATTTAAATTTAAAGTTAATTTGATGGTGTTTCTTGAAGCAAATATTCCCAACTAGCAGAAGGGCAATTCCAAAAGATATCGGTTTTGATATCAATGGCGTAGAAAGGGTGATACAGAACTCCTTTTACACCTTATAGGTAAGTAATGCGTTGCTGTACAGTAGAGAAATACAACAGCACTCTACCTTTCTATATATTTATCTTTCAAATTAATTATCTTGTCATAACGTTTTGCAAGTTCTGTTCAACTCATACAAACTAGTGCCTAGGAATGAATCCATCCGCTAACAGCACTGTGAAGTTCATTTTCATTATCGAAGTGGTGAGTCTCTAGCCAGTATCCCATGTGCCTCAAGAGCTGCGCCCGTGTTCAATGCAAGTTCATTCGTGAATACTAATTGGTACCTACTTCTTGCCGCAACGTCCACATCAGTTTCTTTATCTTCAATATGTTACACTGGTCACAGAGGACACCTGTACTCATTGCGTTTCTTTTGTAAATGCTACATAGTCCACAATGAATAGCAGCTGCCGAAAGTGTTTTGCATTCAAATATTGTATTACTTCATTAAATTCACATTTTTCGTAAATGTTTCTATTGGGTCGCACAATTTCAATTGTTATAACATACGAGTTAACTGCAATAAAACCTTCTTTGACGGTTCATTGTCAACTGAACTACTGCATACATTGTCAGAAGATTGACGTTCTTCCAGGACTTTTCTCATATAAGCACAAATGCTTGTGCATTCCTTAATACTCTCTCAGTTATACTTATCATGCTTGTAGTTTCTGAGTAATAGGATTTTTGGGTCCTTACTTATATTGCTTTCTACAAGTCTTCACGGCACTAAGTGGAAGGAGGACAGTTATTTATTTTCTTCATCGCTATAGTCAATATACTTAAATAGTTAATCGTAATTGCTGAGTGTAATATTCATATATATATTTGTTATTCTAGATGTACTAATTAGACTTACGACGATCCGAAATTTTCCAAATTTCTCAAATTATATAACCTGACATTCGTCTATTACAAATTCCGTCCTTCAAGTATTATGAGTTTCAAACAAGATTACTTTTCTTATCAATATTTAGATTAATTTGTTCTATTTTACCTATATACAATTGACTCTATTCGTAACTGCCGCCTATGTATTGAATATATAAACAATAGAATGAGCAAAGTTTTTTGTTTAAAAGAAAGCAACATTAATTCAATACCACTGATCAGAAACGTTGGTTCAATAGTTAAACACACAAGTAAATTTTCAAAAATCAGTAATGGTCGTTGTAAATAGTCCAAAAGACATGCCGAAAACTTCAAGCCGATGTCAATGCCATAGATTGTATTTTTTCAGTTATTCCATATATTTTACAAAACATTAGATAGATGATGACATATTAGGCAAATATTTTGCGTCTTGTATTACTCTAAAATGGTGGCTGAAGACTTGTTGAGAGTACCTTAATCTTCAGATAAATTCTAATGCGCAACTACAACGATTATGTAAGAGAATATGAATTTGCGAAAACAGTTATCTATATTGACCGACATCTTACATCTGTACCTATTTACATCTATAGCGTGAAAGAGCACAATGTTACAAAGCAGTTATACACATTGTCATATTAACAGATTTTTGAAAAATGGTTGAAATAATATCAATATGATTAATATATTATTTCCTAGCATTCATATTTCACAAAAAATGTCCGAGGTAACAACGATAAACTGATACACCGAGTAACGTCTACAACAGACACCTTGAAACATTTCTGAATTCCACTTTTGAAAACAAATGACTAGTGTAAGACTATATATTTTGATTATCTGATCAACACACTCTGATTGAAGATAAGCCTTATTCTTATGTTATGCACATACTCCTAATAACGTAACTTGTTATCTATGTAACGTAAAATTTTAAAGAATGCAATCTTTAAAATTTACGTCCCACGTTTATGCAAGCTAGGTTAAATGAAACAGTGATGATTAGAAAAGAAGAAAAAATTGCAATGAAGAAAATAAGTAGAAAACGGAGGAACTCAAGAGTATTTACTCACAAGGGGCTTACTTCGGGTGTTGTGGGACCAAACCAAAGACCAAATACACTGCAAGTGATTTCTCTACTGCTGCGTACTATGTAACAGGTTTCGTATTTATATCACGAATGTGTTCCATTAAATTTAGAATAAACTAGGTCAAGTATTCTAAATAAAAGTTAGAGAGTCACAGCCAAACCTTATACGGAAAAGGGTACCTTCGCATGGCAAAGAAGTTTTCAGGCATTGTTTGAGCCTTTACCAAACTCATTTCGAAAAAAAATATAGTTGAAATTTTCACCCTTTTCTAACACACTCTACTTCTAACAAATTCCTTTCCTTAGACGCATTTATATATGTAGAACAAAGTGAAATTTGAATACATAATTGAATTAAAACGTACAAAAAAACGTTATTTTCGACGTGGTCAGAATTAATATTTCTACTTTTTTCACAAGTGAGAACATCCTGTATTTTGCTTCAACCAAAACTACATAAATCAATACTCTTCTCAGGCTACATCTATGCAGCGTGATGGGATATGGCTCAGTTATTTCAAGTTTATTTCAAAGAAGATGTAAAGCTGTAAAGGAATGGAAAGAGTGCACGAACATTTTTGACTCCAAATTTTGAAAATTACGATCTTATTTGACAGCTTTTGGGGCTATACAAAGTAAAGTTACATTATAGAAAAGTGGAATGAGAGACAAATTATTATTGAATATATCGGTATATATATATATATATATATATATATATATATATATATATATATATATATATATATATATATTCACTTCGTTTTAGTGTATATTTAGTTTCAAATGTAAAATAATTTCTATGTTTTATTAATGAAAATTATAGAACACTTTTACTTTTCATCTTGCATCGTATTTGTAGTTTTACATTATTGCATAAGAATGAAACAGAAAATTTCAAACAGATTAAATCCGTATGTAAAATTCTTATGTTATAAAAACAACTGTATCTTCGTTCAAAAAAAGAAAGTGCACTTGATGACGATACGAACATAGGTAAACAGATTAGCTTGTAAACACATAAAGAACTATATCGTGCGTCTACTTGTTGCATATGATTTAAAACTTTAAGCAAAAAACTGGTTTATAATATTCTGTTATGTGAAGCTTATAATATAACAGTTTCTCTTATTCTTATTTATGTAACACTGTTTCTGATGTATAGTGTGCATATGGAAAAAAAAGTAAAATTCTTTTTGTTACCACAACTGGCATCTACAAAAGCTTTAATAGGGCCTATTACTTTATCAAGTAAACAGATTTTTCTCACATTTCCTATTACCTCATAGGTGCAACGATCGTATGTCTATGTTTTGGGAAAGAAGTAACATAATAATGTTCTGTAACATTCATTCTCAATAATAGACTAAGGTTGTAATAATTTCCATCGATCATGCCTTCTTTATTTTAATCAAAATAAAGAAGACTATATGTCTTGTCTGTTTGTAAAAAAAGAGAGATTGAGACAAAGAAGCAAATTCCTTCCGTTTATTGGAAATTCAACGTCGCTTTCGCTGATTGTGGCGTTCGTTCCAGCGATAACAGCTATTTGGTCTTTTGAAGTTACTCTCGTCCTTGATGGACGTAAATTGTGTCCTGAATCCTCGTATGAGACTGGTGTACCTCGTAGGAGCTTCTTGTTTCCGAAGAATGGGATCTAGTTAATGTTCCTGTTGGATTTGCTCTTTGGAGTTCCGATAATCTTAGGTAGTATTGTAATTACAGTGTGCATTACGAATCAAGAATAGTAGTGCTGGAAGTGCGTTGTTTCATTATTTCAAAAATAATAAAAGAATTATGTGCGCAAAAATAATTGGAAGTTGGCGTTTGACAGCATCCGAAAGTGTGGATGGGAAGCATGAAACCAGAAGAAGTTAAATTAGGGATAGATTGGATATCTTTAAATAGTGTAAAATTTGAAGTATCTGTTTCGTGTTTTGCTACGAGATTTCCTGCATACTGGAAAACTTATATGAATGGTTTAATTTTCCTAAGTTTGGAAGTATATTCATTGTGCCCAATAGCGTTCCCAAAGGATTTAGTTAACCTAAGTTTTGGTCCTAATAGTGTGTCTGTTTTGAACACATAGATAATAGTATTTTACCCGCGTTGGGTTGGTGTAATGACAAGGTAGGAGGTTGGTTCATCAGTTGAAGAAAAATTACCACCGAGTGAATTAGATCTAAGATTGGTCAGTAACCTTTTTCTATTTGTATCCTGACACAGTTTCGAGATACTCGATAATTCTGAAGCATGAATGTTTCCACTAGTGAAGTAGTTGACTATTATGATTGGTTTCCCAATTTAGTCTTTTTGACCTAAGTCACGGTCTCCTTGAGAAAGTTAGAACAGTTGTATTAGCACAAATTATTCTTGTTTCGATATAATGTAGTCGACATGCAGACAAAATTTTGAGAGGATACGAAAGTAAAATGAGAGTAAAAAGATTATGTAAAGTGGGTTGCACTTTAAATATATTTAGTTTGGTTGTGCTTTGATTATGTTTATATGTTTGTTGGTTAATTCGTCTCCTACTGGCTTGTAAAAAGGACCTTTTGCTATTCCAGGACCGCTTAGTGATTCCAAAATTGATCTATAATTGAGCATATTATTTTGGTGAATGGGTTAAAACCCGAATTGTGTATTAATTATTGATGTTGTATTTTTGTTTTCTGTAGTTAATTGTTCTAAGAAAAAAAGTTTGAACCCAGTAGACGTTTGTTAATTTTGGGGTTAAAATATTAATAAATAGTTGCTGTAGGCGAGTATCGTGATGGGGCACGGCTGTCAAAATTCTATTCGACGAAACAGAATGCTCAGGACTGTTAATTCTTAGAGTTGTTACCTATGTTTAATGAACGGAATTATAGAAATTCGAGATTCCCCCCCCCCAAATATTTTGGAATTGTCTTTGATACCGATTGTGATAGCACTTTAATTGCTTGGCATTGAATGATTTAAGATTTACCGAAGGAATATTCTCATCTCTCTAGCTCTAGATAATTTAGATTTGTGAAAATCGCGAAGTTTGAAATTAACTTCATAATTGTGTATTTTTGTATTGAAAGATAATATTACTGGATAGGAAAAGTTGAGTTAATAGTAATTTTCCTTACTACTTTTGATTAAAATTCACGTTCTCACTACACTCAAGCGTCATCAAAAAAAAAAAAAAAAAAAAAAAAAGAGGGAAGACAGAATATTATTATTAGTATTGAACTTTTGCTTTTCACATTGGTATTTTTATGTGATAAAGGCAATTCTTTGAAATTGTTCTTATTATTTATAGAAGCTTTATATGTTTTTTTCGTTATTGGGGAAATAATTATTTTGTTCTTACGCTGAATTATCAACCAATCAATCTCGAAATTTGTTGTGAGGTTTCGCCTGTCTCTGTAGATCATTTTGCAGTCGGATAAGGTTGGAGTTGACAGGCCAACGTTACCTTGGGTCTCAGTATTCATAAGATGTTACCGTTTTGACATAGGCTCGGCTTCCGATAGCGGATAGGAACGCAGCATAGGACAAAAGATTTTATTCTGTCGAAAAGACGCTTTGTCCTTTGTGGCAGACACAAACGGTTGAATACTTTTGACTATACATAGAAGCTAAAATCTCCAAATAAATACTATCAGAACTATGTATTTGAAACCAAAATAATTAATGCACATAAATATTTACAATTATACTCTGAATAAAAAGAAAGCCAATTACCCAAAAGTATATCAATTTCATATTTTCATATTTGTCATTTTTTTTAAAAAAATGAACTAATTTGAAATGACATAAAATTATTTCTTTAAGACTTACCCCGTCGACTGCTTTTAGTTTCGTTTTTCTCTCCTAAGGAATATATGATCATTTCACTATTAGATCATAATTTAAATACAATCTAATTTATTCTATTTACGTATATCAGAACGCACTGTGCATGAATTTACTATTTTGTACAATAGAATATATGCTTCTCTATCAGAAAGTAGTCACTATTTCTAAGAAAAACGTTTTACTACTATAAGTAATATTATATATCCATAAGAGATTTATTAAATAGCAATGGTTAGGAGATATAGAAACTCTTATAATAACATTGAAGTTTTAAATAGATTTGCTACTGCCTTTTTTAAATATGGGCAATTAATACAAGGGCAAGTCAAAAAAGCTACAAATTTGGCTATCAATGACATAAAATCGGAGGAAGAATAGTTTTTATACATATTAGGGAAATATAATATATTGCTATTGCAGTAGATAAATTTGGCAGTATATTACTTTATAGCTTATTCACCATTCAAACTAAGACACTTGTTACAACCTTTCGCAAGATTTGAAATTTATCTGGAGACACATCTCCCGCCTGGAAAGTAAGGCAGCCTCTAACAACTATGTAAACCTTACTGTCATCGTCTAAACGTTTTGACGCAATAAATTATTTGATTTTCGTGAAGTTGCAGGGGAATTAATTGTCTGTAAAACTTCATTGCTGACTGCAGATTGTGTCCATTTCTTCTGGCACTTTACACGTCACTTTCTTTATTTTTCAATATACTATGCCATTCATGTAAGACACCTTCGCTCGTGACGTAAATACCACGCAGTTCCCGGTAAATAGCATCAGTCAATATTTTTCCCTCTCAGGTATCGTATTACTGCATTAAATTCATATTTGATAGATTTGGTTTTTATTTGAATGTTCATTCTTAATTGGATCCTTTTTTTGTGAGACAAGTAATGTCAGAAAAATCAAGTTTTGAGGAAAAACAGAAAAAAAATATATTACATACTATACTTTCTCCTGAACTGGGTATTTATTTCAATTATACCAAATGTAAGCAACAGTTTGACACGTATAGATATCTCACAAAATATGTATCTACTCGTAACGAACACAATATCTTTGTTTAGTTTGTGTCTAACAACACTTAATACGTGTCGTCTTACTCAAAGCAATTTAGTTGTTATAACATACGAGCTAACCGCAACCCAACCTTCTTCTTCCATTGCTCACTCTCTACTGAATTGATGCGCATGACGTCAGCGGACTGACGTCTGTCTTCTCAGAACTTTTTTGCTCTTGCGAGAACAAAGGTAATAAGGACAGTTACAGTTTTTTTAAGTAAGCTGATTTAATCATGTCCTCCATTACCTCTAGGATCAAGAGATTTTATCCTGCGACAAACACACTTCTTCGTTTCTGATAGAACCAAAGTTTGTATGCCTGGACTACACGTCTAAAATAAAAACGTCCGTTTAAGTGAATATGGTAAAATATAAAAAACAAAAATACTTAATGTACTCAAAAATTTTAATTACACTAAAATATTTGGTCTAGGAATTAATTCGTGCGGGTGGACAAGAGATGGCGCAACGAACGGAGCGTCCCACAGTTCCGTGTATCCACACATGTGTTGCAAACCCCTGTCATCGCGTATCGTTCGTAGTATAGGGCAGTGGATTAAAGCGTCAACAACACCAGTTTGTAGTTAAGTGAACATGGCGCAATTTGTGCCTGATAAAGTGTTTTTGCGGGGTGTCCTGCTGCATTACTTTAACATGCAGAAAAGTGCGACTGAAAGTCATCGTATTTTGGTGGAAGTGTATGGTGACCATGCTCTAGCTGAGCGAACGTGTCAGAAGTGGTTTGCACGGTTTAGAAGTGGTGATTTCGGCTTGGCAGACCAAGAGCGAGCTGGACAGCCAAAAAAATTTCAAGACGAAGAATTGACAGCATTGCTCGAGCAGGATTCGTGTCAAACGCAGGAACAACTTGCAGTAGCATTAGGCGTTGATCAAACAACAGTCTCCAAACGCTTGAAAGCCATGGGAATGATTCAAAAGATGTCACATTGGGTTGCACACGAATTGAAAGACAGAGACGTTGAAAGACGAAAAACCATTTGCGAATTGCTGCTTCAACGACAGAGCAGAAAGGGGTTTCTGCATCGAATTATTACGGGTGATGAGAAGTGGATCCATTACGAGAACCCTAAACGAAAAAAGGCCTGGGTGAAACCAGGTGAACCAGGTCCATCACAACCAAAATGAGATATTCACTGTGCAAAGGTTATGCTGTGCATATGGTGGGATATGAAAAGTGTGGTGTACTATGAGCTGCTGCAACCGGGTGAAACTATGAATGGAGAACGTTATCGACGACAATTAATGCGTTTGAAGCAAGCTCTGGCCAGAACACGACCAGAATGGGAGAACAGACATGATAAACTTATTGTTCAACATGATAACGCTCGCCCACATGTCGCAAAACCGGTCAAGACCTATTTAGAAAATGTCGGATGGGAAGTTTTACCCCACCCGCCGTATTCACCAGACGTTGCTCCTTCGGACTACTACTTGTTCGATTGCATGAACAACGATTTGATTGGACAGCGGTTTACTTCTTCAGAAGATATCGAAACATGGGTCTCTGACTGGATCGCTTCCAAGGATGAGGACTTCTTTCGCCACGGAATCCGTACATTGCCTGACAGATGGGCGAAAGTGGTGGCTAGCGATGGGCAATATTTTTCTTAAGGTATTTATGTATTTTGTGTTTGTACTATAGCTTAAATGTGTGCGTACCAACCGCACGAATTAATTCCTAGACCAAATAGTAAGAAAGATTTTTGACTTTCAGATTACAAATTTGTATTTACATATTTGTCATGAATGCAAAGAAGCAACTGATTTGTACTGTCATAACATTATTTGTGTAAAACCTACCTTCTCGCCTGGTTTTAGTTTCATTCTTCTCTCCTAAGGAATAAGTAAACATTTGACACTTCCGATTATTTCTTATTTTATATAATTTTTTAAGGTAACTACAAACTACTTTAATATATTTGCATATTTTGCAATGTACATTGGTCGAATTTCCTATTTCTTATCATCATATCTTATACTCCTCGTTATGTAATTTCAATGCACTATTCCTGGAAAATCACTATCTACTATTTGGTCTATTACGGGAATATATAACATTCTAAAACAACAGAAATGTATATTCTGCCTATTTCGTAGTATTTGTTTACTATGTAGAAAATGCATTATATATATCCAAATCAATGCTAATCTTCATATAATTCTTATTGTTAATTGTTTTAAATTTCATTTTATTCTTTCTACAGTTTAGTCCGGCCGTCAAACTCCCGATTTTGAGTGTACCGTGCATTCGAGTGTACGCATAAAATATTTTCACGTTTTCATAATCTTTTAACCCTACCAAGTAATATTAGGAAGGGTGTCGCCCTAACACCCTTGGGCAATTAGTATAAAACACGTTAATATGAAATGACTGCCGCCATTAACGGAATTTTTAGTTTCATTAATCTCTCTTCAACTTCTAGTTCTATCACACGAATATAGGTGTGTATACCTATGTTTTAATGGTCAAAAAGTACTTTGAGCAGTTTACTATTGTTTTTGAGTCCATATTTAAGAATGTAAAATTTATGTATGAACAAAAGCTACCGCCACTAACGGAATTTCTATTTTCTTTTATATCTCTCCAAGATCTTGTTCTATCATAGAAATATAGGTGTCTACGCCTATATTTTAATGGTCAAAGAATACTTTTAGAAGTTTACCATTGTTGTTGAGTCCATAATTAATAATGTAAAATTTATGTATATACAGAAAATTCAAAAAGAAATTATATTAACCATAGGAAATACAGTATGCGTGGGACGAGAAAATATTAATTTACCAGTAAGAAAAAAAATATTTGCATGGGCAATCATTTTAGGGCAGACTGTTATCAAGATTTAGAAACTTTGATTTCCAATTCATAAAACTGGTAGTAACTGAGAACGATACCCTAGAATTTCCTAGATTTAATACATAATTGTGCCGCAAGCAAGTACAAGACTCTCTGACAGCCACAAGGACCATATATACCCCCTTAATACACATGGATCCTGCAGACCTCAACACAAAGTTCACAGCAATGGTTGAGGCCATACGACTTACCAATATGTGCGGACAAAATTTGACTATATTCAAAAACGACCCGCAACTGTATAAGTTGGCTATGCACATCAGCTGGTTTCACCGCAAACAGTTTTCAACTTTCATTCCAAAACTTGGGGGAATGCACAGACTAATGATCTTTATTGTTTGCTTTGGATGTCTGAGGACATGAAATGTTCTTGAAGATTTTCTGAATGCAGCATTTGGAAGTGTTCCAAAAATTCTATCTGGTAAGGTGTTCCCATAGAATTTCAGAGCTCTTCAATTGGTTGTTGAAGAAGTTTAAAGACATATTTTCCTTGCGTTAAATTCAAAGGAAGAGCTTATATTTTTAAAAAAAAGCATCAAGCAGCTCTACATCCAAACTATGGTGTGGAAAATTCAGTAAAGCCTGTTTTTTTATTATGATGGTGTTTGTGAGAGGTGAACGTGAAAGTAAATGGCCACTATACCTGGGGGCGGTAAAGCATATGCTGCCGTATTTCTTTTCTGCTGATCATCACAATTATACAAGGTACGATTTGTATTGTTTGTAGTCAATGCTAAAATGTCATGGTGATGTTAATGGAAGGGAAGCACGTCTTGCACCACAAGGATGGGCTGTGGAACGGCATCTGGTCTGACATGTATTCGAAACGACATTTACGAGATAAGGTAAAGGATCCCGTGGAATCATCGGACTAACAATGAGACCAGAAAGTGTGAAGACGTGGGCATACAACATGCGCATTTTTAGCCGTATTTTGCAAGATCTGTCCGACTTGACCAACGACAGTCAGAGGGATGAAGTCACTACTTACAAAGAATAGAAACCAGCAAGGATTCGAGCAGATAGAATTAACAGAGAGAAACTCAGGAGTAAGCTAGAAACGTGTATTGATCCATTTGACAGGAAGGACCATTCCCAATCTTTTACCAACATAGTCACTGGCAGAATCGCGTCAGAAAAGTGAATGTTCACAATGCGTCGAATATTGGAATGGATCATATGTTTAATTATTCAGCTACTTGGCAGGCAGGTTTCTCCATACCAAAGGAATTTATAACGATGACTATTAACAGGAAGTCCATGTGCGTTGGAACTACAGATGTATGTAATGCCACGTTGATCTGGTCTCGTGTTCCTGAAATACAAGGGCCAAGAGACATCAATTTTCAACCTGTCCTCAAACACGAACTTGCCCCCGTACCAATTGCCATGTTTGATGACTACCAGGAGATGAGAATAACAAAGGCGAAATCACTCATAATGAATCAGCTAAAAGGTGATGCATGTGCAAGAGTAATCCTCAGACCAGAAGATATAGTGATTGATGGAAGTGCTATACTGTGGGTTAGTAGACTGTCCGAACAATGGAACTGTTCATGGCTATTCCAATAACGTATGAGAATACGTGTTTCACAAGACAAGGTTCTTTAATGTGTATTAGGTATTCAACAGATACTACAACTACAGCATTAAGAGTGGCACAAGATTGGCCCGAGCTGGCCAGTGTGGTAGGAGGATGCAAAAGCCAAGTTTCGGAACATCACTTTCATCCCGGAAAAATTACTTACTGTCACTGAAAACAAGATACAATTGACACAGTTAATTATCCAGCAACTTCTAACTGATGTTCATATCAGAAATCTGGACTATAAATTGGTCATAACTGGAAAGGACCCCATTCAAAAGAGATACACACGGAACTGATTTGCCGACAACATACGAAGAAGCAGGTGTGATCATAGTGCAGGAAGTAGTGACGATTGCCCAAAAGGGAGTGAAGGGTATGACAGTTACGTGCGACGACACCGATGTTTTCATACTTCTCATGTACTTCTTTCTCACTCTTAAACTGTCGCGAGTGTTAACTATAGAAAGCAGTGGGACTATCAGGACCGTTATCGATGTTGGTGCAGGCGTAGAAAAAGATCAGGCATTTCTTCCAGATCTTCCAGGTACACATGCTCTCTCAGGATTGGACACAGTAGTTCAGTGTTTGGCATCGAAAAAAGAGCGCACTGCGGCAACAAACTCAAGCTAATTGGAAAATTTCATGCAAATATCGCCGTTCGTTGCTACGAAAGCAAAAGGAGAGAAAATATATCTGATGTACGAGTCGTTGCGCGGATTACAAAGATATCAAGGCGAAAGGTTGCGTCATCTCTTGATTTGAAAAGTCTCTCATCTACAACGGAAACATTCGAGTTAAATGTGCGTAAAGCACACATTCAAACTGTCATATGGATGTCAGGGTACGAATTTTACCCTCCCATGTTTGAGCCCCCTTTGTAAGGCTGGAAACGCGAAGATACGTCGAAATCTCTTGTTCTTGTGCTACTCCTATCAAATACTGCATTTGCACTTCCAGAAGTGTTTGATATGATTCATTGTCGTTGTTCATCTGATAAACAATTCTTAACCGCTTACTGTTGCAATGCAGCTAAACTGTCCTGCACTGTCTTTTATCTGTCATGACGAAGCACGGTGTTATAATGAAAAAAAAAAAATAATCGCCGCCGCAAATAAAAACGTCGACGAAGAGGAGACCGAATATTTTATTCAAGATTTGTATGTTTATACTTTAAAACACATTCTTCAACACGTTTAAGATGTTTAAAGCAACATGTGATCGATAAATTCCTTGAGTGTACACTACTGGATCAATAATAAATTTGAGGTGTATGCACAAAATTGGATTTATCAGTAATAGCAGCACGTAGTTTCCATAGTAACCCTTTCGAATATAATGACGAAAATACAACGTCCTGAAGTACTAGAGATAATTAGTATCAAATTAGTTGCTTACTTGTACCAAAGCCTGTAGTTTGCATCAAAACCTAACTTACATACCAGTGAAACCTGTTTTTTACTTGCACAAAGAATTGAGACACATTTGATAACGACCTCATTATATAAGATGTCAAAATAATAATTGGCATGAATATAACCAATATCTCCATGTATATTGGGGCACCGTGCTTTCACCCAGGGCCCCAAAGGTAGAAAAAGGTTTCTTTTTCAGAGAAATTTCCCGATTTTACTATATTTCCCTTTTCTCGTAAGCCGTAAGGGTTTAATCTTTATAGCATTTGAAAGACTGCATCATTTTAAAGAGAATGACATATGATCCATAAAATCCTGAAGAATTGTGTTGAAGCAGTACATACTTGTAAAAAAGTCCTAAACATTGCCTAACATCATTGTATTCGAAAGGGTTAGTGAGTATTATGGAAAATGTCCAAGGGTGTGAGAGCGAAAAACTTCTTAATATTGTTTAGGAGGATGTAAAGGCCATGAAAATGCAAAAATATTTTATGCGGACACACATGCACGGTACCATGGACTGCTTCCCGGACTAGTATTATGTAATATTGGTACCGGCATATATATATATTCATTGAAAGAGGAAAACTTGCTTTATTATAAATTTATTAGAACTATACTAAGTATATGATCATAGTAGGTTCTTATCGGATTATGTTTTTGAAAGTAGCATCATGATCTGAATATGTCTCATATGTTTCTCTCTTCACTCACACTAGGTAGCTTTTCCATTAGTTGATTTGAATAAATCACTTAGGGAATTTTACTAAATTGTAATTTATTAATTCATTCTACCGAAAAAGGTAAATTTGGTATTGTTGTTTCTATTAACGCCTTTAAACAATAAGTACTTTATAACACTTTTCATGTTAATGGAAAATAACAAACAGTGTTTTATTTGATATGGTAGACGTAGGTCGAATTCTACTTTATATTAGATTGAGTGTGTCAGTATACGACCATTCCATAATGGTTATTTAAGTGGCGCGACTATATTTGTTATAACACAGACAAGTGGTGAGTAAATTTTCGTAAATATCGACTGGTAGCACTATATTAGGCGATTATCCGATGCTATGATTTATATATTCGTTTTCTATTTTTATGGCATTTACAAATACAGCTCTTTCAACTTTGTGCAAAACATTGAAGTTTACTGTATGTTTACCTCACCGCATAAAAAAACTATATGTATTATTAGTGTGAAGAAATGTTAAACGTTTTATCAGCAAGAGTGTATAGGAAAATGTTGCTATTTGTTCAAAGCATTCTCTACTTACCAGGATCATTCCTGAAAGCTAGAAAATTTATTATGAAAGTTTTATGATATTCTAAGTTATATTGTCTATGTAAAAATAAAAAAAATAATGGTTTAAATGTTAGACACACAAATCTCGCTTTTGGAGTTTGTAGAGCTGGACTTGTAGAAATTTTACATATGCATGGCATGATATGGACATGAGTATGGATAAAGATGAATACTCTAAGTTTGATGTTACCATAAATAGCTTTATGTGTTAGACAAGTTATGAAAATATAAATTTCCATTTTTTTCTGCCGGCCCACCATTGGTGAGCAACTACCCGAACAGGGTTAGGCCCTCTGTAGGGGAAGAGTTGTGAGCTGAACATGAATGGGTTGTAAACATTTGTGGTTTGGAGCTTAGGGGTTCATACATATTTATATTTACCATCGGCTTTATGAAATATATTACATCGTTTGGTCATTATGATCTTTTGATCATAATCATGAGGAAGGGTAGAAGTTAAGGGATGAAAAAGAAGTGCACTTTCACATCACATCACAGGGGTAAGTGCTAGATAGGCAGATGCAGGTTAGCTTCTCGCCTAGGGGTGACACTAGGCATTGATGAGAGACAGTGGGAGCCCTGTTACATACAATAGGTGTCACTGTGCATGTGATGGCCAAATGTAAGGAATAATTTCATCGGAGCAATATGGCTGGTAGTAAGCAAAATCTGGGTGGTCTGGAGGAAGAGTAAAGCGATAAAGAGTGAACAGCAAAGCGAGAGGAGTAGGAATAGCCGGTGTAAGCAATGGAGGGGGACTGCGAACATGTGCTTCAAAGGTATCCTGGAGAAGGGGTTGATTGAGCGCAAGGCGGCGGCAGATATATTTGGTGCGAAGGTCTTCAAAATGGTATAAGATGTGGGGAAAACTGAGTCGCTCGTAGAGTTCGCGGGTGGGACTGGGAAGCTTAACTCGATAGGCAATTCACAAGGCATGGCGTTCAAGAACTTTCAGTTTTTCATAATACTGAGAGGAACCAGACAGCCAGGCAGTGAAACCAAATGTGAGAATTGGACGAAGGAAAACTTTGTACGTTTTCAGAAGCGTGTCGGCGTTAAGTCCCCAAGTAGTGCCTGTTAGTCGCTTCAGTAAGTTGAGGCGAATATACGCTTTATTAGTAATGTCTTTTAAGTGAGGCTTCCAGGTGAGATGATGATCAAATGTAATTCCAAGATATTTAACTGTTTTTGTAGGTAATAAGGGTGTGCCGTCAACTGAAAGGTGGAGAAGAGTAGGGTTGCGCTGGATACGGGAGCGAGCGCGAGGTGGAAGGAAGACTATGGTTTGAGTTTTAGACGCATTAATTTTCAGGCGCCAGTGATGACACCATGTGACGAATGTATCGATGGCTTGTTGCATATAGACATTAAGCTGATGAACAGTTTTATACGTGACTAGTAGGGCAGTATCGTCGGCGTACTGGAACAAATGGACATTTGTTGGAAGAGAGGGAAAATCAGCGACAAACAGAATATAAAGAAGGGGAGAAAGTGCTGAGCCCTGAGGGACACCAGAGTGGATGAATATAGGAAAAGACAAGGTGGAGTTAATGCAAACGTAGGCCAGGCGACAGGTAAGGAAGTTGAAGATGAGTCGGATGTAAGATATGGGAAGTTTGAGCTTATTGAGTTTGTAGATCAGTGCAGGATGCCATACCTTATCGAAAGCCTTTTCGAGATCAAAGAGAACTAAACACGAAGGGCGTGAAGTATTGCAGTGTCTGGTAATGTAATTACTGAGTCTGAGAAGTTGATCGTTGATACTATAATATGGACGAAAGCCAGCTTGTTGAAAGGGGAGTATGTTTCTAGACGACAGAAAGATATGTAAGCGTTTAACTATGATGTGTTCGAGTATTTTACTAAACGTAGATGTAAGTTGGATTGGACGGTATGACTTGGTGTCGGCGGGAGGTTTCTGTGGTTTCAGAAACATGAGCGTCTTGGAGGTTTTCCATTGAGCGGGAAAGTAACCAGTACGTAGAATGAAGGTATAGATGGCCGACAAAAGGTATAGAAGGGAGAACGGACTCTCTTTGATCTGGCGATATGTAATGCTGTCCAGTCCAGGAGCAGTGTTGCGTTTGTTTGCGAGAACGGAGGTGATGTCTGGAACTGTGATTGGTGCTGTTAAAGGAGTGTCAGGAAGTGTGTGATCTATATGGGGTTGAAGATTAGGTCAACTTAGGTTCAGATGATCAGCTGGGTGTGGGCGATGTGGGTTTGTAGACGGGAGAGGAGTAAAGATATCCTGCAGATAATTAACAAAGGCATAGGCTTTGTCGAGATCAGTATGTAGAGGTTGATTTTGGTCTATGAGAGGATAGGTGGTAAGAGTGGTCTGCCCAGTAAGAGTTTTAAAGCGTTTCCAGTACTGACTGGGATGTGCGGTAGTGCCTAATTCATTACAAGTCTTGATCCAAGAACGTAACTTTTATGCCTTTAGGTAATTGCGTACTGTGCGAAGAAGTTGACGATGATTATGAAGAGACTCGACATTGCCAGTATGTAAGTAATCTCTGTATAACTGACGGGAGCGTTTAATGAGAGGAATATATTGTGGAGGAAGGGGAGGGAGAGAGAAAGAACATTTAGAAGAAGGGTAATGTTGGGTTGTGACAGAGGTGATAGCATTTGTGATAATATCTACACAAGAATAAAGTTCAGACTCTGAGGTAGGAGGCAAAACAGTATTGACGGTTTCCTGTATACATAGTCTGTAGTTTGCCCAGTCGGCTCGATCAAAACGCAGCCTAGTACAAGTAGAGGGGTTGGATCGGTCAACGGTAGCTGGTCTGGAATGAAGTTGTAGCTTGATAGGAGCGTGGTCACTGCCTATGAGATGTAGAACATCGATCGTAAACTGAGATGCAAGATTAGAGGAGAGTATGACAACGTCTGGGGTAGTTCGACTATCTGGGCGTGTAGGTTTCGGTAGAGGAAGTATTATGCCAGTTGTATGACCGGTGATAAAGTTATGAAAGCGGTTTCATTGTGCTTCGGAACGGCTATGGAGATTGATATCTGCCATTATAAGATAAGTACGAAAGGTGTTAAATATATATTGAAAGAATGGTAATGGAATGTTATGGCCGGGCCGCACGTATATTGTAGCTAAGGTTATGTAGAGGTTCTTATAGTAAACAGTTGTGAGAAGGTGTTCAGGAAGGTTGAGGACAGGCGAAAAATGCTGACGATATGGAATGGCAGACGAAAAGCCAATAGCAACACCACCACTGGCACGGCGTAAGACATGTGGATTGTCATGGCGGATAAGCTGGTACCCAGGAAGACGACAATGGAGTTTGGAAGTAAGGCAGGTTTCATTCAGAATGAACGTATCAACAGTTCTTCTTGGAGTAAGGCTTGAAACAATAGTTTATGCTGTTGCAAAGAACGAATATTTAGAAATAAAAATGTAAGCCCCATAATGAAAAAGAACTTGTATTGGGTAATGAAGGAATTAAACTGCTGTTTGCTGAGTGCGGGAGTGAAAGTAAACATACGGTCCAGTTTATGTGGCATGGAGATTTGCATGAAAAACATATTTGGCAGCTAATTATATATGATGTAAGATATGACGTCGCAAAAACGGATGGATGTTCTGTAATGATAAGGTGATGAAAGAAAGCAATTGGGAAATGGTGACAGGTGCTTCCAATGAAGGTGGTGGTGCTGGTTGCGCTTGTTCCGGGAGACGTAATGGAACAACATTCTCTGGTTTGGACTGATCTGGTGATGGTTTAGATTGACATTTATAGCTATAGGTTGGATGTTTTTCTGGGCAGAGAGAGCACTGAGGGGGTTGCTGCATATTGGAACATGTACGGGTTAGATGCGGACCTGCACAGTAGCCGCACTTTGGTTGGTTATGGCACTGATTGGTAGGATGTTGACCATAAGTTTGGCAACGCTCACATCTAATAGGCAAGGGTTTAGATGTGTGAGACGACTCTACACGGTGTCGTTTCTTGTAAATATAAGCTCCTAGATAAAATAGATCATTGATGGTCTGCTGAGAATTTGTGAGAACCCGCACCATGTATGTCGGGCCTTGGTTATTTCGAATTCTCAGGCATTTAAGAATAGTATGACCTTCTTGAGTGAGCTCCTCCTGAACCTCTGTGTCAGTATATGTAGGATCTACTCCACAAATGACCACAGAGAGAGTAGGTGATCTACGAGGTGGGGGTGGTTGCTTTAGACGTGAAGTAGAGAGAGTCTTGAGAGATGCCTTTGTGCCGAAGATTTCGTAGCTATAGGAATTCAACAGTTTGCGAGAGAATTCTGAATCACTAGTCTTAATAATAATGCCAGAGCGAGTACGAACTAATTGAGAAATAGCAGAACGCGGCATGTATTTGCAAAAACAGACGTTTGAGGTCCTCATACTTTGGATCGTAATGTTCTAAAAGAAAAGAGTAGATTGGAGCCTTGAGCGTCTCTTGCAAAGTTGGAAACTGGTTCGTGTCAGTCATGTCAACAGACATGGATGAAGTATCTGCTGGAATATTGTCATGAAGCTTATGTGGTCTCTTGGCTGGTGGTTGTGGAGTACTATTTGAAGCTTTACTAGGTGAGCTTGAACGAGAATTACTATCTAGATTTTTCTCCAGAGATCGTGCCCTCCGTAACCCTGGTTTCCCAGAGGTTGAGGGGGCAAGGAGAACAGGTGGCAGATTAGAATGACGACCAGCCAAAGGTTGAGACGCCATGATGAAGATGCAGGCACTCCGGCCTGATAAATGTGTTCACAATGAACCAGGTGAGGTAATAATGTAGGTAAAGAGAACCCCGTTTGGATAGCTTCTCAGGTAGGCTTGAAGTCGCTTTTAGTCTGCGTCGGTTTACTCTGGTATTGGCTAGATCAGTCTGCCAGAACAAACACACAAGTTATCAGCTTCTTCAGCCAGGAAGAGGATAGGATCGCAAAAAACAGCCGTACTGACGTCTGGTACGTCACAGCTGATAAGGCCAATAGGAATATTGACCTGAAGATGTAAATTTCCAATTGGAATCCTAATTATTTAAGCTTATCTGTCGTAATATATTGTGTGTGATATTTACTCAAAAGTCAATGCCCAATTTCTCAAAGAGAATATACTCCAATTGTGTGTAGAGTTTTGAAGCAGCAAATTATTTACATAATTGTTACCTTCTTTACATATTTTGATATGATTAGCATACAGCATACATTTTCAACATTTATTTTAGTAGGCATGTGATCTATAAAAAGAAAAACTGAAAAAATCAAGGGTACAAAATTGGACTTTGCGGGAATCCTTTGTTTGAGTCACGTTATATGATGTAATGATCTTGTGTATTACATGCTGTTTGCTATGACCGAGACACGAGTCCACAAGATTTAATATTTAACAAGACAAATCAAAAGTAGTTCAGTTTTGTAGTCAGATGATTTGATTAATTTTATAGAACACTTTAGAAAAGCTATATACAAGTTATCCGCCTGTATTTTTTGTAACAGTTACAGTATTCTGATCAATATCAAATTTTTAAGGACCTTTCACGTTCTTCAAAGTAATAAACAGTTTCGTATCCTGTACCTGGCAGCAATTATCAGTTGAAAATAGAAAACGAATTTAAATGGAATCTGAATTTTACGTCCCACGTTTTGCCAGCTAAGCTAAAGAGACAATGATGATTAGAAATGAGTGCAATGGCGGAATAATGAATGTGGGAAGAAACGTGAGAACCACTAGGAACCCATACGCACGGTGTTTGTCTACCACAAGGTAAACTTTTCGTGATTAGTCTTTGAACCCTGGAACTCATGCACCATGTAATAATTAGGAAATGTCTTCTCATGTGCAGGTGTATCTACCAGCACCAATGATATTTCTGAGAAATATATGTGCCTCTTCTAAACGCATGCAAAGGCGCAGAGACAGGGAAAGGAAACTGTATTAATATATATATATATATATATAGTATGCCGTTAAATTCGTTGTGGAAAACCACAAATGTGATTCCTGATAGTAAAACCAACAAAAAAGTTCCAATAAACATAGGGCGAAAATCACATCGTTTACATGTTATAGGCTGCCGAAATCATGATAATATGAAATTCAAAGGTTCATACCTCCAACACTATGCGACGTACCTTGGTCGGGTCAAGACTGGACGTAGGAAATAGTATGTGCCGTTTAAAAAATGCGGGTTTCAGAATCCTAAGGTGCTTCCACAACAATTTTTATAGAGGGAGTTTGTCTACGGGCTTATGATAAAAACTACCTCCTATAAATGTTGCGTGACTACCTTAGGATTCTAAAACATGTATTTCTGGACTGCTTAAATGCATTAATAATATTAATTTATTTTATTTATAAAGCATGCTACTTCCGTATCTTTACTCCAATCGATATATTTAATAAATCATGTGTCCTTAATATGTACTGCATTAAAAGCGTTAATGGCGTGATTTAGAAAATATTTTATGTAGCTAGTATATGATTCATTTTTGGTATTTGATAATATTAATTAGTACCTTTTTTTTGGTAGAAAATGATAACTTAATTCAATAACTACTTAATTTCAATTGTGCATTATATGAGAAATCGCCATATCGAATACCTCCCTAGAGAGCGCTTTATCTGTTGAGAGTTCTTGATATAAAGCATTGTTTTCAGTATGTACCCATTGTATCTAACAAAACGTTGTGAATCAATATAATATTTGAGGATTAATTTCGAAATGGTAATTCTTAAATAATTTATTTTTATCTTCTAGACTATCACCTTTGCTAAGACGATACTTTCTATTATGAAATTAACTGTTATGTGTATAAGTTATAAGGTTGATTATCCGTACAAATAATAACACTTAAACTTTAAAATCTTGAAACAAAATTCGCACTAGAAAATATTTAAAAAAATGAATATCACAACCAATTTTTACTATTCTCTTGATACTTTAATCCAAAATTTCTGAAGGAACAGTCAACATTGTCCTTCCTTCTTTGCTCCCACTTACATGATACTCTCAACATTTTAGCGATAAATTAATAAATATATAAAACATACTTACATCTACTGCGATAATCATAGTCATCATATGCTGTAACAGATAATTAAGGTCTAAAGCGATCTTAATCTTTTATAGTCTACACATTATTAAGATAAACATACTATTAAAATGTTATTATGTTTAAGAGAGTTAAAGATTAAGGAATAAGAAAAGTCTACGTTTAAATAAGTAACTAACTGCATCCCTTATGTAACTGGATGTTCAACGCTGCGTTGTGTATCTTATTATTTATTTATATAAAAGCTACATTTATAATCTGTTCTTGTATATGCGTAGAAAGCACTCAAGGAGATTAATATTTTTGATACACTTATAATTTTTGATACGTCGTTACCGTTTGGAGTCAATACCCTCAGACAATAACAGATCCAGTTACAAATGGGAGTTTTAGATTGTGTTTCAAACACTATTAACTACTTTTCAGTTTGTGTACAAGGGATTGCAATTCCTTTTTTTTTTTTTTTTACATATTAGCTATTTAAATAACAAAACAAAAATGTTATGAAGACAATTGAATTTGTGTTATTAGAGGTCTACTGTGCATATTGAATATTGATTTTGAGACTGAAAAATATAAAAAAAAATAGCTCCAACATTGTCCTTAAAGCTGTGCTATAAAAGATACTTTTGCACAAGTGTATATTCTTGCACCACGAAACTTCACTCAAATTGCACATTACGTTGTCCAGAAAACGAACCGTTTGAATGTTACTTTTAGATTTGTTTCAACCTCCACACAGTTTTAGTACAATGAGCGAGTATGAATCGAGCAAACTTGCTCAGGCATTTGAAATATCTTGTTCAAGTCTTCTTATCCCTTGAATGCAAACATATCGAACACGCTTTCGTATTTATTTTTACTAATAGGTCTTTTTCATACAAACGCACAGTTACATTACAGTTGTATCGGCACCGGCTTTACTTTTGTTTGAGAATGGTATTATTCTAGGCTTTTGTTTCTCACTTTTTAAATCAATCTTGGGATTATGAAGCATCGACATTAAAAGCATCACACTTCTGTTACTTGGGAAACATACCTAACAATTGCCAAGTCATGAAAAAAAGGAAAATGAGAGTAAACGTTTTCACATGATTTGCTGGTCAACATGATAGCACGTAATTCCTACCTGTGTTTTGTCATTGTGATCACTGGAGAAATATTACTGCATAGTAACTACTTAGTCAAACTTGTAAAGTAATTATCTGTTGTTTCCCTTCGACCTGGTTGAGATTTCAAACTACTATTAATTTTCATGACAACATTATTTGATAAAGTGTTTTGTGGCATTAGCGCTTTTTTACTTCCTGTGTACTCAATTCCTTTATAAATGTATTCAGAGTTAGAACAACATTGTAAGAATATTTTAATACAGTATTTTCCAGGCTTTTGTGATATATATTGAAAGGATACACATCTAACTCTGTACAACAACAATTACTCATCAATTGTGATATTCAGCTCCGGTACTATAGTCCTTGTAAAGTTTTTATAAGTACATCCCACACAAGAGTGATTATGCCAAAACGATGGTTTCCAGTTTTACTAATGTATCATAGAAGCATTCAGCTTATATTCTGGAATCTGTTTTCGGACATTATTACACAAAATTTTGGGTTGTTGTGTGTTAATGTTGATCTAAGAAATATCTCTTTTACAAGTTAGTCACGGTTTTTCTCAAGACCGGCATAGAAAAGCGAACCTGTAAAGGCACGTAGTTCAAAGGCATCAATATCTTTCCAACATTTTTTTTAAAAAATTTACTACAACACGTTACCTTCAAAATTTGTACACAGTATTAACTCGTGGAAAACCTCAACAGTAACGAACATATCCAATATATATTTCGGTGACGAATCAGCAACATTTCTACTTGATCCTATGTGTCTCGTCATGACAAATCATATACACGTTTGTGAAGTCTTTGAAGTTCGCTTGTTTAAAACTGTGCCGTCTTTGGATATGGAACATTTAACTTATATAACTGCTTTCCTCCTTGGAATCCAAAAGCCAAGGAATGTATCGTTATCTGTGTCAGTTCCACAACTTGATGCTTTATCATAATAACCACTCTTGTTGCAAAAATCTAAATCAATTTCCTGTGCCATGTGCTCTAAATCACTACAGTCATCTTCACTATCATGTAATAGTTTGTGCATTATTTTCTTCTGTGAAAGACCACTCTAAAGATAACACCTTAAAAGTTACAACACCAAGAATTGAGCTGAGTTGATTTTCAGTTTAACATCCTTTTTCAGGAGCGAGGTATATGTGACGAGACATACTGTTTAACTGAAATCCCAACCACATGAGATCACGCCGGGAATCGAATACTACACTAAAAGTTATGAATAGTATATAATAAACGTTGACCATTACTACACGAATGGCCACAGTGCAATCTAGAAATCAAAACTGAATGTTCTTCTTCTTCTTCTTCTTCTTCAATAATATTACTGTACTATGACCTTCATATATCTCTCGAAATGATGTCTCATATTCGTACAAATCATGTAAGTATACAAGTTCTGATATAATATATAAATTAGCGGTTATAACTAGACCCTTCCTGTATTTTAAAATAATCAGAAAATGAGTGTTCTTAAAAGTTACAAAGTAGAAAAAGAAAAAAACTTAATTTAATGCCTATAAGAAAAAGGTTGGGGATAATTTGACCTCCAGATTGCATATAAGGTTTAAGAAGTAAGCACGTAATAATACTTTTCTTGAAATCGAAATAAACAGGACGTAGTTATTCGCAAGATCGGCGTTCTATATATGATATTAGTAGTTGATCCAAAAAATTGCTGCTGCCTTAAGTTTTATGTAAGTATAAGTATAGCATAGTTTGTTTAAGCTTGTACATTCTACTAACTACTTTATTAATACAAAATTGCAAACATACTATATATTAATAAAGTAACTCAAATATACAGTATATGTTTAGTGAATATCATTTAAAACATATAACTTACGGTAGAAGTCTGAACTATAACGACCTATTAAGAAAACGAAATATAATTCTTTAATATTCAGCTTCATTTAATCACAATATCATTGACTGCAGTTTTAAAATCATGTCATTCATACAATTCAGTAATCAATAAGCCTAGTTTAGTGAAATAAAATATGATATTTTAATACTTTGTTAAATATAGATATGATTGTATAGCTAAAAGAGATTTATTAAAAATATACGATTCGGTCATATCAAAAAAACTTTGTCACAACACAATTCAAATTTAAAGTTCATTTGATGGTGTTTATTGAAGCAAATATTCGCAACTAGCAAAAGGGCTATCCCTTCCGATAGATTTCCGTTTTGATATAAATGACATAGAATGGGTGATACAGAACTGCTTTTATACATTATGGAAAAGTAATGCGTTGCTGTAAAGTAGAGACATACAATAGCACACTAACTAACTAACTAACTCTACGGCCTATGGAACCCGGAGGTTCAGTGCCGCGTACACAAAAGCTCTCCACTGACTTATATCCTTAGCTAATTGGATCCAGTTTCTACTTTGTATTCCTATCTCTGCTAGATCCATCTTAATATTATTCTCCCATCTGCGCCTACGTGTTCCTAATGGTCGTTTTCCTATGGGTCTACCAGTCAAGACTTTGAAAGCATTTCTACTTTCTTCCATTCTAGCTACATGACCTGCCCACCTAAGCCTCCTAGACTTGACGACCCTAACAATGTTGGGTAAACCGTATAAACTATGTAGTTCCTCGTTATGAAGCTTCCGCCATTCCCCATTCTCGTTCCTCTTGGGTCCGAATATTCTTCTCAGAATCCTGTTCTCAAATACTTTCAGTCTATGTTCTTCCCTCAGAGTAAGCGACCATGTTTCGCAAACATATAGAACAACAGGCATGATTATCGTTTTATATATTTTAAGCTTCAAATTCCTCGACAGAATTCGCGACGACAAGAGATTTTGAACCGAATAGTAACACGAATTCCCTGCTTTTAGTCGACATTTAATTTCTTCGTGAATATGATTTTCGTCTGTTAATATTGATCCTAAATATTTGAAAGTATCCACTTTATCAAAAGTATTATTTAATATTTTAACGCATCCACAATTTGCCGTATTACGGTCCCGACGCACTTCCATGTATTTAGTTTTCTCTGCATTTACTTCTAAACCCATGTCCCTGCAAGCGTTTAATAATATCTCTGCATTTATTTCTACTGTTCTCCTATCATCCCCTATTAAATTTACATCATCAGCATATGCCATAACCTGGTGAATGCCGTACAAATCTAGGCCCTGGTTGCTATCTTTGATTTTCCTTATGGCGTATTCCAGCACAAAGTTAAATAATAATGGCGACAACGCATCTCCTTGTTTCAGGCCATTTTCGACGTGGAAGCTCGTGGACAAAAATTTTCCTACCCGGACTTTACTTTGGGATTCACTTAAACATATCTTAATTAATCTAATTAGCTTTCTCGGTATTCCAAGCTCTGTAAGAACGTTGTATAATGTTTCTCTCCTAACCGAGTCGTAAGCCTTTCTAAAATCAATAAATAGTTGATGTACCGGGGTATTGTATTCCCACTTCTTTTCGAGTATTTGGCGAATGGTAAATATTTGGTCGATAGTTGATCGATTTCGTCTAAATCCGCACTGATAATCTCCAATAATTTCATCTGCGTGTGGGGTCAATCTTGCTAACAGAATATTTGAAAGGATTTTATAGGATGTTGACAGAAGAGAAATGCCTCGATAATTATTACAGTGAGTTTTGTAGCCTTTCTTGTGAATTGGAACAATGATTGACTCTTTCCACTCTTGTGGCAATTCTTCCTTGTTCCAGGTAAGGAGAATGAGTTTGTGTATCTTGTTCCACAATTTTTCGCCTCCAGCTAAAATTAACTCAGCCGGAATTTCATCTACACCCGGAGATTTTTGTTTCTTTAATTTCTTTATAGCGGCTTCCACTTCTATTCGATTGGGGTCTGGAATATACGGTTCTGCGGTGTGTATCTCCTTTTCTCCACGCACATTAGTTTTTGGCTGCGTGTTCAGCAAATCGTCAAAGAAATCTTTCCATCTATTTAAGAGGCTATCCGTATCAGTGAGAACTGTCCTGTCAGATTTCTTTAATATATAAGCACGAGGTTGATAGCCTTTCTTAAATTCGCTGATCCCCTTATACATGTCCCGAATATTTTTATTTTTACTATTATCTTCAAGTTCCCTAATTTTAGCTTTCAAAATTCCCGTTTCTTTGTTCTAAAAGTTTTGGAAGTTTCCCGCCTGATATCTGCTAAATTTTGTGAGGTTATTTCATTAGGATCTTGTAGCCACCATAATTTTGCCTGTTTTCTCTTCTCTCCTAGTTTAATGCATTCTTGGTCGAACCATGGTTTGTTCCTACGTATTTCCGCGTGTCCCAATTTTTCTATTGCTGAACTTTTATTGCTATCTCTAATTTCAATGCAAGTATCCTCAACACTAGTGCACTCCGAGTATTCTAAAACCGAGAATCTATTCGAAACTTCAATCTGGTATTCCTCTCTTACCTGGCTCTCTTCTAATTTCTTTAAATTAAATCTCTCCGTTTTCGGACATTGAGTATTACCTTTATTCAACGATAATCTCTCCCGTATTATCACTGCTACCAGGTAATGATCAGTTTCACAATCAGCCCCTCTAAACGACCGGACGTCAATTTATTATGCTAGATTGTCTTCTTCTATCTACTAACACGTGATCAATTTGATTATGTGTTTTTCCGTCTGGTGATGTCCAAGTGTGTTTATGAACGTCGCGATGTGGGAATTTTGTACTCTTCACGATTAGGTTTTTGGATGTTGCAAAATTCACGAGTCTAACACCGTTGTCGTTATTTTCCTTATGCAAACTTTCGTTCCCTATAATCGGTTTGAAAATATCCTCTCGTCCTACCTTCGCATTGAAATCCCCTAATAGAATCTTCATATGGTATCGCGGGAGTTGGTCAAATATCCGTTCCACTTCTTCGTAAAAACTATCTTTTATATCGTCACCCTTATCTTCAGTTGGAGCATGTACATTTAAAACAATAATATCACACCACCGTCCCTTAAGAGTAATAAAAGAAAGTCTGTCAGTAACAAATTCAACCCGTTTAATTGCTGGTAATAATCGTTTGTGAACATAAAACCCTGTTCCTAACTGGTGATTTTCATTTCCTTCCCCGTAAAAGAACGTAAAATTTCCGGAATTCTCAGATCCATTTCCTTTCCACCTAACTTCCTGAACTCCTACTAAGTCCATCCTGTATTTCTCTAACTCACTCGTTACAGATTTTAACGCGCCTGCCCTATAAAGACTTCTAATATTCCATGTTCCAAATCTCATGTCCATTTTCTTTTGCTGATGTCGTGCCAAGTTATCAGTCCTTGTCCGAGATATTTACCATTCAAATTAATTCCCTTGTCATAACGGTTTGCAAGGTCTGAGTTGCATCTTCATCCAATCCTACTGCCTAGGAATGAAGCTATCCGCTAACAGTTCATTTTCATTGTCGAAGCGGTGAGTCGCTAACCAGTATCCCATGACCGGTAACCAGTATCCCTCAAGAACTACGCCCGTTTTCATTGCCTTTGCAAGTTCATTCCCGAATACTGATTGGTACCTACTTCTTGCCGCACCGTCCACATTAGTTCCAATATTTTTCAATATGATGCACTATTCACATGTGACACCTGCACTCATTGTATTTCTTCCGTAAATGCTACATAGTTCACAATGAATCGCAGCTGCCGAAAGTTTTTCCAATTCAGATATTGTATAACTTCATTACATTAATATTTTTTCGTAAACGTTTCTATTGGATCTCTCAAGTTCAATTGTTATAAAATACTAGTTAAATGCAACCCATCCTACTCTGACAGCTCAGTGTGAAGTGAACTACTTCATATAATGTCAGACGATTAACGTTCTTCCCGGCCGTTTCTCATTTAAGCACAAATGCAGTTTCATTACGGAATACTCTCTCAATTACATTTATCATGCTTGTAGTTTCTGGGTAATAAAATTTTTGGGTCCTTACTGATATTGCTTTCTACAAGTCTCCACGGCACTAAGTGAAAGAAGAACAGTTGTTTATGTTCTTCGTTGCTACAGTCAATATACTTAAATACTTAAGCGCAATTGGGGAGTTCAATTCATATATATATCTGTTTTTCTTCTATTGCAAATTTCGTCCTTCAATATTATGAATATCAAACAAGATTACTTTTATTATTAATATTTCGATTATTTTTAATATTTTCCCTATATACGATTGACTCTTTTCGTGACTCCCGCCTAAGTGTTGAATATATAACCAATACACTGAGCGAAGTTTGTTCTTTAATACAAAACATTAATTCAATACAACTGTTAATAGACGTTCTTTCAATAGTTAAAACACAAGTCAATTTTGAATCATCAGTAATGATCATTGTAAATAGTCCAAAAGACATGCTGAAACCTCCAAACCAATGTGAATGCCACATATTACTTTTTTAGTTATTCCATATATTTTACAAAACATTAGGTTGATGTTGACATATTGGGCATATATTTTCCTACTAGTGTAACTCTAAAATGGTGGCTGAAGACTGGTTGAGAAAGTACCTTAATCTTCCGGTGAATGCTATTGCGCCACTACAATGATTATTTAAGAGAATATGAAGTAGCAAAAAAGTTTTCTGCATTGACCGACATCTCACATCTGCACCTATTTACATCTATAGCGTGATAGCACACAATGTTACAAAGCTGTTATGCACATTGTCATATTAACAGAATTATTGAAAAATGGTTGAAATAATATCAATATGGTTAATATATTATTTCCTAGCATTCATATTCTACAAAAAAATCGAGGTAACAACGATAAACTTATACACCGTGTAAAGTCTATAGAAAACATCTTCAAAAATTTCTGGATTTTACTTTTGAATACAAATGACTAGTGTAAGACTACACATTTTGATTATCTGCTTAACACACTCTCTGAGTGAAAGTAAGACTTATTCTTATGTCATGCACATACTCCTTGTAACGTGACTGGTTATTTATGCAACGTAAAATTTTAAAGAATGAAAATCTTTAAAATTTACGTCCCACGATTATGCAAGCAAGGTTAAAGGAAACCGTAATGATTAGAAAAGAATGAAAAATTGCCATGAAGGAAATGGGTAGAAATCGGAGAAACTCAAGAGTAGCTACTCACATGAGACTTACTTCGGGTGAACTGTAATCAAACCAAAGTCCCAATGCACTAAAAGTGAACCCTCTACTACTGCGCACTATGTAACCGGTTTCGAATGTGATCATCTCACGAATGTGATCCATTAAATTTGCCTCACGAATCTCACGATTGTGGTCCATTAAATTTATAATAAACTAGGTGTAGTATTTTAAATAAAATTTAAAATACTAATCATAATCAAACATACTAATCATAATCATAATCATAATCAAATATAATTAAAATCATAATCAAAACATACACAGAGGAAGGTGCCTTCGCATGGCCAACAAGTACTCAGGCATTGTTTGTGCCTTTACCCAACTCAATTCGAAGAAAATGTACTTGTAACACTCACCATTTTGTAACACACTTCACTTCTAACAAATGTGTAATCTTTTCCATAGACGCATATATATATATATATATATATATATATATATATATATATATATATATATATATATATATATATATATAAATGGGATAAAGTGGAATATTAATACACACTTTAATTAAAATGTGCAAGAGAAGGTTTTTTTGATCAAAATTCAAATTTCTACCTTTATCAAAAGTAAGAAAATCCTGTATTTTATATCAAGCAAAACTACATAAATCAATACTCTTCTCAGTCTACAGCTATGAAGTATGATGAGATATGGCTCAGTTTTCTCCTGTTTATTTCAAAATAAGAGTAAAGTTATAAAGGAATGGAAAGAGTACACGATCATTCTTGACTCCAAATTTTAAAATTTCGATCTTATTTGACAGCTTTTCGGGCTATACAAAGTAAATTTACATTATACAAAAGCGGAATGAGACACAAATACTGGTTTACAATATCGTTAAATATTTTCTATTTTCATTTCGTTTTAGTGTATATTTACTTACAAATGAAAATAATTTCTATATTTTATTAAAAGAAAAATGTAGTATATTTTAACTTTTCACCTTGAATCATACTTGTAGTGTTACATTTTTACACAAGAATGAAACAAAATTTCTAACTGAATAAATCCGTATGTAAAACTCTTATATTATAAAAACAACTGTTCCTTGTTAAAAAAAAGAAAGTGCACTTGATGACGATACGAACGTAGATAAACAGATTAGTTTGCAAACACATGAAGCACTATATTGGGCGCCTATTTGCTGGATATGATTTAAAATATTAAGTTTAGAACTGGTTTATATTTTTCTGTTATGTGAAGCTTATAATGTAACAGTTTCTCTTATTCTTATGTATGTAACGCTGTTTCTGGTGTATGATGTGCATTTGAAAAAAAAACTAAAATACTTATCAGAAATGGCATGTACAAAAACTTAAATAAGGCAAATTAATTTATCAAGTAAACGTATTTTCTCACATTTTCTATTACCTCAGAGGTGTAACGATCCCGTTGCTACGTTTGGGGTAAGAAGTAAAATAATAATGTTCTGTAATATTCATTCTCAATAATAGACTAAGTTTGTAATAATTTCTATCGATCATGCCTTCTTTATTTAAAAAAAATTTAAAGAAGACTTTATGTCTTCTCTGTTTGTAAAGAGCGTGTGAGAGAGAAGCGAATTCCTTCGGTTTATTGGTAATTCAAGGTCGCTTGCGCTGCTTGCGGCATTCGTTCAAGAGCTAACAACATTTTCGTCTTTCGAGGCAACTCACGTCCTTGATGGACGTGAATTGTGTCCTGAATCCTCTCATGAAGCTGGTGTGAATCGTAGCAGCGTCATGTTTCCGGAGAATGGGGTCTGGTTTCGTTAATCTTAGGTATTATTGTAATTACAGTTTGCATTAAGAAAGAAGAGCATTGTGCGGGAGGTGCAATGTTTCATATTTTTAAAAAGTAATGAAAGAATTGTGTGCGAAAATAGTTGGAAGTTGGTTTTTGAGAGCATGCTAAATTTTGCGCGGGAAACACGCAAAGAGTTATAGTTAAATTAGGGATAGACCGTGTATCTTTTTATAGTGTTAAATTTGAAGTATTTGTTTCATGTTTTCGTACGAGATTTCCTGCATTGTGCAAAACGTATAATTGATGAATGGTTTAATGTTCCTAAATTTGGAGGTATATTTTTTGTGCCCAATAAAGTTTCCAAGGGATTTAGTTGACATAAGTTTTGGTCCAATTAATATGCCGGTTTTGAGGACATTGATAATAGTATTTTACTCGACTTGGGGGGGTGCACTAACAAGGTGGGAGATTAATTCGTCAGTTGAAAAAAGTTCTCACCGGGTGAATTACACCTAAGATTGGTCAGTAACCTTCTCTATTTGTATCCTGACTTAATTTCCAAATACTCGATAACACTCAAGCATGAAAGTTTGGACTTTTGAAGTAGTTGATTATTAAGATTGGTTTCGCAATGTCGCCTTTTTGACCCAAGTCAGGGTCACCTTGAAAAAGTTAGAATAGTTGTTTTAGAACAAATTATTCTTGTTTCGATATAACGTAGTTGACATGCAGACCAAATTTTGAGAGGATACGGACGTAAAATGATAGTAAGACTTTGACTATGTTTAAATGTTAGTTGGTTTTCAATTCTTCTCCAACTGACCTGTAAATAGGAATTTTTGCTATTCCAGGATCGCTTAATGATTCCAAAATTGTTCGATAATTCAGCATATTATTTTAGTGAATGTGTTAAAAGCGGAAATGAATATTAATTATTGATGTTGAATTTCTGTTTTCAGCAGTTAATTGTTCTTAAAATATTCTGAACGCAGTGGATGTTTGTTAAGTTTGGGGTTAAAATGTAAATAGATACTTGCTGTAGGCGAGTGTCGTGGTGAGGGGCGGCTGTCCAAATTTTATTCGAGACATAGACTGTCTTTAGCTGTTAATCTTTATAGTTATTACGCACGACTAATGTGCGGGATTCTAGAATTTCGAGACTCCCACCAATTTTTTGGAATTGTCTTTGTTACCGTTTGTGATGGATTTTTAATTGCTTCACATTGAACGATTTAACATTTACCGAAGGAATATTCTCATCTCTCTAGCTGTAGATCATTTAACTCTGTGGACATTGCGAATTTTGAAATTAATATCATAACTGTTAATTTTTGGATTGAAAGTTAATATTACAGGATAGGACAAGTTGAGTAATTATTAATTTTCCTTACTACGTTTAATTAAAATTCACGTCCTCGTTAGTCTCCAGCATCATCAGAAAAAGGGAAGTAAAAATGTTATTATTTGTATTGAATTTTTGCTTTCACATTGTACTTTTATTGGAATAAAAGCTATTCTTTGAAATTGTTCTTATTATTTATTGAAGCTTTTTGTGCATTTTTTGTTATTGGGGAAAGAATTATATTTTTTCATATGCCGAATTATCAACCAAGCAATCTCGAAGTTTGTTGTTAGGTTTCTCCCCTCTGTGTAGGTCATTCTGAAGTCGGATAACATTGGTATTCAAAGTTCTACGTTTCCTTGGGTCACAGTATCATTGAGTTGTTGACATTTTGACATAGTCTCTGCTTCCGATAGCGGATAGGAACGCTACAAAATGTTCCACGACGAAATTCCTCATATTTTTCTTTTGTGCAGTAAGTAATAAATTTGGTTTCCTCAGGCGAGAAAGGAATTTAAAAATCGGGAGCGTGATAGCTATTATTTAAAATATACTGGATTTAGAGATAATTAATTTTTGAATATGAATATAATAAATAATTAAGTTTACTGTTAGTTCATTTGATGAGTCAACAATATTTTTTGAAGGCTAGAATTTAATTTCTTTAAAACTAGGATCGATCTCTGTTGGTTCTTATCGCTTCTTGTAGTGTCCGTAGCTAGTTTAGCTGTATGTAAATTTATTTCAATTTTTAATGTATCTTCTTACATTTTGCTTTTTTTGAAATACCAAAAAATAAACTGTATTTTATTGGTATATTTTAATGATGTCTGATAGATCCGAGTTCGTGAGCGTGAGTAGATATAACGGATGGGTATCGTGAACTCATTAAGCAAGATAGAACTGTTTTTTTATTCTGATTTGCGATCAGATTTTGGACAGCTTAATATATCATCAACTCCTTCCACTCAGGGAAGCATTTATATGAGACGAATGTGAAAGGAAACACATACATTTGCTAGTGAAAACAATAAAAGTACGCATTGTGTTAGTTATGTTATTTAGTAGGTAAGTGAATGCCACTAATTTAGATGAAGTTCAAAGAAGTTCACCTTAAGTTGCTTTCGATGTACCGTTAACGCAAACAATACAATCTCAATTTATGAATCAGCACTCATCTAATGCTAGTCCAACCGGAAATATATGAGGTAATAACACTAATAGATACCTTAATCTTCGTGATTAATATAGAAGAGTTTCTCAGATTAGTAACTCTACCACGAAAGCTCCTTTGAGTTCTGCATTTTTCCAACGAGAGACTAACAATGAATGTTGAAGTAGTTGAAGTCAGTTCTGTTGCGATAACTGGAGTCACCAGACCTCACTTGCTAACTGCTGAGCATAATCTACTGATGGGGTATGCTCTCAAGAGAAACAGTGAGTCTCTTGGACTGAAATTTAAAGATGTAAAACAGACAGGTGGTAGAAATAGTCAACTAGTTCTTTAACTGGTGTCAAAAATTGAAGAAACCTTGTTAGAAACTTGCTATTCTTTCAGTATGGTCCTACCTGTTCTTGTAGTTAAATGTACAGGGGCATTATTAAGAGAAATTTTGTAAGCTTTGAATAACAATGTTTGCTGGGATAATTTGAGGGCTAATTTATTAAATACTTATGTTACTTCGCTGACATGTTAGTTAGCCGACATGCCTTTGTGTCGGAATATGTTTATAAGAGACTGAAGTTGTCCGAACCTATTAATGGTTACGTAAGACCTGTTATAGTAGCAATGAATGTATTGGGGTTTAGTGGCCCAGAATTAGAATTAGTGAATATCGTTACTAGTGGAATGAATCGAAATTAGAAGTATGGAATGCTGAATAGTTATACACCGGCATCTAGATTGGAATTATTAGAATTTGAGGAAAAACATGTTTTGAATTTCAGATACCAGTTGGATTATAGCAGAGAAATGGGTAATTCTAGAAAAAGATCTAATTTTCTTGTGTCTAGCTATCAAGTTAGGGGATTGAATCCGTGTGAAACCACTGTTACTATTTTTCGTTATTACAATGTAAATTTAAACTAGCTTTTTGCGAAAATGAATTGAGTCGATCAAGAGGCGGGTCTGAGGATTTTGGGGTCTCTAGGGGTCAAAATGAAATGTCTGAACCTCATGGTTATTCGGAACCAGCTTCTGCGCATATCCTTGGAGATGAAAAATACTGTTACATCGTTGTAAGAAGATTGAATAATCAGTTAATGGACATTTGTGATGATGGAGGATCGAGCTTCAATATTGTTCGTTTGAATTTGGTTCGTGTTTGCGGTTTGGAGAAGTATATTAAAACAACGCAAGAATAATAGTAAATGCTCTATCTGGTTTACGATTTAGCACGAACAAGGAAATAGCAATGACTGTGATTTTTTCGGGTCATTTTCAAAGAGTTACTATAAAGTGGTGGACCAAGAAATTGTGTTTGGCTTGAACTCGTTTATTGACTATTCCGAAACTGCATTAGTTCTCCGTGGTGGTAAGAGAAGAATTTTTTGAATCTTAAGAAAACAGTTCGACAATGTGGTATTCAATCAAAGATATTTATGTCTGTTCAGCGTGCTGCAGTCGAAAGGTCATAGTATTGAACAACCTGGAATGCGGAATGTAGATAATCTTAATGACAACAAAATAATTTCGTTTTTGTAAATGAAGCTTTTTTGATTATGGAATGTGGGATAAGTGTATCCAGTGCAACTTGGACTTAGTAGAAACGGAGTGTAGTAGTTTTGAAATACGAACAACTAATAGTTTGAAACTTATTCAGCTTAGGTCGATGATTGACTCTGAACTTGATTTTGGTTGAACAATTGAAACTACACTTTCTTCTATTGTTGGTGGTTACCGTAGGAATCAATCATATCGTGATATAGGTGTTGCTACTAAAATATAACTGGATCAATCGTCATCATATATGAACTTATCACCTTCGATATCGTGGAAAAATAGTGATGATTCACGGAAGAATCCTGGTAGTATAGGTGGTGCGAATGAAATATCCAAACGCCGGATTAAATCTAACGAGGTTATGCTGATTTCATCTTCGGGAGTTTTTTGTTCTTCGGTGATTGCTGTCCCTACTTGTGGGATTAATTGTGCGAATGGAATGTCCAGTTCTCGATTAACTTCCAATGAGAACATGGAATTGAATGTGTCAGGAGTTGATAGAAATTTCATCAATCTGCAACGTAGTAGAAATTCATATGGTGTGAATGAAATGCCCAGTTACGAAAACGCATGTAATGGGGATTTTGTGACATCCAAGGGAGAAAATCATTATATTGCGGCTCGAGCACAATTAAACGGAAAATCATATGGTGAGGTTGAAATGTCCTGACGAAACAATCCACCAATGGGAAAATTGATAACTTGGATGTTGAATAGAGAAAACTGCAAACTGGAAGATTTCTTTATCGACAGTGAGGATGGTGCATACGAAATGTACTTATTTCAGTGGATTAAGTTTGTTATGAATAGTCCAAAACTAAACTTAAACAGCGAAAGAGAACATAAAAAAAGATACTTGATTGTATTGCTAGGTTTGGGCATTGCTGGTTGTTGATGCGAATTCTTGCAATCAAGTGAACAATTTTCAATGTGATGGTCCATCCAGAACTGAGATCCCAAAACTTAAAGAACTGGTGAAGGACGCGGAACTCAGGAAGAAAAGGAAACGCAGAAGGAAGAAAGATTAATACTGTGGATAGTAAAATGAAATAATGTTAATGAGAGAGAAGTACCAAATGATGCTAGTAGTTCGGGTGTGACTAATTACATGACTGAGAGTAAACGGAAAGATAATGAGTTCAATTATAACCTTAGTTGTTCCGAATCCTCGGCGGTATATATTGAACAGTCTGAAGAATTTCATATATTAATTACATGAAACATAGTTTCAGCCAATTGACCCTTCTTCTGTTCAAGTTCATAAGACTCAGAAAAAAACACAGATGATAAATATGTCAGACATACAGGGGAAATGCCATAATTCGGTATGAGACTCATGAAAGTGCGATAACCTTGACATTGTCGCTTTCATCGACTTACAGAAAAGTAAGTACTCTGATGTTATTTAGGAAAGGTAGGATTCATCAAACGATTTATTGGACGATTGCATTTAAAGCTTAACAAGCCATTTAAGGATACCTTTCCCAACACCCAAAAATTAAGAAAAAATGTTTATTATCAAATTGAAGATCTAATTAAAAGGATTTTGGAAGAGGTTGACCATGCGAATCATGGTAGTGTTTGCTTCCTCGTTAAGATATGAACAATACGTAACGTATTGCTGAAATAATATCAAGGCCAACTGTTTAATTATAAATTATGTATATCCTCCTTAAAATTTAGAAAGGTGTTTAATAGGTTTAGCAGAGGAGAACTCGATTCGAAATTAGATTTAAGGCGGGCTTACAATCAAATTTACCTTCATAAAGAAACACATGAGATAACGACACTTGTTACTCCCAAGGGGTATTATGAACATACTCGAGTTCCGGTGGGAATAAAAAGTGGCAGTAACATTTTGTTGAGATCAATGGAGAAGGTGTTAGGTGTCCGTACCGATCAAGGAGTCAAATTTTATTTCGACGACGTCTTGATAGCAAGCGATTCAATTAAATGTCACTTAAAAATGGTACAAAATTTATTACAGAAGTTTAAGGAATATAACTTAACAGTGTCTATTGATAAATGCTTTGTTTTATGAAAATATTAATTATTTGGTGTATGTAATTCAAAGTGACCAGATGGAAATCGATCCTAGCAGGGTTTCTGCTATAAGGTATCTACAAACTCAGCGTAATATGCGTAGATTTTTTAAAAATGAATTAGTGTCTATTTATTATTTCAAATTTGCGTCGGAGCTTCTGGATTTAATGACTCCGCTTAGTGCCGTTTAACCCCCTAAAATTAAATTTGTTTGGTCTCAAGAAAGCAAGGTAATTCTGGAAAAATCTCTGATTGAAAACATAGTCTTGAACACAACTGATTTGAACAAACCTTTTATAGTCAATGTGGATGGCAGTGGAAGAAACATAGCTGGCTCTGTTTCGCATGATAATGACAATGGTGACCTCCTGTGTGCTTGTATAGCAAAAATTGTCTGAGGTGGATAGACACCGCAGTATTTATGCAATAGAGTTTATAAGTCTTGTAAAACAATATCTCCCTTTAGATACTACTTGCTAAATGAATTCGAAAGAACATGAAGATTATTCAACTCTGGATTTTGCCATTGGTAAGGAAACCCGTAGTTAAAATTCAGCGTGAAGATCAAGTTTACTCTGTTATTATAAGAAGGATTGAAAGGGGTGAAGATGTACCAGGGTATCTTCTGAACAAAAATATCCAATTCAAAGTAACTAATTCCATGATGAATCCTTATAAAATTCTTATTCCGAAAGATTTGAGGAAGATTCTTATTGAGTATTATCATCAAGATTTGCTAGTCTCAGGCTACGCTGGAGTGTCAAGAACTTTAGTTAAGTTGATGAAAAAGTTTACCTCGGAACGTTTAAAGGATAGCGTGAAGAATGTTGTCAGCACATGTGATATATGCCAAAAAATTAAGGGGTCGAACCAAAAGAGAATGGAATTTTTGATTTCCAACTCCTGTGAGTGAGACAATTCAGGTTGGATTATTAAGAGTGGGTGCCTTGCCAAATTCCAACGGATTTAATTTCATACTCACAGGAGTAGAAATGCCAGATGATTTTTGGTTTTTGAACATCTGAGAAATATAAGTTCAACTATACTGACAAATAAGATGAGGGAAATTTTCAGTAGTCTGGGTTTTCCGCAGGCCCTGTCAACTGATAATGCATCCCCATTTCTATCTGAATATTTAAAGAAGTTTTTGTTTGGTTTAGGAATCAAAAACATAAGTTTGAGCCTATTATCCCGGTGGTAACGGGGTTGTAAGATTTATAAAGACGTGGAAGGCATCCCTGAGGGTTTTACATTTCTACAAAGCAACACCTGCGGTTAACTCTTGTGCCAGAGTTTCAATTTACTTTTAACATTAGTGATCATTCAGGATTAATAATATTGCACCTCGAAGTTTATTTTGGACATCCGTATAATACACCTTTAGAGAACCCATGGAGCATCAATGATTCCGATTTTGGAGGAAAATCATCTGCTGAAGTATATATGCATTCAATGAAGAATTTGGAGGAAAGTTGGACCACGATTCATACCTTGATATAGCGAAAATGGAATCCTGTAAATCTGGAAATTGGAGATAATATAATGTTAAAATCTCATGTTAAGTCATCATTGAAAGACCAAGTATCAACATCTTTCAGCGAGAAACAGTATGGTACATTTCTAGTAAGAACATTTCTAATCCCAAACACGGTTCTAGTATCTGATGCGAATGACTCAGCAGATACATATCGCCGTACACATGTTTCTGAACTGAAAGTTTAAAAAATTAGGAGTTTAATTCCTCTTTGGAATTTAGACACTGCAGCCCTTAGAGATCTCTGTTTATGACCATGTTAAGTTACATTATTCTTATATTTTAATTAAATTAAATTTAATGTTTTGTTGTATATTAGTAAATTTTGTAAATTTTAATATTAGAATTGAAATAATGTTAATTATTCATTATTAGACATAATGAACAAAAATATAAGTAATATTTGTTATTATAAACCATTTATCATTAATCATTTTAATTTGAATTGTAATTATATTTGGTGTTTACTCAGTATGATTTTCCACTTATTATATTTGCATACACCACATCTATCCAGAGATCGAATTGGCGAAAAATTCCTTGGTGCTTATCTTTTCGTTTTTTGTTGATTGCCAGCCTGTAACGATCCCCTGTACTGTTATGGGAAAGAAGACAAATAAACATGTTCTGTACTTCTCATTCTCAATAATAGATTAAACCTTCTTTTTTAAAAAAAACGGTAAAGAAAACATCGTCTTCTCTGTTTGTAGAGAGAGAAGGAGAGAAAGGGAGAGAAGGGAATTTCTTCGGTTTATTGGTAAATGAAGGTCGCTTGCGCTGCTTGTGGCGTTCGTACCAGCAATAGCAGTGAATTGGTCTTTCGAGGCAACTCTAGTCATTCGTGGATGTGAATTGTGTCCTGAGTTCTCCTGTGAGGCGGTTGTGCTTCGTATCAGCTTAGTGTTTCCAGAGAATGAGGTCTTGTTTCAGTTCCTGTTGGATTTGCTTTTCGGTGTTTTGAAAATCTTTGATGTTATAGTAATTACAGTGTGCATTACGAAACAGGAATAAAAGTGCGGGAAGTGCAATGTCTCATTTTTAAAAAAATAGGTAATAAAAAAATTGTGTGTGTGAAAATAATTGGAAATTGACCTTTGACAGCATGCAAAATTGTGCATGGAAAGCATGAAACCAGAAGAAGTTAAATTAGGAATAGATTGGATATCTCTAAATAGTGTAAATTTTGAAGTATTTGTTTCGTCTTTAGCTACGAGATTTCCTGCATTCTGGAAAACGTATAATTGATGAATGGTTTTTATATTCCTAGGATTCTAGGTATATTTTTGTGCTCAATATATTTCCGAAGGGAATTAGTTGACCTAAGATTTGGTCCAATTAATGGGTTTGTTTTGAAGAGATAAAAAATAGTATTTTACCCGCTTTGAGGAGGTGGAATGACAAAGTGGGAGGTTGGTTCATCAGTTGAAGAAAAATTCCCACCGGGCGAATTAGACCTAAGATTGGAAAGTAACCTTCTCAGTTTCTATCCTGACTTAATTTCGAGATACTCGATAATACTGAAGCATGAAAGTTTCAACTAGTGGAGTAGTTGACTATTAAAATTGGTTCACCAATTTAGCTTTTTTGACCTAAGTCATGGACATGTTGAGAAAGTTAGAATAATTTTATTAGCAAAAAAAATATCTTGTTGTGATATAACGTATTCGAAATGCAGACCAAATCTTGAGAGGTTACGAAGTTAAAATGAGAGCAAAAAGGTTATGAAATGTGATTTGCCCTTTAAATATATTTAGTTTGGTAGTGCTTTGATTATGTTTATATGTTTGTTGGTTAATTCGTCTCCTACTGGCTTGTAAAAAGGAGCTTTTGCTATTCCAGGACCGTTTAGTGATTCCAAAATTGATCTATAATTGAGCATATTATTTTGGTGAATGGGTTAAAACCCGATGCGTGTATTAATTATTGGTGTTCTATTTCTAATTTGTGCAGTTAATTGTTCTATGAAAATAGGCTTTAACCCATTAGATGTTTCTTAATTTTGGGGTTAAAACATTAATAGGTATTTGCTGTAGGCGAGTATCATGGTTGGGCACGGCTGTCAATACTTTATTCCACGAAATTGAATGCTTTGGTCTGTTAATTCTTACGGTTGTTACCTATATTTATTGTAGGGAATACTAGAAATTTAAGATTTCCTCCAATTTTATGGAATTGTCTTTGTTACCGATTGTGATGGATTTTAATTGCTTTACATTGAATGATTTCAGATTTACCGAAGGAATATTTTCATGTCTCTAGTTCTAGATTATTTAACTTTGTGGAAATTCCGAATTTAGAAATGAATGTCATAAGTGTTTATTTTTGGATTGAAAGTTAATATTGGTGGATAGGAAAAGTTGAGTTAATAGTAATTTGGCTTACTACGTTTGATGAAAATTCACTTCCTCATTACACTCAAGCGTGATCAGAAAAAAGAGGGAAGACAGAATTTTATTATTAGTATTGAATTTTTGCTTTTCACATCGTTGAATTTTTATGTAATAAAAACTATTCTTTGAAATTGTTCTTATTATTTATAGAAGCTTAATATGTATTTTTCATTATTGTTTAAGAATTGTGTTTTGTTCTTATGCTGAATTATCAGTCAAGGAATCTCGAAGTTTGTTGTGATGTTTCAACTGTCTGTGTAGATCATTCTGCTGTCGGACAAGGGTGGTGTTGACAGGTCAACGTTACCTTGGGTCTCAGTATCCTTGAGATCTTGACCTTTTGGCATAGGCTCTGCTTCCGATAGGTGATAGGAACGCTACATAGGACAAAAGAGTTTATTCTGTGAAAAACACGATTTCTCCTTTGTGGTAGACCTAAAAGGGGTGAATGTTTGTGACATAGAAGCTAAAATCTCCAAATAAATATTATTATAAATATGTATTGGAAACCAAAATATTTCATGCAGTCAAATATTTACAATTAAACACTGAATAACAAGAAACTCAATTTTCCTAAAATATATGAGTATCATATTTTCATATTTGTCATACTTTTTTTTTTAAAAAAATGCAACTAATTTGAATTGACAAAATTATTTCTTTAAGACTTACCCCTTCGACCGGTTTTAGTTTCATTCTTCTCTCCTAAGGAATATATGATCATTTAACTTTTAGATCATTTTAACTACAATCTAATTTATTCTATTTACGTATTTCATAACGTACTATGCATTAATTTAATATTTTGTTAACGGAACATATGCTTCTCAATTGGAATGTAGTCACTATTCCTACGAAAAACGTTTTACTACTATCGGTAACATTATATATCCATAAGAAATTTACTAAATGGCAATCGTTAGGAGATATAGAAACTCTTATAATAGCATTAAAGATCTAAGTAAATTTGCTAGTGTCTTTTTAAAATATATCGGCCGTTAAGACTAGGGCGATTCAAAAAACTACTTGTTTGGTTATCAACGACATATAATTGGAAGAAGATAATTTTATACATGTTACAGAAATGTAATGTATTGCTGTACAGTACTTAAATTTGACAGTACATTAATTTATAGTTTACTCACCATTCAAACTAAGTTAGCACTTGTTACAACGTTTAAAAAGAATTGAAATTCTTTCTGCAGACACATCGCCCGCATGGAAACGAAAGCACCGTCTAAGAACTGTCTGAACCTTATTGTCATTGTATAAACTTTTTGACGCAAGAAATTGTTTGATTTTCGTGAAAATTGCAGGCGAGGCACTTGTATGTACGTCTTCATTATTGACTACAGATTGTGTCAATTTCTTGTGGCTCTTTACACGTCAGTTTCTTCATTTTTCAATTTGCTACACCATTCATGTAGGACACCTTCACTCATCACGTAAATACCAGGCAGTTACCGGTGATTAGCATCTGCCAAATTTTTTCGCTCTCAGGAATCATATTACTGCATTAAATTCATACTTGAAATATTTGGTGCTTATTTGAATGTTCATTATTAATTAGATCCTTTTTTGGGGGGGGGGACAAATCATGTCAGAAAAATCAAGTTTTGATAAAAAAGGAAAAATATATTAAATATTATACTTTCTCCTGACTGTGTATTTATTTATATTATACAAAATGTAAGCAACAGTTTGACAGGTACAGATATCTATCTATCTATCTATCTATCTATCTATCTATCTATCTATCTATCTATATATATATATATATATATATATATATATATATATATATATATATATATATATATATATATATATATATATATATATATATATATATATATATGTATATATGGGTAGCTAACACAATATTTTTGTTAAGTTTGTGTTTGACTAAACTTAACATGTGTCGTTAACATAAACTTAACAAGCGATTTAGTTGTTATAACGCAACCCAGAATTCTTCTTCCATTGCTCACTGTCTACTGAACTGCTGCACATGGGATCAGAGGACTGACGTCTGCCTTCTAAGTAGTTTTTTTTTTTGCTCTTGCGAGAAGAAAGGTCCTAATGGCAGTCACAGTTGTTTAATTAAGCTGATTTAATCATGTCGTCCATTACCTCAAGGGTCAAGAGATTTTATCCTGCGTGAAACCTACTTCGTTTCACATAGAACCAAAGTTTGTATGCCTGGACTACACGTCTAAAATAAAAACTTCCGTTTAAGTGACTATATAGTAATATTTTTTTAAAATAAATCATTTTTGTGCTCAAAATTATTAATTACACTAAAATAGTAAGAAAGATTTTTGACGTTCATATTACAATTTTGTAGTTACATACTTGTGATGAATATAAAGAAGAAACTGATTTGAACTTCATAAAATTATTTGTGTAAAACCTACCTTCTGGCCTGGTTTTAGTTTCATTCTTCTCTCCTAAGGGATAAGTAAACATTTGACACTTCAGATTATTTTTTTTTAATTTTGTACCATCTTTTGAGATAACTACAAACTACTTTAGTATATTTGCATATTTCTCAATGTGCATTGGTTAAATTTGCTAATTCTTATCATAATATTTCATACTCCTGCTTATGTAATTTCGATGCACTATTTCTGGAAAACCATTATCTACTATCTGGACTATTACACGAATATATATAACTTTACAAAAACACAGAAATGTAGATTCTGTCCATTTTGAAGTGTAATTAAGAAACATTTATTTACTATGTAGGAAATGCATGATATATATCCAAATCAATGCTAATCTTCATATAATTCTTATTCTTTATTGTTTGGAATGTTATTTTATTATTTCTATAGTATTATGTAATATTGGTAATGGCGAATATATATATATTTCATTTCATTAAAAGAAGACAACTTGCTTTATTATAAATTTGTTAGAACTATACTAAGTATACGATCACAGCATATTCACTTATCGTATTATTTTTTTAAATAGCATCATGATCTGAATATACCTCATATGTTTCTCTCTTCACTCACACTAGGTAGCTTTTGCGTTAGTTTATTTGATTAGAACACTTAGGGAATTTTACTAAATTGTAATTTATTAATTCATTCTACCGAAACAAGTAAATTTGGTATTGATTTTTCTATTAACGCACTTCAGAAATAAGAGCTTTGTAACACTCGTCATGTTAGTGGAAAGTAATAATCTTTGTTTTATTCGATATGGTAAATGTACGTCAAATTATATTTTATATTATAATAAGTGTTACACTATACGACCATTCCGTAATGGCTATTTATGTAGCGCGACGATATTTGTGATGACACAGCCAAGTGGTAAGTAAATTTTCGCAAATATCGACTGGTGGCACCATATAGGGCGGTTATCGAAACTTATGATTTATATAATCGTTTTCTATTGGCATTTTAAATATAGCTTTTTCAACTTTTCGCAAAACATTGAACTTTACAGTATGTTTACCTTACCGCATGAAAAACTATATGTACAGGGTGCGGGACGTAAAACCGGCCTGTAAAGTGAACACATAAAATGAAATGTAATGTATTGAATATGATTAACTACAACACATCAATGAAATGTAATGTATTGAATATGACTACTCACCTTCACAGCAGCCTTCACAGCAGGTGCTGAATGTGTCCTCCGCCCACTTCAACACACATGTGAGCACGATTGAGGAGATTCTTATATACCCTTGGCAATTCTTGTGTTGTAATGCTATTGGTGACATCCTGGATCCTGGTCGTGAGTCCTTCAATTGTGTGTGGATTTGTTTCGTATACTCTTCCCTTTAACAGTCCCCATAAGTAAAAGTCACACGTGGACAAGTCTGGTGGCCGAGGAGGCCACAAGCCTTTGCTGGTTATCCTCTCTGGTGCAAACATCTTATGCACAAGGGACAATGGTGCAGCTGATGTGTGGCATGTTGCGCCGTCCTGCTGAAAGTAACATATCTGACGCTCCTCTTCGGTCAAGTGTGTATAAAACTCATCAAGGATTCCCATATACACGTCACTGTTCACTGTCGTCTCAAAGAATATGGGCCCAATAACGCGTGTGGCGGAAATGGCACACCAAACACCAATCTTCTCATCATGCAAGGGTACCTGGTGGATTGCGTGTGGATTTTCTGCCGACCAATACCGGTTGTTTTGGGAATTTACGTACCCAGACAGGTGGAACCACGCCTCGTCACTCATGATGATCATTAGTGGATCCAAGAAACCACTGGAAACATTGCTCAACAGCCATCAACAGAAATGCACCTCTTCAGCAGGTCAGGCTCCTTCAGTTCTTGCAGGACACTTATCCGGTGCGGTTTTAACTTCAGTCCCCTTAAAACACGTCTGCAACTTCTCTCACTCGTATGAACCTGTTGACTCAATCTCACGGTTGACTTTCGAGGACCTCTTTTCATTATCTCCTCCACCTGCCTCTTTAATTCAGGTGTGCTGAGAGATGGTCGTCTGTTCCTGGGAGCATTTTGAACCGATCCTGTACGCCGCCATTTTTCAATCAATTCCTGAATGGTACTTTTTGCTGGCACAGAACGTCCTGGAAATTTCTACCGAAACAAATTCTTTGTTTTCACGAAAGATCCAGTGAGAATGAACCCTTCAACAATGGCAACACGCTCGGGTATCGAATACGGCATTATCACACACTGACACTCACCAGGCTTAACACAACGAGGCCTTTTTCTCAACTGGTTTCGACAAGTTTCACTGGCTGCGGCTGCACGTGACTGCTGCAGGTCACGTAAGTCGACCCGACCTCGACACGCCATCTCTTGGGATGAAGGTAGATTATTTAAGTGTTGCCAAAAACAAAATATACCAGAATATTACGACGGACCGGTTTTACGTGCCGCACCCTGTATTATTAGTGTGAAGATATATTTATTATAGGAAAATGTTGCTAATTGTACAAAGCATTCTCTACTTACCAGGATCATTCCTGAAAGCTAGAAAATTTATTATGGAAGTTTTATGATCTTCTAAGTTATATTGTTCATGTAAAAATATAAATAAAGATTTAAATGTTAGACACACAAATCTCGCTTTTGGAGTTGGTAGAGCTAGACATGTAGAAATTTCACATATGGATTGCATGTTATGGATATGGGTATGGATAAAGATGAATATTCTACGTTTGATGTTACCATAGATAGTTTTATGTGATAGACAGTTTATGGAAATATAAATTTGCAATTGCAATCCTAATTATTTATGCTTATCCGTCATAATACATTGTGTGTGATCGTCACGCGAAACTAAATCTCCAATTTCTCGGAGAGAATATACTCCAATTATGTGTACAATTTTAAAGCACCAAATTATTTACATAATCTTTAACTTCGAGACATATTTTAATGTGATTTGCACACAGCAGACATTTTCAACATTTAATTTTAGTATTGAATCACGTTATATGATTTATTGATCTTTTGTATTACAAGCTGTTTGCTATAACCGAGACACGAGTACACATGATTACATATTTAACAAAACAAATCAAACGTAGTTAATCTTAGTTGTAAGACGAGATAGTTAATTTTATAGAACACTTGAAGGAAATCTATATACAAATTATCCGCCTGTAATTTTATAACAGTTACAGTATTCAGATCTCTACCATTCTTAAGGACCTTTCAGATTCTTGAAAATAATAAACAGTTTCGTATCCTGTATCCCTGCAGCTATTATCACGTGAAAATTGTAAACGAAATTAAATGAAATTTTTGAGTTTCATGTACCACGTTATGGCGGTTAAGCTAAAGAGACAATGATGATGAAAAATGATTGCAATGGCGGAATGCAGAAAGTGGGATGAAACACGAGAACCTCGAGGAAACTCATGCACAAGGTGTTGGTCTACCACAAGGTAAATTTGGCGTGATCAGAATTTGAACCCTGGAACTCATTCACGTTGTAAAAATTGGCAATTCTCATGTCATGCGGTGGTGTAACCACCGCGAACTAGGATATTTCTGGGAAATATTCGTGCCTTTTCTAATGGCACGATAAGTGATACGACGTAATTGAATTCGAAACGGTATAGGTGAATTTCTCTAGAAATAAAATTACGCAAAGACGCAGAGACAGTGAAAGGAATCTTGATATATATATATATGAATATATATATATATATATATATATATATATATATATATATATATATATATATATAGAGAGAGAGAGAGAGAGAGTATGGGGCTATGTTCGTTGTGCAAAAACAGGGAAGTGATTTCTAACCTTAAAACGAACAAAAAAGTTCCAAAAAACAGAGGGCAAAATCACATCGTTCACGTGCTAGAGGCTGCTAAAATTATGAAAAAATGAAATTTAAAAGTTCATAGCTCCAAAACTGTGGGACCTACCGTGGTCGGGTCAAGACTTCAGTTAGGAACTACTATGTGCCCTGTGGAAAAATGTGCGTTTCAGAATCCTGAGGTGTTTCCACAACAATTTTTATAGAGGTAGTTTTACTACGGGCCTATGATATAAAGTACTCTCCAAATACCTCGATAATGATTGTTGCGTGAGTACCTTAGGATTCTAAAATATGTATTTCTGGTCTGTCTAATATGCATTATCAATATTTCTTTTTTAATTAGAAAGCATGTTTATTCCGTATCTTTACCCTAATCGATATATTTAATAAATCGTGCTCCCCTGATATGTACCGCATCAATAGCGCTAATTGCATGATTTAGTAAATATTTTTTGTACCTAGTATATGATGCTTATTTGTATTTGATCATATTAGTTAGTACCATTTGTTTTAGTAGAAAATGCTAACTTAATTCAATAAATTAATATTTTCATTTGTGCTTTATTTGAGAAATCGACATATCGTATATCACCCGGCAAAGCTCTTAATCTCTGTTCAGAGTTCTTGATACAAAACATTGTTTTCAGTATATAACCATTGTATCTAACAAAAAAGTTGTGAGTCAATAAATATTTGAGGATTAATTTTGAAATAGTAATTCGGACTTAAGTAACGTTTTACCTTACACAGTATCATCTTTGCTAAAAATGATACTTTCAATTATAACACTATTTGTACGTCTATAAGTTATAGGGTTGATTATCCTTACAAATATTTATACTTAAACTCAAAAATCTTGAAAAATATTCACAGTAAAAAATATCTAAAAAACTGAATTTCATATCCAATTGTTATTATAATCTTGATACTTTAATCCGAAATTTTTGAAGAAACAGTCAACATTGTTTTTCCTTCTTTGCTCCCACTTATATGATACTCTCAACATTTTAGCAATAAATGAATAAATATATAAAACATACTTACATCTTCTGCGATAATCATAGTCATCATACGCTGGAACAGATAATTAAGGACTAAAGCAATCTTAATCTTTTATGGTCTAGACATTATTAAGATAAACATACTATAAAAATGTTATTATGTTTAAGAGAGTTAAAGATTAAGGAATAAGAAAAGTCTATGTTTAAATAAGTAACTAACTGCATCGTTTATGTAACTGGATGCTCAACGTTTCGTTGTGTATTTTAATATTTACCTAAAAAGAATCAACACTTATAATCTGTTCTTGTATATGCACATAAAGCACTTTTGATACACTTGCAATTGCTGATACGTGTGTACCCTTTGGGGTCAATATGTCCTCGTATTATGTTCACTGAACACCCTCAAAGAATTACGGGTCCAGTTAGATGTAAGTGTTTTAGATTGTGTTCTAAACACTGTTGACTAGTTTTGAGTTTTTGTACAAGGGATTTCATTTTGTATTTTACTGTATTTATTATTTAAAAACTGAAACATCAATTTTTTGAAGATAATTTGATTTAAGTTATTAGGAGTATATTGTGAATATTGAATAAGGATTTTGTTACTGAAAAATATAAAAAAGTAGCTCCAAAATTGTCCTTAAACCTGTGCTATGAAAGATATTTTGCACAAGCGTATATTTTATGAACTACGAAAATTCGGGAAAATTGCACATTACATTGTCCAGAAAACGAGCATGTTGAATGTTACATTACCACAATTCGTTGTATATTTTATATTTTTTGCAATAAGAATTGTGTTTATATGTACTAACGCAGGTTATTTTGAAGAAGTTATTTAAAAATAATATAATTGTCAAGTATATAAACAACTTATTCAAATGTTATATAAAATAATGAGATTGTCAATACGTGGTAGGCAAGAGAACCAGGTAACAATATAAAATATAAATAAATAGAATGATGGTAAAAAGTAGCTTCGTCAGAGACGACTAAATAACAAAATAGATAAAAGTAGAGGAAATAAAAGCGGCCGAATGAAGAGTGTATTATTTTAATGTGGCTCAATTTTAGATTGCGATAGAAGAACCAGTGATTTATCGTCTTATAAATGGTGCCAGAAGCCCGAGGTTGAGGAGCGTTTTTGAAGTTTAGTAAAAATCGACCAAAATTGATCCAGACATTAATTATATTTATTTAAGAATCGGTCGAATTGTATATCGGAGCGGAATGATTACCATAAATGGTGAAGCGGTGGACAGCCAAAAAACAAATTCATCAAATATGTTGTAAATTTTGATGGAAATGTCTCGACAACAAGCAGAACAATTTGATAAATTGAATCAGCCGTTAGAAAAGCAAGCTCAACATGTTGGTGAGCGCCTAGATCAATTGCAACAGCGCAATGGTGGTTTGCAACAGCAGTTGCAGCAAATTAACCAAGAGATCAAAGCTCATTTGAACATAATGAGGATGCAATGGGCAAGACAGTACAAAGGTGTACTGACATTCAAGATTATATGAATGTTATTAAAAATTTTGACTGCTCTAGTGATACTGTGTATAATGAAGATTCGGGTATGTATCAGGGTGTGAAAAGTTATGATCATCCTCATCTTGAGAACGCTATTATCTGTCTGCGTTACCCATATATGCAACATGATATCAACTTTATGGTTCATCTAGCAGAAAATAAGTTGATTCCAATATTCGTGAAATGCAGAAAGAAAACATGTGTTCCTATTAGCGCTCGTGTTGATTGGTCGAGTGAATTAAATCTTTTGAATTGTTCATTCAACGAAAGAACTAGCATGATGTCAGCAAACAATTCGATGATGCTTTCACAGAGCGTGATACAGTGCGTTGATTTCCACCATCCAAATGTGATGTACAAAGTTTTAAAAATCTATCAATGATTCAATACAGTACTAGCTTGCATCAAACTAACCTCCGAAGTCAAGTTCAAAGTATTCATGTGAGGTTGAAGTGTGATCCCAATGAGCAAGAGGATGTTAAATTCATGTGTGCCAATGATGCAACTGAACCTAATCACAGAAGAAATAAAACCCGTGGATGGACAAAGTACGGTGAACATTGTGGAAAGGAAAGGTACATATATGTTAGGAGTTATGACATCTTGTCACCATTAAAAGGAATGAGAAATAAACCTAATTTTACCGGTAAGGTAATCTAACCTAATCGTAATAGCAACCGTAATAGTAATCATGTAACCAAACCTAAATCTAGTAGTGACAGTAACTGTGCTAGTGATTGCGCAACCGAACCTAATTGTACCGGTAACATAACGCAATCAAATTAAGGAAGAAACGGAAAACATTGCAGGACAGACTATTGTGGATGTCATGTAAAGGATAAATACAGATTCATTAGGAGACACAATTTTTCACCACCTATGAAACGAACAAAATCTGAACTTGATTTGGCCAATAATACAGAACTATCTAACACTATCTAATTGCTATCTTAATTTATATTGTGTCTAACTATTTCTTATATCTAATTATTTAGTGTTCCAAGAACAATGATGTGAATATCATCTTCTTCAAAACCTTCTTCGTTATGCCCAAGTAAATAATTAATAGCTTGTAACCAGCATTTAATGGACCCGAAAAAGGACTTAAAATCAAATAAATTGAAATTTAATTTCTATGTGCCTTATCGTCGTTGAAATGTATAAGTAAATGAAAATGATGATAAAAATTTAAAATATATGAATATGAAAATAAATATGATAATATAATTATATAATTAAATATAATATATATGTATGTATAATTATATGAATTGAAATTTTAAATATACGAGGTACATTTGAAAATTCGAATAATTCCCATGTATATAAACGCTCCAGAATTCTTTTGTCTTTTTACGAAAATTAATGAATAGAAAGGAAAGTCCGTTCGGGCGTAATTATATACAACGGTACGTTGTATATTTTTATATTTTCGGACAATAAGTATTTTATTTATATGTATAACCCAGGTTATTTTGAAGAAGAAGTTAGTTAAAGATAATATAATTGTTAAGTATATAAAAAAGGTTAAAAATAATATAATTGTCAAGTATATAAAAATATATATAAATGTTATAAAATAATGTGATTGTCAATACGTGGTAGGCAAGACAACCATGTAACAATATAAAAAAATAAATACATAGAATGATGGCAATACAGTAGCTTCGTCAGGGACGACTAAGTAACAAAACAGATAAAAATAAAAAAAGTAAAAGCGGCCGAATGAAGTGTGTATTATTTTAATGTGGTTCAATTTTAGATTGCGATAGAAGAACCAGTGATTTATCATCTTAACTTTTAGATTTGATGCGACCTCTACACTGTTTTCATACAATCAGCAATAATGAATCAAGCAAACGTACTCACGGCATTTGAAATTCATTGTTCAAGTCTTTTTAACCCTTGAATGTAAACGTATCGATTATCCTTCCTTCCTTATTTTTACTAATAGGTATTTTTGATGCGAATGCACAGTTACTTTACAGTTGTATCAGCACAGGATTTTTTTTGTTTTCTTTTAGAATATTATAATTTTAGGCTTTCGTTTGTCTCTTTCTGAATCAATGGTGTGATTATGATGCAATGACGTTAAAACTATCACAATTCCATTTCTTGCGAAACACCTAACTATTGGCATGTCTTGAATAAATGTAAATTGAGAGGAAACTTTTTCACAGGATTTACTTGCCAACATCATAGAAGGAAATTTCTTTCTGTGTTTTCTTATTGCGCTCACTCGAGAAATATTACTGCATAGTAACTATTTAGTGAAACTTTAAGGTATTTATGCGTTGTTTCTCTTCGACCTGGTTGGGATTTCAAACTACTACTAATTTTCATGACAACACTATTGGATAAAGTGTTTTGTGACAATAACGGTGGTTTTCTTCCTGTGTACATAATTTCTTTATAAATATATCTAGAGTTAGAACAATATTGTCAAAATATTTTAATAATGTATTTTTCAGGCTTTTGTGATTTATATTGAAAGAATTCGATTTTTACTCTGTACAACACAGTTACTGATCAACTGGTAATAGTCAGATCCGGTACTATAGTCCTTGTAGAGTTTTTATAAATACATCCCACGCAATAGTAATTGTGCCTAAACGACGGTTTGCAGTTCTACTAATATATCATAAAACCATTATGATTATATTCAGGAATCGGTTTTCGGACATTAATACACGATCTTTAGGGCTGTTTGCTTTGAGTGTCAATCAATAAATATTTTTTACAAGTTAGTTCTGGTTTTTCTCAAGAACGCCAATCAAAAGCGAACCTATAAATGAACGTAGTTCAAAGGCATCAATTTCTTTCCAATTATTTTTTTTAATTTACTACAACTGGAAATTTGTACACAGTATTACCTCGTGGGAAAGCTCAGCAGTTATGAATATATCCAATGCATATTTCGCTGACGAAGGAGAAACGTTTCTACTTGATCATATGACTCTCTTCATCACATTCCATATACACGTTTGTAAAGTCTTGGGAATTCGCTTGTTTAAAACTGTACCGTCTTTGGATAAGGTACCTTTAAGTTATGTAACTGCATTCCTCCTTGGAATCCAAGAGCCAAAGAATGTATCGCTATCTGTGTCACTTCCACAACTTGGTGCTTTATCACAAAACCACTCCTGTTGCTAAAATATAATCCAATTTCCTGTGCCATGTTCTTTGAATCACTACTGTCATCTTCACTATCATGTAATAATTTGTGCATTATTTCCTTCTGTGCAAGATGACTCATTTTCTAAAGATAAGATCTTAAATGCTACTACACTAAAAATTGTGTTGAGTAGATTTTGTGTTTAACTTCCTTTTCAGGAACAAGGCTATATGAGACGAGACATACTGTTTAACGTGGAATCCGAACCACATAACATCCCTCCGGGAATCGAACACGGGTCTCCCACGCCTATACTAAGAATTATGAATAATATATGATAAACGTTGACCATTACTACACGAATGGCAACAGTGCAATCTAGAAAGCTAAACTTAATTGTGTTCTTCTTCATCCTTTTCTTCATCAGTAATATTATGTGGTAACACTGTCATATATCTTTCGAAATGATGTATCATATTCGTATAAATCATGTAAGTATACAAGATCTGATATACTATATAAATTGGAGGTTATATTATAAATTATTAAAGCAAGCTACACCCTTCCTGTATCTTAAATTAATCAGAAAATGAGTGTTCTAAATAAATTAAGAACTAGAAGGATAAAAAAATTATTTAATACCAATAGCAAAAATAAGTTTGGGGTCAATTTGAACTTCACGTTGTGTACGAGGGTTAAGTAGTAAGCCCGTAATAATACCTTTCTTGTAATCGAAATAAACAGGATATAGTTGTTCGTGAGATAGATGTTGTATATATAATATTAGTTGTTGATACAAAATATTGCTGCTGCATTAAGTTTTACGTAACTATAAGCATAGCATATATTGTTTAAGCTTGTACTTTCTATAAACTAGTTTATTAATACAAAATTTTAAACATACTATATAAACTAACAAATTTCACTCAAACATACAAGATATGTATAGTAAATGTCATTTAAAACATGAAACTTACGGTAGAAATTTGAACTATAACGACCTATTAAGAAAATAAAATATAATTCTTTAATATTCAGCTTCATTTAATCACAATATGATTGATCGCAGTTTTAAAATCGTGTCATTGATACAATTTAATAATGAATAAGCCGAGTATAATGAAATAAATTACTCTATTTTAACACATTGTAAAATATAGATATCACTGTACAACAAATAGCACATTTACTAAAAATATACGATTGGGACATATTGAAAACCTTTTTTACAACAAAATTAAAATTTAAAGTTAATTTGATGCTGCTGCTTGAAGCAGATATTCGCAACTAGCAAAAGGGCAATTCCAATAGATATCCGTTTTGATATAAATGACATAGAATGGGCGAAAGAAAACTTCTTTTACACATTATAGAATAGTAATGCGTTGTTGTAAAGTAGAGAAATACAACAATACACTACCTTTCTATATATTCACCATACAAATTAAATCGCTTGTCATAACGTTTTGCAAGGCCTGATTTGGCTCGGCACGCAAACCTACTGCCTAGGAATGAAGCTATCCGCTAACAGCACTGCGAAATTCATTTTCATTATCGACGCGGTGAGTCGCTGACCAGTATCCCATTTCCTAAAGAGCTACGCCCATTTTCATTGCCTTTGCAAGTTCATTCCTGAATGCTGATTGGTACATACTTCTTGCCGCACCATCCACATCAGTTTCCATATCTTTCAATATATTACACTATTCACATATGGGACTTGCACTCATCGTCTTTCTTCCGTCAATGCTGCATAGTTCACAATGAATCACAGCTGTCGAAAGTCTTACCCATTCAGATATTGTATAACTATTACATTCATATTTTTCGTAAATGGTTGTATTGGATTGCGCAATTTCAATTGTTATAACATACAAGTTAACTGGAACCCAACCTTCTTTCACGGGTCACTGTTAACTTAGCTACTACATAAGTTCTCAGAGGATTGACGTTCTTCCCGGCCATTTCTCATATAAGCACAAATGCTGCTTCATTCCGGATTACTCTCTCAATTATATTTACCATGCTTGTAGTTTCTGAGTAATATAATTTTTGGGTCCTTACTTATATTGCTTTCTACAAGTCACCTCGGCATTAAGTGAAAGGAGGATAGTTATTTATTTTCTTCATTGCTATAGTCAATATACTTAAATACTTAATCGTAATTGCTGAGTTTAATTCATATATATATATTTGTTATTCTAGATGTAATTAACTAAATTTACGACGATCCCATTCTCAAAATTTCTAAAATTGTAAAACCTGCCATTCGTATATTACAAATTTCGTCCTTCAAGTATTATGAATGTCAAAGAAGATAACTTTTCTATTAACATTTCGATTAATTTGTTCTTTTTTCCTTGTATACAATTGACTCCTTTCGTGAGTGCCGCCTAAGTGATGAATATATAAAAAATAGAATGAGCAAAGTTCGTTCTTTAGTAGAAAACAACATTAATTCAATACAACTGTTCAGAAACGTTAGTTCAATAGTTAAAAACATATGTCAACTTTCAAAAGTCAGTAATGATCATTGTAAATAGTCCAAAAGACATGCCAAAACCTCCAAACCAATGTCAGTGCCACAGATTGCTTTTTTTAGTTATTCCATATTTTTTACAAAACTTTAGGTTGATGATGACATATTAGGCAAATATTTTCCGACTTGTATTACTCTAGAATGGTGGCTAAAGACTGGTTGAGAAAGTACCTTAATCTTTAGGTGAATGCTGTTGCGCAACTACAATGCTTTTTTAAGAGAATATAAACTTTTAAAAAGGTTGTCTGTATTGAACGACACTTTATATCTGTACCTATTCACATCTATCGCGTAATAGAACAGAATGCTACAAACAGTTATGCACATTGTCATATTAACTGAATTATTGAAAAATGGTTGAAATAATATCAATACGATTAATAAATTATTTCCTAGCATTCTTATTTTAAAAACAAATGTCCGAGGTAACAAAGATAAACTTATACACCGTCTAAAGTCTACAGAAGACATCTTCAAAACTTTCTGGATTCCACTTTTGAATACAAATGACGAGTATAAGCCTACATATTTAGATTATATAATCAAAACACTGTCTGATTGAATGTAAGCCTTATTCTTATGTTATGCACATACCCCTAATAACGTAACTTGTTATCTAAGTAACGAAAATTCTAAATAATGAAAATCATTAAAATTTACGTCTCACGATTATGCAAGCTAGGTTTATAGAAACCATGATTATTAGAGAAGAATGGAAATTGCCATGAAGTAAATGGGTAGAAACCGAAGAAACCCAAAAGTTCCTGCTCACACCGGGCTCACTTCGGGTGAACTGGGATCTAACCGAAGACAAAATGAACTAAAATTAACTTTCTACTACTGCGCACTATGCAACCGGTTTCGTATTTATAACACGAATGTTCCATTAAATTTAGAATAAACTAGGTGTAGTATTCTAAATAAAATTTACATATAAATTTGCATTAAGATATCATACTCACAAAATATACTATAGAATGTACCTTCTAATGGCAAAGAAGTGTTCAGTCAATATTTGAGCCTTTACCCAACTTATTTCGAAGAAAATGCATTTGTAACTTTCACCATTTTGTAACACACCAAACTTCTAAGAAATTTGTAACCTTTTCCATAGACACGTATATACATATGTGGTACAAAGTGGAATTTGAATACACACTTTAATTAAAATGTGCAAGAAGTTGTTTTGGACCTGATCAGAATTCAAATTTCTATTTTTATCACAAGTAAGAACCTTCTGTATTTTGTATCAAGTAAAACTACATAAAACAACACTCCTCTGAGGCTACATCTGTGAAATGTGATGGGATATGGCTCAGTTATTTCCCGTTTCCTTCAAGGAAATAGAAGTTATAAAGGAATGGAAAGAGTACACGAAAATTTTTGACTCCAAATTTTGAAAATTTCGATCTTATTTCAAAGATTTTGGGGCTATAAAATATAAATTTACATTATACAAAACGGAATGAGACAAAATTATTATTAAAATGTCGTTAAATACTTACTATTTTTATTTCGTTTCAGTGTATATTTAGTTTCTAATGTAAAAAATATCTATACTTTTTTAAAAGAAAAATCTCATACACCTTTTCTTTTTATCTTGAATCACATTTTTCATGTTACATTATTACACAAGATCGAAAAAGAAAATTAGTAAGAGAATAAATCCGTATCTAACTGCTCTTTTGTTGAAAAGAAGAAAGTGCACTTGATGAAGATATGAACATAGATAAACAGACTAGCTTGTGAACTCACAGTGCACTATATCGTGTGCCTACTAGCTGCTTATTATTATAAACTTTAAGCATATAACTGGTTTATAATTTTATTTTATATGAAGATTATTATATAACAGTTTCTCTCACTCTTATGTATGTATCGCTATTGTATGTATGTATCGCTGGTGTATGATGTGCATTTGAAAAAAAAAATTAAAAAATCTGTTTCAGAACTGGCATCTACAAAAGCTTTAATAGAGCCAATTACTTTATCAAGTAATCCGATTTTCTCGTATTTTCTATTACCTAATACGTGTAACGATCCCCTTGCTATCTTTTGGGAAAGAAGAAAAATATTAATGTTCTGTAATATTTATTTTCACTAATAGATTAAGTTTGTAATAATTTCTATTCATCATGCCTTCTTTATTTTTTTAAAAAAAGTAAAGAAAACTATATGTCTTCTCTGTTTGTAAAGAGAGAGAGAGAGAGAGAGAGAGAGAGAGAGAGAGAGAGAGAAGCTAATTCATTTGGTTTATTGGCAATTCAAGGTCGCTTGCGCTGCTTGTAGGGATCGTTCCAGCGATAACACCTCTTTGATCTTTCGATGAAATTAACGTTCTTGATGGACATGTATTGTGTCCTGAATCGTCCTATGAGGCGAGTGTGCCTCGTGGCAGCTTCGTGTTTCCGGTGAATGAAATCTAGTTCCTGTGGGATTTGCTCTTTGGTGTTTCGATAATCTTTGGTGATATTGTATTACAGTGTGTATTACGAAACAGGAGTAATAGTGCGCAGAATGCCATGTTTCATTTTTTAAAAAATGTAAAGGAATTGTGTGTGCGAAACTAAATGGAAGTTGGTCTTTGACAGCATGCAAAAATGTGTGCGGGAAGGAAGCAACCAGAAATAGTTGAATTATTGATAGAGCGGGTATCTTTATGTAGTGTAAAATTTAAAGTATTTCTTTGGTTTTTGGTACGAGATTTTCTGCACTCCGAAAAACGTATAATTGATAAATAGTTTAATGTTCCTAAGTTTTGAGGTATATTTTTTGTGCCCAATTGTGTTCCCAAGGGATTTAATTGACCTAAGTTTTGTTAAAATTAATGTGCCTGTTTTGAAGACATAGATAATAGTATTTTACCCGAGTTGGGGAGGTGGAATCACAGGGTGGGAGATTAGTTCGTCAGTTGAAGAAAAATTCCCACCGGTTGAATTAGACCTAAGATTCGTCAGTAACCTTCTATAATTGTATCTCAGAGTAAGATCATGAAATGTGAGTTGCCCTTTGTATATATTTAGTTTGGTTGTCCTTTGACTATGTTTATATGTTTGTTGGTTTCAATTCTTCTCTAACTGATATGTGATTAGGAATTTTGGCTATTCCAGGACCTTTTCATGATTTCAAAATTAATCGATAATTCAGCATATTGTTTTGCTGTATGTGTTAAAGCCCGAGGTGTGTATTAATTATTGATGTCGTATTTCGATTTTAAGCAGTTAATTGTTCTAAGAAAATGTTTGAACACAGTACACGTATGTTACTTTTGGGGTTAAAATGTTAATAGTTGCTGTAGGCGAGTATCGTGGTAGGGTAGGCTGACTATATTTTTTCAACGAAAGAGACTGCCTTTAACTCTTAATGTTTATAGTTATTACATATGATTAATGTGCGGGGTTGTAGAAATTCGAGATTGGAATTTTTTGGAATTATCTTTGTTACCGATTGTATTGGATGTTTAAATGCTTCACATTGAATGAAGTAAGATTTACTGTAATAATATTCTCATCTCTCTAGCTCTAGATCATTTAGATTTGTGGAAATTGCGAATTTTGTAATTAATGTCATAGCGGTTTATTTTTGGATTGAAAGTTAATATTACTGGATAGGACAAGTTGAGTTAATAATAGTTTTGCTTACTATGTTTGATTAAAATTCACGTCCTCATTGAACTCCAGCGTCATCAGAGAAAAGATATAAGAAAGAATATTGTTATTAGTATTGAAGTTTTGCTTTTCACATTGTTGTTTTTTCTTGGAATAAAACTATTCTTTGAAATTATTCTTATTATTTATTGAATCTTTATGTGTAGTTTTCGTTATTGGTGAAAGAATTATGTTTTGTTCGTATGACGAATTATCAATCAAGCTATCTCAAAGCTTGCTGTTGGGGTTCGCCTGTCTCTGTAGATCATTCTGGAGTCAGATAAGGATGGTGTTCACAGGTCAATGTTATCTTGGGCCTCAGTATTCTTGAGATGTTGATCTCTTGTCAGAGACTCTGCTTACGATAGGGGATAAGAACGCTAAAAAGGTGGTTCAGAACATAATTCCTCATATTTTTGGTTTGTTCTGTAAGTAATAAATTTGGTTTCGTCAATGGAGAAAGGAATTTATAAATCTGGAGCGTGATCCTATTACTTAAAATTTACTGACTTTAGAGGGAATTAATTTCAGAATATAAATATAATAATTAGTTAAGGTTACTGTTTGTTCATTTGATGAGTCAACAATATTTCTTCAAGGCTAGAATTTAATTTCCTTAAAACTAGGATTGATGTCTGTTGGTTCTTTTTGATTTTTGTAGTGTCCGTAGCTAGTTTAGCTGTAGGTAAATTTCTTTCTTTCTTTAATTCATCTGGTTACATTTTGTTTTTTTAAATAACAAAAAATATATTGAATGGTATTGTTATTTTAAATAATATCTTATAGATGCGATTTTGCGAGCATCGATGTACCGGATGATTATCCTGAACAAATTACGCAAGATAGAACTCTTTTTATTCTCATTTACGATTTTAGGGAGTTTAATGGCATTCACCCCACCTACTCATGGAAGCATTCATATGAGACGAATCTCTAATGAAGCACATAAGGGTGCGAGTGGAAATAATGGAAGTATGCAATCTGTTGGTTATAGATTTAGTAGGCAGGTGACTGCCACTAGTTTAGATGAGTTTCATAGAAGCTTACCTCAAGTTGCCTTCGATGTACTGTTAAGGCAACCAATGCAATCTGTGTAATGAATCAGCACTCATCTAATGCTAGTGTAACCGGAAATATACGAGGTAATAACACTAATGGATGCCTTAATCTTCGTGATTAGTATAGAAGAGTTTCTCAGATTAGAAACTCTACCCCGAAAGCTCCTTTGAGTTCTGCGTTTTTCCAGCCAGAGACTAACTATGAATGTTGAAGTAACGTCGGTTCTGGTACGATAACTGGTGTAAACAGACATGACTTGTTCATTGTTGGGTATAATCTATTGGTGAAGTATGCTTTGAAGATAAACAGTGAGTCTCTTGAATTGAAATTTAAAGATGTAAAACAGACAAAGGGTAATAATAGTCAACAAGTTTATGAATTGCTGTTAAAAATTGAAGAAACCTCGTTATAAATTATCTATTGTTTCGGTATGGTGCTACGAGTTCTTGTAGTTAAAAGTACAGGGACATTATTAAGAGAAATTTTATAGCTTTGAATAACAAAGTTTGCTGGGATAATTTCAGGGCTAATTTATTAAATAATTATGTTACTCAAGTTAGCCGACTTGCTTTTGTGTCGGAATATGTTTATAGGAGACCGAAGTTGTCCGAAAAAATTAATGGTTACGTAAGGTCTGTTATAGTACCAATGAATGTATTAGGGTTTAGTGGCCCAAAAATAGAATTAGTGAATATCGTTACTAGTGGAATGAATCGAAATGAGAAGTATGGGATCCTAGATAATTATACACTTGCATCTAGATTGGAATTATTAAAATTTGCAGAAAAATATCTTTTGAATTTCAGAAACCCTTTGGTTATACCAGAGATATGTGTAATTCTAGAAAAACATCTAATTTTCTTGCGTCTAGCTATCATGATAGGGGATGGAATCCTTGTGATATCTCTGTTAATAATTATCCGTTATTAGAAAGTAAATTTAAGCCAACTTTTTCGAAAATGAATTGAGTCGATCGAGAGTTTCTCTCGGGATTTTGGAGATTCTATGGTTCGAAGCGGAGTGTCAGAACCTCATGGTTATTCGGATGCACCTTTCGTTGTAAAAAGATTGATTAATAAGTTAATGGACATTTGTGTTGATGGAGGATCGAGCTTCAATATTGTTCGTGTGGATTTGGTTCGTGTTTGCGGTTTGGAGAAGTATGTTGAGACAACTCAAAAAAATAGTAAATGCTCTATCTGGTTTACGATTTTCCACGAATAAGGAAATAGCACTGACTGTGATTTTTTCGGGTCATTTTCAAAGAGTTACTATAAAGTGGTGGACCAAGTAATTGTAAGTGTTTGGCTTGAACTCGGTTATTGTCCATTCCAAGAATGCTTTAGTTCTCTGTGGTGGTAAGAGTAGAAAAATTTCTTTGAATCTTAAAAAACAATTCGACAATGTGGTTTTCATTCAAAGATATTTATGTCTGTAAGTAGTCGCGGCCAGTCGAAAGGTAATAGTATTGAACAACCCGAAATGCGGAATCTAGATAATCTTGATCTAGATGATCCAGTGCAGCTTGGACTTTTTAGAAACGGAGTGTAGGATTTTTAAAATTCGCGCACCTAATAGTTTGCAAATTAGTAAGTTTAGGCATTTCTGGCTGTTAATACGAATTCTTCCAATGAAGTGAACAATTTTCAATGTGATGGTCCATCAAGAACTGAGATCCAAGAATTTAAGGAACTCGCGAAGTGCACGGAAGTGAGGAAGAAAGGAAGACACTGAAAGAAATAATTTAAAACTTTGGATAAAAATGGAATCCTCAAATAATGTTAATGAGAAAGAAGTACCAATTGATGCAGGTAGTTCATGTGTGACTAATTCATTGAGTGGGAGTAAACGGAAGGAGAATGAGTTCCATTATAAGCTTATTTGTTGGGAAGTCTCAGATGTGTACATCGAAGAGTATGAAAATTTTAATAAATTAATTAACGAAATAGGAAGTTTCATCCCATTGGCGCTTATTCTGTTCAGGTTGATAAGGCTCAGAATAAAACACAGGTGGTAAACCAGTCAGACATAAAGGTGAAAAACCATAATTCGATATCAGACTCATGGAAACTCGATAACCCTGATATTTTCGCTCTCATCGACTCACAGAAAAGTAAACTCTGATGCTATTTCAGAATGGGTAGGACGCATCAAACGATTTAGTGGACGATTGTGTTTAAAGGAGGAAAAAACATTTAAGGATACCTTTCACAATTCCCAAAATTGAAAAGTTTTTTATCAAATTGAAGATCTAATTAAAGGGATTTTGGAAGGGATTGACGATGCAAATTATGGTTGTGTTTCCTTCCTCGTTAAAATATGAACAATAGGCATTCAAAATTTAATCAAGGCTAACATTTTGATTGTAAATTAGGTATATCCTTTCCCATATTTCGTAGCGTGTTTGACAGGTCTAGCAGACAAGAAACTGTACTCCAAATTCGATTTAAGTAGGACTTACAATCAAATTTACCTTAATAAAGCATCACATGAGATAACGACACTTGCTAGTCCCAGGGGTGTTATAAAAATAAACGAGTTCCTCTGGGAACAAAAACTGGGAGTAACATTTTTGAGAGCAATGGAGAAAATGTTAGGTGTCCTTATCGATTATGGGGGTCACAGTTTATTTTGACGACGTCTTGATACCAAGCAATTCAATTGAAGATCACTTGAAAATGGCAAAAAAGACATTACAGAAGTTTAAGGAATATAACTTAACTCTGTCTCCTGATAAATACTTTTTTGTTTAAAAATATTAATTATTTGATTTATGTAGTTCAAGGTGAACACAAGGAAATTGATCGTAGAAGGGTTTTAGCTATAAGAAATATTCAACATCCAAGTAATAGGCGTGGATTCTTAAAAATGTAGAAGTGTTTATTTATTATTCCAAATTTGCGTTGGAGCTTCAGGAACTAATTGCTTCGCTTAGTGTCTTGAAACTTCCTAAAATAAGTTTGTTTGGACTCAAGAACACAAGGTAATTCTGGAAATTTGAAAAATAGTTGATTGCAAACACTGTTTTGAAGATAACTGATTTGAAGAAACGTTTTATAGTCTATGAGGATGGCAGTGGAAGGAACATAGCTGGCTCTATTTCGCACGATATGACAGTGGTGACCTGTTGTTTCTAAAGCAAAAAATTTGGATAAAGACCGCAGTATTTATGGAATAGAATTCATAAGTCTTGTGTTACAATATTTCCTTTAAGATACTATCTAGTAAATGACTTCGACGTGTTGGCTGACAATAAAACTTGTCTTGGATCCTGAACAACAGCAAAAACTCCTGAATTATGGGCCTCTCGTTGAGACGTTTTATCAGTTTAATTTCAAATTACGGCATATTAAGTCGGGAAAAAACCTAGCTACAGATTTCTTGACTAGGAAATATTATCCTTTTGAGTTAATTGTATTGTAATGTCTGGTAAGATTAGACGCATTTCGAAAGAACATGAAGATTGTTCAACTCAGAATTTTGCTATTGGTAAAGGAACCCGAACTTAAAATTCTTCGTGAAGATCAAGATTTGGCTCTTATTATTAAAAGGATTGAAAGTGGTGAAGATGTACCAGGGTGTCTTTTGAACAAATATGTCCCTTTAAAAGAACTAATTCCCTGATGGATCCTTATAAACTTCTTATCCCGAAAGATTTGAGGAAGATTCTTATTGAATATTATTATCAAGATTTGCTAGTCGGAGGCCACGCTGGAGTGTCAAGAACATTAACCAAGTTGATGAAAATCTTTACATGGGAAGAATTAAACGATAACGTGAAGAATTTTGTCAGGATATTGTGATATATGGCAAAATATTAAGGGGTCGAACCAGAAGAAAATGGGATTTTTGATTTCCAACTTCAGTCAGAGAGTCAATTCATGTTGGATGTTTGATATCATGGATGCCTTGCGTAATTCCAACGGATTTAAGTTCATGCTCATAGGATAAAATAATGCCAGAAGATTTGTGGTCTTGGAACGTCTGTGAAATATAAGTTAAACTATAGTGGCAAATAAAATGAGGAAAACTTTCAGTACACTGGATTTTCCGGAGGCCCTCTCCACTGATAATGCATCCCCATTTGTATCTGAACATTTTAAAAGAAAATTGTTTGGTAAAGGAATCAAACACATAAGGTGAGCACTCATATCCTTGTGGTATCGTGGCTGAAAGACTTATAAAGACGTGGACGGCATCCCTGAGGGTTCACGTTTGTACAAAAGAACATTTGTGGTTATCTCTTGTGCCATAGCTTCAATTTACTGTGAATATTAGTGAGCATTCAGGATTAATGATATCGCGCATCGAAGTTCATTTTGTACGTCCGTATAATACACCTTTAGAGAACCGATGGAACATCAATGATTCTGTTTTTGCATTGAAGCTTTATGTGAATTTTTCGATATTGGTGAAAGAATTATTTTTTGTACTTATTCTGATTTATCAATGAAACAATCTTGAAGTGTGTTGTGAGGTTACGCCTGTCTCTGTAGATCTTTCTGCAGTCGGATAAGGGTGGTGTTGACATTTCAACGTTACGTTGGGTATCAGTATCCTTCGATGTTGATCTCTTGACATAGGCTCTTCTTCCTATAGCGGATAGGAACGCTACATAGGATAGGAACGGACAAAATAGCTTATTATGTGAAAAACACGATTTCTCCTTTGTGACACAGACAAAGGGTTGAACGTTTTGACTATACATATTAGTTAAAATTTCCAAATATATATTATTATAAATATGTATTGGAAACCAAAGTATTTAATGTACACATATATTTACAATTAAACTCTGAATAACAAGAAATGAAAATTGACCTAAAGTATATCAATTTCATATTTTCATATTTGTCATATTTTTTCAAAAAATTGAATTAGTTTGAATTGACATAAAATTATTTTTTAAGACTTACCGCGTCGACTGGTTTTAGTTTCGTTCTTCTCTCCTAAGGAATAAATGATCATTTCACTTTTAGATAATTTTAACTACAAACTAATTTATTCTATTTACGTATTTAAGAACTCACTCTGCAAGAATTTCTATTTTGTATAGTAGAACATATGTTTCTCAATCATAATGTGGTCACTATTCCTAAGAAATTTACTAAATAGCAATGGTTAGAAGATATAGAAAGTCTTATAATAACATTAAATTTCTAAGTAAAAATGCTCATGTCTTTTTGTTTTAAAAAATATATCGGCCGTTAATAAAAGGACGATTCAAAAAACCTACTCGTTTGTTTATAAATAACATATAATTGGAGGCAGAATAGTTTTTATACATATTAGAGAAATAAAATGTATTGCTGCGCAGTACATAAATTTGGCAGTACATTACTTTATACCATATTCACAATTCAAACTAAGGCTCTTGTTACAACGTTTCACAAGTTTTGATATTCTTTCTGCAGACACATCCTGGCAAGGAAAGCACCCTAAAACAACTATAAGAAACTTACTGTCATTGTCTAAACGTTTTGACGGAAGGAATTATTTGATTTTCGTGAAAAGTTGCTGCCGAGATAATTGTGTTTACCACTTCATTGCTGACCACAAATTGTCCATTTCTTTTGGCATTTTACACGTCAATTTCTTCCTTCTTCAATATGCTATGTCAATCATGTAGGACACCTTCACACATCACGTAAATACCACACAGGTCCCGGCGAAAAGGATCGCATAAATTTTTGTTCTGGCTCTCAGGTATCATATTACTGCATTAAATTCATGTTCGATACATTTAGTTTTTATTTGAATGTAATTTTTAATTGGGTCGTTTCCGTGAGACAAGTCATGTTAGAAAAATCAAGTTTTGAGAAAAAGTAGAAAAACTATATTATATACTAAACTTTCTCCAAAACCGTGTATTTATTTATATTATACCAAACGTAAGCAACAGTTTGACAGGTATAGATATCTCACAAAATATATATCTACGTGTGGGGAGCACAATATTTTTGTCAAGCTTGTGTCTGACAAACATGTGTCGTTTTATTTAAAAAAAAACAATTAGTTGTTATAACATTCGAGTTAACCGCAACCCAGCGTTCTTACGTTGCTCACTGTCCACTGAACTGCTGCGCATGGCGTCAGGGAATAATGTCTGTCTTCTCAATGCTGTTTTATGCTCTTGCGAACACAAAGGTAATAAGGACAGTTACCTTTTCTTTAAGTAAGACGATTTAATCATCTTCTCCATTGCATCAATAGTCAAGAGAGTTTATCCTACGAGAAACCTATTTCTTCGTTTCGGATAGAACCAAAATTTATATGCCTGGACTATACGATTCAAAAAACATCCGTTTATGTGACTATAGAGTAATATATTAAAAAAAATAGTTAATGTACACAAAAAAATTATTTAAACTAAAAGAGTAAGAAGGACATTTGACTTTCAGATTAAAAATTTTGATTTACACATTTGTCATGAATGTAAAGAAGCAACAGATTTGAATTGTCATAAAATATTTGTGTAAAACCTACCTCCTCGCCTGGTTTTAGTTTCATTCTTCTCTCCTAAGGGATAATTAACATATAACACTTCAGATATTTTTTAAAATTTTATATCATGTTTTAAGATAACTACAAACTACTTTAGTATATTTTCATATTTCGCAATGTACATTGGTCGAATTTGCTTTTTCTTATCATCATATCTCATACTCCTCTTTAGGTAATTTCAATGCATTATTCCTGGAAAACTACTAATTACTATCTGGATTGTTACAGAAATATTTATCATTATAAAACAACAGAATTATATATTCTGCCTATTTTAGAATGCAATTTAAAAACATTTATTTACTATGTAGGAAATGCATGATATATATCCAAATCAATGCTAATCTTCATATAATTCTTATTTTTGTTTGGAATTTTATTTTACTCTTTCTACAGTATTATATAATATTGATAACGGCGTATATATATATATATATATATATATATATATATATATATATATATATATAGTTTCTTTGAAAGAAAACATCTTGATTTACTATAAATTTGTTAGAACTATAATAAGCATACGATCACAGCAAATTTTCTTATTAGATTATGTGTTAGAAAATATCATCACGATCTGAATATATCATATGTTTCTCTCATCACTCACACTAGGTAGCTTTTCCGTTAGTTGATTTGATTAGAACACTTAGGGAATTTTACTAAATTGTAATTCATTAATTCATTCGAATTAAGGAAGCTAGTAAATTTGGTGTTGATGTTTCAATTAAGGCTCTTCAACAATAAGTACTTTATAACACTTTTCATGTTAGTGGAAAGTAATAAACATAGTTTTATTCGATATGGTAGACGTAGGTTAAATTCTACTTTAAATTAGATTGAGTGTGTCAATATGCGGCCACTCCGAAATGGTTATTTTTGTGACGCGACGACATTTCTTATGACACAGACAAGTGGTGAGTAAATTTTCGTAAATATCGAGTGCTAGGCCAATATAAGGGGGTTATCCAAGGTTATGATTTATATATTCGTTTTCTAATTCCATTGGCATTTATATTTATAGCTTTTTCAACTTTGCGCAAAACATTGAAGTTTACTTTATGTTTACCTCATCGCATGAAAAACTATATGTATTTATTCTGTGAAGAAATATTAAATGTTTTATCAGAAATGTATATAGGAAAAAGTTGCTAAATGTTCAAAGCATTATCTACTTACCAGGATCATTCCTGAAAGCTAGAAAATGTATGATGAAAGTTTTATGATCTTCTAAGTTATATTGTCCATGTAAAAATAAAAATAATGGTTTAAATGGTAGACATACAAATCTCGGTTTTCGAGTTGGTAGAGCTGGACATGTAGAAATTTCACATATGGATTGCATGTTATGGATATGGGTATGGATAAAGATGAATATTCTCCGTTTGATGTTACCATAGATAGTTTTATGTGATAGACAGTTTATGGAAATATAAATTTGCAATTGATATCCTAATTATTTATGCTTATCCGTCATAATACATTGTGTGTGATCTTCACTCGAAACTTTATTTCCAATTTCTCCCAGCGAATATTCTCCAATTGTGGGTACAATTTTGAAGCAGCATGTTTTGATATGATTAGCATACAGCAGACGCTTTCAACATTTAAGTTTGGTAGACATGTAGTCTATAAAGAAAAAAAAATCTATGGTACCAAGTTGGACTTTGCGGGAAACTTTTGTTTGAGTCATGTTTATATGATTTAATGGTCTTGTTAATTGCACGATGTGTGCTATAACCGAATCACGAGTGCACAAAGTTTAATATTTAGCAAGACTAATCAAACGCAGGTGATTCTTGTAGTAAGATGAAAAGTTAATTTTATAGAACACTTTGAGGAAATGCATATACAAATTATCCGAACGTATTTTTGTAACAGTAGTCAGACCTCTATCAAATATTTTATCAGATTCTTGAAAGTAATAAACAATTTCCTATCCTGTGCCCCTTCAGCTATTATCAGGTGAAAATTGAAAGGAAAATTAAATGAAATCTTTGCGTTTTACGAACCATGCTATGCCGGCTAAGCTAAAAACACAATGATGATGATAAATGAGTGCAATGGAGGAATGAAGAAAGTGGGGAGAAACGCGAGAATCCCGAGATATCCCATACGCATTGTGTTTGTCTACCTCAAGGTAAACTTGGCGTGATCAGGGTTTCAACCCGGGAACTCACGCACCATGTAAAAGTTAGTGTCACACGGTGATGTAGGCACGAGCATCAATGATATTTCTGGGAAATATTCGTGCCTCTTTTAAAGGCACGATAAGGGTGTAGGTAAATGAGCACGAATATAATTGAATTCGAAACGGTGTAGGTAAATGAGCACGCAATTCAGGGATCGAATTCCTCTAGAAATAAAATTACGCAAAGACGCAGAGACAGTGAAAGGAATCTTTATTAATATATATAGTATGGCGCTAATTCGTTGTGCAAAAACAGAGGGGCGATTCCACAAAATAAAACCAGCAAATAAGTTACAATAAACATAGGGTGAAAATCACATCGTTTAAGTGTTATCGACTGCCGATATCATGAAAATTTGAAATTTAAAGGTCCATACCTCCAAACTATGGGACCTACCTTGGTCAGGTCAAGACTTCACTTCGGAACTAGTACGTGCACTATCCAAAAATGCGGGTTTCAGAATCCTGAGGTGCATCCACAACAATTATTACAGAGGTAGTTTGTCTTTGGGCCCATGATATAAAGTACTCTCCAACTACCTCCATAATAAATGTTGCGTGAATACCTTCGGATTCCAAAATATGTACTTCTGGACTGCGTAATACTTATTTATTAATATTAACTTATTTTATTTAGAAACGATGTTTCTTCCGTATCTTTACCCCAATCGATATATTTAGTAAATTGTGCCTTCATAATATGTACTGCATCAATAGTGCTAATGGCATGATTTAACTATTTTATGTAGCTAGTATATGATGCTTTTTTGTATTTGATCATATTAGTTAGTATCAGTTGGTTTTAGTAGAAAATACTATCTTAATTCAATAGCTATTTAATTTCAATTGTGCCTTATTTGAGAAATAGCCTTTTCGTACACCGCTCTCCAGGGCTTTTTATCTCTGTTCAGAGTTCTTGATATAAAACATTGTTTTCGGGATGTTGCCATTGAACGTAACAAAAAATTTGTGAATCAATATTATATTTGATAATTAATTTTGAAATGGTAATTCGTACTTAAGTAATTTATTTTTATCCTCTAGAGTATCAGCTTTGCTAAAGATGATACTTTCAATTATAAAATATTTGTTACGTTTATAAGTTATAAGGTTGATTATCCGTACAAATAATTATACTTAAACTCAAAAATCTTGAAAAAAAAATCAGAGGGAAAAATATTTTAAAAAACTGAATTTCATATTCAGTTCTTACTATTGTCTTTATACTTTAATCCGAAATTTCTGAAGAACACTCAACATTATTTTTCCTTCTTAGCTCCCACTTATGTGGTACTCTCAACATTTTAGCAATAAATGAATATATATAGTATATACACATACTTACATCTTCTGCGATAATCATAGTCATCATACGCTGGAACAGATAATTAAGGACTAAAGCAATCTTAATCTTTTATGGTCTAGACATTATTAGGATAGAAATACTATTAAAATATTATTAAGAGTAAGATAGTTAAAGATTAAGAAATGAGACAAGTCTATGTTTAAACAAATAAATAACTAAAACACTTATGTAACTGGATGTTCAACGTTGTATTGTGCATTTCAATATTTATTTATGAGGAAGAAACATTTATCATCCGGTATTGTATATGCACATGAAGCACTTAAGAAGATCAACCTTTTTAATACGCTTCTAATTTTTGATACGTAATTTTGGGGTCAATATATCGTTCTATTATGTTTACTGAATACCACCAGATAATAACATGTCCAGTTAGATATGAGAGTTTGGGATTGTGTTTGTAACACTGTTATCTAATTTTCAGTTTTTCTACAAAGAGATTGCATTTTCTTTTTTACTGTATAAATTATTTAAAAACCGTTATATCATTTTTAAAGACAATACAATTTAAGTTGTTAGAGGTATAGTGTGCAAATTGAATATGGGTTTGGTGACTGAAAAACATAAACGAAAAGTAGCTCCAAAATTGTTCTTAAATCTGTGCTATAAAAGATACTTTTGCGCAAGGGTATATTTTGTGAACTACGAAACTTCCCGCAAATTGCACATTATATTGTCCAGGAAACGATCCGTTTGAATCTTACTTCTAGATTTGTTCCGACCTCCACACAGTTTTCATACAATGAGCGAATATGAATCAAGCAAACGTACTCAGGGCCTTTGAAATACATTGCTCAAGTTTTTTTATCCCTTGAATGTAAACATATCTAATGCCCTTTCGTCCTTATTTTTACAAATATGTATTTTTGGTGGGAATGCACAGTTACATTACAGTTGAATTAGATCCGGATGTTTTGTTTTAGAATGTTATACTTATAGGCTTTCGTTTCTCAATTTCTGAATCAATCGTGGGATTATGATGCATCAACATTAAAAGTATCACTCTTCTATTTCTTGCGAAACATACCTAGCCATTGCCGCGTCATAAAAAAATGCAAATTGAGAGGAAACCTTTTCACATGATTTACTTGCCAACATGATAGAAGGCAATCTTTTTCTGTGTTTTCTCATTGTGCTCACTGGAGAAATATTACTGCATAGTAACTCCTTAGTCAAAGTTGTAAAGGAATTATCAGTTGTTTCTGCTCGATCTCGTTGAGATTTCAAAATACTACTAATTTTAATTACAACATTATTAGGTAAAGTGCTTGGTGGCATTAACGCTGGTTTTCTTCCTGTGTACCCAATTCCTTTAAAAATATAGCCACAGTTAAAACATTATTGCTAGAATAATTTAGTACTGTATTTTTCAGGTTTTGGGGTATATATTGAAAGAATGCACATATAACTCGGTACAACAACCATTAATCATCTATTGTAATATTCAACTGCGGTACTATAGCCCTTGTAGAGCTTTTATAAGTATATCCCACATAAGAGTGACTGTGTCAAAACGATGGTTTGTTATTCTACTAATGTATTATAAAACCATAAAGCTTATATCCTGAAATAAGATTTCGGATATTATTACACGATATTTTGGGTTGTTATTTGAAAGTCGATCAAGAAATATTTTTTACAAGTTAGGCCCGGTTTTTCTCAAAACCGGCAATCAAAAGCGAACCTATAAAGGCACTTAGTTAATAGGGTTCAATTTCTTTCCAACTATTTTTTAAAATTTACTACAACACGTTACCTTCAAAATTTGTACACAGTGTTAAATCGTGGAAAATCTCAGCAGTAACGAATATATCCAACGCATATTTCGGTGACGAAGCAGCAACGTTTCTACTTGATCATATGGCTCTCTTCATCATATTCCATATACATGTTTATGCGGTTTTGAGAGTTCGCTTCTTTAAAACTGTACCGTGTTTGCTTATGGAACATTTAACTTATGTAACTGCTTTCCTCCTTGGAATCCAAGAGCCAAGGAATGTATCGTTATCTATGTCAGTTCCAAAACATGATGCTTTCTTACAATACCCACTCCTGTTGCAAAAATCTAAATCAATTTCCTGTGACATGTCCTCTGAATCACTACAGTCATTTTTACTATGATGTAACAGTTTGTGCATTATTTCCTTCTCTGCAGGACCACTCATTTTCTAAAGATAACACATTAAAGGCTACTACAATAAGAATTGAGTTTAGTTGATGTTGAATTTAACATCCTTTTCAGGAGCGAGGCTATTTGAGACGAGACATAATGTTTAACGTAAAATCCTAACCACATGAGATGCCGCCGGGAATCCAACTCGTGTCTCACACTCCTACACTAAGAATTAAGAATAATATTTGATAAACGTTGACCATTACTACACGAATGGCCACATTACAATCTAGAAAGCCAACTTAATTTTCTTCTTTTTCTTCTTCTTCTTCCTTTTCTTCAATATTATTACTGTAGTAAGACTTTCGAAATGATGTATCATGTTCATACTAACCATGTAATTATACAAGTTCTGATATACTATATAAATTTGGGAGTATATTATAAATTATGGAAGCAAGCTACAGCCTTCCTGTATTTTAAAATAATCAGAATATAAAAGTTCTTAATAAATTACAAATTACAAGGAGAAAAATCTTGGGTCAATTTGACCTCTACCTTGTGTATAAAGGTTAAGTTGTAAACACGTAATAATTTTTTTTGTAATCGAAATAAACAGGACGTAGTTATTCGTAAGATATATGTTTATATATAAAATTTGTAGTTGATACAAAATATTGCTGCGGCACTAAGTTTTACGTAAGTATAAGTATAGCATATTTTGTTTAAGCTGTACATTCTACAAATTAGTTTATTAATACAAAATTACAACATACCATATATAAATAAATGGCACTCAAATATACAATATATATTTAGTGAATGCCAAATTAAAAGATATAACTTACGGTAGATGTTTGAACTATAACGACCTATTAAGAAAATGAAATATAATTCTTTAATATTCAGCTTCATTTAATCACAACATGATTGATTGCAATTTTAAAACCGTGTCATTGATGGAATTTAATAATGAATAAGCTGAGTATAATAAATCAAAATACGGTGTTTTAACACTTTGTAAAATATATATATCATTGTATAGGTATAAGACGTTTATTTAAAAATAATACTACTTCTGACACATTGAAAAACTTTGTCACAACACAATTAAATTTTAAAGTTAATTTGATGGTGCTTATTGCAGCAAATATTCCCAACTGGCACAAGGGCAATTCCAAAAGATATCCGTTTTGTTATAAATGACATAGAATGGTTAATACAGAACTTCTTTTACACATTATAGAAAAGTAAAGCGTGCTGTACAGTAATACAAGAGCGTAGGAACGTAGCTATCCGCTAACATCACTGTGAAGTTCGTTTCCATTATCAAAGTAGTGAGTCGTTTACCAGTATCGCATGTGCCTTAATAGCTACACCCGCGTTTATTGCCTTTGCAAATTCATGCTGATTTTTACCTACGTTTTGCCGCAATGTCCACATCAGTTCCTATATCGTTCAATATATTACAATAGTCACATATGACACATGCACTCTTCGTGTTTCTTCCGTTAATGCTACATAGTTCACAATGACTAGCAGCTGCCGAAAGTTTTTCGTATTCAGATATTGTATAACATCATTACATTCATATTTTTCGTAAATATTTCTATTGGACCGCGCAATTTCAATTGTTATTATATACCAGTTAACAGCAATCCAACCTTCTTTTACGGCTAACTGTCGACTGAACTACTGCATACATTACAGAAGATTGACGCTCTACCCGCCAGCTTCTCATATAAGCACCAATGCTGTTTCATTCCTGAATACACTCTCAATTATATCTTCATGCTTGTAGTTTCTGAGTAATTGAATTTTTGTGTCCTTTACTTACGTTGCTTTCTACAAGACTCCACGGCACTAAGTGAAAGGAGGACAGTTACTCATTTTATTCATTGCTATAGCGAATATACTTAAATACTTGCTGAGTTTAATATTCATATATATATATATATATATATATATATATATATATATATTTGTTATTCTTGGTGTACTTAAATAAACTCACGACGATCCCAAATTCTCAAAATGTCTCAAATTGTAAAACCTGACATTCGTCTATAACAAATTTCGTCCTTCAAGTATTATGAATGCCAAAAGGGATTACTTTGCTTATTAATATTTCGGTTAATTTGTTCTATTTTCCCAATGTACAATTGACTCTTTTCGTGATTGTCGCCTAAGTGTTGAATATATAACTAATACAATGAAGAAAGTTAGTTCTTTAATAGATAACAGAAGTAATACAATACACCTCTTCAGAACCTTTGGTTCAATAGCTAAAATCAAAAGTCAATTTTCAAAAATCAGTAATGGTCATTGTAAATAGTCCAAAAGACAGACCGAAAGCTGCAAACTAATGTCAATTCCACTGATTTCTTTTTTCAGTTATTCTATATTCTTTACAACACGTTAGGTTGATGATGATATTTTAGCCAAATATTTTCTGACTAGTATTACTCTAAAATGGCGGCTGAAGATTGGTTGAGATAGCAAATTAATCTTCAGGTGAATGTTGTTGGACCACTACAATGATTGTGAAAGAGAATATGAAGTTGAGAAAAAAGATATCTGTGTTGACCGACATCTTATTTCTGTACCTATTTACATATATAGCGTGATAAGACACCATGTTACAAAGCGGTTATGCACATTGTCATCAGAAGAATTATTGAAAAATGGTAGAAATAATATCAATATGATTAATGAATTATTTCCTAGCATTCACATTTCACAAAAAAATATCCGAGGTAACAATAATAAACTTATTTACCGTGTAAACTGTATAGAAGAGAATTTTGAAAATTTCTGGATTCTACTTTTGAAATCAAACGACAAGTGTAAGACTACATATTTTGATTATCTGATCAACACACTCTCTGATTGAAGGTAAGCCTCAATCGTATGTTATGCACATACTCGTAAAAACGTAACTTGTTATCTATGTAACGTAAAATTTTAAAGAATGAAAATCTTTAAAATTTACGTCCCACGGATATGCAAGCTAGATTAAAGGAAACCGTGATGATTAGAGAAGAATGAAAAATTGCCATGAAGAAAATGAGTAGAAACCGGAGAAAAGCAAAGAGTATCTACTCACACAGGGCTCACTTCGGGTGAACTGGGATCAAACCAAAGAACAAATGCCCAAAAGTGAACTCTCTACTACTGCAAACTATGTAACCAGTTTCGTATTTATATCACGAATGCGTTCCATTAACTTTAGAATAAACTAGGTGTAGTATTCTAATAAAATTTACACTACCATAATCATAAAGTACACTGAAAAAGTTATTTTGCATAACAAACAAGTGTTCAGGCATTGTTTGAGCCTTTACCCCCTCATTTCGAAAAAAGTGTAATTGTAACTTTCACCCTTTTGTAACACATTCCACTTCTAACATATTTGTATTTATATATATATATATATATATATATATATATATATATATATATATATATATATATATATATATATGGGACAAAGTGGAATTTGAAGAGACACTTTAATTAAAATGTGCAAGTGAAAGTTATTTCCGACATGATCAAAATTCAAATTTCTACTTTTATCACAAGTAAGATAATCCTGTATCTTGTATCAAGCAAAAGTACATAAATCAATACTCATCTCAGGCTACATCTATGAAGTGTGACGTGATATGGCTCAGTTATTTCCCTATTACTTCAAAGGACGTGTGAATTTGTAAAGGAATGGAAACAGAACACGAACATTTTTTACTCGAAATTTTGAAAATTTTGATCTTATTTGACAGCTTTCGGGTCTAAACAAAGTACGTTTACATTACACGAAAGCAGAATGAGACACAAATTATGATTGACAATATCGTTAAGTATTTACTATTTTCATTTCGTTTTAGTGTATAGTTGCAAATCTAAAATAATTCCTATATTTTATTAAACGAAAATTCTTATACATTAATACATTTCTTCTTGAATCGTATTTAAAGTGTTACATTCTTACACAAGAACGAAACAGAAAATTTCTAACAGAAAAAACCGTATGTGAAACTCATATTATAAAAAACAACTGTTCTCTCGCTGAAAAGAATAAAGTGCACTTAATGTCGATACGAATATAGATAAACAGATTAGCATGTAAACACATAAAGCAGTATATCGAGCGCCTACTTCCTGCATATTGTTCTAAATTTAAGTATAGATCTGTGTTATATTTTTCGGTTATATGAAGCTTATAATATAACAGTTTCTCTGATTCTTATGTATGTAACGCTTTTTCTGGTGTATAATATACATTTGAAAAAACTAAAATACTTTATGTTAATAGAACTGGCATATACAAAGGTTTTAATAAGGCTAACTACTTTATGAGGTAAACTGATTTTTTCACTTTCTCTACTACTTCATAGGTGACACAACCCCTTTGCAACGTTTTGGGAAAGAAGAAAAATAATAATGTTCCGTAATATTCATTCTCAATAATAGCCTAATTTGTAATAATTTCCATTGATCATGCCTAATTCATTTTAAAAAAGTAAAGGATACTATGTCTTCTCATGAGAGAGAGAGAGAGAGAGAGGGAGAGAGAGAGAGAGAGAGAGAGAGAGAAGCGATTCATTCGATTTTTTGACAATTCAATATTGCTTGCGCTGCTTGTGGCGTTCGTTCCAGCGAAAGTATCTATTCGTTTTTTCGAAGCAACTCACGTCGTTGGTGCACGTGAATTTTGTCCTGAATCCTCGTATGAGCATTAGCATGCGTTATCACAGCATCAGCATGACATAACGACTTGTTATTTCCAAGGTATGTTATAGACATACTCGAGTACCGGTGCGAATAAAACTGGGAGTAACATTTTTTCGACAGCAATGAAGGTGTTAAGTGACCCTACCGGTTAAGGGGTCAAATTTTGTTTTGACAACGGCTTGATATTAGCGATTCAATTAAAGATCACTTCAAAATGGAACAAAAGGTATTACAGAAGTTTAAGGAACGTAACAGTACCTCCTGATAAATACTTAATTTTTAAAAATATTAATTATTTTGGATTTGTAATTCAAGGTGACCAAATAGAAATCGATCCTAGTAGGGTTTCCGCTATAAGAAATATACAATCTCCGCGTAATAGGCGTGGATTATTGAAATGTAGGAGTGTTTATTTATTATTCCAAATTTGCGTCGCAGCTTCAGGAATTAATAGCTCTGCTTTCTGTCTTGAAACCTCCTAAAAATAAATTTGTTGGTAGTTAAGAACACAAGGTAATTTTGGTAGGGTTGAAATATTTGATTGAAAACGTTGTTTTGAAGACACATGATTTAAACAAACCTATTTTAGTCAATGTGGATGGCAGTGGAAGAAGCATAGCTGGCTCTATTTCGCAGGTTAATGTCAATGGTGATCTCCTGTGTGTTTCTATACCAAAAAAAATTATCTGAGGTGGATTAACAACGCAGTATTTATGAAATCGAATTCATTAGACTTGTAAAACAATACCTCGCTTTAGTTACTATCTGGTAAATGAATTCGACGTTTTGGCTGACAAGAAAGCCTTGTCTTGGATCCCGAACAACAGCAAAAGTTTCCTGAATTATAGACCTCTCGTTGAGATGCTTTGTCAATTTAATTTCAAAATACGGCGTATTAAAATCTAGCTGCTGATTTCATTTCTGAGATATATGATCCTTTTGAGCTAAGTATCTTGGATGGTCCGGTAGGATTATCCGCATTTCGAAGGAACATGAAGAGTGCTCAACTCTGGATTTTGCCATTGGTAAAGGAACCCGTGATTAAAATTCAGCGTGAAGATCAAGATTTGGCTATTATTAGTTGAAGGATGGAAAGTGGTGAAGATGTACCAGGGTATCTTCTGAACAAAAGTATCCCTTTTAAAAGAAATAATTCCGGGACGAATCCTTATAAAATTCTTATCCCGAAAGAGGAGGATGATTCTTTTGAATATTATCATCAAGATTCCCTAGTCGGCGGCCACGCTGGAGTGTCAAGAACTTTAACTAAGTTGATGAAAAAATTTACCTAGGAAGGATTAACGGATAACGTGAAGAATTTTGTCAGAACATGTGATATATGCCAAAAATTAAGGATCGAACCAGAAGAAAATGGGATTTTTGATTTTCAACTTCAGTCAGAGTCAATCTCTGATATAGTGGGTGCCATGCCGAATTCCAACGGACTTAAATTCATACTCATAGGTGTAGATAATGCCAGCAAATTTGTGGTTTTGGAACGTCTGAGAAATATAAGTTAAACAATAGTGACAAATAACATGAGGGAAATTTTAAATAGACTGGGTTTTCCGGAGCACCTGTCCACTGATAATACATCCCCATTTGTATCTGAACATTTCAGAACAGAAATTTTTGTCTGGTAAAGGAATCAAACACATAAGGTTGAGACCTAATATCCTGGTGGTAACGCGGCTTAAAGACTTATAAAGACGTGGAAGGCATCCCTGTGTGTTATATTTCTTCAAAACAACATCTGTGGTTAACTCTTCTGCCAGAGCGTCAATTTACTTTGAATATTAGTGAGCATGTAGGATTAAAGATATCGCACATCGAAGTTTTTTTTTGGACGTCCGTATATTACACCTTTAGAGAACCGGAGGAGCATAAATAATTCTGATTTTGAAAAAAAATCATCTGCTGAAGTATGGATCAGTGCAATGATGAATTTAGGAAGACCAAGATAACAACATTACAAGACCAGGTAGCAACCTCTGTGAGGGATAAATGGTTTGGTACATTTGTAGTAAGAACATTTCTTCCCAAACACGTTCTCAGTATCTGACGTGAATTACTCAGCTGATTCATATCGCCCTTCACATGTTCAAACAATTTTCTTAGAACAATTAATTACAGGAAATAGAAATTCAACACCAATAATTAATACACATTTCGGGTTATAACTCATTCACCAAAATAATATGTTGAATCGATCAATTATGAAAATCATGAAACGGTCCTGGCATAGCAAGAAGTCCTAATCACAAGTCAGTTGGAGAAGAATTGACAACCAATAAACACTGAAACGTAGACAAATGACAACTAAACTAAATATATTTAAAGGGTGTTCACATTTCATAATATTCCTACTATCATTTTACCTTCGCATCCTCTCAACATTTGGTCTGCATGTCGACTACGTTATATCGAAACTAGAATTATTTGTCCTAATACAACTACACCTACGTCCTCAAGCTGACCATGACTTAGGTCAAAAAGGCGAAATTGGGAAACCAATCTCAATAGTCAACTTCTTCACTATGTAAAACTTTCATGCCTTAGTATTATCGAGTACCTCGAAACTAAGTCAGGATACAAATAAAAAAGTTAATGACCAATGTTAGGTTTAATTCACCTGGTGGGAATTTTTCTTCCCTGACGAACCAACCTCCCACCTTGTTATTGAATCAACCCAACGCGGGTAAAATACTACTCTCTATGTCTTCAAAACAGGCACATTAATTGAAATAAAACTTACGTCAAATAAATAACTTAGGGACACTATTGGGCACAACAAATACACCACCAAATTTAGGAACATTAAACCATTCATCAATTATTCGTTTTCCAGAATGCAGGGAATCACGTAAAAAAAAGAAAAATATACTTCAAATATTACACTATTTAAAGAAATCCGGTCTATCCCTACTTTAACTATTTCTGGTTTCATGCTTCACATGCACAATTTCGCATCCTATCAAAGGCCAACTTCCAATTATTTTCACACACTCAATTCTTTCATTATTTTTTTAAATGAAACATCGCACTTCCCACAGTATTATTCTTGTTTCGTAATGCACACTGTAATTAGTATAACACCCAAGATAATCGAAAAGCTACAGAGCAAATCCAACAAGAATAAGATCTCATTCTTGGGAAAGACGAAGCTTCTACGAGGCACACCCGCCTCATACGAGGATTCAGGACACAATTCACGGCCATCAAGGACTAAGTTGCCTCGAAAGACCGAGGCGCTGCTATCGCCAGAACGAACGCCACTAGCAGCGCAAGTGATCTTGAACTTCAAATAAACCAAAATGAATTCGCTTCTCTCCCTCTCTCTCTCTCTCTCTCTCTCTCTCTCTCTCTCTCTCTCTGTCTCTCTCTCTCTCACTCTACAAACAGATAACACGTATAGTCTTTTTTACTTTTTAAAAATAGAACGCATGATCAATCGAAATTATTACAAACATACTCTATTATTGAGAATGAATTGTACAGAACATTTTATATTTTTCATCTTTCCCAAAACAGTACACGAGATAGTTATAGGCAGGGAATCACCCCAAAAATTAAGTTCAGCACCAAGGAAGCTTCGATCACTGGATAGCTGTGTATTCAAATATAATAAGAGGAAAATCATACAGAGTAAACCCCAAATAGAATTACAATTCAAATAAGAATGATTAAATTAAATAGTTTATAACAACAAATTTTAATTATACTTTTGTTCATTATGGCTATTATGAATAATTAACATTATCTCAGTTCTAATATTAAAATTTCTAGAATTTACTAATATACAATAAAACATTAAATTCAATTTAATTAATATATTAAGAATAATTCAACTTAACATGGTCATAAACTGAAAAAAAAACTAGAGGCTACATCTCAAAGAGCAATTAATCTCTCCTAATTCTTTAAACTGAAATGTGTATTAATTATTGGTATTGAATTTCTATTTCCTGTAATTAATTGTTCTAAGAAAATTGTTTGAACGAAGTAGACGTTTGTTTTTTTTGTGGTTAAAATATTAATAAATAGTTGCTGTAGGCGAATATATTGGTGGGGCACGCCTGTCTAAATTTTATTCGACGAAATAGACTACCTTTAGCTGTTAATCTTTTTAGTTGTCCTGATTCCTCCCTCCAATTTTTTTGAATTTTCTTTGTTACCGATTGTGATGGATCTTTAATTACTTTACATTGAATGACTTAAGATTTACCAAAAGGATATCCTCATCTCTCTAGCTCTAGATCATTAAGCTTTGTAGAAATTGCGGATTTTGAAATTAATTGTCATATCTCTTATTTGGATTGAAAGTTAATGTTACTCGATAGGAAAAGTTGAGTTTATAGTAATTTTGCTTACTACGTTTGATAAAAATTCACGTCCTAATTAGTCACCAGTATCATCAGAAAAAGGGAAGAAAAACTATAATTATTATTAATATTGAATTTTTGCTTTTCACCTTGTATTTCTATTGTAATAAAAGCTATTATTTGAAATTGTTCTTATTATTTATTCAAGGTTTATATCTATTTAATTATTGGTGAAAGAATTATATTCTGTTCTTATGCTGAATTATCAATCAGGCAATCTCGAAGTTTGTTGTGAGGTTTCGCTTGTCTCTGTTCATCATTCTGCAGTCGAATAAGGGCGGTGTTGACAGGTCAACGTTACCTTGGGTCGCAGTATTTTTGAGATGTTGACCTCTTGACATAGACTCTACTTCTGTGTAATACACGCTTTCTCCTTTGTGACAGCCACAAAGTGTTGAACGTTTTTGACTATAGATAGAGCTAAGATCAACAAATAAATATTATTATAATATGGTATTGGATACCAAAGTATATTTCAATTAAATTCTGAATAACAAGATACCCAATTGACGAAAAGGATATCAATTTCATTTTTCATATTTGTCATAGTTTTTTTAATGCAACTAATTTGAATTGACATAAAATTATTTCTTTAATACTTACCCCGTCGACTGGATTTAGTTTCGTTCTTCTCTCCTAAGGAATATATGATCATTTCACTTTTTGATAATTTTAACTACAATCTAATTCGCTCTGCATGAATTAACTATTTTGTATAATAGAACATATGTTTCTCAATTAGAAAGTAGTCACTATTCTTACGAAAAACGTTTTACTGCTATAGCTAATATTATATATCCATAAGAAATTAACTAAATAGCAATGGTTAGGAGATATAGAAAGTCTTATAATAACATTAATATTGTAAGTATATTTGCTAGTGTATTTGTTTTAAATATATCGTCATCCGGTAAATACCATCTGCCAAATTTTTTCATTCTCATGTATCGTATTACTGCATTTAATTCATATTTGATATATTTGGTTTTTATTTGAATGTTCATTTTTAAAAGGATCGTTTTTGTAAGACAAGTCATTTAGAAAAATCAAGTTTTAAGGAAAGAGAGAGATAATTTATTACATACTATACTTTCACCAGAACCGTGTATTAATTTACCAAATGTAAGCAACAGTTTGACAGGTATAGATATCTCACAAAATATATATCTACGCGTAGCGAACACAATATTTTTCGTTAAGTTCTTTTTTGACAAAAACGATTTAGTTGTTATAACATACGAGTTAACCGCAACCCAGCGTTCTTACGTTGCTCACTGTCTACTGAACTGCTGCGAATGGCGTCAGAGGACTGAGTTTGTCTTCTCAGTAGTTTTTTTTTTCCTCTTGCGAGAAGAAAGCTAATAAGAGCAGTTGGAGCTTTTTAAGTAAGCTAATTTAATGATGTCCTCTATTACATCAAGGGTCAAGACATTTTATCCTGCAAGAAACCTACTTCTTCGTTTCTCTTAGAACCAAAGTTTGTACACCTGGACTACATTTCTAACCTCTGTTTAAGTGACTATTGAGTAATATATTAAAAACAAAAATACTTTGTGTACACAAAATTTTTAATTACACTAAAATAGTAAGAAAGATATGAGATTTTCAGATTACTATTTTGTATTTACATATTTGTCAAGAATTTAAAGAGGCAACTGTTTTGAACAGTCATAAAATTATTGGTGTAAAACCTACCTTCCGGCCTGGTTTTAGTTTCATTCTTCTCTCCTAAGGAATAAGTAAACATTTGGCACTTCAGATTATTCTTTTATTTTATATTATGTTTTAATATAACTACAAACTACTTTTGTATATTTGCATATTTCGCAATGTTCATTGGTAGAATTTGCTGTTTCATATCATCATATCTCATACTCCTCGTTATGTAATTTCAATGTAGTATTCCTGGAAAACCACTATCTACTATCTGGGCTATTACAGGAATATAGAACATTATAAAACCTCAGAAATGTTAGTTCTCCCTATTTTGGAGTGCAATTTGGAAACATTTATTTACTTTGTAGGAAATGCATGATATATATCGGAATCAATGCTAATCTTCATATAATTCTTATTGTTGATTTTATAGAATTTTATTTTATTGTTTCCACACTATTATGTAATATTGGTTCCGGCGTATATATATATATATATATATATATATATATATATATATATATATATATATATATATATATATATATATATATATAATTTCTTTGAAACAAGACAACTTGCTTTATTATTAATTTGTTAGAATTATATTAAATATACGATCACAGCAGATTCATTTATCGGATTATGTTTTGAAAATAGCATCATGATCTGAATATATCTCACATATTTCTCTCTTCACTCTCACTAGGTAGGATTTCCCTTAGTTGATTTGATTAGAACACTTAGGGAATTTTACTAAATTGTAATTTATTAATTCATTCTACAGAAACAAGTAATTTGATATTGATGGTTCTATTTACGCCATTCAACAATACGTACTTTGTAACACTTTTCATGTCAGAGGAAAGTAATAAACAGTGTTTTATTCGATATGGTCGAATTCTACTTTATATTATATTCAGTGTGTCGCTAAACGACCATTTCGTAATGGTCGTTTAAATGGTGCGACGACATTTCTGATGACAGAGCGAAGCGGTAACTAAATTTTCCTAAATTTTGACTGGTGGCACCATATTATGCGGTTATCCAAGGTTGATGATTTGTATAATCATTTTCTATTTCTATTGGCATTTATAAATATTGCTTTTTCAACTTTACGCAAAACATTGAAGTTTACTGTATGTTTACCTCACCGCATGAAAAACTATATGTATTATTAGTTTGAAGAAATATTAAATATTTTATTAGCAAAGAGTGTATAGGAAAATGTTGCTAATTGTAAAAAGCATTCTCTACTTACCAGCATCATTTCTGAAAGCTTGAAAATTTATTATGTAAGTTTTATGATCTTCTATGTTATATTGTTCATGTAAAAATAAAAAATAATGGTTTAAATGTTAGACACACAAATCTCGCTTTTAGAGTTCGTAGAGTTGGACATGTACAAATTTCACATATGCATTGCATGATATATATATCGGTATGGATAAATATTAATTTTTCTACTTTTGATGTTACCAGAGATAGACAAATTATTGAAATATAAATTTCGAATTGCAATCCTAATTATTTATGCTTATCAGTCATAATATATTGTGTGCGATCTTCGCTCGAAACTCAATCTCCAATTTCTCGGAGAGAATATACTTCAATTGTGTGTACAATTGTGTAGTAGCAAATTATTTATATTTTATTACAGTTGAAATTTTGAACATTTCATTTTAGTAGACATATAGTCTATAAAGTAAAAGCTAAAAAAAATCATGGTACATAATTAGACTTTGCGGGAATTCTTTGTTTGAGACACGTTATATGATTTAATGATCTTTTGTATTACATGATGTTTGCTATAACCGAGACACGAGTACACAGAATTTAATATTTAACAAGACAATTCAAACGTAGTTCATTTTGGTAGTAATATGAAATGGTTAATTTTATAGACGTTTAAGGAAATCTGTATACAAATCCGCCCTTATTTTTTGTAACAGTGACAGAATCAGATCTCTATCAAATTTTTAGATCCGTTCAGATCCTTCAAAGTAATAAACAGTTCCAATTTTGCACCCATGCGGCTATTATAAGGTGAAAATTTAAAACGAAATTAAATGAAATCTTTGTGTTTTACGAGTCAAGTTATACCGGCTTAACTAAAAAGAAAATGATGATGAGAAATGAGTACAATAGCGAAATGAAGAAAGTGGGAAGAAACGCGAGATCTCCGAGGAAACCCATTCCGACGGTGTTTGTCTACCGCAAGGGTTTGAAACAGGGAACTCATGCACTATGTGAAAATTAGCAAATGTCTTGTCACGCGGTGGGGTAGTCACCAGCACCAACGATATTTCTGGGTGCAATAAAATTACGCAAAACGCATAGACACTGAAACGAATTTGTTGTGCAAAAGACAGAGGAGTGATTCCTGACAGTAAAACCAACAAAAAAATTTCCAATAAACATAGGGCGAAAATCAGATAATTTACGTGTTATAGGCTGCCAATATAATGAAAATATGAACTATAAAGGTTCATAACTCCAAAACTATGGGACCTACCTTGCTCGGGTAAAGACTTCACTTACGAACTAGTATGTTCCCTAAACAACAATTCCTGTTTCAGAATCCTGAGGTGCTTCCACAACAATTTTTATAGAAGGAATTTGTTTACGGGCCTATGATATAAATCACTCTCCACTACCTCCATAAAAATGTTGCGTGAGTAGCTTCGGATTCTAAACATGTACTTCTGGAATGCGTAATAGGCATTTAGTAATATTAATTTATTTTATTTAGAAGGCATGTTTATTCCGTATCTTTACCCCAATCTATATATTTAATAAATCGTGCGTTCCTAGTATGTACTGCATCAATAGCGCTAATGGCATGATTTAGTTAATATTTTATGTAGCTGGTATATGATGCTTTTTGTATTTTATCATATCAGTTAGTACCATTTTGTTTTAGTACAAAATGCAAACTTAATTGAATAACTATTTAATTTCAATCGTGTCTTATTTGAGAAATCGCCATATCGTATACCTCCCTTCAGGGCGCTTTATCTCTGTTCAGAGTTCTTGATAAAAAAACATTGTTTTCAATATCTAACAAAAAAGTTGTGAATCAATATAATATTTAAGGATTAATTTTGAGATGGTAATTCGTACTTAAGTAATTTATTTTTATTTTTTAGAGTATCACCTTTGCTAGAGATGATACTTTTAATTATAAAAGTATTTGTTACAGTATAAAGTATAAAGTAGTTATTAATTACAAAAGTTATAAGCTTGATTATCCGTACAAATAATTACATTTTAAACTCAAAAATCTTGAAAAATAAACACAGGAAAGAATAGTTAAAAAACTGAATTTCATATCCAATTCTTACTTTTCTCTTGATAGTTTAATCCGAAATTTTTGAAGGAACAATCAACATTGTCTTTCCTTATTAGCTCTCACTTATACGGTACTCTCAACATTTTAGCTACAAATGAATATATATATATATATATATATATATATATATATATATATATATATATATATATATATATATACGCATACTTACATCTTCTGCGATAATCATAGTCATAATACCCTGTAACAGGTAATTAGGGACTAAATCACTCAATCGAACTTCATCTTTTATGGTGTAGACTTTATTAAGATAAACATACTATTGAAATATTATTAAGATTAAGAAACCTAAGGAATAAGGAATAAGAAAATTCTATATTTACATAAGTAACTGATTGCATCGCTAATGTAACTGGATGTTGAACGTTGAATTGTGCGTTTTAATATTTATTTATAAAGAAGCAACATATATAATCTGTTCTTGCATATGCACATAAATCACTCAAGAAAATTAACCTTCATGATACACTTCCAGTGTTTACCCTTTTGTGTCAATATGTTCTCCTATTATTTTTACTGAATACCCTCAGACATAACGGGTCTATTTAGTTATGAGAGTTTTAGATTGTGTTTGAAACACTGTTAACTAGTTTTCAGTTTTTGTACAACGGATTGCATTTTTTTTTTTACCGTATTAGTTATTAATAAACCAAAAGAACAATTTTATGAAGATAATTGCATTTTTGTGATTACAGGTTAAGTGTGCGCATTCAGTATGAATTTTGTGACCATAAAATATAACGTCTAGCTCCGAAATTGTCTTTAAAAATAAACTATGAAAAATACTTTTGTATGAGTTGTATAGATGACATTTTTTACACCGTTCCCTCAAACAATATATTATTTGTCACGAAAACGAACCATTTGAATGGTTCTTTGAGGCTTGTTAAAAGCTGCACAGTTTTCACATAATGACTGTGAATTGAGCAAATGTACTTAAGACACTTGAAACACATGGTTAAAATCTTCTTACTCGTTGAATACGAACACATCGGACACCTTTTCCTCTTTCTTTATTCTGGTGAGTCTTTTTGGTGGAAAGATACAGTTATATTGCACTACTTTGGTAAGTCATCAGATATGCTTTTCCTCAAGCTAGAACTACTCGATCGCATTTACAGGGGAAGTTTCATCATTTTGACTACAAGACTTTTCAATTAAAGTTCACTACGATGAGTTGCGTTGAAATTGTTACCAGGATTTATGCTTATATAGAGAGTAAATGAAATGAGTGCTACTACGTTTAACACATTGAAAGGCAATAATATCTGCCTTGCTTAGACCAACGCTTTGCTTTATATGCTCTCATAAGTTTATCTGTTATCAACACCTCCTTTACTTTTACTGTAGAACATTACGATTTTACTCTTTCGTTTCTCACGTTCTGAATCAATCGTGGGACATATGATGCATATTGAAGCATCACATTTTTATTTCTAGCGAAACATAACTAACCATAGTAACATAATGAATAAATGGAAATTGAGAGGAAAATTTTGCACAGGATTTACTTGGCAATAGCATGGAGGCAATCCTTTTTTTCTAATTGTGCCCACTAGAGAAATGTTACTGCCTAGTAACTGCTTAGCCAAACTTGTAAACTAATTGTATGTTGTTAATTTTCGACTTGGGTGAGATTTCAAAATGCTACTAAGTTTCATGACATTATTGGACAAATTAATGTGCGGCATTAACCCTGGTTTTCTGCCTGTGTACACGATTCCTTTGTAGGTATATTCTGAATTAGAGGAATTATGCAAAAATATTTTAATAATGTATTTTCCAAGCTTTTGTGATATATTTTGAAGGAATATATATCTATTTCTCTACGACACCAATTGCTTATAATTATGAGATCCAGCTCTGATACCAAAGTCTTGTAGAGCTTTGATAAGTGCGCCCCACACAAGAGTAGCTGTTTAAAAACTATGGCTTGCAGTTTTAGTACGTTTATTAAGAAACCGTAAAACATATATTCAGGAAACAGTTTAGGGCATTATTGTCCTATATGTTTGGTTCTTGGAATTGAATGTGGATAAAAATATTTCCTTTAACGCTACATCCTAGTTTCTGTCAAAACCCGTAAGCAAAAGCAAATCTATTTAAGCACGTAGTTGAATACCATCGACTTCTTTCCAACTAACTCTTTTTCTTTCGTAAATTACGTTTACCTTCTATAGTTATACACTGTATTATCTCACTGACCAAATCATGAGTAATGAATATATTTGAAGCAGATATCGGTGACGAAGCAGTAACCTTTCTACCAGGTGTACCAGTTAGTAATATGGATCTTGTTCAATAGGTGGTATTGCAGTAGAGTGGTTTCGGTTCGATACAAGGTGTGTGTTATTTCGTTTTAGTGATAAGAAGCGTGCAGTCCTCGTTGGTCAAGTGGGACGAAGCTGTTTACTGCATATATATATTTAGATAGATAGATAGATAGATAGAAAGATAGATAGATAGATAGATAGATATAGATATAGATATATATTGCTCAGACATGACAAAGTTCGTGGTAAAAAGAGAGCATGTGCGGGAAGTATTACTTCCTTACCTCATTTTGAAGAAAAGTGCTGCTGATAGTTTTCGAACTCTTTGGGAACCTTACGCTGAACATGCTTCATCTCAAGATATTTGTGAACGCTGGTTTAAACGCTTTAAATGTGGCAATGACAATGTTAAAGACATCGAACGACCAGGCCAACCGAAAAAGTTTGAGGACCAAGAACTGCAAGCATTATTTAATGAAGATGTGTCAAACTCAGAACATACTCGCCAAAAGATCGAACGGTGCTCAGCAAACAGTTTCCAATCGTTTAAATGTAATGGGTAAGATTTTGAAGGAAGAGAAATGGGTGCGACATGAACTGACTGAGGAACAAATGGAAAATCGGAAAGTCATCTGTAAAGTCCTACTACAACTTCACCAGAGAAAATTCTTTTTACATCGCATAGTGAGTGGTGACGAAAAGTGGCTTTTTTTGAAAATCCTAAACGCAAAAAGTGGTGGGTTGATCCAGGTCAACCATCAACATCGACTGCAAGGCCAAATCAGTTTGTACAAAAGAAAATGCTCTGTGTGTGGTGGAATCAGGAGGGTCTAATGTACTGTCAGTTTCTCTAACGCGGTGAAACCGTTAATACTGATCGCTACCAACAACAAATAATCAATCTCAACCCGACTTTGATCGTCAAACGACCCCAATGGGTAACGAGGCACGGCAAAGTAATTTTGCTTCATGGTAACGCGTCATCACACACTTCAAAGCCCGTTAAATACATGTTAACGGATCTATGCTGGGAACTATTAGCTATACACAATTCCTAAACTAACAAATGTATCAGCAATTTCAAAACCTTATGTTCCACTACACTATATATTTACTATATATAATTTAGTAAACTGACCCATAAAAATAAATGAATAACGATTGAATATGATGAATGTGTCGCTTAAATTTAGAATAGCAACTACATTTAGGTATACAGAACCAGGCGCAATACGATATTGATTAATTCTGAAAATTCTGAACTCATTTAGCACTCCAGGTTGTTGTTTCGTTCCCCGTATTTTGGAAGTACATCAAAATCATTCGGGATTACCTAATTTAGAGAAATGAAGTAATCTTGCTGAGAGAGTTCTTGTGAGTGATCATATGTACTAATACAAAATACTGTTTAGAATAAAAGTCGACCATAGCTCTAAACTAAATACTGCCATAAACTAAATATAAAAGCTGCCATAAACTAAATACAATAATGAGCTGTGTTGTGTGTGGTTCTTTGTTAAGGCGATAGGTATGGACACGTACATACACGTTCTGCTTTTCATTATGCATAAGTTATTACTTAGTAACAAATAATATAAAACTTAGGACTTAAATTTCGACTAATTGTTCTATTATTCCAAATATAAGCAATGATTTAATTTGTTCTGATAAATCAATTTGAACTTAAGTAATCGTACTTTTTTCATATTCTTCTTTCCACCAATTGATTATTAATGATAAACAATACATTATCCGATAATAAAACTTAAGGAATACCTAGAAAATTCCATTGGAATTTCTTCGAAAATCGTGCAGTACGTGATATTCCCTTTTGTGCAATTGTTGAAAAGCTTGAGATTATATACGAACGGGATATACATAATAGGGTCATTTGCAAACTAGCTACCAGCCTTACTCAACATTTGTGCTTTCAACATTCGCAATTCTTACGATTCAAAAACTTCCATCCCGAAACTAACTTCACAACTTAACATAATTTCGTAAATGCCGCTCTTTGCATATAACATCAATGTTGTTGTTAATAAATCTGTAGAAAATGAGCACAATACATATTATTCATAAGAAAAGATTGTATCACAATTTGTACTGTTATATTTCTGAGCTACCAAATTCTATAATTTATTATTGAAACACAATCACATTGTATTGCTAGGGATCTCCTAAGTCAGAGTTGGTACTGCTACGTTCACGCTTCTAGAGTAAAAATTTCTACCGTAATAGCCTTCTGAAAATTTGCTAAATATCATTGCACTTCGTGCAACTTCACACCTACATTGCTTCGTATCATAGTACTTAGCCTCGTAAATTATTCAATTCTTTAGAAATAAAAAGCAGCATACATTAATATATTGTGATGATGTTATGGTTTCTTTCTCAGATTCCACAAAGGTTTACAAAATTTTAATCCTTTTCTCTCACATAAAAATTAAAATTTGGAGTGATTAAATCAAAAATAGATGTTTGTAATGTTCGCATATTACAGCCACACTTTAGTATTTGACCACCCTGTATTATTTCCATGTGTACCGAAGAACGAATTTCTGTAAAAACATGAAAATTAGTAAGCAATGACAAGAAACAATGGTCATGCCCAGTGTAAATGCAAACTAAGCCTAAGTAACGGATGTGTTTCTATAAACTTACTTCATTACATCCCGCTCTAATATTCGGGCACCAAAGGGACTTGATATTATTTGTTCTATATTTTCAGTTTAGGTATAACAGAGGTTGGGGAAGGAATAATGTACAACTCATTTCTTGTCTTCATATTTAAAGTGAATGGGTGTTGGCTTTGTAATACAACAATAATCTGCAGAGGGTGAAGAGGTTGTAAAACAACGTTGGAGTAGCGCCTGCTGTTCACCTAGTGTAGGGAACTAGCGATTACAGCATATATATTTTTCGTATCATAAATAGGATGAAAGACAGTTGGAGTCTTGTTGAGTAGTTACAATAATGAAGACAGGATAGAATCTATGATGCAGAGAGGTCGGCATAGTAAATTAAATGAAGGATACAGACGTGTAATTGTGAGAAAAGTGAAGAAAAGCCCAAGATAGAGTACACCGACGATTGTGGTGGAACTGTTGCAAGAGTAAGGAAAGAAGTATAGCCCCAGACTGTTTGCAAAGTACTGAGAAAAGATAGGTATCGTGAAAAAGTAGTTAGAAAATCAACATTTGATAACAAGGTGCACAGAAAAAAATTGCTTCAGTTCACTAAAACATTTTTAGAGTGGGAACCAAAATTATGGAAGTAAACTATTCTTGCTGACGAGAACAAATTAAACGTTATTTACCTTTCGATTGCAGGGGTTTAGTGTAACGCAAGGCAAATGAACGATTATGGAAAGTGACTGGACTGGCACGTGAAACTAGAAAATGACGTTGTGGGGAAGGGTAATCTGAATACGAAACCGGATAATAAAGTTAACAAAAGGAATAATCTGGATGTGGTACATAATTATTTAATGCGAGAGTAGAATTAGATGGTAATCAGTATTCCTAGTCTCAAACCATGCTTGTATTATAAAACTTTTCTATCTTAGTTTGTTACATCGTTGTTTTCATACACTTTGATGCTCACCTTCGTCATCTGGATAATCTGGATAATGATATTCTGGATATTGTTCATTTCGTAATTTAAACCGTCTTGAAGCTGTATAAAAGAACACAAATGATTAAATTTAGAAATACTGAGATGAGTATGCAGTGCATACAACATTCAATAAGTATAAATAACACTTAATATTTATTTCCAATTGCGTATTTTAAGTGATTACTTACTATAACATATGGGATTTCTTACCTGTAGCCTTTTCTCGTCATTTCAATGTTAGTAGATCGCTTAGTGTTTGTGTAATTTTAAAAGTAAAAGGTCAATAAGAACTGAAAATTCTTATCATTTAATTATTTACTTAAATTTATCTTGTTAAAAGAGAACAAATATTGGTTAAATATATTTTGTGCTATGTTATGACGCTGTTCTTTCCGGTGCTTCCAATGCCGCGTGCTGTGTTGCTTTCACAAAATAGCCTATCCCAGTCTTGTGATAATGACAAATTGTGAAAACAGTCTTGAACTCGCAACAAACAATACAGCCATCGATGTCAATCTCAATCAGTTTATCCAGTTATAAAATGAAGGTCAGTGTGTATTAGTGTACACCTATTTCGTTTCTCAGTTCCTAATAAATGATTTCGAACTACAACTTGAATTTGATAGGGAAAACAAACTTGAATCTCAGTTTTCCCTTACATTAACATATAAAATGGGTGTTAAAATAAGTAAAATGAAGTTACAGATAAATAAAATTTGATTAAAATTGCCTTGCAACAGAAATTTCAATTTCATTTCTAGTGTACTTTTTATTTCTCCTTAGTTCATAGTTTCAATACTCATTACCTGAGAAACTGTATGAAATAGTATGCTGTGCTTGAATAATACCAAGAAATAGCCTACTGTTGGAAGGAAACCAATAAGAATTAATTAATAAAACTAGCGAGTATTCCTTCACCACATGTTTTCCTTAATATTTTCTCTTCATACAAACTGTTATTCATAACGTATCCAGTCTCCTGTAGAACAGCACACTTGCTCTCAAACCAGGGCATGCCCTTGGCTTTAAAAAACCGGGTGTGTATTAAACTCTTGCAGTCTTCCCTTCAACCAAAGAGAATGAAACCTGTAAACTGATACCTGAACTACATTCACTTTCCTTAGACGTATTCTACAAGATTTTCAGAGGAGGTTATTGTGAACATAATGGGTTCTATGCTTCTATAGTTTTCCTCTGACTCTTAAATTTTGCGATACATAAAAAAAATTTCATCCGTCTACTAGAATTCTGAACCATGATTTGTTGTTAAGATTATTATAGATGTTAATTTTGATTTCAAATGATTCATTGAACATTAAAGAGCTACAACATTGAGCAACCATTCTACTTTAAATTATTTCCTAGAGAGGATTACAAATCACGAATTACCTCATTTAAAAATTCCTAAGCACAGAATTAGTGGTCGATATTAAATCCCAGCCTACATGGCAACTATCTACATTACGACCCTGCGTCCTTATCATAATGTCCAATTCCGAACTACAATATTGGGCATAGTTTCTTCTATTATGCACTAGAAAGAGTTACTTTTAAAGAAAATCAACTCAATATTCATCAACGACTACAAACTGCATGTGCAACACGTAAAAATAAATGTCTTACGGATTTATTCCAGGTTTGAAAGTTCACATTTGCGGAGATTCTATACACATTACTGACCCTTAGCAAGAATTTGCAATTTCAAGAAATATGAGCATCAACAAATATAAATTCATGAAAATAATTCACAAAACTAATCTGTGATTAACAATGACAATACAAACTGAAAAAATACTAAGATAACAGCGTGATGAGACATTATCATAAACTAGTCTATATTACTATCAAATATTTTTCAAATAATTAAAAAAAGACATTTTAAAATAACTATCATGATAATACTAAATCTAAACACTTGAAAATTAATACAGTATGGTCATGATTATCGGTACAAAAGTGGACCGATTGGAACTCGGATAAGCAAAATTTCGGTTAACATGGAAGGATAAGTAAAACGTTTTTTTAACAATATTTCTTATTGTTGTTTCTTGATTATTTCTCTTTATAATGTTATTTATTACTACTATATCTATTGCTTTTATTGGAGATGCAGTACAAAAGTAAAACACAATACAAATAAGGCACTCCTTAGCATAAACAGATTATTTTTATAAGCTGTCTCGTTTTTTGTCCGCTAAATTGCGTAGACGTCGTAACAGTATAATGTCAGCATGGGCCTTTGAAGCACAGCGGTACCTTCTTGATAGCGATGAAAAAATTCATTTGAATGATTCTTTCAATATTTACCACATAATTGTCATCTTCATCACCCAAATTGTTATCTTGTATGATACAATTTACAATGGTTTCCTCAGAGAGTTCACACTGTTCATAAATTTGCATCCAATCATTCACATCTTCATTTGTTACAGTCTCTGTAACCTATAGCCTGTTTAAAAGGTCTACTAATTCTATATCATTTGAAGATTCATGAGTTTGTGCCATTCCTTGTGATATCATTATTTGGCGAAATATTTTTCCCGCTTTTCAAGACGATAGATTCTTCAAATTGTACCAAGATTCAATCACCCAGTAAATGACATACTTAAATTAACCTCATCAAGGATTTCGACAACTGTCTTGTTATTTTCTAGATGTGGCAATAAGTGTTTCAAAACTCACACGGAAGAAACAAAATGTGCCAGCGTCGGACGTGGTAGTTATCTTTATGCCAGCTTTACTTTTGCTCTGTTGCTGAAACAAAGGCTTACAAACTGCTTATCGTTATAAACAGACTAGGTTTCAAAAGATGTTTTCCTTTGCTTGTTTCGAATTAAGCTCGGACAACACGGAACCTCGGTTAATTGAAATTCGGGTAATCTTGAATCCACTGTATGTAATATTAATATAGGTTTTAAAGTTTTTACAGTAAACGCTACAGTATGTTTATAATTCTTTAACAAATTAGATGTAGCAATTTTATTCTGTAACTAGCAGAAGGTTTAAAATTCGTGCTTATGCAAATGTAGTTTTTTTCTACCGTGTCGTACTTGTAATAACAAAATTACTAATAATTAAAGTCAATTATGAATATTTTAGCTAAGGAGAAAATAACAGCAGATAAATACTAACACTTTCTTTAAAACGATTACTATAAAGTTTTAGAAAGGTAGGTATACTATCAGTTTACTATGGTGAATAAAATGTAACGCTTGTTCATTGTTTCGTAATAATCTTTATACAGAACTTTAGGTATAAAGCATAATTACTAAATGAAAATATTATGTAACAGTATTAGTAAAAATATATTAAAAAGAGAAATAATAATTGCATAGTAGTAGAAATTTAGATTGTCAACTTTAACAGAAACAAACAAATCTAGAAAATGAGAAAATCATCAGATTCACATGAAAATGTCTTATATTAGTAATTCTTTCAACGCGGTAAGAATACGTTTTCTCACTACTCTTATGCTACAGGTTATGCAAATATAGTAGTCACATTAGTTTTGTAATAAATATACAAACGTTTCATACTTGTTGCTAGAACACTCAAAATTCGGTTAGACAGTGATGTAAATTCACTGTAACTCGGAAAACGTAAACACTATAATAATAAGTTTTTGTACAGAGATATATTGCTTATTTGATCCTATGCGGGGACGGATAGGCATCAGTAGGGGGGGCTCGGGCGCTTTTTCCCACAATGGCCTTTAGCGTCTCAATGTCACAGATCAAGTTGCACAGTTTTCTTCTACAGTAAGCTAATAATGTGAACAATTAAAACATTATATACTCTTATCAGCATATCATTCTAAATTGTTCAAAGTATTACACGAAGTTTAAGGAATATGAATACTATATTACAAAATTAGCAGATATTTTAGTATACTACTTTTTCTTGCTACAAAGCCGATCACCTTTTCATTTGAAACATTCTCTAACAAGTAGTTTTCAATACAATACACGAAACGAAGAAGAAGAAATGAAATGATGCACGTATCTGTCAAGTGATCGAGACTTAGTCTGACCATGGACCTTCAGTAATACAGGCACATGCTTGCACACAGCAGTCATAGCTCGTCCAATGTGGAAGAGAAATCGAAGTAGCTGAGCAGCTTGTGATTATGTATGACTTTAAAGTGGGCCTGCTATTTACCGCATCAATTCACCGCATACGCCAGGCACTTGGGGAGAACGCCGTGAGCGAACGCACCACCAGGCATTGGCTATAGAAACTCTGTACGGGAGATGTAAGCCTTTTGGATGAACTCCGCAGTAGACAGCCACATGTGTTGCATAACGAAACCCTGAATGCAGACATGGAGGAGGACAGTATTCTAGCATGTGACGAATTTGCAGATAGGTTCCATGTTTCCACTGAAACAGTCAGTGACAGCTACATGGGATAGGGAAGTCACACAAGTTAAGCAAGTAGGTATCCCACACATTGCCGGCAGCCAAGAAGGAACAACGAGTGACTTCCTGTTTGTCCTTGCTCTCTGTACACCTGAACACACCCATCTTTAATCGTTTCCTCACTGGTGATGAAACTGGGTCCTCTATGTCACTCTCAAATGTACAAAACATTGCTTGTCGCCACGTAAATCTGTTCTTCACATCTGAAGACCAGTTGAGCACTCACGAAAAGTTGTACTCTCTGTACGGGGAATTGTCGGAAAATAGTGCATTACGAGGTCATTTCAAATGTCAGATCATCAGTGATGACATCTTCTCTCATTAGTTGCGAAGAGTGCACCGTGCATTGAGGCACAAGAAGCCGGCCTTGGTGAATCACAAGATGTGCTGTTTCTGCGCAACAATTCCAAGCCACATGTGGTAAAGAGGTCCCTGGAGACCCTTCATCAAATTGTTTGGGAGGCATTGTAACATACATCATATCCACCGAAACATGTGCCAACAGATTACCACCTGTTTCATTCCTCCGATAACCACCTCCGTGGGAGATTTATTGCAAATAAAGTAGACCTGCGGAACACACTCAGTGACTTCTTTGCATCTACGACTCCCACATTTTATTACCAGGATATTGTGCAGCTGCAGAGACATTGACAAAGGCTGTTGGATGCTAATGGAGATTACTTTGAAACCCAAAGGTTCGTACTGACTACTGTATTGTTGTTTATCACTGCTCTAAAATGGCAAATACTTACTTTACCTGCTTTCGTTATCCTGTTTGGTTACTTTGTTATTGGTTACCTTGTAATATACATCTCTATGGTCGATTGAGTAGTTTTTCAGACAGTATATAGCAAGCTCGCATTTAAAGTCGTGTGAGGATGCCATTTTTAAGAAAAGATAAGCACAAGGAGTCGGCATTGGTATATATCTCAAGAAAATAGAGGGAAAGTCGGAATAAATGCCTCACAGAACACGGCATCACATAATATCATGAACGAGAATGCAGAAAAAAATCCATTCATGAGATATGATTGGGAAAGAACATACAGGCCATCCTATGGAAACGATAAAATCATTGGTTCATTGTATGTACTCGGGTATGAAGAAATCAAGATTTCTGGAATAATTTTCAAAATAACCTAATCCTAATTTCAAATTCAAAATAAAATATAATAAGTTATGCTTACACAGAGACGTTGGAAGTGTTTGTGTCTACGATCGGGATAGAGGAGACTAATTAAACTTTCAGAAAACCGGAAATTCAACCGGTTTTGTACGTATGCGCCTCACTTGAAACAAAAATATTTCTTAGTTTTCACTGCACCGATTTTCTGGATTTAAATCTTGTTACGTTCAGGTCGAAATTTTCTTTTATATACTGTATCTAGGGGCGCTTGTGAAAGGGGGCCGGTAGCTCAGTGGCCCTATCCGCCCCTGATTCTATGTTAATGTCACTCAATATATAACGAAATCGCATCGCTGTGCTCAGTTACCGATCTTTCAGTGACACAAATGCACTGCACAAATGACGTTCGTGACTCACTGTAAAAACCAGTGTGACGTAATAAAATCTTGTGTAGTTTATTACAATATGTTTCCATATACCCAATGAATTTGATGTAATCGTAGAGCTCTTTTGTCCGAATGAGCCTTCAGCCGACATGTAACACGATGTAATGGTTCTATAAAATAATTATCAAAATATCTCCAAACATTTTTCTTGCTAAAGATTAGATTATTATCAGACGTTTTGCCTAATTAAAATGAACTCTGTTGTCAACATCATTGAAATCCAGCAGGTAAAATTTTTATGTGTTTAGCTGGATTAGCATTAATATGCATCATTTTGTCCTACATGTGTGGTCCATTATCCGCTTTATGGTAATATTTTAAAGTTTGAAGTTGTCCATCAAAGGTTATTCCTTGTGGTTAATCATATGCTCCTAATGCTGTAATTCCCACCTAAAAATAAGAAAATGTCAACACGTGGTTCTTTTTTTTTGTTATGTTGTAAAAAAATCTTTAATAAAATACTGCAATTTCATAGGACATTCATAGGCAATTTCATAGAATTATCCCGGAGCTTATGGATAAATTTTATAATTTTAAATTATCTTAGTAGGATGTTGTGTTGGTTATACATCTTATTTTACTTTGAATAACAGGATATAAGACACATGTGTACGTTAGATGTTTGAATGTTTCTACCTGCAAATTTTGTTACTGCCGTACTTACTGTTAGCGAGATACAGTTAATTATGAATTAATATTTTAATTAACATTTCTAATAGATGGGTACTACCTCATCAGGATCTAGTACAGAATTACTTAATTTTCGCTTTACTAATCTTTGTGTAGTATAACTATGTTGTAAAATAGGATACACTTTTCGGCACGAAATAGTAGATACTATTAGATGATTGGTAATCGCATTACCTTTAGTTTCCGTCGAATTCTTTTTACCTGAAATAAAGCGTGTTAAGAAATTTTAGTAAATATTTTCTATAATGTACAAATATATACTTAATTAATAATGAAATGTTAACTTGTGTATGGCAATTATTTTACTACACTTTATTGCTATAAGCAATGCGAAAATATTTTGTCTGTTAGTTATAAAAATGTTTAGAAGAGACATATGTAAAATAGTATTATTTGTTGTGTTTGGTAGCACTCTCATATAGATAAATGTACTGTTTTAATATCTACAATGTAACATGCCGAGATATTTTGCCATGTAAGATGAGACTATCGTTAGTTGATTTAAGTATTTTTTATTAAACTTATTGTCAAAAATTGTAAGGTTTTGCTATTAAACATCATTATCTACCCCATCATTTCAAAGATTCAACTTGTTTTGCATAAGGTATCGTAACTTAAAAGTGGCTTCCGTGAGAATTAAGTCTATAAACTTCAAGGTATATAGCTAAAAATATTATTCACAGTAAATTCAATCGACTTTGACTACACGAAATGTCTGAGAACAAAAAAGCAATTTCCAACAGAGAGGCTAAGGTAAGGTACGAAATGTTCAGCCCGTTCAGTCCTTTAGTGTGTTCAAATACTGCATTAGGTCAAATTCTTTTCTTATTACTTGTAGGTAACCTAACCCATAGATTCAGAATATTTCCTTGAATAATTGGGTGGGCCGAATTTAAACTTTTTTCGAAAATCGGTTTGGCGAAGCGGTTAAAGAGTGTTTTTGGTGGGCAAAATGTGTCGGATTTTTTTTTTCAGAATTTTAGTAAACACCTTCATGTGCCGCATCCAGGTTTTATGGAAAATGTTTACAACCCGCACTACAGGTACCATATTTCACGATTTGGGCTGTGCAAAACATATATATTCCCGTTTCTTAAGATTCAGACTTAGGGGCAGCTCGAACTATAAATAATTCGCCTTCCCAAAGCGCACTTGCGTACAGTTATTCGCTTAAATTGGCCGAACGTCATCGCTTAAAGTAAGAAGGTTGCGTTTTTTACTTGTATGTACAAAAATGATTTTTTGTTTAACCTAAGAGTAGAGTTTATTTACTTATTTATTTACTTTTTTGCTGTAACGCAATTCATTATCTACATACTCAGTCATTTATTCCTTGGCCAAAATAACCCGGAACTCAAAATTAGGAGGTGACAGCACTTCGAGTTCAACCCACTTTTAGTTCCGCCCTTAAGCTCTGTCTAATTTTTTTGCCATGGACTTACTTGCTTTCGTCCTCACATACTTGCTCTACTTTTCTAGATGACATTGTATTATATCCATCCGAATGTTGGCATCTGCTCGCAAGAAAGCAAGCCACATCGTATGAATCCATCCCGACTGGCCGCCCCACTCATGGATTGAGAAGCTAGTCACCAAACAAAACACTCGCTTAACTGCTTTGGTATCGTACACAATTATTTATTCTCCGAACATTGCAGCTAACTATTTGTTTTCAATCTAGTCGTCGGAGAGCATCTTGGTGAGCGGAGGTTCTGTTGGGGACAAGGACACCCACTCCACCATGTCGTAGTAATACTTCGCGTCAAAATGTATTTTTATTAACTGCGAATTATTGGAAAATACAGAGAATACTATCTGCTTATGTTCCGTAGGTCGAAATTTGGCTAGTCCTCCCAAATTCCATAAATGCTGCGGTCCTTCACACCATGATGGATTTGATGAATTGCAAACCAGACCCGGGGGTGCACCATAACGATATATTTTACAAGACACACGAACTTTGCGTAAGGTCTCGCTGTGCTAATGTACAAACAAAGAATGAGATATGTCGTGGTGAGCCAACTCGACTGGACCACTGGACTGGGTTTCTTGTTCGCCAAGTTTGAAAAACAGTTTCCAGAGTGAATTGTTCAGCACATTACTAGTTAATATTGTTGGTCCACACTGTGATCTTCAACTTTTGCAAATTCATGTAACCAGTCAAGATTTATTGCTTGGTATTTTACGAAGAGTGGTTCCTCACACTTGTCGAGTTTTATTCGAATGTGTCCGGAAAGTGCTTTTGGACTCCATTCTCCTCCGTCGAGACATCTTATTAGGTAATGAAATGCTAGTTCATTTCCGTGAAGAAGACAGATTGTTCATTAAAGTTCTGTAATTCGTTTCTTTTAATGCAATGTAGAGCTCCCTCAAATCTTTCCGTGTTGATTGTTGTACCGTCATAGCTAGCTGCTGCCAACGTAGACCAGGTCCGTTGTCATCCAGGAATTCGTACACAGACGCAGCGATATCTTATCCACTACCAGACCTCGGCACGTCGTGGCACAAATATGTTGAACCTTGTTCTTCCACTATTGTTAAGTGATCTTTATTGATTTGCCGTCAATGCCAATCTTTTACTATTTTCGCTTGCGTTAGAGACTGGTGTTTTCTTCCATTGAAGAATACTCTTCAAACAGATTTTCCGGCTATGTTGTTACTTTCTTAAAAAGCTGCTCTGAATTTTCTCTTTTCCCTGCTGGTCTAATTTTTATTAATAACCAGGTCTTTGCACTCCGTTTAAATGTCTCCTGCATCTTCAAGTCCTGCACTAGCTAATAGTGAAACTGTCTGGAGAAGAAAGTATTGCGTTTCTATGCCATACCTAAGCAGTAGAGTGAATGTTGCCTTTGGTGAGGCATGCATCTCAATCCGCGTGTGAACGGACAAGTCGCGACGGATTCATAAGTGGTACCGTGATTTCTAGGAATGAAATGCCAACATTCGGATCGAGAAAAAGACTATATCATCTAGAAAAGTAAAGCAAGTAAGCGAGGATGCAAGCAATAATGATATGGCAGAAAATTAAACCAGGCGGGAGGGAGGAATTAAAGGTAGGTGGAACTCGAAGTGCAGTCACCTCGTCTTGGTGAGTTCTGGGTTATTTGGACCAAAGAACAAATGATCAAGAATAGATAATGAATTGCATTATAGCAATAAATAAGTAAATAAATAAATAAACTCTTAGACTAAACAAAATAAATGATTTTTTTGTATATACAAATAAAAAACGCAACCGTCTTGCTTTAAGCTTAGAAATTTGGCCACTTTAAGCAAAGAACTGTACATAAGTAGGCTTGGGAAGGTGGATTACGTATAGTTCAAGCTGACCCTAAGCCTGAATCCACAAAACGGGAATATATATATATATATATATATATATATATATATATATATATATATATATATATATATATATATATATATATATATATATATATATTAGACTGTCAAAAACTTGAAATATGGTACCGCGTAGTGCGGGTTCCATACATTTTCCATAAAAACTCGATAGGACATATGAAGGCTTTGAGTAAAAATTCTGAAAAAAATCTGGTACACTTTGCCTACTAAAAGACACCTTCTAAGCGTTTCGACGAACAGATTTTCGAAAAAAGTTGAAATTCGGTCCACCCTATTGAATAATCATCTATTTATTCTTCTGTTTTCAAATTCTATTAGAAAAAGCATTATGAGGATTGGAAATGTAAAATTTCGTAGCTGAAATCAGTGTGAATGTAAATTCGGTATTCTTACTAGCTTCCTGAGCTCGATAGACTGTGTGTCAATTCTAGATAGGAATTAATATTCAGATCCCAGATTTTATTGTGGATCCTCGTTCCATATAGTCTAGCTTCTTAATGGAACGCGAAACTCTACTTAACCAGTTATTATTCTCTGATTTGTAACATCAAAATGTTCCGCAAGGTTTCTGTAACGAATAAAATAGTTTTTATTCTGTTTGACATTTGACTTCAAAACAGACAATGTGTAACGTTTGTGGGACGAGTGAATAAGTAAGTTCATATGTTGTTCGTAGTTATTGTAATTATTTCTTGTATACTGGTACTTACTAAATATAACTGAAACTTTAGTACTATTTTGTGTTCCATATTAAATAATCTACTTTTTGAAAAGTACTGGAATCTGGCATTAATTTCCCATTAGTTAGTCAATCAGTCAGCTTATCACAGTTACTAATTTGACACACGGCCTTCGAGAAAGTAATGGAATGTGACGTAGAACCGAAACGGCATACGATCGAAACTTCGGCTTGGAAATCTGTTTCGGCCCTATGCCTTTTCTCTCTTAAAAAGCTACTCTGACATAATCTAACTTCTAATCTTGCACCTAAAATATCTATATTTTCTCTTTAATATATGCTGCTATAAATTATCAACTCCTGTCGATCCTATGCCGGGACGGATTATATACATACACTGCGTACGATCAAAACGGCATGCTATCATTGGCACTGCGCAGGGTCCAGTAGAAGAAATATTTATTTACTAGGAAAGCAACTGGAGCTCTATTAATTTATTTTTAAATATAAGGTTCATATTTCATTCACAAAATTTGAATAATTTTGAACGATGAAATAACCATAGTGATAAATGGTAGTGTATGCAAGATATAATTTCAATTAGATTTATTCATATTATAGTTATTATTAGTAATAATAATAATAATAATAATAATAATAATAATAATAATAATAATAATAATAATAATAATAATAATAATATACATCATCATTGAGGTGCTTGGGAGACCAGAATGAAGATGTTAATTCTCTTCGTCCACTCACGGCTGCTAATATTCCAGACCACTAATAAGCAAGTATTAATATTAACAATATCCATTGTAAAATCACCTTCTAATCCCCCGAGAGCTTAGATATTAGTTTGTGGCTATGGAACAACAATCGTCACACACACCGCATCCCTTGCTCTCTTTCTACAATAATATGCACAAAATGTGATAATAAGAATTAAATTATTAAAGTGCATGATGACACATTCTTTTAGGTGTTTTAGTGTTAATACGTACATAGGTATTTTAGTAAATAATTTATCCAAATTTAGACTCTATGCAACATTGAGGTGTTCAGAGTTGCAAATCAAATATTATGCCTCTATAATATAGTGAGATTGTCGACGATATGTAGCGCTCGCAAAAGTGTACCTGAGTAGCAAGACAATGTTGAATTGGATTTCATAATCTTTGTTCCAAGGAGTACATTGTCAACAGATACCTCCTGATCTTTCTAAGTGTTCAAGTGCCAGCATTAAAGATTGATACAAGGTTTCTAGTAATGTTTCCTTTGATGTTTGTCGAAACTTATGCGACATTTTACGAATTATAAAGTGTTTTTCATGAAATATATGTTTTAGTATCATCTGAATTTTGCAAGTATGAAACTATAGTTTATAATATAAAGTGTATTTAAAAAGTACAGAAATGTCAGCTCATTAAATCAAGGAAGCTCAAGTGGGCAGACCACGTAGTGTGGATGGAAGAGAGTAGTAACGCTTTCAAAGTCTTAACTGGAATAACATGTCGTCTGGATGGAAGACAGTAGTAACGCTTTCAAAGTCTTAACTGGAATATCATGTCATCTGGATGGAAGACAGTAGTAACGCTTTCAAAGTCTTAACTGGAATATCATGTCGTCTGGATGGAAGAGAGTAGTAACGCTTTCAAAGTCTTAACTGGAATATCATGTCGTCTGGATGGAAGAGAGTAGTAACGATTTCTAAGTCGATGGCCATTACTTTGAGGGCTACGATGAAAAGACGATAGTGTTGTGGCAAATAAATTTTTCACGTAAATATGAGATGTACCCTGTATTTCGGAGGTATAATTTATTATTTTGCAACTGTTCTGTGCCTACAGAGAAAAGTACAAACTTGGGCAAAGAACGAAAATATCTTATTTCTAGAAACAGACTATCAAATTAGGAAGGGGTTCATTTTAAAAATTCGATTCGTACGTAATGCGTTTACAATGCTGCCATAACATTAGTTGAGATTGGAAAAAATAGTGATATGCATGATTTACTATGAATGGCGTGGTGAAAACATAATAAGCTTATAAGGTAATTGTTCTAGCAGAGGTATGTATATAGTAAGTAATTTATTCTCCACAAACATTTCGTCCTGGTAGGACTAGAGATGTGGGTCGGGTAAATATCCAGTGGGTAGGTAAATAAAAAATTGGTATTTACCCGGGTATAACCAGAAACAAAAGTCAAATAGAGTTTGATTACTCAATGAATCAGATCTTACTAAATAGATTAAATTCAGTCAAAGATCTTGGAGTTATATTTGATACGAAACTGACATTTAATAACCATGTAGAGAACATAGTTAACGAATCTCTCAAGATGTTAGGGTTCATAATTAGAACTGAAAAGGAATTTAACAATAGTACTACACTAACAAAAATGTATTATGCCTATGTGCGATCAAAACTGGAATATGCTGCTGTGATCTGGAACCCATCACAACAGCAATACAGACACCAAGTGGAAAAGGTCCAATCTAAATTTATCAAATACTTGATGTACAAGACAACTGGAACCTATCCATATTATGAAAATTATCTAACATTAATAGACAACTTCTGTATCCCTACACTTGAGCAAAGGCGAAATGTGACAGATTTGATTTTTCTCCATAAAATAGTCCATAACGAATTTAATTGTACGGATCTCATATCAACATTAAATTTTCATGTCCCGACACTTAAAACTCGTGCTAATAACTCTGGTCTGTTTTATTGCAAAAAAGCAAGGACCAACGTATTATTGAAATCACCAATTTGGAGAATGTGTTCTACTTACAACAAAATATGTATCGAACACAAAGAAATTGACATCTGCAATATGAACTCTAGGTTTAAGAAAACTATTGTAAATGTATTATGTAATACACCAACACTATAATTGGGCTTATGCCTGTTGTGTTGATGGCAAATAAATAAATAAATAAATAAATAAGTATTTACCCCTTTTGTATTTACCTACCCAAAAAATGGGTATTTTACCAAAGTTCAATTATTATGAAGTTTTAAGAATTGTTAACCGTACCGGTGACGTTTTTCTGTATTTTGGAGTCTCTCGAGCGTGATGTTTCGTTCATTCACTATAAATATGCAAAATAATAACCAATTGACCCCGTTCAGGTGCGGTGCGGGTTTGAAGGCAATTTTAACCATGGCGCACCAGCGGTACACTTTTGGACATCATAGGTTATTCTAGGTTAAAGCGATATCTAAAACCTACTTTTTAAAAATATTTTTTCTCGAAGAACTTCATAGGTAAAGATATCACAATATTGAATCGAATGTTTTGAAAGGGAGAGATGGTGGGGGTGAGTTGTTACATTTTTCAGGCGAAGTCCTCGTGTACACCTATACGTACATCAAAGTTTGATCAACGTCGATCAAGCCAATTTTGAGAAATAATTCACATCACATTTCCGATTTTACGTCTTCGCTCACGAACAAATCAGATTGAGAATCAGAATCAGAGTTGAAACTTGAGGGATTAATCTTTCCTCGGGGTACCTACATTACCACCCACTTGCCTCTCAAGATTTATATGGGGCTATTTTAGTATACTTATGCGTCTATGCCCTTTCTTCACCAAGGTGTGAACGGCTTTTAAACTTGGATTAGTTTTACACCAAGACTTAAAAAAAATCTTAGTATGACTTCAAGCCTAAGGTTGTCCAAACATAGAAATCGTACATAAACCCTCTTTGTTGAATCTTTGGGAGACAGCCCCAATTTTAAATGTAAAGTCTGCAATAGGCCATCAATTTTCAAGAACCCTTTCAAGTTATTGTGTATTTTCATTTGAGAGCAGATGTTTTGAGAGTACTTCAATCCAATAGTTTTTCCTGAAACGTGCAATTTTGAAATTTTGAAGTTCTCAGAAATGTTTCACAGAAAACAACTCAGACACCCGACACATAAATAAAAGATAAAAGAAAGCTGGATTATGTATCTAAAGCATGACATATCAGAGGCTATATCTAGTTGAATAAAGACAACCAAAATTATCAAAATCTTTCCAAGAACATTGTGGACTTCAAGTTAATCATGAAAAAAGTGTGCCCTATGTCTACTAGTTTCGAACTTAAAAGGACATTTTAGAGTAGTTTTATCATGAAAGGAGAAAATGAGTTCGATATATTTGATGTAGTCGCATTTATTATATGAAAATATGCGGAAATAAAAAAAACATTACATCAATTTCGATCAAATGTACAGGTTTTCCTTAACTTTTATGTCTTCTTAGGTTCAACGTTACTATTTAGGATTTTTGATAGAATTTTAATATAGACGTTTCTTAAAACAAATAACGAAGTATGGAACGTTAATGAAGTCTTACGAGAAGTATATTACAGGAAGTGTTGAACGAAAGCCTTGTCAACGCGATCTCGTTAGTGGGTGTCCCCTGTCACTTGTTGGTCACCCTTTGTGGATTGAATTTTTTTAAAGAAAATTCATCCTTCGTATCGCCTGGTTACGAGTTACTTGGATGCTCAATACAATGAAATGCAAGGGGAAATTAAAATGAAGTTAGAGGAATTCTCCAAATCTAGATTTACAGTGTGATGGGTGGAGTAACTTGAGAAATGAATCTATCAGTTATTTCGTCATTTCAAAGTCTGAACCTGTTTTTGTTTATTTCACGTTGTCGAAAGATGCACATTACTTGTCTCAAGAGATCATGAATGTTCTGTAAACAATATAACCCTAAAAAAATTTAGTAATCATAGGAGACAACGCGTGAGAGCAGCTTTTATATTAATAAAACAGAAGTATTCTAATATAGTATCTTTGAGTTGTCTTGCTCATCTCCATTTGCTTTGTTCTGACATCCTCGGATGTCCATCGGATGATATCCTCGGATGTCCCAGTAAAGACATTACTGGGAAGTGCAACTGATGTTGTTAATACAAACATAGACATCACTTCCAAGCACTATTTACACAAATCTCAAAGGAAAGAAGGGTTACAATTTCGTTAAAGTCGCTTGGAAAAACAAGATGGGGAAGCCATTTACACTGCCTCCAAAGTTTCTTGTCAATAAAACTGGGCTTCAGACGCTCGCTGTGATTGAGGAATTGCCATTACCTTTAGAAATCAAGAAAATACCTCTTGATAATGTATTCTGGGTTTGTATTGAAAAACTTGCAGCCATTTTGAAACCTATAGTGGGTTTGATTACTAGCTTCGAGTAAAATAAGCCTCATATAGACATTGTGTATTCAAAATTCCAGAGAATTCATCAAACTCGGACAGAACAGTTACCATCGTCAATCGTTTCAAAAACAGAACAGTCAATAATTGAAAAATTTAAAGAATGAAGTGAATTCGGCTTGGGTCCAATTCATCTGGCTGCATATCTCCTCAATTCCACTTTTCAGGGCTGCAAATGGACAGCTGAATAATTGCTTAATGAATAAATTTCATTTGTGAAGTTTGAAAACAAATGGAATTGAATTCTGCTTACTGAGAGCACATTTGACTGACTACAGGGACAAGGAAGGAATATGGGCAAGGAAGCTTTTGTGGGACGGACTGGAACAAATGAGCTCACTACTTTGGTGGAGAGGGTTTCGAGACATCACTAAATTAGTTGATGTTACCATTAGAATCCTTAATGCTCCGGTTACATCTGCTGCCACAGAAAGAACTTTCTCTACATTTGCTTGGACCATAGTAAAACAATAAATTGTTTATCATCGGAAAGGGCAGGGAAACTAAAATATCTTTCATGTAACTGGAAGCTTTTAAATAAGAAATTACGTGAAGTTTCACAGATGACACTCTCAGAACCATGATCTAGAAGGAAGAAGTCACCAGCTGTTGGCATGGAACAGAACAAAATACCAGAGACATTGGAAAAGGATACAGAAGAAATGAGTGACATAGAAGAACGTAAAGGAACGATTGATACTGATGTTGATACTGAAGAAATGTGTGATGATTCCGAATCTGAACTTACGGTTGATACTGAGTAGAACAGTAAAACTTGTGATCGTGTTATTTACAATGCACCAAATATGATAGGGGTTAACTGTTGTTCTATATTGAATAATTTAAGGTATAAATATTACCTTCACTTAGTTACTATACAACTTAACGTTTTTTTATCCATTAGTATTTTAAATATGCTATTCCAATAAATACTTTCACAAAGCATTATCGATTGTGTTAAACTCCATTTAGTGAACACTTCTAAAAATCAGGAATTAGTTACTTACGAATTAGTGTCTTACGAAGTGTTATTTCTTATTTTATGGATCATTTTCTTTCAACGGCATATTTAGTAAATAATTTGATCGAACAATTTATTAAATTCAGTTACTTTGATTATTCTGCAACTTTCGTAATTATATAATTACTTCTACAGAATGGCAAATTAGTAAATGTGTAATTTCTTTAGTTTCTGAATATTTTCTAGGTTATTACTTACTAAAGTCGAGTTTCTGTACTTATAACTATATCCACAACTTAGATGTTACAGCAGATAGTTTCTCAATCAGATTTAATTTGTTAATTCAGTAAACCAGGAGTAAAATATAAGAAACTTTTTTTTGCTTAATTGACAATTCAGTACATCTCATTGCCTAATAGATAAAATACCAAAAATAACATTATTTTGCGTGAAAAAAAAGTAATCAGCTGTATTTGGAATATCAGTTCAGTTTTTTTTTAATTATTAAAGAAGTTGTTTTTCATCAGTACTATTCACATTTTTCAGGTGATGTAAACTTTAGATCCTTATAATAGGAAAGTAATTATTAATAATTCATTTTCTGCAATTAATGAATTTGGTAAACCTAAAGAAAAAGTGGTTGTTCATTTTAGTTATAGAGATCCTACTGTTACTGAAATAGTTTAGTAAGTGTGCTCATCGGTGATTTGAAAACTGGAGAAGGTATTGGAAATAAAAGAAAATGTGCCAGATCGAGAGAAATGAAGAAAGCAATTTCATCAAACGCGAACCTAAGGAATAACTTAAATTTCGTGTTATTAATACCAGAAGCTGCTGGCAGAAAAATACTTACTAATAGTGTATGATTAGTTTGGTGACAACTGACTTCACTTTCTTTCGTCATCGTCATGTTCTATCATAAATTTTATATTTTCGTGGTGGTTTGTTCACTATCAAATTCTATACCGTGCAACTGATTGGACGCCTAAGGGGCACACTAAGGTAAGAATTTACAGGGTAGAATGGACAATTATTTTCCGCCAAGGATAATAGTAGGAAATTTATTGGTTAGTTTTATACTATACACCATGGTTCATTAAGGAATACCAGTGTTGGAATAAAACTTGATATAATTTAGTAATTACAATGTTATTCTCTACTTACCCTCTTTTTCGGTCTCAGTGCTATTTGTTGTATTTCCTCCTTCTTCTGAAATGTATAATTTTATTTTACTTATCATATAAACATTATCAATTTTAGTAGAATACTATAGGAAACTGAGCAACGTTATTAATAATAATCACAAAATCGTATCATTAAATCTATTGGTTTACGACCAACGTAATTAACAGTAATATTGTATTTCTTCTTGACGGGTATCTCCCAGCAAAGCTGACAATTGACAAAATGCTAAAGTGTGGTCAGTCAGTAGCTCATATTTGAAAAATGAGATTGTTGTACACAGAACTATATAGGTTATGCGGATTCAAAATGGTATAATATTTGAAGAGTAAAGGATATAATATTCAATTAGATTAAATCACAAATGATTTTATAATTTAGGAGATGGTACATGTTAGTATTTAAGAAATAGTAAATAGATAAAAAAGATAGTAGTATACACATTTTTTTTAAGAACGAAATTGATATTACGGGCAAAGAATAGCGGGAGGAAAGGGTGATCCAATTTCCATTATATTTCAGACACCGTTATCACCTTGTTTGAACAAGGTATTTGATCAAATTGACATCTGAATAGGGAAATGGTTCCACAATCTATGCAAAAAGAAGAGTATTTGAAGTATCCTTTAAACCATGAAAATGAAACTGCTAATAAAATGAAACTGAAATGTGTATATAAACTGCTAATAAAAATATTCGAAGAAGTGCCCTTGCATGTTTCTTTTAAGATATTCGTAGTAAAATGAAATTAAATAAAATATTTTAGTACGTCCCAGGAGTGCGCCAATTAGGCTAAGGGAATGCGATCGATTAACCCTTTAATGGGCAAATATTGATAGCATTACAATTAAAATATTTAGTTTGCTTTTATGGTTGAACATGTCCACCTGATGATAATTTCCTGTAATTCGGTTACAAAATACAGGATGTTTGTGTGTAGCTACTGATCAGCATTGTCCTATTACGGTAAAATATCTTAAGAATAATCTTAAGTAATTGCCAACAGTTTCGTTGAAATATCTTCCTACAGAGCAATAAACCACAAATAAAAAATAAAAAAAAAACTTACGCGGAACGTAGGAAATAAAGCTTCTACAATACTAAATTTGACTGTCCCCTGTTGATGAAGATTAGAAGTATGTAAAGAAGCAACCCGAAAATCATGTACATGAATATTGTATGAAAGCAATAATGCAAAGTAAATTATCACTGAAGTTATAATTCGTGCAGATATCGTAATAAAATGCGATGTTTCTTGAGAGAAACACTGCCCATTAAAAAGTTAAGGCAAGTGTATGATGAAAACTTGTGGTACAAAATTGTGGGGGAAACGGAAATACACTTAGAGAACCCAGGGAAACATAGTTATATGCGTATAGGTTAGGCTATTTATCTCTATCCATCTTCTTAATTTTTTCACTAATGAACTCAAATCTCAATGTTGTGCAGTTGTTTGATATAGTCTACAATTTTCCAATATATTGTATCTACGTACAATTCTACATTATATTCTACAGTTTTACTATACCTATAACAATTTTCATATAAAAATATACGTTTTCTTGAACCTAAGTGGTACCTGCATGTTTAATCATGACCTGATCCCAATGAATGAAGATGCAAGCTATTAAGAAATTCCTGCAGTTTTTTATCAATCTATTTAAAACTATTGTATTTTCTTTTCTACTTATAATTCTACTAGTTTATTTTTCCTAAGCATCTATAAATATAACCGAAGTAGTTATATTCGCTTTGGACTACCCTAATGTTTCCTTGTTCCATAAGATTGATATCCAGTTTTGCTTGTCCTAAATACTGAATATCATATCTTATATTTGTAGTGACTGACCCTTGACGCTCCCTCTTAAGTCTACTAGAGAGTATGAGTTGAGCAAAATGTGTCTTGAAAACAACTTCACATTGAAAATAAATAAGTCACGGTGCAGATTCGTTTTAAAATTTGAAAATGAAATCTACCAAAAATGCAACTATTATATTAAACTCTTACGTTGTATGTCTTTTACATTTAAACTACTCTTGCAGAGCTTTTCTGGTTTATTTCTAGAAAAAATACTGCCAAAAATGTGAACTATATTTTGCTTGTTATGAATGGCATGGGCAGGTTACCTCTATCAGATGCACTTGTGAAGTGATAACTTACTTTTCTTTCATAAAAGTGTAATCTCATATTCTCTTTCTAACACGTTGACTGGCATGAGCATCATATGTGGTACTCACCTTATTTTTCTGTGGGGCCATGAGCACCATATATGATGCTCATCCTTGAAACCACAAATTACCTACAAAGTCAGCTCTTGAGCATCATATATTATGCTCATTGTCACAAATTACTGTGAGACCATGAGCATGACATATTGTGCTCGACTCCATTGGTACATTTTCGGGTGAAACAAAATATCCCGACAAACATGTGACATGGCTTTCCATAATCGAGCCAAAGATAAGAAGAAATTTATGGTCCTAGGGAAAGTACTCTCAAATCACCTTGGCAGTTAACCTGTTAACAGCTATAGCAGTTATACAGTCTTACAATATATTTTGATTGACACATGTAATATTGTAGCTTTCTGTCTACTTACCAGCCTCTTCAGGTTTTGTTTCATTTGTTGCATTACCTCCATTTGCTGAAACAGAGTTCAATTATTTCATGTTATATGTGATATATTTTTTTAAAACGGAGACAACAATGAAGTTACACATACAAATCACAATTTTATAGATAACAAGTTCACGTACCAATCAACAATCATCAAATTATTCTATTAACATTATTCATTTCCAATTGAAACATCAAACATTACCATTTTATTCTGTTTCCTTCAATATTGTGCCTTGAATCTAATAATGAGATATAAATGCTATACATTAAGCACTACCGCTACATGGTAAAGTTAAAAATTTATTTAATCCAAATAATATACTGTATATTAAAACCAAGTTTCTTATCATAGATTGTTTATATATATATATATATATATATATATATATATATATATATATATATATATATATATACAGGGTTTGTCCGGGAAGTAATAGGACTGATTTTATTCCGCCATGACTGTACTTTGGAGCGTGCGCGCACCGACTTGATCCGGTAGAGGGCGTTCCTAGCTAACGAACGAGCGGCTGGTCATTTGTCTCCGAGCACACGGAGAGTCAGGGCAGGCTTTTTCGCGCGACGTGTTTCTGTGAGTGGTGCAAGCCAAAAATGCTGCGTTCGTTAGAGCAGAGATACGCGATTAAATTCTGTGTTAAACTCGGTAAATCTGCAACAGAGACGTTTGATATGATCAAGCAAGCTTACCCAAATGATGCTTTAGCAAGAAGTGGTGTGTTTCGGTGGCACAAGGCCTTTTCGGAGGGCCGGCAAAAGGTCGCCGATGAAGACCGTGCTGTAAGAGCTTCGTCTTCGACAAATACCGACAATGTGACTCCTGTGCGCGAAGTTTTGAACTCAGACCGCCGACTAAGTATTCGTTTAATTGCCCAGATGTTAAATTTACCAAAAACTGTGGTTCATGAAATTATGACAGAGCATTTGAACATGCGCAAGGTGTGCGCGAAGATTGTCCCAAAACTGCTCACTGACAACCAGAAATTGTGGCGAGTGGAAGTGTGTCAAGAAAATTTGAACATGTGTGAAAGTGACCCCAATTTTTGAATAACGTAATCACTGGTGACGAATCATGGATCTTTGAGTATGATCCCGAAACAAAGAGGCAATCTTCCGAGTGGCACACGCCGGCGTCTCCTCGCCCAAAATAGGGAAGAATGAGCAAATCCAAAGTGAAAAATATGCTCATTGTCTTTTTTGACATCAAAGGCATCGCCCACCATGAATTTGTTCCTCCTGGAGAAACCGTCAACGCCAAATTTTACGTGGAAGTGGTCAAGATACTCAAACAAAGGGTCAATCGGGTTCGAGCACACATCGGAGCTGACTGGAAGCTGCACCACGACAACGCCCCGGCTCACACCGCCTTTCTTGTGAAGAGCTACCTGACCAAGGCCGGCATCCCAACGCTTCCGCAGCCGCCCTACAGCCCAGATGTGGCCCCCCGGACTTCTTTTTGTTTCCTCGATTGAAACGCCCGATGAAAGGCAAGCATTTTGAGACGACAGAGGGGATCCAAGCAGCTTGCACCGCGGCTCTCAAGGCTATTCCGGAGAATGACTTCCGTGACGCTTTCAATGCTTGGAAATCGCGCTGGCAGCACTGCATCGACGCTGAAGGAGCCTATTTTGAAAGTTTTTAAAGAATTGTAACGATTGGCTCAATAATGTTTAAAAATCGACTCAGTCCTATTACTTTCCGGACAAACCCTGTATATATGCAGAGTGGTAGGTAACTCCACCGAAAATCTTTGGGTGGCGGTTCCTTATATGAGATGAAAGAAAAAAGTTCTAATATCCATGCGTCGATAAAACCTCTGTTCTCAGAGTTATGAACTACCGAAAATTCCAAATATCACGTTTCAAAACGCTCTGGCTTAAAAACTATACGGTCTATCCCAAGCGGTTTAAGAAATTACACAGAAACTGGTATACGCTCTATTTAAATATCCGTGTTTCATAATTCACCGGTACCAGCGAAACAAACCCACCATTAGTACGTAAAGAAATATCCCTATACTTCAACTTCCTTTTTACAGTTCATTTCACCGATAACGGAGGATGGTAAAATATGGATATTTAGATAGAACAAATACAAGATTATGTGTAATTTCTTAAAATCTTCCTCTTCATTGTTGATTGCATACACCTATAAACACTTGCAACACTTTATTATTATACACCATCTGAAGGTCTACTATTCTTCTACTTTATCTCGTTTTACTACAATACTTTTCATTCCATTTATTTATCATTTTCCAACACAATACGAAGACAGTAACCTTCCCCTTAGTCTTACGGATTCACAATATATACATAAAGAAAGCGGTAACTAACGAAAATGAATACTGGAATAAAAAATAAGCTCTTATTTATACAATTCGTAGAAAACTAAATTTTAAAATTTGTATAGCTGCAGCTTTCCAGTTTTATTTTAGATCTCTTTTTAACGTTTTCAACATTACATAATAATGTTAAATCTTTTACAATAAAGTTGCATAAAAACACGGTAGAAGACAACGCAAGATATTAAATTGTACGAATTGGAATTTGGGATAATGGTAATTTATCTAGCTCTTGCGACAGAAGCTTATGATTTTGAAAACGAAAATGAAGACATTTTCTATAAATAACCTGAGCTGAAAATAAACCTGTTGTGAGTGTGGGGTGTTTCTATGCAATATATTAATACAGAAGTTGACCCCTTCAACTACAAAATGTTACCTGTATTTCTTATGGGAAATCTTTTTAATGTATACTACATTTAATAACACACAGTGATGTTTTCGGAACCAGATACAATCAATGGATTAAGGAATCCTAAAATTTAATACTATATTCAACAATACTACTTATTACTTTCCGTTCTTAGCTAGCAACATCCAACAATCTACTATATGTTTACATTTTTGCAAAATGCTTGTTAACATTGGTGTTTCGTCTGCTCATATATCTACTAGTTGTCTCTTACTGCAATATAACCTGTCCATAAGAACTTTCTGTGTGTAATGACCCAAATAATATTACATAAACTGTTTCGATTATGGAGTCCCTCGTTATGAAATACATGCCACAAGTGCTCTTGTCGCTCTGTGCTCCAAAATAATAAGAGATTTACAGTTGTTTACTGGTTTGCTTATTGTATGTTAAAGAATGTTGTTGCTGGTCGCAAAGAAGCAAAAATGGGTTCCAAATGTGCAGAAGCGAGAGTATATACGGAAAGTGCAGGTACTAAATACGCAAAAGAGACCTAAGTTGTAATACATATTTATTTTAAAAAGGAGAAACATTATTTTTGGAGAAAACTATGTATGTCTGATGCAGATAAATAAGGTGTAAAATTAGTAATGTTATATGGTTTGTAAATTAGGTGACGTTCTGTAATTACATGAATGTTCATACAGTATAATGTAAATAAGAATACAATAAACAATTAATTTTCTAATGTAAAAAAAAATCTTTCCCTTCAACTCTGTCTTCCCTCTCTCCCTCCCCCCTCTCTCTCTCTCTCTCTGTGTGTGTGTGTGTGTTTTTCACCTTTCTTTCTCTCTCTCTCTCTCTCTCTCTCGTGACTTATACTAACAGTTACAAGAGGTATAACATTCAGTTATCTTTCGTCTCCTATGGCTACTTCTTAATTCTTACTTTATATACTTTATTGCTATACTAATAATCAACTAACAATCGATGGTGATCGGAAACATTTGATTAAATAAGGGGAAAACATTCTCAACGAAGTATTCAATTAATAAATTACCTACTTATTTCAATTGTTAGGAACCTTGGAAGTGGTAAACATTTTACATTGTGCTAGAACATCGTTAAAAGAAACGAGTTACGGCCTTGATTGTGAAAGAGATTTCAAGAAAAATTAATGAATAAAACGTGTAACAACAAAATATAGAAAAATTGAATTGAATATATATACTGAGAATCAGGAACTATGTATCTAAATAATAAAATTTACATGATGCTGAAATATATTAAAATCCGTAAAAAGATCCGAAAACATCTGTCTTTAAAATCAGTATTGACAGAATGACAGATATTACAACAAGTATTGAAATCTAAAAGAAAACAGAATTTAAAAATAGTAATCGGTTACGAAAATGATATTATTAAAATATTGAGTACCAAACAGTAAAATATTGTACGGAGCATGAGTATTTATATTAGGATAATTAAATGAAAAGCGATTATAATTATAAGCAATTTATGCACTGAGAGATATAGTCTTCAATAAGTGTGCAAGAAAATAATAAGTAGTACTTTGAACTATAAGTTGACAAAAGTATATTTACAGGGAGTTGGAGACAATTCCGGAGGTCACAATATTCCATAAGCAATTGCGCAGTAACAATAAAGAAAGTATATCTTCTGTCATATGTTGCAATATCATTTAAAAAGAATAATATGTAATAATATTAAACTTAATTTTTGAATGATGGTACTAGTAGAAAAATATTTAAACCGTAGTAAGTGGCAGTCAATTTCCGAGCAAGACAATTCAGTAATTGTGAATGGTATAATAAACCATTAATATAATTTACAACATACTTTAGGTGAAAAAAATCTGGAATAAATTGTAAATATTACATGTAGCAAACCTTTCTTTGGCACAAAATACAATGAACTGAGTTGGATATAAATTTGTGTTTTCACTCAAAACGATATCACTGTTTCAAAAGATAGTTTCGGTATCAATAATAGCGTCTCTGTTTAGAAAAGGTTCAATAAACTTTATTAAAAAACCGTTATATGCTTTCATAAAATTCTAAAAGTAACATCCGTCATATGCTGAATATCATTAAGAAATAAACAGGTTCAGAAATCATATTGATTAGAGAATGTTAAAAGAGAGTACTAATCTAACAAATAGTAAATTAATATTAATAAGACAATATCACCGTATGTTTAATTATGTGCTTATCAAGCATAATATTTTTAATTTGATTGGGCTGACGACTTTGTAAATTCTCTTTTTGTCACAATGATTCATTTACTTTAATAAACATATAAGAATATATATTTAATACTAAAGGAGCACAACTATATTAACATTTCATAAAGAGGAATGCTAACCGAAATTTAATTTAAGGTATGTCACATGGCGATTGAGGCTTTGATACAAGGAAATTTAAACCAAAGTTATTGGCTAAATTATTAGCAAATATCACTTGTAATTGTCAAATTATATGCGCATAATCTATACTGTGTCAAATTTTGTTTTAGTTAATTTTGTCTTTTAGTTGCTCAAAACTATTAATGGTGCGTATACAACTCATTACCATATTAGAAAAAAATAAAACAAATAAATAAGAGTACTCATCTCTAAAGGCTCGCATCCGCCACGAACGTGCTCGCGATGCTGGATGATCTAAAATGAAATTGTAAACTCAGATTCAACAGAGAGAAGAATAATACTGAGAAATAGGTAGAATAATATAAAATTACACATACAGATTTGAGTGCTTTATTTGTGACACTAAAAATTGTTTCTATCTAAAACTAAAACTTTCTTGATAATTTAAATCAGGAAAATTAGGTATATATTCTAATCAAAAACACGTTTTTTTCTGTGAATTGTGAATATTGTATATATTATTTCGTTTCACCTTCAGAATACACATTCCAGATGATGAGTTATTACGAAATAATATATTTTAACTTACTTTGTTAATAGATTGTAATTATCGCATTCATTAGATATTATTTTCTATTACAGTGAAATTAATATAATTCAATATTACATAAGAAAAATGTAAATAAATATCAAATCATTTATTTTAAGACTATGGTTTTACTATTCTACTATACTTGGATCATTTTTTAAGTTATGGACATGAAAGTTATAAAGTAGTGATTTGGGTATTTAAATTTGATACCATACTCCTCTGTACATGGAAGAGAACTGTAAAATGTATATATTTAAACTATTGGAATTTTAACAGTACTTTTAATACAGTAATTTTTTATCTTAGTTTTATTTCAGTGACAAATTTACATTAAAACTGAGAATTTGAGTGACTAGATAACTAAGAGTTGCAAAATCTCAGGAATTCACAAGAAGTAATACATTTGTAGGGAAAAAATCCAATATGTTTTTTTTGTATAACTTTTTCAATTTCCCACTACAAACTTCTCAAATATTCGGACAAAGTGAAATTTTAATGTCGTGTAACTTTAGTACAAAATTAATTAAAATTGTTTCAGTGTTCCGAACTTTGAAGAGAAGAACATCCAATGGAATATTGTTATGTACAATCCTTTGTAACAGTACTTCGGTGTAAGCATAAATACATGGAGTGGTCTAGAATGTTTCTTTGTCCAGTAATGTGTATATAAAGTATTGTTCGTTTGTTTGTAGCTCAGGCTTCGATTAAGACGAAACATTCCATTTTCAACCAACTGCAGTTGAAAGTGTAGTTATTTAAATGAAAAAAAATCTATACTACTATTTCAGGTCGACATTTATCTGTATGAGCTATGCTATTGATTTACACATATTCAATATGTCAAATAAATAGAAAATCAAAAGTGATTCAAATTTACAGGAGTAAGTATGAATCTTCCCCTAATTAACATGGTAAATATTCTTTAATAGAAGCGTATTTTCCTTTTATCGGAATGGTAGTAATGTCACAGTATTCGTGGGTATCGAAGTCGTATTTGTTTGTACAAAAGCAAGACTATCCATTTACTGGTTTCTTGTATGTGCGGTTTACTGATAAAAATGCTATCCTATTAAATAAATCAAACTTTGATTTAATATGTTATTTGCCAAGACACTATATAAAACGATAATTTCTTACCCCAGGCTCTAAGTCCGAATGCTGTGATATAAATGAAAAAGAGGGAAATAATATTTTGATTAGTGGAAAAATGTAAAAACGTGTTATTAGTTATGTCAGACATATAAAATCGTGCTTATCGTGATTTAAGAAAAACAACTAACATATAATTAAACTTATATCATGTTCCTTGTTTAAATAATTGAAATATTCTCAAGCTGAAACTAGATGGAAAACCAAAGAACCAAGTATTAATTTGAATTAGGCAGCACAGTTTAAACTTCACTAAATCTTTATACGATTTTTGAAAACTATGATACATTTATAAGTCAAGAGTTTCTACATAATAGAAGAATAAATATATACATCTTTAAAGCCTAACGTCCTGGCTTTGGGAACCTACTTTTAGGACTTCTCCCATAGAAAATGAAATTTTGATTGCTTGAATTAGGAATAAACGAATAAAATCACACACATAAGAAGAATTGATCTCCGAACAACATATCACCAAGCTAAACCACATATGACTTTGCAATGTGTAACGCATTGTGCTTCTTGTATACTTTAGATTTCCGAATTGTGCTCTGGGAAAATATGGGAAGCTTTACTCTAAAGTTATGTCTATTAGTTTATGTGTTAATATGTGTGAGATAAAAGAGGATAAAAGAGGAAAATAAGTCATTTCTCGTTATCCATTGATCGTTCAAGATAATGTTCTATCTTCTTTAAAAGTTTCATTTGTCAAATCACATTTTCATATTCTCAACATACACATTTATCTATTAGAAATATCAATAATTGGAGAAAATGTAACGATGTTTACATCCATAGAATATATTACATCTGCATCTTTTCCGCCCTATTAAATCTCGAAGTGTAAAATATCTACTTTCACTTTCGCTATGACCATCCACTCCAGAAATCAAAACTTTCAACAGATAAGTGATAAAGAGCGTTTTATATATTAGCAGTTGAAAAATTAAGCTTATCTCGATCTTGATTTCAATATCAAAGCCTATGTGTAAAACTATTATTTTCAGTTCCAACACTTATTTTCATAGCAGAAAGCACGGCTATATATCGCAAGAAGTTGTTCAATATGGATTTTGTACTCCTAGGTCAGATTCCGATATGTGAATTTTTATTTTACTTTAACAAGAAATTAAGAAAAATGTCTACACTGGTTCCAATATAAATCTTCATAAAGCTGAAGCGATGGAGGGATAACTAGAAATGAAACGGTATTATTAATTTAGTGCCTTAGGAATAATGTTCCTTCTGAACGCGTCTTCCAGTATAAATTTGAATGGGATGGACAATAGATTTGTTTAAAAAATCAGTATCTTCAAAACGTATTTCTTCTCTTCAATTTTCTGACTGTAACAACTGGAAGTGTCTAATCTTCTAAGTTTCGCTATTCAGTTTCCATACTTTGGAAATCTACTATATTTTAGTAATATGAAAAAAAAACTCACTCGTTTAAGTTTGTATGTAATCAATTGCATTTTATGTTGAATGAATCATGTCTCTTTCTCATTATGAAAGTACTACCATTAGATGTTATCACCATAGTGCTTATAATTCATGAGAAGATTTTTATGTTATAAATTTTATTCACTTAAAAGAGTTATTGGTACTTATTTCTTTAAATTTAGGTAAGTATCTTGAACACTACGATTATCTTAATGTGCGTGTTATCAGATACTTAAGATTAGAGTACGCCATATGAAACAAGTAACGGTGCTAGGCGTACAACACGTGAAGCAATTTAGTTTTCATGGTATGTTACTTTATCAATTAGTAATTAAAGATGAAATGTTAGTGTATTATACCACTTTCGGTTTTAGTGGAAAAAATGTAGTAGAATTCGGGTATGTGTTTGGAACAATTAAGTAATTACAAAGAACGCTTATCTATAACTATTAAATTTTTATTTCATGAAGGTCAATGTTAAATTATAAAGGGTTGGTTTTGGCCACTACTAGTTTTGGACAGGGAGGTAATAGAAAAAATGGCACTTGTTAATACACTAAATTGAATTTAAAGACAGTTTTTCGCCATATTTTATCAACTTTGTTCTTCGTAGAACCTTATTGAAACCGAAAGTTGTAAACTTATACAGTTTTCGGTTTTAGTAAAGAGTTAAGGATGATAAATGAATGTATTAATGGAATCCTTATTAACTTCTAGAACGTATTTTTTGTGTTCATTGTCATATTGCTTTATAATGATCTACATAGAAGCTAGAAAAAAGATTGTATCAATTGTAGGTTTATTTCTTGCAGCTTTGGTTTGAAAATTGCCTCCAAAGTTGGTTTCTAATTTCTTACATCTTCGCTGTAACCAAATCTGTTCCTAAAGCAGCAAGACGTTCTTGACATGTTTTGTGTTGCGGACGGGTGGATAAAGTCGCCTGCTTGATCATTATCATACACCAATTCATAGCAAAAAATATTCTTTATCGCTTTTTTTAAGGTCCTATCCAGTTTATAACTGGTTGAAGAATGTGTTAACTTGAATGTTGGCAACTAAATCTCTTAAAATGCAACACCATTAACTTTCATTGAAAAAGGTTAACCAAACATGAAAAATGTTAACCAATAGAATGGATTGAGCTGAACAAAATGAAATGTCTGAGCTATAAATAAAAGTGCAAAGTTTTCTAGGAGATGGAGAAAATCTATGTTTTCACAAACTTTTGTTTATAATTTATTTTAATGATGTTTCTTATTAAGTTGAAACTGATACTAAAGTATGACATCAAACTTTTCATTATGACAATTGTATGATGACAGTATGAAATGTTCACTTTCTGTTTATATATATTATTGTCAATTATAAATCATACATTTATATATGATATCAAACTGTGAGAACTAAATGCTTCAGGATAAATTCTTACCGACGAAATAAATTTAATGAAACTAGAGAGTACGTCGGTTATTAGCAATATTACTTAAATTACGTACATATTCATTTTGCTGGAAAAATTCTTAATTGGTTTCATACACTTTATAAATTACGTTTTAAAAAGAATACTGTACCAACTTGTTTTGCTATTTTTCTATAGCTTATACACATGTTTCTGATAGTGTATCTGTACTACTTCTATATAGAAGGAAATAACTTCTGTTTACTATCTTGATAATAGTATGTAAATTCCACACTTTATTTTGCTATCAATCTGAAATTTAATTATTTATCATTAACACTATATTCCAATACTCCTTTAAACAAACGAGATGTAGTCAATATACAATTACAGATATGAATGTTTTACGCAAGAGAGTAGGATGAAAAGTATGTTAATCATCTCTTTACATTATCACCATTAAAAGCACCTATTACTGCCTAAAGAGTTTCATAAAGAGTGTTGAATACTCTATTTTTCAAACAGTGAAGATCTGACTGTTGACTGACAAAAACGAAACACAATGTATTTGATATGAAATTTGAGGATATAATTAATGATTAAATTATTAGTTGGAACAATAGTTAAGAGACGTTTTTTTTTTCTTGGTCAGAAGGAATTGTTTTGCCTGTACGTTTTCTAAAAGTATCCCAAAATAAAACGGTTAACAGTATTTGAGCTGAAGATTATAAAAGAATTCAGAACTCAATACAAGTTCAAAAAACTAATTAAATAACAAAACGAACTTATAAACAGATGCAATTCGTATAGGGAAAATTTTAAGAAATGAAGTGAAAGAGAAAACGGATAATGAGGAAAGTTGCTAACATAATAACAGCGAAAGAAATGCGGAAAATATTCTGTAGGTTTTTGTTTTTCACGTGAATAAATAAATTTGCAAATCTTACCTCTTCCTCCTGCGGTCTCATTCTTCTCGCCTTTGGAAAAAATAATACTGTTAATAATTGTTCAACGTTTCAGTTTGTTCTTACTTGACTAAATACAAGAAATACAAATTTATGATTATAAGTATAATTGTATAATCAGTTTTAAGAAAGAAATAAAGACTACGAAATGGGGAAATGAATTGCAATAAACTTCTGGGCTGTCGGCATCTCAGGCCATTTATTCCGTCAAGTACAGGAGGGCTAACATCCCTCGGCCAGCACACTATCCAGTGAAAGGGAAGAAACCGAGGATTTTTAGAAGGGAAAAGCGGCCTGGGACAAGTAAATTAGGTACCATCATGGCATTTGCCTGGAGCGAATTACGGAGATCCTAGAAAAAACTCATCCAAGATGACCGGCCTGAAAAGGATGTTACACTTTCCGGACCGAGTATCCCCACCGAGAATGGAACCTGGAACCTCTCGAATTAAAAACGAGAGCGTTGGCGACTACGTCAAACGGGGCCACCAAAACTAAATTGATTACTCAACATTATCTTCTACACTATTTCCAAGCTCCACTATAAACAAGAGTGGTATAATATATAGTTCTCAATAAACAACACAAACTTGGGGCTTATTAAATGGAAATCCTACCAGTCTTATAGCTATTTCTTCGATATCTCAGCATTTTACTTTTTGGTCTTATCCTCCCTTGAGCCTCAAACTTCAATTAAAATATAAAGTGTTATTCAATTGAAGTCACATTTCTTGCACAGAAGTCAGTGACGCAAATATTTTCTCCACTTGAACCAACTTTTTTATATTTTCTCTGCAAGAGAGATTGCTACAGCGGAGCTACCAGTTATAGACAATATTATTTTTCAAATTTATTGGCAAACATATAAAATGTCGGTAAATGGAATATATCAATAAATATCTTAATAGGGAAACTAACATAATTAAACGTAATTCGCCATTATTCGTTCTGAAAAAAGTACACAAAACGGACTATTATATTAACATAAAAGAAACTACCATTCACGTATTAATTCACCATTTTTCATTTTGATACTGCAAATCAAATCATACATATTATCATTAATGGACTAGCAAAGAAGTCAGAGTTAGTTCTCAAAATTTACTTTTCTGTATTACAGTGATTTGTTTTACCTTACGTAAAGTTTTAGTTTTAAAGTTATTGGTTGTTACGCTCTAAACATGTGTATTTCTTATTACATTAAAATATTCTGTCACTCTTATTACAATATATTACAGAAGCCCGTCGTATCATAATTATAATGTATCTTTCAATCGCCTGGACAAAGACTTAATGGGCCTTATGCAGAGTCGTTTTGAAGACCGATTAGTGCCATACTAAAGAGTCCTACCAACATAAGACTCCTGCAGTAGTCAGAAGTTTAGTATGACGCTAATCATTCTTCGAAACGACTCTGCATAAGGTGGAATATTATTAAACTCAATTGTTTATGAATATTACAATCCTCACTTCAGTTAGTAGCTGAGTGACTCATACTTTATTCAGGTGTTTGCCACTTATACATTGTAAAATAAATTTATAAAATATTTTCAAATTATAATCTCTAATGTCCACCTTTTTACTGATTTACTTTGTAGAATATGATGTAGATTATAACAATATCTAGAGTTGAAGTTCAAATTTACAAAAAGATCTTCCGGATCGTATCCAAAATGAATCAGTCATAACAGTCTTATTTCCATCATAATATATGTATGTTAGTTATATGAAACCTGTACAATGGTAGGCTGTCCTCTCACTAATATACCTTTTGATAATAAGAACCTCATGTGAAACTTACCTGCTCTAGTTGTGTTTATGTCTCCACCTCGCCACCCTAACAACAAGAAAATTGTATACAATAAACATCAATTAAAAAAAAAATGTTATGATGTATGTTAAACTATTGCAGTAGCTCAGCGAGTGTATCTTTTCATGATTTGATCAAAGATTCGTTAATTACCAAATAGATATCGCCTTGATGTCGATTACAAGACAATATTTTACAAAGAAATTTAGTTAAAAAAGATTATTATGTATTCGTAATAATAATCATAAAAGATTGATTTTGTCTTTTATCCGAATATATTTCGAACGAAGGGTTGAAGTGTAAGTTTTATCCTTGTAAGAAACCTGTTCATTTATATAGCTTTTGAGAGAAAAGTAAGCCTTCTCTTATATGTTTCTGACTGAGATAGAATTCGTTCCTGTGGAATGTATATTACAGTTCGGCAATCTATACTTATATTTGGTATCGCTATGAATGAAATTTAAGTTTCATTTCTTTCACCTTTCGACCTGTTAGTCAGTGTAAACACATTATTCATATTCAGGAACATTCCAGATCCTCCTATTCCAAGTAGTGAGATAATTTCTATAAGTTCATCATAAACTTTCATTATAAAAAGTCTTATATCAAGTTAGTAACACCATTCATCATGAGAAAAGTAAAGAATGGTTGTTGAAAATTAGAAAGAACATTGTTGTTGGAATGGCACAAGATGCAGTAAAGGATTGAATCATAACTGAAGATCACTCACATAGCTAGAAATTGATGTTTCTAATGTTTTCAAAGCCCATCTTTAGTTGGAAAACATTTATATTGGTTTAAACTTTAGATAAACTTGCAGGCTATCTGTAGAAAGTTGTATCAAATTAAAATACTTGTAACATTTCTTCCACATTCTACATACATACGTGGGCAGCTGTGTCGTGAAGGAAAACGATTGCGTTTCTTGTTGTTTGCACAAACTTTAATCTAATAGGTCCAATTTTTGATAGGATCTTAAACGCACATTTTCTGATAAGAATTACAATCAATAATCCTTCACTTTTCCATCTCTCTCTCTCTCTCTCTCTCTCTCTCTCTCTGTCTGTCTGTCTGTCTTTCAAGGGGAATACTACATTGGAAAACTGACAAGTACAGGAAGTAAGTATGAACGGAAGTGTAGTTTAATTAACTGACTGTAAAGAATAATGACCTAATATACACTACTAATCTTCCACTAACATTTAAAGTTATCTACTGTACAATTTCGAGTACTATATATCATAAAACAAAAAGAAAATAACTTTATTATTTACAACAATCGTCACGCAGTTGTCAAAATCTTCAGGTTAGAATATTTATAGATTTGATTACTAAACATTTATATCCAATAATATATTTTAATGTCTGATTATTATTAGTTTACACAACAAATTCTTAATGTTTTTGTATAAAATACTGATTAGCATTTATGGTGTTATTAAAAACGAACAGCAGAAATGGTTTCTGGAGTTTTGATACTATAATAATTGACTTTAAAAAGCCTGGAAGTAAACCAAAGATTAGATACAATACTATTTTGTAACTATACTTGATTTCTTTCTACCTCCACGTGTTCAACACAATATTAAATTATGTGGTATCCAAACTGTTTAACGGAGACTTGGTGTGTAAAGATTAGGAGGCATATATTAACAAATACAATGTATTGAGTTGTAAAAACCTTAATGAGTAATATAAATAAGCATGTACAATTTTTAAGAAAATCGGTTAAATTTTCTTCATTGTCATTAAAAATAACACTATTCAGATGAATTTCATAGTAAATTTAAGATTCATCAAACGTTCATTAGGAGACTGGCAATATAAAGAGACACAATATGATGACTGATACAGGGTCTCCCAGGAAGAAGGAGCAATATTTTGGGAAATGAGTGATTATAAGCAAGAAAAATGCTTCATATCATCATAGGTCTAATCTCATATGAACTTTTCCGCTTAGAATCAGTCATACTACCATTTCTCAAAAAATTCCCTCTTCCTCCCGGAACAGCCTGTACAGCAGAAAATGTTTATTAACTCTAAGGTATTAATTTCTTTTTACTATAGTGTTTTCAAAGACAGTAAATGAATATATTTCATAGAAACAAGAATTTGCAATTTTTGAAACGTAATTTTTCATACTTTCTTAGAAACTTAAAATACATTGCTTTGCAGTGTTAAAATTTCTCGTTTCTTCACTATAGCTGGTAATTTTGGATCTTTTTGAATGGAATGTCAATTTAGTTATATATTACATACCTAACAACAATCTATTAATTAACGTTAGTCTTCTAACGATGAAACTGATATTTCAGTCAGTAGCATAGGTAACTCACAGAAGCTCCATACTTTTCTTAAAGTCTGAATGTCACTGTTAAGATACTTAATTCCCATTTATGTCCTCGATAAGGTTATGCAGCTGGGGATTTACAATCGATCGTTTATTTTGTTGTGTTTAACTATCTAAGTTTGAATGATTCTAGAAGCTATTTCTCAGAATTATGTGTCAATCATACAAAAAATATGTCTCACCTATTGGTGCAGGATATTGTTGAGAATAAACTGAAAAAAAGCGTGTTATATCAAAAGTCAGACTTCGTGATTAACATTGAATTTTTATTAATTTACGCTTATGTCCAAAATTATTTTCGCATGCTTATAAATATGTTGCTATAGTAATATAATTTGATAACGAATTCGCCCCTTAGTTCTTATAATGTTAGTATAGGTATAATCGGCAAAGACATTTATGTGGTAAATTTCATGTCAAGAGAGCAGTAAATAAGAACAATAGAACGAAGATAATTTCTTGTCCATTTAGCAACATATTGTTTCGCTCATTCTAATTTTCGTAATTTTAAATATTTTCCAATGAAATTTAATATTCATAAACGAAGACAGTTATAGATATGCAACAATCATTCTGGACTTGAGTGCACATGTATAAGTATCATAGAAATCTAATATCGTTGTATACTAAGCTATAGATTACGTATATATAGCTCGTGTAATTATCGATATAGCTTTTGTTTATCTTTACTCACTCACTTATTTTTTTTAAAAAATAAAATAACTGTAGATAGGAATTATATTAATATATTTCCTAAACTATTTCTTTACTTGTTGTAATCAAAATATGAAAATCTAGACTAAGTTGAAACTACCAAATTCGATATTATAGGAGTAATTGTAATATTCTATAAACTTAATTCAGGAATGTTCTTCGGTATAGAAACATAATCATTTTTTAATCAATTTAGCTTCGATTTCAAAGATAATGTAAATTCACTGCATAATGTTTCATACAGTGATGGATACGTGAAAACAAATAACACGTATTCTAGAAAAAATATTATTTTTTACAAGAGGTGTGGATATCCAGATCATTGTATATAAATATAATTGTAATATTTGTGAATAGTTTCGTAAGTAATAACACTGCGCTTTATTTTATGAGTGTTTTTCGACCCCAGAACATGAAAATGTCTAAAGATTTTAAAGTTTATTCACTACTAGTATATATTACCCGCTTCGCTGAGTTGAAATAAACAATTTAAATGCACACTGATATTGCTCATTTTGGATCATTTTAATGTATGCCATCCCTTCTCATCCCCCAAGTTTCAGGGTTGATTGTTCATGGATTAGACCCTAATATTGGCATCAGAACACACGGCATCAGAATTGTCCCTGTCAATTTCAGCTACTCGTAAAACAATGATTTTGACACTAATATTAGTAATTTTCGACCATTTTAAATGTTTATCCCCCTCCCCTACGTTGTACCTTCCCCCTCCCCAACTACCATGGTTGAAATTTGATTCAAAACAACATCAGAAGTGTCACTGTTTCTCTCATAGACCTCGAAAAGTATGGATTAAACACTAATATCGGTCATTTTTTATCATTTTAAAATTTCTCTCCTCCCTCCCGCTCCCCTACATTGCATCGTCAAACTGAATAGCCTAAAGCAATTCGTGACCCTAAACTCATGTATGTTGAAAATGTGATTGAGATCGTTCGGGTGGTTCAAGAGTGATGAAGTCAGAAAGGCAGTCATTGTTTTTACATATATCTCCCCCTCCCCCTCCGCTACGTTTGTTCGTCAAAGTGAAACGACAAGAAACTTCCAAGGCCCGACCCTCATATATGTTGAAAATTTAATCGAGATTGGTTGGGTGGTTCAAAAGTTATTTGGTATTATTAGTTTTTATTGATACGTCTTCCTTCACTCCCCCTTTCCTAGAACCTACCGTCAACGTGAAATTGCAAATGTCCGAACCTCATGTATTTGAAAATTTGTTTGAGATCGGTTTGATAATTCAAGAGTTATCAACCTACAAAAATAGTCAGTTTCAGTTTTATATAAATTGATTTTTATATATCTCCTCCGCCCCAACCCCTAGGTTGCACCGTAAAGGTAAAATGTCGAAAATATCCCAGGGCCAAACTATCTATGTTGAAACTTTGATCAAGATCGGTCTGGTGGTTCAAGGTTTAATTTTTTATAGATTACCCCCCTCCCCTCCCCAACCACTAAGTTCTACCTCTAAAGTGATATGATAAAGGCCAACTCAGGTTCGAACCTCATCTATGTTGATTTTTTTTAAAAATCGGTCGTTTGGTTTAAGAGTGATGAGGTCACAAAAACAGTAACTTTTATTTTTACTTTCTTAACATATATATTCCCCCAACCCCTTCCCTTACTCTTCCTTGGACTGTAAAAGTGAAATGAAGTAAACATCTCACGCTCGAACTTTATCTATGTTGAAAATTTGATCCAAATCTCAAGGTGGTTCGAGAGTTATTAAGTTTTATTTTTATATATGTCCTCTCCCTTCCCCCTTCGCTAATATCTACTGTCAAAATGAAATGTTAAAAAAATCCCAGGTTTGAACTTCATATATGTTGAAAATATGATTAAGATCGATTGAGTGGTTCTAGAGTTGTTAATTCACAAACATAGTCAATTTTATTTTTGTATTTACTGATTTTATATGTTTCCCCTTCCAAGCCCTCCCCAACGTTGCTCCGTCAAAGTCAAACGATAAAAATCATTTCAGTTCCAGACCTCACCTACATGGAAAATTTGATTAAGATTCATCGGGTGGTTCAATAGTTACTAAGTTTTATTTATTTTATCTATGTCCCCCTCCTCCCCCTTGTCCTAAGTTTAACCGTCAAAGTAAATATCAAAGAACACTTCAAGCCCAGAACCGCATACAAGTTGAAAATTTGATCGAGATCTGTCGGGCGGCTCAAGAGATTAAGAGTCACAAACATAGTCATTTTCAATTTTTAAATACTGTATAGATTGAGGTCAACATGTTTCTTAGATTATGTTTAGAGAAGTAATGATTATTAATGTTCTATTAGATTAAAATTATCAGTTTGTTATTAATTCCGTAGTAAGTATGCCTCTGTATGTTTAGTATATCTTATACACTATATTAACACACAGGTGCAAAAGTGTTTGATATAATGATTATATGTATATACTAGACGACTGTAAAAAGAACAATGATCAAATTTACTTTCTACAAAATAAATAATATATCCATCCTGATCAAAAGTTTTAAACTGTTGACAATTCTTAAGATTCGCAAACTACATCACACCCAATACGAAAACAAACACTAGTCCGCATAACATAATACGCACTTTCTACATAAATATTAACTTCTCGTGAATAGTGGTAAAGAAATGTGTATTTAGTTTTTCATTCACAATTGAAGCTAACTTAATTCTTTCAGTCACGTTTTAATAATCAAAGTTCAACGTTTGAAATCTAACACTTTTTGACTTAATAATTATGTATATTTTATAGGTATATTATGTATATACAAATTATTAATGTATATAACTATTAATATACTTGAAATGCATATTCATTCATGATTATAATAGTTTTAACCATGCCAGAATTTTTGTCGTACATGATTTAAAATACTCGTAATCGTATACAAATAACAATTTTACCCACATTAACCAAATATGGTTTAATATACTCTTAAATAGGGTGTTATTTTCTCAGTCTTTAATACCCTCCAAGAGAGCTAAAATAAATTTTAGACGATTTGAATGGCATCAAGATTTTCAATTTGTACATTAAGATTAATGCGAAACGAAATGCATCAAGTGTATTCTTCGATTACTGTAAACAAACATATATTTTGTGAATAAATTTTATTAATAAATGCATCTTTTGAATAAACGTTTCGGTAGCTAATTAACATAAGATTCTAAAAGGTAACATAACAGCCCTATAACTGACCACCTAAACTATCAATGTTCTAGGTTATAATTTTGAAATATTTAATATTAAATGTAAACTTACATTGCGGCTGATATGATTGTGGTGGACCATGTAATGAGTAATCAGGTTTCCCAACTCTATTTGGATGCCCATACCACTGTGGCGCTTAAAATGTAATGGTATAGTAAAAAGGACATCAATTAGTAGCAGTAGTGGTGGTAATTAAAATATTGTCAATATTTTCACATAAAGTAATATTTAATTAGGTAATTATGAATAAGTGAAAATACATTTTAATATTTCAGCCGTTATTTGTTTCGTTCACTCCACATTATTTGCTTAATTTTCCACTCGATCATGTGAAATATACATTTCGCACAATTCTCGAATATCTAAAAATGAATAGCCTAACCTATAGCTAGCAGTGTAGAAAGACAAATGTAAAAAACTCATTTTAAAATGCACGTAGCTCTTATGAACAAATTTAATATTCTGCTTGAACAAAGTATATGGAACAATATTCGCTTATTCTCACTACTGGTGTAATAATATTTATAAGAGTAAATAATAAAAAAATAAAAAATAGTGTACCACTTATGCGTTTTTCATTTTGAAGAAGACAGGATATAATATATGCAATTAGTAAACTGAAAGTTTCGTCTAGAATGAGGACATTCAGAAAACATATTAAATCGACGTTTTTCTGTCACCGTCTGGCAAACTCTGCTATCTAAAAAAGCCATTTTTTTTACTAGAAGCAAGTTTTCCTTTACTAAGTCAACACGTTGTTCGAGAGCAGAAACATAAGTTCCTATATTCGGTTAGACAATTCTGTTTGTCCCTTTAGGATTAGAGAGAAATCCAGTCATTCAATCACACAATTTAAGCATGAAATATTTAAATGAAAAGAAAAATCAATTTCTAGAATTTGCTTTAGCTTACTAAATAATGTTTATTATGAGAGTAATGGCTTGTCTTTAATGAAGAAAGTTAGAAATTTTGTTCAGTGAAGTACTAAAAGTTTCTCCAGTTCCCTTACGTCAAAAACGTCTCCGATCAATGTCCGTTGTTTACCGTTTACATATTTTTTTTCATTTCTGCGAAGAATTTCAAGCTTGAATGCAATATTCCTCAGAGTGAAAGAACGAACATATTAAAGACAGATTATATATATTATGAAACACAATATGGTCAAAATAATTTTTATTTAGAACATAAACCAAAAATTACTTCTCCATCCTAAGACGCAGGTTCAATACCGTGCTCACAAATGTTTTCTATTGGATTCCATCGTTAGCCAATTGGTTTCACTTTTTACTTTGTATTCTAAAGTATAATAAAATTGCATTTAAAACTTAATGTAGCTTTCGACACTTTTGGTATTATTTAATTCAGATAGCTTTGCGATAAGTAACTTTGGTTTCAAACCTAACCATACAAAGGGGGAGGTAAATTGAACGTTAGAAATAAGAAAATACGACGTTAATATACATTTAGACGACGTTAATATACATTTACAGTGTTTATTTCTCTTTATAGTCACTTGTAACATTTAAGGTAATAGACGAAAAGTGCTTTATATTTTGTGTAATGTATATATTTCCCGAATTGTTTGGTATGGTCTGCGGTACTATAAAGTCAACACTATTGTCTGTTCGAAATATATTTGTAGTTTCTCAAATATTTCTAAGTTATGCTATTAAATTTTCAAAATTCATATGTGAACCACAAATGAGCAATATCAGATTTTACAATACAATGTTTTAATTTATGGACGTCACTGTATCCTAAAGGTCAAATTTTAGTTGACTGTACAGCAGTATTACAAAACTGAAACAAACGGGACAATCTACATCGAAAGTACTTTTCTATCTACTGGTATGATCATGGAATCAAGCTTTTAATTGAAAACGAACAAAATTTAAAATTATTGAAATTTTGACATTTTTCAATACATTTCTTTAAAAACAAAACTATTTGAATATGTATCTTGTCAACTTCCATGAATTGTTTTCAATAGATTCGAAGAACATAATGCCGTTTTCAGGAATACTGTGTCTCAAACTATTCTGGATACAGTAAAAAATTGTTAAAGTTTTGTTAAACAATTGTTATAATTGTTATTGTAATTGCTCATAACAAAAAGTATTGTTGTAATGGTATAGAAATAAAGTAAAGAAAACACGTATTAGACATTTAGAGAACAATATCAAATTCTCTTCTCTTTAAAACATCTTCTCAATGGTTTGACATATCAATTGCTGTAAAATAAATTATGATCCTTATGCCCATTGAAAACGATGCCCGTGATTTAATATGATACTTTTTTATGCATACATTTTAAAAGAAGCACTAAGAAAGTTTGAAACATTTACTTCTTTATAATTTAGTTTAAGATTGTTAAATGTACATCATGTAATTAACCGTAATGTTTGATTTCATATCTTGATAAAATTTTGTATCGGACATCATAGTGGATTATCCTATCTGTCTCAATTGTGCTATTACTAATGTAGAATCATCCAAATTTTAGTGTTTTCTTCAATTATTGTGATACTTTAGCTTTTTAAGACTGTAGAGGATCATACGAAAAGCGGTGTCCTGTACATTCCTCTTTTACTTTACACATAGATTAGAAGTATGTTCTCAGTTTTGTTTTGTGTTAAGGAGATATATATTCATGCATGGGCGTATCTGGAAACAGAACCTTATTGCTGACAAAAAAGCTTACTCCGTTGTTGATTATAAGCTGGCTTAGGAGGGTTGACTTTCTCCTAAACTGTGTGTAATATTTTCTTTGTTTGGTGTATTTAGTTGCTGAATATTGTTGTGAATATTAATATGCAAGGAACATTCCATAGTAATATCGGAAAGACCCATATTTTTACATGGAGGAGTATCCATATTAAAATAAAGAAGATATATGATGGCATTCGGCGAGCAAACTCAACAGTCTTCAAGTTACTGGCATCCTCCACAAACGTGGACAATTATACCAACGCGGAAATTCGGACGCTGCGAAAGGTAGAGTTTTGTTTCTCTTAATGCAAGCCTGTCAGTATATTTGGTCGTCTTTATTTGTCTACAACCAGCGACTTTATGCTTTGGAACAACATTAGTGAGTTCACGGAGCCTGCCAGCTATTTTAGGACGTTTTATCTTCTCCGACCTGTGCGTTCAGATATATTCTTTTTCAGGACATTTTCAATTCATCACGTACGAATAAGGTTTTACCCATTGTCAAATAACTTTTGTTGTATGTGAAATAAATAAATACGGTACAAAATATTAAACAAAGCAATGTATGAAAGTAAACACACAAATACCACACACAATATAAGATGATATCATAGGGATGGGCATGAGTCGAGTCAAAGATATTTTTCTCAAATCGAGTTCCGAGACGAGTCACTGTTTTTGAGTTCGAGTTTAGAGTCGAGTCGAGTTTGACATATGGCTCGCTCCTTCAGCTCGTTTTAGCTCGGATTGAAATCATGGCCTGGATAGACTGGAAAGCAAAAGCCTTGAGAAATATAATTTGGAATACTTCTATTGTTGCTCACGGTAATGACACTGCTCACACTTCGTCTCGTCTCGATAGCGTCACAACAATAGATTTTTATAACGAGATAGCCTCAAATGTTCTGAGCACTAATATAATGCCGTAGTTCTTACCATCAAGGCTGAGACTGCTAGGTCGAATTTTTGAGCACAAGCATAAGCTAAACCCGGGCAGTGATATCTATCGACTCGGCTCGGGTCAACTGAGCGAATGGCGATTCGGTTCTGATGAAATATCGGCTCGGTTCAACTAAACCGATGCCTTGAGCCGGCTCGGTTTGGATGAGTCACCGACTCGACTCAAGTGAGCGATCGGCTTGAGCCGGCTCGATTGAAACGAGTTCTCTGGTTTAATTCGACTCGGCTCAAGTCAGCCAATATCACGAGCCGGCTCGGTATGAGAAGCATAAGCTCGGTTCCGTTCGGCTCAACGGAGCTGAGGGCTCGAGCCAGCTGAGTTAGGTGAGCTATTGGCTCTGCTCACATCTCAGTTCGGCTCGATAGAGAAAGCGAATAAGTTGTGAGCCGAGCCGCTCGAGTTGATTTGATTTTGAGTATAACTTCCCTTTCAGCAGAGAGGCTAAATGAGATGGGACCTACTGATTAACTATGAATCCAAACCACATGAACTCCCGCCGGGAATCAAACCCGGGTTTCCTACGCCACGGACTCGTATGCTAACCGCTTAGCCACGAAGGAGCTCCCGAGCCGCTCGAGCAGTTGACAAACTTAAATACGGTTCGAGAAGTTTTGAACATGTTTGTAACTTTTAACAATTTTTGGCTTGAGTCCGAATACTTGCTTTTCCGAAAGTCAAACCCTAAACCTCGTGAATGATGTCGTTGCCTCTTGAAGACTTCTAGACCGCCGAAGTCGGCAGTCAATCAGCAAGCAATATAATGTTTAGTATTCAGATATCTTTATACATGTTGTTGTTCTAGTATTATTATTTGGAAAATAATGACATGTATAAAAACACTTTTTAAAAAATCGTTACAGAGTGTGTTGGTAAAAAGGAGGTAGAAACAAATATTCCTTGTAAAATCAAGAGGATAAACAATTGTTCACCCACAGAGTTGAATTATCGAATACATTTGCTCATCTTTTGTGCATATTCCCTAAAAATACACCTACATATTTATGACAAGTGAAGTGCCCGTATTGCTTCATTTTTCTTTCTTTGAATAGTCGGTATTGCAGAGCATACCTGAAACGTTTGGGATACGCAAATATGCAAGTCGCACCAATTCCGAAGTTTATAGTCCTTTCCAGGGCTAAGGATGTGAGAAGAATGTCTTAAATAGCATGAATAAAATATTCGTTTATAACACAAAAAGACACCAGAAGTGTCTTTTATTTAAGACTCCCAAATTTAGCCCCGAACTATTGGTTAGTTTTAAATGCATCGGATCTCTTTTTGCTTAAAAATATTTATTGTAGTGCTTGTCTTTTATAAGCTTTTGTTTTCTCGAACGGCATTTAACAAACAAATAAAAATGGGCTTGTCCCTCTGCTGGAGTAGGTTGAAAGAGGATGCTGAAACTTCTTTCATCTCTTTCCAACGGCATAAGACAAAATGCCAGTTTGCTGTTTAATTCAATTCCGTTTTGTACCTATGCCTTGAACTTAATGATGACTTTAGAGCTGTGGAGGGTGGATATTAAATTTGCGTGTTATACTTAATTTTTCATATGCTAATGCAGAGTGTACGATAATTATCTAAACATACGATAATTCTGTGGGATTGATAAAAAATAATAATTTTAAAACTGTGATAATTTTAGTATTGGACAGAATATACATTTTCCATGAGCATTTTCTTTGTGCATAAGAAAGAATAGCTGTTTTCGTGGAGATAAACAGGGACAGAATATCGATTTTAAAACGAAAGAGTAAACAAATGACACTTTTCGTTTTGAATTCCTTACAGCTTCAGCGGACAAGCCTCAGATCAGGAAGATGACCATAAAATCACAATGAAATTTGGCACTTTTTTGATAGGCATGGGGAACAAGTCTAGCATTGTTCTTTCCTGTCTGTACCTCCACATAGGAAACAGAGAGCCCAACAGAATAGCGATACTTACATCAAATACTGCTAATTGATTACCCTAACTGCTTTTCCATTTTTCGCTCAAATTGTACAGTGTTACACGTCATATGTAGAGTGCAGAGAAAAGAAAAAAAAGTTTGTGATACAAAATGTTGGTGTAGTCATGATGGGAATACTTAATTCACAAATCATTCATGAAATTAATTTCTTCATATTTAAGCTATACATTGATGATAACAAAGTATGGAAATTAAATATTACTCTCAAGATATAGAAGGAATACATGTGCACACATACACACAGACACACACACACACACATATATATATATATATATATATATATATATATATATATATATGTGTGTGTGTGTGTGTGTGTGTGTGTGTGTGTGTGTGTACTTTATGGGTGTACGAGAAATGAGATGATTTCTTCTGATGTTCGACAATTTTTAGTTATTTTGTCGATAAATTTGTTTATGCACTCTGGCAACTGTGTGTTCGTTCCTTCCATTCCCCTTGTCCCAGCCTTAAAACTACATACAGGGTTTTGCTCGTTTTTATTGTCTAATCTAATATAAATAAAATAGAGAGTTTGTTTGTTTGTTTGTCTGTCTGTGTGCGGCATGGGGACCAGACGAGTAGACAATTTTGAAAAAAAGAAGCTTCCTCTTGATCAGGGGCCTGGACAAAGTTACCAAGGTTTGCTCACGGTAACTTTGTCCAGGCCCCAGATCAAGAGGAAGCTTTTTTTTTAAAAAAAAATCGAACCAGGGGGCTCTCAGTGGCCATTTACCGGGACAAGTAAAAGTAGTAGAAAATGACTGATATTAGTATCGAATTCATAGTTTTCGTTGTCGCTGAGATCGCATTAGCTTCCAAATTAAGCCTATTCGGCTGCGGGCCGGGAGGCATACCGAGACATGTAAAAATAGTTCAAAATGCCCGATATTAGTGTCAAATCTAATTTTGAAGGTCTCTGAAATAAATTTTGATACTCCTACAGGCATTGACTTCCAAATATAGCTCCCATGCGAAGAATGGGTATATTTAACTATTATAACATAAAGTGACCATGAAAGCATGTTTTAGATATTCTATTTCATCATTCTAATGCAAATTGATGTTTTAATAAAATTACCGAGTGATTCACTTCCCCCGACCCCATCTGGCAACGGTTCTAATGCTCCTTCATAATATAAACCCGGAACGATATCCTTGCTACTAGCCATCATGACTACCAAGGTCGGCAGTCATCTAGTTTTTATGATATTTCATGTTTATACAGTGTTGTTTATAATAATCATAATAATAATAATAATAATAGAATCATTGGTAACAATTAGGCCCTGTATTAACTATGTAGGATACTTGAAAAAAATATTTGACACTACACAAAGGAGTTTGCTCGATTTCGCTCGTTTTGGCTCGACCCACTGGAAACTCGACCTAAATTCGAGTCGATTTCGAGTCAAATTGGAGGAAATTTTTGAAACAGAGTTCCCGAGTCGAGCTCAAAAATGTCTGTTTCGAGTCGAGTTGAGTTTCAAAGAAAACTCGCTCCAACTCGCTCGTGTACTTCCCTATTCCTAAGTCAGCTTAGAATAAAAAATCTAGAAAGCTTATTCTACAGCTGTGATACTCTGTTGCCAGATACTCCCATGCATAAATATTTACGTCTTAAATATAAATCAGCGCTATATAGGAAAGTTCAAAGTGTTAGACAGTTTGTTAAGTAAAATTAGCATGAGGTCTATAGTAATTTTTAAGCAGGTGTACCTTCAGGTTTGATATTGAAATTTATAGGTGAAATCTGAACAATATTAATATTTTGTTTTCGAAGTTACACATAAAGATATAAAGGAGTTGTTATGGGATTTAGTGTACATTTAAGAGTATCACCGTTGGTAATTTTATATTCTTACAAGATAAGTACAAGAGTAGCAAACACACAGTGAACCCGTTTAGCAGAGAAAAGAATGGATCTTATTATCAAAAATGAAAACTCGGAGTAACTAATAAAATCAATGGAGTTGATTTGTTTTTTTAATTAGTGAAGTTATATGTTCTTATCTGCAGGAAACATAGGACACTGAGTCTATACGTGAACCAAATTGATCACCTCCTCATATAAAAGAGCCTCACTGGTCATTATTTATGTACTGATGAATGAAGTTTCGTAAATAGTTTTCAGAAGCACTAAATGATTCGAATAGTAGAGATAAAATATATTATGAAAGAGGTCATAATTTTTCTCATCTGGACTCTTATCAATTTTAACTATTAAAGTTAACAAGCAAGATCTACTAATTTTACAAATATATATATATATACTTCTGCCCTACAAAATATTTATTAACTCTTGGTTTTCGAAGATACCTGATTTCAACGAGTGGATCAATTACCGTACCAAAAGTTTAGAGTGCTGTACTAATGTAGCTACATCTAATGAAGAACAATGGTTCACTTTGCTAAGCTATATAACCACATGAAGTAATAAAACGCCATCAGAGAGAATAAAATTGGTTCAAAAACCATTAAAACTTGTATTTTGGCATTTTTTTCACTCGTGAAAGTCGACCAGATAAACCATCTAAACTTATAGATGTGCATATCATAGTCCTATATTACGATTCTTAATTTTTAAATTTGGCTTATGTCATAATTTTAGGACTAGTCATGTGTGCTTCTCCCAACATTTCAAGAGCGGACCAAGTTACCCATATCAAAATGTATTGAGACCGGCCACTATGGCGGCATAGTAGCAGAACATATCATCTAATGTCTCTCAGGTAATAAGAATCGAGTGAATAATAATGAGCCATGGGCCATATTATTAGCATGATCGTTGTCAATACAGCAATGAGGAAAAGTGAAAGTTTGATAAAAAGAAAAACTAATAGCAAGTTAACCTCACCTACTTTCGTTTTAGTAATGATACATTATTATGAAATATATAGCTTTTCACGATTAAATCAGTCACATTGTCACGTCCTGAAGCCTGGTTCAGTAATTTAAAGTATGACATCATTGCATTCTCGTTGGGGCTTTACTAGTTGTAGACTAAACTTGGAAGGAAAACTTATCTCCTCTTAATCGATTCAAAAGAGGTCAGATACTACCTTAAAACCATTATATTTGTTATGATAGGCCTTTTTCCTCATATGCAGTAGCCACCACGCACATACTCATTTTTGCCAATGAACAATTTTTATCATTCAAGAACACTATAAAGAGAATATCGTCTTAATCCTTTATAACATTTCAAATATTTGCATCATAGTTTATCAAAACCAAGCAAAAAGGACGATAGAAACTTCATACTCACGTTGAAACGTTAACGTGGTATCAAAATATCAATCTGTATTTTACCTTTTCACGTTCCCAAATGGATATATGCTATACAGAGAATCTCATCCAAGGAGGAAAGATGTAAAAGTAGAAACTATCTTCGAAGTGAAACTAACTCGACCATTTTCACTGATTTTATTGCTTCGTCAATTATAAAGACGTCAATTAAAAAGTTCAAGTTACTTATCTATGTAAACAGAAACTTGTAACCCAATATAACGATAACAAATATTATTCATCAAACATTTAAAGTTTAATTGTTCACATTAACGGATCTCTTAGCTCGGTTATAATTGTTTTTTGATTCTATATTTAAATAATCGTTGCCAAATTTTCTGAGGAGGCATTAATGGAGTATGACATAATGGGAAACAGATAAATGATGAAATTCACAAACGTATATTTTAATACCTACAATTTACTGTCGTGATAATTGCAGTTTTATTTTGAGTATTGTAACGATTTCTCGTTTTTCGAGTATATGATAATTTAATAAATTTATATATATATATATATATATATATATATATATATATATATATATATATATATATATATATATTTGGTCTAGGAACTAATTCGTGCGGGTGGACAAGAGATGGCGCAACGAACGGAGCGTCCCACAGTTCCGTGTATCCACACATGTGTTGCAAACCCCTGTCATCGCGTATCGTTCGTAGTATAGGGCAGTGGATTAAGCGTCAACAACACCAGTTTGTAGTTAAGTGAACATGGCGCAATTTGTGCCTGATAAAGTGTTTTTGCGGGGTGTCCTGCTGCATTACTTTAACATGCAGAAAAGTGCGACTGAAAGTCATCGTATTTTAGTGGAAGTGTATGGTGGCCATGCTCTAGCTAAACGAACGTGTCAGAAGTGGTTTGCACGATTTAGAAGTGGTGATCTCGGCTTGGCAGACCAAGAGCGAGCTGGACAGCCAAAAAAATTTCTAGACGAAGAATTGACAGCATTGCTCGAGCAGGATTCGTGTCAAACGCAGGAACAACTTGCAGCAGCATTAGGCGTTGATCAAACAACAGTCTTCAAACGCTCGAAAGCCATGGGAATGATTCAAAAGATGTCACATTGGGTTCCACATGAATTGAAAGACAGAGACGTTGAAAGACGAAAAACCATTTGCGAATTGCTGCTTCAACGACAGAGTTGAAAGGGGTTTCTGCATCGAATTATTACGGGTGATGAGAAGTGGATCCATTACGAGAACCCTAAACGAAAAAAGGCCTGGGTGAAACCAGGTGAACCAGGTCCATCACAACCAAAATGAGATATTCACTGTGCAAAGGTTATGCTGTGCATATGGTGGGATATGAAAGGTGTGGTGTACCCGGGCTGCTGCAACCGGGTGAAACTATGAATGGAGAACGTTATCGACGACAATTAATGCGTTTCAAGCAAGCTCTGGCCAGAACACGACCAGAATGGGAGAACAGACATGATAAACTTATTGTTCAACATGATAACGCTCGCCCACATGTCGCAAAACCGGTCAAAACCTATTTAGAAAATGTCGGATGGGAAGTTTTACCCCACCCGCCGTATTCACCAGACGTTGCTCCTTCGGACTACTACTTGTTCGATTGCATGAACAACGATTTGATTGGACAGCGGTTTACTTCTTCAGAAGATATCGAAACATGGGTCTGTGACTGGATCGCTTCCAAGGATGAGGACTTCTTTCGCCACGGAATCCGTACATTGCCTGACAGATGGGCGAAAGTGGTGGCTAGCGATGGACAATATTTTTCTTAAGGTATTTATGTATTTTGTGTTTGTACTACAGCTTCAATGTGTGCGTACCAACCGCACGAATTAATTCCTAGACCAAATATATATATATATATATATATATATATATATATATATATATATATATAAAGACAAAATCATTTATGTGGAGTTGGATCTACCTGATCTCCTTCACATAAATGTATTACTTACGTATTTTTATATCAGAAGACATGTGCGCTATACTTAATAAATTACTGAAAGCGCCACTTGTTTGGGTGGTGGAATGCTGAAGTATGGCTGACAGAGACAAGCGCTCTTGAGTACGCCCAGACACAATAAGCGTGAAATGGGAACGGGTAACACATTTCAGAAAAGGTCTGATACGATTCTTTAATATATATTTGTACACCAAACGATTTGTGAGATAGGAAAGAAGAAAGTTTGTTGTGGTGATTCTTGGCTTTAATAGTGCAATGTCATGTATAAGATTGTAGTTAACATAACATTATAGAAGACTTTATGTGTAACTTATTTCTTTACTAAGTGACCATTTATATTACCATTTTGACGTTCTGTTGATTATGAGGAATTTCCTACGATTGACTGTTTGTGTGGGTGGGCCAAGTGGAGATTTATAAATTAAGTACCATAGGGAATTGTTTCTTCAACATTATAATATTCTACGATTTACAAAGGAAAGTAGGGTTAGTTGTCTCGCACTTAGTGTTTCCGCTATACTGTATTAATAAGCCCTTAAGCTAAATTGTGAATTGAATAAACTGAAAAGTTGCTGTTCATGAATTTTTCTATAACCCAAATTAGATAAGTTATTGATTTATTTTGTAATAATTATATTTATTTTTCTCAACAAGATAAATTCTAAAGTATTATTTTGCCAAAATATAGAGTGTCTGGTAAATAGGAAGAAAACGTTTGTATATTGGAAGTTTCACTTTGAAATCAAATGGCCTAGCGTAAGAAAAATATCTGAAGTACAGTTCGGTGTTCCATAATATTCCATATTTATGTTTTTCTTTTTTATTATTATTATTATTGGCGATTTTTCTATATTACTTGTATTCCCTTAAGAATAGTCTTTATTATAAAGATGATGCCTTTTAAATTCATAAATTTTCATTTATGCCTGCCACACATATCCTCAGGTTGCTTATAAGGTTGATAGCCATTAGCTGTAGGGAAATGATTTGTATGTCTTATTTATAAGAAAGTCCTCGACTTAAGTCAAAATTTGAATACCGTATGCGAATTATGATATTATGCTAGGAATCCTCCCATCTTCTCATTTCACTTTTATGCAATCAGCTAATTATGCCCGAGAGTATTAGTGAACGATTATGTAATGGGCATTTGGATGTTTGTTATTCTATACTCACTTGACCCGGATGAGAATTCGTCTCGTGATGAATTTTGTTACAGCATGTACAAGTTTGCTGCTAACCCTTTTTGATATAAATCAAACATAATTTAAAGATAATTGTTAAAGAATTATGAAACCGTCAGCACTTACCTTGTGGTGCCTGATTAACCATATTTTGACCATTCGTATGATATGGCGTTGGTGTAACAGGTTGAGGAGCATGATTTGCATTTGGAGAATCAACAGGAGCCCAATCCGACTGGACTTTAGAGTCTGGAATTTACAAATCCATATTTTAATAAAGTGTTTTCCTTTGCTTTATAAAATGATAATTTAGTTGTTCATTTAGGAAGCAAGGCTTGTCCATTTGAAGCAAATCTCTAAAAGTTTTGAAAAAATGTAGGATCTGCATCTTTTGTGGAACTGGGAATATTTCACTCTGTTCATGGGAAAAGCTTGAACATTTCCACATCCCTTAACATTCTCAAACAATTGCAGTTCTACAAAACACGTCGATTCTACATTTTTTCTCGGTTTTCTGGATTTTATATAAATGGACAAAAGTTGTTTTGAAACTGGACGACCAATTGTTTACGAAAAACCAGTCGAACTCCAAATTCCAATTATACAAACATTAAAATATGTGCTAATCTTTCTAAATCTTCATGATGGTAGTATAACTAATAAACTTTTATCTTCTAAAGAAACATGATCACAACGCACGACGCAAATTGAAATTTTATATTCGCTAAGCAGACTATTTCCTGCTTTACGTTAAAAGAAATATTCATCATTTCTTGATGTTACGTTTTGTTAATATTTTTGTTCTGTTGTTATGTTAACAACGTTTTTAAATTCCACCGCTCTATCTACTAAATTGGTTCAGGGTCTGCCTTACCCTATATTAAGATCATCGGCAATCGTACGCTGCAAAGTGTTATTCGAACTTTGAGTCAATATTTGTCCTTTACTAAGTATAAGAATTTGATACATTTTGAACGAGAATGAAAGCTAGCCGCTCTCTATCTCTATTAAGAGCTACCACCACTCGAGACCGATTGATATCAACATGAATGAAAGCTGTTCAACTTCAAAAAGAGTAAAATATATAATTTATTCGGCACCTTATCCTTGACAGTAAATCTTCTCATTCCAACCACTCCGGGACCAAAGGCGAGAGTTCATATATTAGACCTATCTTAGATCATCCAGATTGGCTTTCAGTACATCTAATACTGCTATGTGCAGTTGCAGCATTTTTTTACTTATTCGAAGAGAGATACTCGAACAAAGGTGAGAAGTGAAAATTGTAATACGCTCAGATCTTAAGTATCTCTCCACTCCAACCACGCAATACTTATATGAACCATTCGTCTTGAGGCACTTACTAGTACTGGCTTCTTGATATAATTCTTTCTATCCGGATGTATTATGTTGTCTCATATGCGATTACTAATATTTGTCACATATAAACGTAGACGTGTATATTTTGAAACACATTAAATGATTTTCTTATATTCTAATTATTTTCTCACTAAATTTAGTGAATAAACTATATATTTATTGCCAAAATATATTACAATCATTGCAGTCATTTTATTAGAAGATAGAATTGACAAATAACTAGACCAAGCGAGACAAAGATATCTTCAATGGTGACAGTGCCATTGCTACTTGAAGAAATGTATATTTCTAGAGACGTATGGCATTTACCTGCTTGAAGAAGGTAACTTAAACATAGTAATTTGGCATTGATTACTTTCTCTGCACATGACAATAACTAAAATTTTGAAGGTTTTATAGCATCATTTTTGTAATGGATAATTTGGTAGATATATTTCTCCATTAGCAATGCATTTTCAATTAGAATTGCAATAAAACTTCATCAGCCGCAGCCCGTTAACCATATTCACCGTAAGATGTGTCCAAAGGAATTCCTAGTAAGCAAGATTGCTGACAATTTCATAGCTTTTGATTGAAGCCTCATAATAATCAATGAATACCTTCGAAATCCTATGTAGTGTTTTTGCCTAAAATGGCTGAGTGGTATACCAATATTTTAAAGAGAAATTTTAGAAAATGTAAATATATAAAGTAAACACATGGGTTGTCAATAGATCCTCAGAAAAAAATAAATTGCTTTGTTATAGGAAAGTGTTTCTGAGTGACATTTTGAAGCTAGTCTGATACAAAATTCTTTCCTTTTACTGCGAAATCATAATTTAATAATATTATTAATATTAATTACATGTACTCAAGGAAAATGCTGCCACACTTACTAGAAAAAGATCCACTAAAACTTGTAACCACTTTACTGAAAGCTTATAAGCATTGCACAACAGTACACAATACAATATTGCACAAATAACAATAAACACTGACCAGCTATAAATGAAATTACCAGCAACGATAATGCGCAACCGAATACGTAAATTTAGATCAGCATGAAGAAAATCACTTTAGGAAGATATGTTTTCCTTTGTGAGTACCAGAAATCCTTTTGTTATGACCTTTCAGCATTGTGGACCTATCTGTGTAATAGTCTCGTAACTAGGAGTTGTATTTGAATTTTGTATTTTGTTTGTTGTGTTCTTGTTGCAGGACGCCTTTTGATATGCAGTTTCTCTTGTGTTCTTTACGTTTAGTGAGATTTTAAATATGTCACATGTTTCTTCGATATATATTCGAAGACATTTAGTTTGTTGACTAAAATGATATCATACTTGGTGCGAGAGATTCCAATCCGGATTATGTATGTGATTTTCTTAGTTCCGTAAGGGAATAATCTTTCTAGTAACCTGGATTATGTGTCTGATAAGATTGACATCGAATACAGTGTCGCGTATTGTGGATCTGAGACTACATCCACACTAAAGTTGCATAATATTTATAGTTCTAAAGATATCACGGATAAAAATTCATCAGAGCCAAGTCCCACACCAAGGTAAGCTATCATAATATTATTTGTTCAAAACTTCACAAAGTCCAACTTGCAGCAATTACTCTAATTGAAATTACGCATGATGCAGAGCCCTATTTTTTGTTTATATCAGGAAGTGTAATTGATAACCGTGTAAAATATTGGTAGGTAGTAGGCAAGAAACCAGAAATAAATGATAATTTTAACAAAACAAAGGGTAAGGTTGATTCCCTCAACCGAATGGTTCATGCACTTTCATGCAAACGAAACACTAAGAGGTGGCCGATGGCATCTTTCATCAAGTATTTAAACCTAAATTTTGTAGCAGCTTATGTAATTTACCTGTCTGCAACCCAATTGAATTTCGAGAGCAGCAAGGATTGAAGGGAGGCCTTTCTAATCAAGGTTGCGGAGTCATTAGTACTGCAACACATTCAATGTTCCCTCTGGGTGGTTTGCCGAAAAATGTGGCACAAAATGTAACATTACTATGAAACGAAGCCGTACTTTTTTCACTAAAAGATTAATCAACTGTTGCAAAAGAGAGGTATCACTTATGTGGTGCAAATGGAAATCAATAAAACAAAAGTAATTTGGCCAAATTTGTAACGGAGAGGTTTGAAATGACAATTCAGTGTGTAATAGAAGTCTATTCCATGAACTAAAAAGAGGAAGGAGTAACATTTCAGAGCTAACGTGAGGAATTGTAAGGGCACATATGAATGTTATGTTGATGTAATTGTACTTACAATTGTAAAACAGGTAATGAAAAATTTTGCTTTTTCATGTAAATCAATAGTTTCCTTTAAATTAATATAGTCGATTGTTATACAAAAGATATTTTACACAATATTAATTCTATTAGTAGTAAGAAAATAAGTAAGTGTTTCTGCAGGATTTTACTTACCACCATTGGCATAATGTCTTGCACCTGGTATGAGTTTTGGTTCTGAAAAATCAAACATATATTTTATCCTCATTTATGATTTATTAAATACAAAAAAGTCAAAAATATAGAAGACGTTTCATGGTTTTAAGAAGTGAAAATTTATTAAACCTCATTCACAATTTAAGAGAAATAATTTAATGTTTAAGGAATTTATCTTGATTATCAAATATTTTAATCGAATTCCTTATATTATTTCAAATTTGTTACTGTTATATTACACCCAGCAGTGTTTACTTAAAAGTAAGAATTAAAGTTATGCAATCAGAGGAATTAAAGGAACACACATGATCTGACATTGTATTTTTATAAATGCCCATCAAATGAGCTTTATATTTGTAAGAGTTAAGGTGGCACTCTTTCAGTATGTGAATCAATTACAGAATGTATAATTTTGTTTCAAAAATTATTATCCCTACAAGATATTTTTGTTCAATGTGGAATATGGTATATTAGTACATAGCCTATAGGAAGAATGTTTAAAGGTTTGTATGTAAACTCTTGAAGTAGTGGTTATAGTACTTTACATAGTTCATCCGTTGAAATGCTTGAATTTCTCGTTGCTTTAAGTTTGTGCAAAATGATTCATTCAATAACTCATCAAAAATCTGTCGTTATACAAAGTATTTTCGAATAGTTCTTTATAAATTGTATCAGTGACGTGTGTCTCTCAGTTTTGCTTTACCATCTTGTAAAATTGGCTAGCACTTACAACGGAATATAGCTGAATACCAAATAATTTAAAGTAGACATCCTTCAAGGTAGTATGAAGGTTTCCAGTGCATTAGTGAGTTCAATGCATGCAATAGGGAAGGAAGACTGATTTTCGTGCTCTTGGAAGTAGAGAAAAGTATTCTTGTGTCCCCACACTGTACTGCTTATCAGACATGCTGCTTATAGCTATTGTTTCTTATTCACATTCAAAAATTACTAGAGGTTGCCTTTTGCTAATATTTATCTAGAATGCAGTAAGCAAGATTTTGAAAAAAAATACAGTTCAATACTAATACAAACCATTTCATGACTTTACGAATCTAAGGTAAAATAATGCTGTGGTTTAACACTTTGCTTTACATACCTTGTAGAGTACTAGGTAAAGATTTTGGAACCAGTATTTTCCCACCAGCTGAAAAAATTAAATAATTCATTTCTAATTTATTTCAACGTTCATTCTCTAAGAAGCTCTACTCTACTTCTGACAAACCATAGTCAACCGATAAATATTTTAAATATTATAAGTTCAATTTCTGAGAATTAATAATTTTATTTGAGATGTATTATTAGATTATGAGCAAATTGCTGTATATCCTTACCTGCAGATTGCTGAGGTTTCGCTCCATTCAAAGATTTAGAATAAGAAGAGAACTGATGTTCATCTGGAAGTATAATCACAATTCGTCAATTATAATTATTAATTATTTTACACTTAGATACTAATGAATACTTAAAATTCAAAAAGGTTCAAAGGTCAAAAGGTATATTGAAATTTACTTTTTAATTATACAATATCTCAAACACTATTACATTGATTCCTTGATTCGTGTTGTTTTATGTACTCAAGGGTTATAATTCACGTTAAGTGTAATTAAGTGTTTCGAAATTACACTACTCTTCCCCATACAAGTTCAAATGCTTCTATAAAACTAATATGTAGAAAACTCCTTAAGATCTTGAAAAGAAAGTTAATATTCCTACTATTGCTATTACTGCTGTTAATTATAATCGTGTTTTAATTATCATATTTGTTAAATTTAAAATATAATTTGAATATTAAACCGGCGTTACTTTATAGTAATATTGTTTAGTCGCATGCAGATACAGTTAGACCCTCAAAAAATTCCTACGAAAGGATTCTGAACGGTTTTCTGTAGTGTCAAATGTGCTGAAAAACATATTAAATGTTTACCAAAATTTGACCACAAGAAAGGCCCAATTTTCAAGATTGCGTCCAAAATGGTTGTTAAGTCTTTCACAATCTTAGGCTTTTATTCAAGTAGCTATTGAACCTTCATTATTTATCCTAAGATTATGGTTCCTACATCATTGTCTTCAAAAGTGAACAAGGTTGCGAGCGGTGAAATCCAAATGTGTGCATGGCCTATGTGGAAAGGGAAATTGAAGATAAATCGAGGAATTTCCCTCTAGAAAGTCTCTTTTGAATTGTTTTGCGCCTTCCGAAGCGGAGCCGGAAAGAATAAACAACCCAAATGTTACTATAGAAGTAATATGCGCTATGTAGTGCTGAATTACATTGTGAATCTTTAGTAGTTACAACGGAGTAAAATATTTACCAATATCCTACTCTGGGAATATTACTAACCCGATATATAAGTAGACAATAAATAGGACAGAACATAAAAGTTTCTAACACAGTATTATTTATCCGGGTATTATCATTCGTACCTCATTATGTTTAGAATAATGTAAGCTTTCCTATGGTATCATCCCCATGCGTCCATGACGCATGTGGAAAGACAAAATGTGAATATTTCAAAAAAAAACTTAAACTTTACTTTTCAAACGTTTTATGTCTTCTGAAGCGGCCTCGGATAAGAGTACACTACTGTAATGTTTCTAGAGGAATACGCTATATGAAAGGAAAATTAAATTCTGAAGTTTTCAATTCTACGAGAAAACTAAATATTTACGAATATCCTACTCTGTGAATACACGTAACTGAACCTATAAGTAGGAAATAAATAGCACATTCTACAGTTTTTTTTATCGTAGATTCTAGTGTCTACTCATATAATTTAATGGACTTACCATACATTTGCTACACCGAAATACTAAACAGTGCTTCCTTTATTGTTATTTTACCAAAAAAATAATAGAATGTTTCTTTAACACTAAAGTATTTACAAACAATTATTGTAAAAAAATTCTTCCCATACAATTTCATTCAAAATATTTTGGTTCCTCATTTTTCATTCTAATCTGTTTTTGATGTATTTTTTAGTCTTAAAATACATTTGCCACATCTAAATGGTAACGAATAGTTTCTTTGTCCTTAGTTTACACAAAATTAGTAAAAGTTTAGTTAAACATTAACGTATTTATGAGTATTCATTGTTACCTTCTTCATCCGAAACAGATTCATTGAAAATATTTTCAGTTTTCTGTTTGGCAAGGTCCACAAATAGATGTCCATGCTAGTCCATATCTCGTGCGCTGCACTGTTTTGTTAGGAAGGCATTTGTACAATTACAGTGGAGTATATGAAGAATATTTTCTTTTGCATTAGAAATATGAATCATAACGGGTACATACTGATTGTGCAATAATTTTCCAGCCCAGTCAACCGCAATCACATCGTTTTTTTCCGATTCAAACAATCATTTGGGAATACACTCTAAAGCCGTGGTATTTTGTTGAGAAATCAGAAGGAGGAAAGAACTCTGGAGTGATGAATGACATGGAAAAAGTTTTTTTTTTTTTTTTTTTTTTTACTCAAGAGTTGGTAGCGCAAATAAGTAAGGAAATCAGTACTTCTGCGCATAAACAAGACAACCATTACCTTTACTGCTGACGATGCTATGGCAAATTTTGTTTGATGCGGCAGCAGGAAGACATTTCCACAGTTCTGAATCGATTATCACTGCTTATGAATTTTTCGAAACCTGACTTCTTGCCTACTCCAAATACGTGCGATTTTGAATCACATTCTGTGTAATCATGAATGTTCAACAGTTGCGAGTATACATTACCACCTAGAACACGTTTCATTTCATTGATGTTACATGTCTTATGAAGTCTGAGCTTGCGATAAATGAATGAAAATATAGGCCTTTATTATGAAACTGAGGATAATAAAGAAGAAGGTTGAGTTAATTTGTATCCTCCCCAATCAATATCGTTGGATGTTGCTCTGATGACTTAACAGATTCTTTGATGATGTCTACGTCTGCATCTCCTGATTCATTCATAACACTGCAGCGCCTTTTCTGCAGTTTTTCTCCCACCATGAGTAAAGTTCGCCCCCTGATAGATGTGATAAAAAATCATATTTTTTTCCTACAAACTCTGTTGCTACATTGAAGGTGATAGTGAAATGGGTGATTTGGCGTCGTCGATTAAGTGTAGGGGCCGCGGTGGCTCAGTAGTAGAGCGTTCCCCTCTGGAGTTTGAGGTCCCGGGTTCGATTATAGCCCCTGCCAAGTGAACGTTGTGGTGAACAAACACCGTGTGAGTGGGTTTCCTCGGGGTTGTCCTGTTCCCTCCCACTTCCTTCATTACACCATTTCATTCATTTTTCATAATCACCGTCTACTTTAGCCTAATCGGCATAACTGTGGGACTTAAAACTCAAAGATTTCATTTCATTTTTTCGATTATGTGTACCGAAAAAATGAAAGCGATCCTTGATGGAATTACCAGCTTCGTAACCATCAAAAATGACCGTTGCTTTACCATAATGACTTATGGTAAATTCTCCATTTGAAGGCGCAATGCCATCATAACTTTTGCTCTTTTCCCAAGGCAGCCGATGAAAAAGTGAACTACAATCTAACACATAATTTTCAGTTGTTGTAACTGAATCCATGACAGCTCATTTCGATTGCTTAATCGTATACACCTCATTCATATGAGGCAGTCGAGCTTTGTCACTTTTACGAAAGGTTTATTTGGCGTCAAACATGGCTGCTGCAAATGGACTGAGCTCATAGCTCAATACATGCTCAAGAGTAAGTTCTCCAGTTTTTGAGATAACCAAAAATCGTTGGTAAAGAAAAGCAGGATCAATGGTTCAGTCTTTGTCAATTTTAATACTGGACTCGTCGGTAAGGATTTTTGCTCGGTCTTTTCTTTTAAATGATACATCAAAATTGGTTTTCTAACTATATTTCATATAATAATTACCCAGAACATTTCTGAATTACGCGCATTGGCATCCTCTTTGGGAATTACACCCATAACAAAAATTCTCAAAGTATGGTCTTGTGAGAATGGCGTACAGGTTATAGTTTCTCTTTGATCTTCTCCAAGTCTCAGTGTTCTCTTTCAATTCTTCGCAATGTTGTTCCTCAATGCTGATGACTGGTTGTGTACTCAAGACCGTGAATTCCTGCATGGCATTGTAATATTGAGATAGGATTGGTGTGGACATTGTCCATAAATTACGCGTTTCTTCAGTCATGTCATTTCCGTGCTTAACCCACCACTGCTATTTAAGGATCTCATTAATATATGATCAATTATCAGATCTGGACTAAGGCCTTCCCAGAACCGTTTACTGCTGCGAATCACGTGGAATCCCTTGGATAATGCGGTATAAACGTCAGGATTTTGTTCTGCAACTGACTCATTTCTTGCACATAGGAATGTGCACATTTTAGGTAGTTACAGTGTAGAACAGCAGCAAATTTGGCAGACAGTCTGACACCGCTTACAGGGCGTAATTCAAGACCCTGTGCAATGTGCTTTGATGAGTGACCGGGCACCTGCAGCGTTGTCTAACAATTTGTCCAAAGCAAACTTGCCTCTGACCAGTGGTCAAGCTCTGTCTTTCTTGTGTCAATAATTTTCTTTATTTCGATCAACGTATCCGACTTTATGGCACTTTCGATTGTAAGCTGTTTCAATATCAGTGATGAAAATAGTGTTTCTGCTCCATTCATTAGTCACACAAATTGTGTGATGTTTTTGTCTAGATCTAGACAATTAGGAAGTTGAGACATCTGTCTAAAAAGAGATGTCCACGAAAGCTCTCTGGATTGATTTCACGGTCATCATACTTAATATTTTACCTAAAAAAGTGCCATTTAACAATCTTTAGAGAGAATCAGGTACAAAAGAAAGGGTAGATTCTAGCTTAAAAAATGTTTTACTTCGATACTAATCTGTAAGAGACGAAGCGCTAGACCTAAGATCACTTTTGATAAGACAAGATGCTGTTTCGATGATAGCCCTTTTCCGTGATTCTTCATCATCTCCAAGAATGCTGAAGTAAGATTTTGTGATGTATTTTCCCTCATGGTCACAATATCGTGAAGACGTTATTCTGGCTCTTTTCTTTGGTGGTTCATTCTTTTTTATTGCTTACTTTTAATCTCTTTCATGTTGATGTGGCGCTATCTGCATTTTGAGTGTATTCTTTCTTCTGCTGAAATTAACTGCTTATCTCTTCTTTCTGAACTTGCTTTGTCCTTCAGCTCCCTTCAAACGAACTACAATGTCTAAACTATAACTTAAGTCTCCATGGCCAATAGAAGAGATTTCTAGGGTTGCAACGTTAGCATTCGTATTGAAGGTTCAAAGGAACAAATTAAAACATTATTGGATTGCCATATTATGCCAATGAACACAGTAAAATAATAAAAATAACATAGTAAAATAATGAGATATCGGAATGAAACTCAGCACACACATAGCATATACCACATAGTATATTTGTAGAAACATTAAGGCATTGTACTCTTATCTGGGACCGCTTCAAACGGCGTAAAACCTTTGAAAAGGGAATTGTTAGGGGTAATTTTCCTGAATTACCTACAATTTCCCTTTCCACGTACATCATGCACACATGGGGATAATGCCATTGGAAAGTCTGCAGTATTCTAAACATAATGGGTTACGAATGATAATACCCGCATTAATACTACTGTGTTAGAAACTTTTGTGTTCTGTCCTATTCAATGTCTACTTATATATTTGCTTACTTGTATTCACAGAGTAGGATATTGGTAAATATTTTATTGCGTCGTAAATACTAAAGCTTTCACAATGTAATTTGGCATGTACATAGCCAATATCCCATTGTATTTCTCTAGGAACATTTAGGTCGTGTATTTTTAGCCGGGGTCGCTTAAGAAGGCACAAAACTGTTAAAAAGGGATTTTCTAGAGGGAAGTTTCACAAATTACCCTCAATTTCCCTTTCCACGTAGGTCATGTAAACATTTGGATATCACCGCTCGAAAGCGTGTTCACGTTTGAAGAGAATGATGTAGGAACCTTAATCCTAGGATAAATAGAGACGATAAAATAGGCACTTCAATAAAACCCTAAGTTTGTAAAAGAGTTAACAAACAGTTTGGGCATCATCTTGAAAATTAGGCTTTCCCGTTGGTCAAATTTTGTTACGCTTCTAATGTTATTCAGCACATTTGTCGTTACAGAAAACCATTGAAAATCCTTTTGTAGGATTTTTTTAGGATAAAGTGCCTTTTCTCATATTTGTATTGTACCACTTAGAATTTTCTCTTAAATAGAGATCTGTGGTAGGTAACATCTACTAGGCTAATATCTCTTTGAGTTAATCCAAACTCGCTCGGAATGGGATTTGTGCTGAGCAAATAGAGTATTCTTGTGTTTTCATTCACAATATTGTTATGTTCTATTTTAATTTCTTAATCGCAACATTTTCTTTACCCCCCCTTTTTTTAACATTGGTACAGATTTGTGAGACGTTAACATAAAAAAGGATCAACAGAAGTAGGTCGAGTACCTTTAGTAAATCACAGTCGCAATTGTGAAAACATTTATAAAAGTAAGGCAGAGAATACTGTTATCATAAGGAATTAAAAAATATCACGTCTTAAAGTGATAATATCGAACCAGTATTTGTATACAAATTTCAAAATAATACTATTGTTGCTTTACCTACAAGCATATTTCAATTTCAGCGTATACAACTTAACCGGGTTTTTTTCTTATATCTTGAAGATAAAATGATTTTTATTTTTCACATCGAAAGTTGGAAATATATTGACCTAAAAATGGAACGTTTTTTCTTCTGTCTACAATAATGTGATTAATTTCAAACTTACTTGGCTCCCATTTTCCAAAATACTCGTTAGGCTCTGAAATGTGAAGGAAACTGTTATTTTTTATATTAATGTATTCTAATATTTGAAATAGTACGGTAGGAAAAATCACAATACATATATATGATTTCAATTGCTGATAAGTGTTGTAGTTAATTGAATATATTACGTGAAACAACAGATATCTTGGCAAATATATACATTATTATTAGTTTTGAACCTTACACTAATAGCCAAAAGAATTATTTTAATTAATGACCAATTCCAACTTGATTGTATTGATATCATTTCCTGTCCTATTATCTTTCTTCCGGTGATTTTTCGTTTTTTACTTAAATTAACTTTCCGATCACCACATTACGTATAATAAAATAGGTTTTTCTAATGTTAACCCATTAAGGCCCAAATTTTGTTTTTAAATAAAACTCATCTGGTAGACGTGTTTCAGTGTTTTTAGTGAGAAAAGAAAGGAATAAGATTTTTTCAAACCTTTTTATTATTTGAAACTTGCAATTTATGTACGATCCCCAAATGGGGATCATGGGACATGCCGTGAATATATTTTGTTAGCATAGATATGTTTGTTGAAAACAATGCGGGTAAATTTTTCTGTTACTAAAGATATTTTTGTTGAAAACAATACACATACATTTTTCTCAGTGAGCTCTGCAATTGTAAAGAAACCTGTATGTAAAAATACATTCATGTAAACGTAGCTAAACAATAAAATATGCAGCTACTGGAAAAATACAAGATAGGTAAAATTATGACATATAGTTTTGTTGCTGGACTAATAGGTGGAACAGCAGCGAGATCTTCGTTGTCATTAAAATGAATGTACTTTTAATGTCCATAAACAGGTTCCTGCTCATGCACTTTCTAACAATACCTACATTCATATCATCATCTTTACACCAATATAACCGTTGTTGGGGGAGAACGTAATATCCACTAGAAATAAGAATATCTAAAAAAAATTTAGGAACACAGTCAGATGACACAGAAAAAACGTGGTCATTACTCTGAAATGCGTACTTTACGCTTTCTTGAACAATATACTCCAAGACTTCATTGCTAAAAAATATCAAACACTTCCACGATAGTTTTCTCTTGTACACAAGATATGAGTTTCTCACGATTAGTATTCCAAGTATTGGTCTGTTTAGGCAAAGAAGAATATTCACCATCCTTCTTCAACCAGCGACTTTTATACGAACTTGTTTTTTGCTTCTTGCGAGGAACTTCTGGACCGTTTGAAACACTTTCAGTTTCGTCACTACTAAACTGAGTGCCGCCCGAGGTATCAATCTCAACAAAACCACGTACATCGCGCGGAGCTGTATCAACTAATTCTTCATCGTCACCCTCCTCAATATCAGAAAGTGAGTCTACATTATCAGGAGGTAATTCGTAAATGTCAATTGGAGAATGGTCCTCTAAATCTTCATTTTCGAAGGAACCAGGGTCAAGAAGCAAGTCTTCTACTTCTTTGAGTGTCAAATACTTTCGAATCATTTTCTAAAAATGCTAACAAGGAAATTGATCACAATTAAAACACACTAGTCTATTCTGATAACTGATTTGGCGTACATTAGACGAAAACACAAACAAAAGCACGAAAATAACGTCCATACTTCAAACATTAGCTTACAATCACTGTCTATCCCTCTAAATGAAACAAATCTGGGAAGTACTGCCACCTACAACACAACTTATTATCTGGTGCTGCCATCTGTGATGCAATTGTCTGTCAATCTACCGTATCTTCAAAACAGTGGTGGAAACTCACAGTAAAATTCAAGGAAATACTGCTCTTTCCTAAATTTTACAAATAGGATAAAAAAAACACGCTACGGCCCATGATCCCCAAATGGGGATCAATGTAATTGCATATATATTTCAGATCGTAAGTATTGTTGAGCAATTATATTAAGTTTAGTGCAATGTAGAAGCACTGTATGTACCGTAGTGTGAAACTAAAACCCAAATCTACATTCATTGTAAACTTATTGATAAAATAAATTTATTGTGTATTTTCAGAAACGAAAATTTGAGCTTGTTTTAATTTATTAGAACGTAAGTTATTATTTTGTATATAATAATGCCAAATATTGGTTGCATACGTTAACTGTAATATTTAACTACAGACCGGAACAAACAAAACACGATATAAAGTTAAGAGAATTAAAGAAAAAAATATTTAATCACCGATCCCCAAATGGGGATTATGGGCCTTAATGGGTTAATTATCCACGTCTAGACACTTCTGATTCTAAATACAATGACATAATTATTGTATATGTAGAAACGTTTCTGCTGCTCATTCAGAATTTATTTTATGCCACTGAGAGACAACTGTTTCTGATTAACATCGCTGTACGCATGCATAATTCAGTTATTAACTATGCTCAAATATTTCTGATCCCAGTAACATCTAAGTACTTTACTGTATTTAATCATTAATCGTAGGTAGGCAAATTACGTTTGACTTGTAAAATTATCATCTTGAACATGCATGGTTAATTTTAGCTCTAAGTAGAAAACTCAATTTTGAACAAGATGAGTATAAGATGTCCGTAAGCGAAATCTTCATTCTAATCCACGCAAAGTAAATTCCGTTTTCAAATGAAAATATAGTACTTCATTATATTTAACATATTTCAGGCCACTAAATCAAATTCTTGTGTACGCAGAAGCAATAACGTTTCTGAGTAGTTCTTCCTCACTTGAACTAAATGAAAACGCTGACATTATATGCCTATAATATTTTAATTATGCTTTGTTAATCATACTGACCTTTTCGTACGACAAATTACGATTTTATCTGTCCTATGTTAAACCCAATATTTTCTTGAAATTTTATAATTTTATATTTATTTATTTATTTAGAAAACAACACAACAGGCTTAATGCCTAATTATAGAGTCGTATAATACATACATATAGATATATATTTTTACTCGTACAATTAATCAATTCACTTCGAGTGTCAGGTACTCGGTAATAATCCTGTTTCTAAATACATATTCTGACATACTGAATATATTTAATACATCAGTTTTATGACTTAATTCATTGTAGGAGTCACACATTCTCCACATTGTAGGAGATTTACTGAGAATATTTGTTCGTGTCCTTTCACAGAAAAATATACCAGTATTCCCTGGTCTTGTTCTGCCTGTTGGAACGCTCAGATATATTTTCGTGAGTAGGTTTGGATAGTCAATTTTATTATTTAATACTTTATATAAAAATAGTAAATCAGTCATCTTTCGTCGATTCGTCAACGTTAGGAAATTCAAACTCCTTACTAAGTCCACGTAGGGAATCAGTTTGGGATAGAAAGCTGTTTTCTTGTACGTAAGCACTTTTAGAAATACAAATTGTATGTTTTCTATTGCTTGTAAGTATTTATTTACATTCGGTGTCCAAATAACGCACGCATATTCTAATCGGGACCTTGCGTACAAATTATAAAGTTTAATGAATGTTGACTCGTTTCTAAACTCTTTACCCATTCTATAGATAAAACCGAGGTTTCTGAATGCAGCGTTAGAGATTGTTATCGATGTGATGAGAGAAGGTCAATTTTGAATCAAAAATTACTCCTAAATCTTTAACTGAATTTGGTTTACACATAGATATGTCATTAATTATATACGGATGATTGATGGGATTTTGTTTCCTCGAGAACGATAAAGACTTGCATTTAGACATATTCAATGAAAGTTTGTTTTTTTTTCTCACCATTGCGCAACACCCTGTACATTCTGCTCGAGTTGTGTGCAGTCATCTATTGTGCTTATTTTAGAATATAATTTGAGATCATCGGCAAACATTAGAAAGTGAGAGTTTTTAACATAGGTTGAAATATCATTAATTACAAGAAGAAATAATAGCAGATCTATATGGGATCCTTGAGGAACACCTGATAATGTGGTAAATTTCGTGGTAATATAGTCCTTGTAAGAGAAAGCATGCTCTCGATTGCACAAGTAGGAAGCGAAGTACTTTATTGCTCGTTTAGAAAAATTGAAAGATACCAATTTCTGTAGTAGCACGTCATGGTCAACTCTGCCAAAAGCCTTACTGAAATCCGTATAAATGACATCCACTTGACCGCCTTTGTCTAACTCTCTTGCTATGTAATTCGTTATTATTGCTAGATTGGCTGTTGTGGATATATTCCTTAAAAATCCGTGTTGATGTTCAGATATGACAGCCTTTACATGGTTTAAAATTCAGTTGTATAATATGGGTTCAAGAACTTTTGCAAAGGTAGATAGGATGGTTACGAGTCTGAAGTTCTCTATCTAATTCCTTTTTCCAGATTTAGGAATAGGGCAAATGAGACCTTCTTTCCATTTATTCGGAAATATATTGGTTTTAATAGACATATTAAAGATAATGTGGAGTGGATGCTCGAATATATCGAAACAGCCCTTCACCGCATACGGTGGAATGTCATCTATACTACAAGATGTTTTGGGTTTCAGCGCTTTAATAGCCTGCTCAATTTCTTCTAATTCTATTTCCTTTATATGAAAGGTGTCTAACATACTACATTCCGAATTATTTGTTATTAGATAATCCGTGTCGTATTTAGCGGGTACACTACTATATACTGACTGAAAATAATGCGCGAATGCCTGAGAAATTTCTTTGTTATGTTTTAACTCGTTACCATTATATGTTAGAGAATCTGACGAAAGATGCTTGGTTTTACTTTTAATAAAATACCAGAATTGCCTTGGGTCTTTTTCTACAGTAAATTCAGAATGTGAAATAAATGCCTTGTACGCTCTCGAAATTTCTGATTTAATTTCTTTTCGTAGTTCTAGGAACTCTTCTCGATGGTATGCAATATTATTTAGTCCCTCTTTCCACTTTTTACGATGGTAAGATTTCCGTTTGATTTTTTTGATTATATCATAGGTAAATCAGCACGGATAACTGGCATTGACGTGCTTTTTAGCAGGGACGTATCGGCTGAATACGTTATAAATCATTTCGTAGAATTTTGAAACAGTACAATTAACATCATCATTTTGAGAAAGACAATCCCAAGATATGTTTGACAGTTCTATATATAGTTTTGTGTAATCAGCCCTTTTAAAGTTGAAATCAGTTACCTTAGGAACTTGCTTTAATTTAGTAATATGATTAAGAGTTAAAGACACTAGGATTGCTGGGTGATGTCTATCCTCTCGAACAAGTGGATACTCTTTAGAAACAACTACATCTTTGATATTAGAAAGTACTAGGTCTAATGTGCGGCCATTTGTGTTTTGTATGTCGTTGAATGATGATAAATTGTATAAGGACATAAAGTTATACACATCTTTACACTTGGTTGTTGGGAACATAAGATCAAAACAAGAATTTGTAATTTCTGTAATATTAAAATCTCCGATGCAGAGAATTGTGCTTCCTGGTGGACAGTTACTCTCGATAAATTGACAAAACTCTTCGTAAATTTTTAAATTTGAATCCGGTGGAATATAAATGGCACAGACAAATATATCTAAAGAATGTAATACTAATTTAATAAGAACACACTCTAGATTTGTATCGCAGGAACTTACATAGTACACATTATATTTTTTTTAAGAATAGCTATTATTACCCCATTATTATATCAAGTTACATTGTAAATTTTACTGTATCCCGATTACACATTTTGATATTGAATCATATATTGTAGCAAACTTTGAACATGATAAACGTATAAAATGTACCATAGTCATTTACTCAGTGATATAATATCTTAAAGAAATAAGAAAAAATATACTTTTTCTATATTGATAAAAGACATAAAATATATGTACTGTATTGTAGTTCGAATAAAGCAAATAATTCTGTAACAGATAATACTGATGCTAATTGTTTATGTTTCTTTTATAGTTGTTATTCTACTCATACAAAATTACTGTAGAATTAGTATTGAATTTTATATAGCAATTTCATTTTCAAGATACAAATTTGGCTTAATATTTATACTACCTCTTACGCACTTTCAGTAAAAAAAATATTTGCTTAACCCTTTAATTGGCAAGCTTTGGAAGCATTACCATTCACACATTTAGTTTGTTTCTTTGCTGAACCTTGTCTTACTGATCAAACTTTCGTTATGTTTAAAATATTTTTGTATTTTGGTTACCTAATGCAGAATGTTTGTTTCAAAGCAACATTGCCATAAAATAGGTTTTATGTGTTGCAATTGAGCAACATTGCCCTATTATGATCATATAGTAAGACTATTTTCATTTTCGTTGAAATATTTTCCTACAGAACAACAAACCACAAATAAACAACTTTCACGGAAAGTAGTAGATAAAGCTTATGCAATACTACATTTGAGTGTCCCCTGTTGACGAAGATTAGAAATATCTACAGAAGCGACCTGCAAATAATGTATATAAATATTGTATAAAAGGAATAATGCCAATTAAATGATCACTAAAGTTGTAATTTGTGCGGATATAGCAATAGACTGCGATTTTGCTTGTGAGCAACACTGCCAAATAAAGGGTTAAATAACCTTCTTCTTATTTGTTGTATCTAAATTACGTTTTTGTAATGGGTAACGACATTACAGTGAATGTAATAGTCTGAAGCACAAAAATTTCAGACCTGAAAATAATAATGAAGTTAGATTGAAATTGAATTACTCGTATTATTTTAATCTAAGTCTCACGTTTACTTTTTTTAAAAAATAATATATATATTTATACCTAAAATAAGACTATATTAAGTATTATTAAAGATCTGTTTGTGCTATATGATTAATTTTTAAATAAAATGTTCTTTTATAAAATAATCCAAGACAGTCACAGTAGGTAAAAAGTAAATTACTTTAATTTATTTGCTTCATTTACTTACGAAACAGATAATACCGGAGATATTTACTTAGTAAAGTGATAAGGGATTGGGTAATTTACTTACCAAGAAGGTAAGGACGTTGTGTTCCTGTATAATGGCAATTCATTAATAAAAGTTCAGAACATTAGTATCATAATGTTATAATAAATACTTGTAACATGGTATTAGCATCTAACGTTACGCTATTGTTTTGTATTCGATGCAGTATTATTCAAATAACTGGATGATGTGATATTCAGAATCCGGATTCGAACATGACAAAAAGTGGAAAAGACGCAAAAATGAAGGCAAAGAACAGTAAACTTTGCAAGGGTGAAACAAATCACCCAACGAAAAAGAAATAATGGTTGTGTCAAATCGGTATGTAACAGTGAAAAGAGCATAACAAGATGAAACAATTAAAATAAATAGAATTGAATGTAAAGATAAGCAGTGAAGAGAAGAGTTCGCTAAGTTCTTGGTTATCAAAATCATCTCAGGTCTCAATCTCTCAATTCGTTTGGCATAGTTGTTCTTTCCTACCCAGGAGAGGATTTTCATTTTTTGTAGTTTATATTCCTTACATATTACATAATCTTTACGTTGCAATCACATCGTTCCTCTCAATATTTTTCCTTTTTGCAATTAAGCTAGAGCTACTAAAGAGTTTCTCATAGTGTGTCCATTCATTCTGTCTTCTCGTTTCAAAATACCATTTAACACTCACCCAGCGAAGATTGGGTAATTTTTGACCCATAAATGTTTTTATTTTATGTTTTTTATTTCTTCTTGTTTTTTTCGGTAATCAGCATAGTTATACCTCTTTTTTCATACGTACCATTCAGAAGCATTGCTATATTCATGCACTCTTTATTTGTAAACCACGTATTTTGTCTGCGTATTGAATCATGTGGTGTGCGCTGTCTATGTGAAGGATATTTTATTTGTGTTGTCTGCCTCACAACGTCCGCTTTGCTGCCATTTTCTCAATGTTCATGATCATTTCTCTTTGTTAACTCTCTTTGTTCATTACCTTAGCATGACCAACATGCCAGCAGAGCTGCAAGATTGCAAACAAATTCCCACTAAACGAAAAAATTATACCACTGGTGGCAATGCGGAATATTTAGTTGCAATTGCAAAGGATACGAGATAATTTTCTTCAAAATATGTGCCAACTTAAACGCATGGTACAACTTAAGCATATATACATGTACATATGCGTACCTAGTTGTGTTTTTGAGCATGAATTATTTGCGGGAAACAATAAATCATATTGGAAAATTTCATGTCCACGAACAGGGAAATTTCTCTTCGTGTTCTGGTAACATTGTCTGTCATAGTAAATATCAAACATTTTAGTCCAGTGTCACACGTGCAGTCAAAAAATGTAAATAAATTGCATGCTTTTCTCTGTAACAATATCCGAGCAAAGTTTTTGAAAACTTGATATATTTTTTGGACTAACTAGAAAGCAAGAAGAAGGACCTAAGTTCCGGCTGCACCCCCTCTTTTTGCCTTCTATATCCACTAGTAACGACAAATATGGTCATCATTAACATAAAGCTTTAAATTAATTGGAAATCTAGTAATAATACTATGTTTGTATTTTTAAAAAAACATTAAAATACTGATGGGTCAAAAATGATCCTATAGTCATCAGAAGTGTTAACTCTAGTATATTCGCTCGATGAGTTAAATGTACCATTTTTTCAACAATTTCAAATACTATCTCACTTGATAACTTGTCTATCCATCTACTTTTTATCATTCTTCTAAACCAACAGATTTACTACAACCCTCTATTCAATCATATGTCGATGCTTTCTGTTAGAAATTTCTTCTTTTGATGAAATGTATTCTTGTCCTAAGCTGTTCTTGATCTTGATCTTGTATGACCGTTTCCGTGGTTCTTTGTTTTTCTTCCTAAGTAACAGAATTCCTCCACTCCTTCAACCAAGTGATCTCCAATTTATATTTTAATTTATTTGCTTGTCTTCTAACACACCTCGTAAATTGTACAATCGTCATGTTACATTGGTACTAATTAACTGTTACATAGTATTTAGAACTGCCGCAATTATTTTCTGCTCATTGTCTGCCAACATTTTTATATTATCAAGAAAGTGAAGTGTGTGTACTTTCTACCCATAAACATTTATTTGAATGTTATGATTGCCATTGCTTTCTTTAATCTTAAAGAAATAGATCAAACAAAATAGGTCATCCTTATCTACATCCTTTCTGACTTATTGCTTCTTCTTCATCTTCTTCCTCATAATTGTTTCTTCCTTTGATACAGGTCATTTTTTTTTTGCTCTTTATAGTTGATTCCTACCTCATTCAGATTTTGAACAATTTGTTCCATTATACATAATCACGCATTCTTTAATTCCACAAATGCTAGGTAAGTTGCACTTCGTGCTTGATTCTTTTCTTCTAGAAACTATCTTAATCGAAGTGTTGTTCCATTTCTTCCTTATATCTTTCAGAATCCAAACCGATCTTCTGCTACTACTCTATCTATCTTGCATTATTGATTTATAAAATATATTTTTCTCGATTTTTGATGCAAGTATATGCAAACATTTTGGTTTGAGCATTTATCACTATCTACTATATTTGATATTGCAACTGTCTTCCTGGTCTGGAAGTATGAAATCACGTGCTTTTCTAAATAAATTCCCGTGTTTTATTTTATCTTCTGCTTCAGGTGTGGATCTTTCGTCTTTGTCATTTGGTGCATTGGTCTTTGGTCCCCATGGCTTGAAGTTCACCTTCACCTTTTATATTGTTGCCTTATCCACTGCTCGTTTACAAGTCATCAGTTTCAAATGATCTCATAGCTTATAATTAACTGCATTTTAGTCTCATTGTTGCTGATATTCTTCAAATTTTCTCTAGTCAATGAAAGTTAAAGTATCACTTCTTTCCATGATATTTTTTTTCTGTTTCTCAATGTCCGTATGGAATAGAAGCCGTTTAGTCTTTAAAAATGATGAATCACTGCTAATTCCTTCCTTAGTTTGTTCTCGTGCTATTGTCCTTCTCCGGTAAGTTCCTTAAATATATATATATATATTTCTTCTTATTACTAACTTCTTAAATTTCAACTTACTCTTCATCAAGAGTAAGTTGTGGTTACTATCCACATTCACTCCTAACTGTCTTTCAGAGTTCTTAACTTAATTTTTGAACTTCTCCTTGTATAGTAAGGTTGCTATATGTGTATGTATCCTAGCATTCTCCAAGTATTAGGCACGTGCTTATATTATGTATACAAATTATTTGCTACTATTAGCTTATTTTTTCTGCAGAGTTCAATCAGTCTTAATCTTATTTCCTTGTGCTTTTGCAGTATAAATTTCACTAATGCTTCCTGTTCTCCTGTAATTTCACTCAATATCTTACCAAATTAAGTTATTCTTTTCTTTTTACGATTTTTGGTAAATTTTCAATAGTTTCACAACTTTTTTCTATTTTATCTTCGTGCGCTATCGTTTGCATGTATACTTAAAAAGAAACTTACAAAAGTGTAACTATCCAATTTCAATGAAAATTTTGCATACTTGTAAGGCATCGGAAACTATCGATACGTATTTTTTGATTCTGGTAGTGGTGCAAGTGTAAGGGTATAAACCACCTTTTAAAAATGAGGGGTGGCATTCGAGCATAGACAGAAACCAATCATTTAATGTACAAGATGGATAACTTCAGTGATTCAGTTTAGGACAGTTGATTTAGAATTTGACTTCAAAATTACAAAATTTAATATGGTTATTACAATTACAAAAGGTATTCCGCTTTAAATGTTCTGCAGTTAGTGAAGAACAATCACAGTTGGCAGGAGTTACTGAGAGAATATTGCAGAGCGATTTGACACCCAATTTCTCTACTTATTTGACCGGGATTCTTGATTAAAGTGAGGCCCTTTACCTCTCATCACTCTCATCATTTAAGGTACTCATTTCAAGTGGGTTCCGTTATCTATCTATATCCGATAGGCTTACTTATAGTGATTTATAGTATATGTGTGCCCCGTCTTAGATTTCAGGAACACAATACTCGCTAAATTGGGAAAGTAGGTATAATTCTAATAAAACAATTTATTCATAATTAAACTCTGATTCCCGACAAGCGGTCATTTGAAAGACAGACACCTGTCCTTGAAGAACTTGGGTTGATATTTTGTTTCAAAGATTGTGCATCATTTTGCGATTTGTGCACATTTTTTGCCGTAATAAAGTGTTTGTGGTGTAAACATTTATCCATCACACATTTTATTTTTAAAACATAAATTTTTCGATTTATATTCATAATAAGAAAAAGTAAAGATACATGAAAGTCTGACAAACTGAGAGGAGAGAAGAGTTAGTTTAATCAAGAATCTCGTTAAAATAAGTTGAGAAAGGGGTTTTAAACTCTCTGTACTCGGTCTCTAACCTTCTCGTAGTAACCCCTCCGAACTGTGATTGTTCTTGGTTAACTGCATAACATTTAAAACTAGAAGACCCTTTGTAATTGTAAGTAACATATTAGAACCGCTATTTTGAATTTTGTAATTTTCACCTCAAATTCTAATTCAGCTGTCCTAAAAACCCTCCTGGTATTATGTTTACTTTTACACTAAATGAATGTTTTCTGTCCATACTCGGAGACCACCCGTAACATTATAAGCGTGGTTTATACCCTTAAACCCACACCATAGCCGAAATAAAAAAATAGCTTTTCATTATTCTACAAGTATGCAAACTTACATTCAATCCGCTAGTTACAATTCCATAAACTTCCTTGTTAGACAACACTTGCATTCCTTGATATCATAGTTAGCTTTCTGCTATGCCTCTGGTGTTTACTACGCTTTAACGTTCATACGTTGCCCCATCTTCTTATTTATTGCATCCAACTGTAGTGACTCAATTTTCTGTACGCTAGTTAATAATTGTATATTCATCTAATAATAAATCGTATGTTTTCTTCTTTAATTTTAATTTCCATTTTTTCTTGCTATGTTTAGACTGATAATGTTTCATTTTCAAATTATTATTGCGGTCTACCACTAATCGACTTCTTCCTCCCCTAGTATTCCTGGTTTTGAATGCGTTTGTACTGTGGGATGCTGAGCTTACTACTTTACTATCCATTTGAATTATAGAAACGCCAATCCATGGTTTGTGTTCTTGGAATATATATGGGTATGGTTTCATGTGCTCTTCGAATGAATTGCTTGTCATAATTCTCCATATTATCTCTTTTAATTCGTTTGTTCCATCTGAAATGTCACTTCCTATTGTACATGATACATTTTGTCTCATTTCTATTAATATTGATTATTAGTTATCTGAACCATTTTGCTTACAATATCAATAGAAGTGTTTAAGGTAGTAATTTTTAAGAACTTTTCAGTTATAGATGTTGCTTTTTTTGCCGGTAATATTCAAATTATTGCTTGTTGATTTCTATGTTGATATGTTTGTTCCCTGGTTCCGCATGCACGTATTCCATAATACATTATTTATTATTCTCTTACTAATATAACCCGAAGAGAACACTAATCCTTAGCATTACTGTAAAATAATTTACTTACATTCTATTTATTATTCTTTAATTGTATTCCAAAAATAAGAAAAAAATACATAAGGACAATTTGAATTAAGTGGAATTTATTTTCCAAAAAATCTGTAGAGAGCTTATTTATTTGATCCATAACAAGATTTTTTATGATAAGATAATATTGTTTATTACGTTTATAGAAATAGAAATTGATTGATTTGGGAAATGGGGAAACAATGCTACGAATTACGTTGGTGTGTAAGCCCATACCTACTGACTTTGTTAGCAAAGTAACATCATTTGGTATATCTTTATGTATATTTTAATACAGCATAGGTTCTACAACAAGTAATTTGTAAAAATTAGCTTCTACCATTTTAATAAATCCAGTTTCTACGACATAACTAAATATGGTATTGAAAATTCTTGCAAGTAAAATAATTATCATTCTGTCATTTGATGGATTTCTTTCACAGAATGATAATTGTTGTGAGGTAATTGTTGTTAAACTAATGAAATATATTGCTCTCAGCAACTAATGAAACCAGAATACTGTTTAATATTAAGCTTTTAATGATTGTTGTTGAGAGGTAGCAAGGTAATTAATTGACATTGAAGGCAGTTATTAAGATAAAAGGTTTGATAAATATAACAACTGTGCAACTATAGAGCTATTAGGTACAATGAATGAGAAACAATTGGCTAATGATCCTTGAATTAGACAAATATTAAAGAAATAAAGCGTTACTTAATTGACTCCTTTTTTCTTATATCATGCTTTCGTGAATGTTGAATTAGGTTTAGCTTTATATAAACAACGGCATTCTCATTTTTGAACTTTGTGTTTGATACTTCAGGTATTTAATGCATTTCCATTATACGTTAATGCGTTATATCACCATAAACATACATAATTTTTTGAACGTGTTTTTACTTGATTTACTAGTTTCGATTTTACCTCTGTTCATGTAATTTAATTGTGCGATTGAAGTTAATTTTAAAAGATTAAACATACTGTTTCTAACATTCGCTATTATGTGTTTATTCATGTTTTGTGAATGTAATGAGAAGATTATTTCCATGAGGGAGCGCAGCATTTATATCGCGAATATCGTCTCTAAAACGTCCTGGATTTCCATAAATGTTACATGTACTCACAGGAAGACTTAAATAACTAGAAAATGACCAAGAATCACAAAAACAACTTTCTTTTTTGTGTGTCTAGCTTCACGATATTCTCATTTAAATATATTCATAGTAAGCCGTTGGAAATATATACCACTGTACGACTGTGTTTATGCAATCGTCAATTCAGAATTTAACATTTTCCAACTATGAAGAATTTAACAGCGAGTTGGTGCATGAAGTTTCTATAATCGGCTACATCCGTGGTACTTAAATGACATCAACAATGTTTGAATTCGTAACAATACGTTTACTTTCTATCTTAAGAATTTTAAGTTGATTTATGAAATTCTTCATACATTGATTTAACAGATTTTCGCCAATAGTATAATTAATGGAGAAATATCGTATATTGTGTTTATATCGAAAATAAATTATTGATAATTTACAAAAGAAACAAAATGGCCTTCATAAAAGGAGGAAACATATTTCCTTCACACACGATTCACAAAACTTATTACCAGGATTAAATTTTCATGTTTTACTATTTATAAGCATACTAAGTATTAGCATATTGCATGTGTAAGATGTGTGAACAACACTGTTAGGAGCAGACATTTATACTATACTATATATTAGCATATTGCATGTGTAAGATGTGTAAATAACACTGTTAAAAACAGATATTTATAATTAAATAATGCATTCTTGTAGCGAAGAGTCCGGGATGACTGAACAGCAAAGGCATCAAAAATGTGTGTTATAATAATCGGTTCTAATGTATTATAGTAATTCTAGTTTGAATTATCTTCATTAATTTCTGTACGAAGCCGATTTAATATTGATAGAAAAATCATTAGTCACATGCATTTAATGCCTGTTCTAAAGAAAAAATATATTCGTAGAATTTTTAAATAAATAAAATCAATGTAGTTTTAAAGTTACTCTTGCTAATACGGAAGGTACTCTACGATGTAATTGGTTTAAAATAGTTTCGAAACTTCTTCCTACTACTACTATCATATCTGATGAAAACTAAAATAGTTTTCTTCTTGCGGATATGGAAGTATAAAAAGCACTAGAGTAATTTCCTTTAACTATCGTAAAATTTGAACTTAATTTTCATATAAGAAATTTATTCACTTTTATTTACAAGTCTTTGATAATTTATTTCATTTTCACACAATGAATCTCGATCAAAAATGTTTACTATTAGTGTTAAGAGGTTTGAAAATAATGCATATTAAGTGCACTTACTAGGTTGTCGTCTCCATGCTGACATCCCAAGTGGTCCCTCTAAGGATGAGAAGAAAAAGATAATTTGATTATTTTGCGACACTATCCTAAATACTAATAACACCATGCAGTCCTTTTTATTTTTTCAACTTTAAGTGTTTAATACTTCAAACATAAACTTTAGTATCTTTCCTGAAACTGGTTGTAGTGGAAATCAATTAATTTACAATATATAATATTGAAATGCATGTACAATATGATTACCTAAACAATAATAGTTAAAGAAAAACTCATATATCCTTTTATACCCAACAATATCTACACTGTTGAAGATCACTGTTGAACATATCTACGTCAAGTAACAGTGAGAGTCAGCGATTGATGGTTCCTTCTCGCATCGCGATCTTGGCAGAGTTGTAAGATTGGATGAAGCTTCTGCATCATTAGTTGTTGCTCACCATATCAGGACCATTTCTGTTTCAATAAATTTCGTACAGGTTTGTCTTATGATTTGTTCTGTTTACTTGCTTCCAGTACTTCTGTCCCTGATGAGTTGATAGCATCTAAAAGTTAATAGTTTGTAATTGTAGCTACCCAGTCACCAGGATAAATTCTAGGATTAGTTTCGACTTCGAAAATCATCCGTTGGAAATTTCAATGCAGTCAATAAGACTCATCAATCATTGAATTACTATTTCCTATTGTGAAATGTAAAATCAGTGCTGCACACGAGCAGGGACAACAATGATTCAGTGAGTTTTATTTTTCTTCTTGGGCGCTTAATATGAAAATCATGCACCAACATTTTGTAGAATTCTTTGTTCCTCCTGGTGTAATATTAGTTTTAATTTTAGAAAATCTACGGTATGGAGATCAGCGTCATGTGTTATCTATTATTTTTTCAGGTTCAATTCTTGAGAACGTAATTTTTAGAAAGAACGTCCATGTTTTTATAGATCTGGATGTATTATAAATTCCGACTCCTTCTACACAATAGTTGTTTTAAGAAAGCAAGGCGGTATACTCGTTACAATAAGTAATCTTGGCTAGAAATTATCATCTTTTTACTTGACACTCTTAAAATAAAATACGAAAATGTAATCAGATATGCTAAAATCAAGCAACATTCCTATTATTTACATGAAAAACATTGGGCTGTAATCCAATGGTGAGTAAAGTTCGGAGCTAATACTCAAATCCACGCTTATATACTACACGTAAGCAACTAATTTGTGCATATGAAACACAAAAAATTATATTTGTAATATATGTAAAAAATTATATTTGTAATACATAATACGTTTCTGCTAGTTCTTCCTGAATGTTTAATCTAATATTTTCACTATAATTATTTCGTTTCACATTTGGTAGTTATACCACTACACTTAAACAGATCCTCATTATACTGATTTTTTTCTGTTGGCGAAATGTACTTCTTAGTTTGATACCACGTTCACGTACTTGCATACTCAGTTAAGAAGAAGGAATAATTCCTTATTTACTGAAATATATTTATTTAACCTAAATTATGTAAACCAAGTTATGCAATGCGTATTAGTAACCAAAGCTTATCAATGAATTTTAAATATTTCAATACTCAAATGTAGCGTAATTTGCTTTAGCAATACTAAGTAAATATATGTAATCTCTAAAGTTGCCTAACATCTATCAAATACCACAATTTCGGCCTGTGGACAAGATATTATAGTTACAGGAAACATTAAGAATATATTTTGTTAAACGTATTGGTAAAGAAACTGTTCATTTTTATTTGAATTAAATGTTGTGTTAGACTGAAAGTGCTTTACAAAACTGTTCCCACAACTGAAACGGACAAGAAACTATTAAGTAACTGTATTAAAATGTGAAATTTATCACTTCGTGTAAGACGAGACGAAGCATAAGAACAAGATAAACAAATTGTAATATTAATATTATATCGTTCACTATAAGTTCTTTTTTAATACTATCTTCATTGGAACTATATGCTCGTCACGTGAAACAGCACAAATATGCATACTTACTTGGAGGCGTCCATTCCTCAGGAAGATCAACAGGACCTACAGTAAAAATAAACCTCTTTATTAGAACAGTTTGGTGCAAATACATTTTCGTGTAATACATTACTGTAAATTTATAGCGCCGTCCTCTTATCGTATATAACAGAAAACTTTAACACTTCACAACTTAAAGCATATCTTAAGCATATTTTTCTAAAACAAGCTATTAGTTAACTTTTTTTGCATCTAGGTCTTATTATTACATTGCATTGTCAGAAAAATGAATAAGAAAACGTAAGAAAAGTCATAATGACCCCATATGATGTTGAATTCTACTACTCACAATATTTCAATAGACATATTCCAGTGTGAAAACCATCATTTTTCTCTTCTATATTCATTCATTTTGCACTATTCACGGTTTATCAAAATCTTATCTTGTAAAAACTGATTTCTTGGTCATAATACAATATCATACTTGTCATTGCAAGTATCCACTGCAGCAAGTCAATAGCAAATGCTACCGTCCTAAATAAGTTTGACGTTCAAATTGAGAAGTGTTTATTATGTGTATCAAAGTATATGGACATTGAATTATGAGTATAAAGTATGATATGCGAATCTAATCTGTCAATTTCATCAGTAAAATATACTTGATAGTACGTTCGAAAGGTAAATATATAGGCTAAAAATCAATTAGATGTCATTCTGTATATTTGAATTAAGCTCACTGAAAATAAACCTTGCTCCAATAGTTAAAGATACAAATTGATTTCAATTCACAAACTTGATACTTATTTTTCTTATCTAAAAATCGACCAAACTAATTTTCATATTATTAGAAAAAGATAAAATAGTTTCTAAGAAGAATAACATAGACAATTATTAAATCTTTACTAAGTGTGATATAGGAAGTTTAAATAGCAGAACACTCATCATAGAACCTCGATACAATTTGCCACATTTGTGAATTATATAAGGAATTTGATTTTATAAGAAAAAAATAAATTAGTACACAGTTCATTATTAATTATTTTTTTAAAAAATAAAAGTATACTATCTACGTGTGAATGGTTAGAAATATTAAATTCTTTAGTAAATTTATACCTCGTAATTGAAAAAAATAATGGCGTAATAACCTTACTTACCAAAAGTATCTTCCCACGGTAATTCACCTGTTGTTCGCATTCAGACGAAGCATAATAATAAAATACATTCAAATAATATATCGTGTAATATTAAAGTTACTATCATTTACAAAGTTTTTACATACTAACGAATAAAAAATATTAAAATAAATAGCTGTTTATTTCTGATCAGAAATGAATTTTATTGTGTGAGGAATTCGCTAATTAGTTGCAAAAATAATTCACAAAATGTTTTTTACCGTGTATTGCATCATATGGGACATAAGCACTCACTTTACGCAAAACAGGCAGATATATATATATATATATATATATATATATATATATATATATATATATATGTATATATATATATATATATATATATATATATATATATATATATATATATAATTGCTTGAAAAAGAATAAGAAAATATGCTTGTTCAAAAGAAGACCAAGTGAGATGGTTCCAGAAAGAGTGAAAGACTATTGGACAATTTTAAATATTACGAAATGAGTAAGAGAAACAAGTTATAGCATTGGCTGACAAGGAGGTAAATCATTAGGACCATGTCAGAGGGTATTACATCAAGAAACAGAGGAAGAGGCGAAAGAAGTTATAGTTGTTTCACGATATCAAGCTAAACGAATTGCACTTGAAGATACTCGACTCACTAAAAACAATGGTCCACGGAATATTCTCAACCGGGAAAGATTGCATGCAAGTAATGACGTAAAGTTTGAATTGTTAATTGTATTGAAGTTACGATAAAATATGTAGTGCTTCCAGACAGACACAATACAGTTCATACTAGCATATGACTATTTAATGTGTGTAAGTAAGTACACATACTAAACTGGCATACTCTTGCGGGACAAATCGATATTGAGTTTAGAAAACAAGACACAAAATCGCCTTACTAGCTTTTAAATTGTAAATAAAAAATGTAATCTAACATATGTGGATACACTTTGCCATTCTATATTAGAACAAATATAATCTATATATATTGATAACACCCTTATATGTGTATTTTACTAATCTGTATCATACATGAACACTCTCATATACATTTAATGATTTTTATCCAGATGTTGTGGACAGCCACGAAATCATTTTAAAAATGTTGATCCTAGCACATATTGCGGCGGCAGTTACTGCTATTCTGCTAGTCATAGTTATTTTAAGAAATCTTACATGAACCGGAACACATAGTAATCCAAAAGAGCAAACTCTCGACTACACCGAGGTGTGGCATCAAGTTCGTTGTCATCTCGATTACATTTTGATGCGTTCTTACAGCTTAGGATCATTTTGAAATTATCTATTTCAACAGGGAGAATTTTTAATTTAAAATACAAGACATTTTTGGATAATACACTATAAATCCCATTTCATCTTTTCTGAATAATATTCGGTGTGACCGAACCAAAATAATAATAGGAATGACCTTTTCTGAATAAAGGCACAAATGGTGTGAACAAACTCGCAATGAATTACTCTATTGCAGTTCACCGTAACAGAAACTTTATGTAAAAACGGACCTATTCCAGGACCTATCCTGGATGTTTGCTCATTCGTCAACAATTATCTTTGCACATTCGAATTTTGAAGAAACGTCTCTTCTCGTCGGTTGTAGCCAGTAACATAATACGGATTTTCACTGCTGTCCAACATCTGCTCTCCTCTGGGACTAGATGGACTCAACTTGGGCAGCACAAATACTGTATTTTCTATAGGTTTTCCAGTTAAAACGGAGCAACTTGGTATATGTTCGGCATATATTATTGAATTTCAATTTTTAGTAGGTATTCTGTGATTCACTGGTCCTTCATTTTCACAATGAAAATGCTTTTAGTGGAAGTGACGAAGTCCGACCAGAGACATGACCAGAGACTCATACAGTTCACTTATCAGACATACTCAAGCGTACATTCTGACAATAAAACCTGAATGAAGATGGTGACGAGGTGAAGACAACAAATTAAATAAGATTTTTCCCAGTTTAGTGTAGTTAAGGTTGATCACGGAGTACCCAGACGATATATGTTTCAGTTCTGGTAATATTGCAAGGCTTATAGCTTATCCTTGTATCAAATAAATAAGAGTAAATATTAATTTGAGGACGAAATAGAAACAGATGAATTTTCTATCACTCACGAAGTCAGACAGCACATAATTGGAGAAGTTCCTTATTACCTAGTGGAAAACGTCGCTATCTTTTTGATGATATCAGGTGAAAATTGCGTGATATACAACAAAGTCTACGAATATATCATCACAAATAATTATTAGTCTTTTACATTATTTTCGGTTTATTAAAAATATAACCATACATGCACGTTTTTACTTTAACGAATTTAGAATACCTGGTGTAATACAATGAAGTGAATAAAGCATTTCAAGTTCTTCAGTTTTTATTTGCCTGTGTTGCCTTAGGATTTTGTGTACGTAAACATCTTGAATGATTTACTTAAAAATTAACATCAGAAACAAATATTTTTCAATAATTACAACGAACTTATTTGGGTAAGAATATCTACTGTACAATTTTCTGGGAGGAAGAATCTGCTCCTGCAAAATTTCTAGGGGGACGCGTCCCAATAATCCCACGGAGGCACGCCCGTGCGTTGTCTGTGACGTACTTTGACATTCCTTGCTAGTTAGCATTTTTTATCTTAATTTGCTTGTTTGTGTTGTTATGCGTAAGAAAAAGGGGTTACTTTTTAAAGTGCAATGTTGAATGACATAAATTTCACCCATGTAATTAATGAATCCACTGCTCTGTATTAAATACGCTTTATTATCTTAGACATTACTAAAGGGATTTAAGCAAACGTGCACTTCAGAAGTCTGTTCAAGTTGCATGTACTAAATATTAAAAATATGTTAAATATTTTTAGTATACTAAAATGTGATCACAAGGATCATTATTTAATCTTTAATAGTATGCAGCCTAACGTAATAGTTCTGTTGAATATTGTTTACCTATGATCATATATATATCGATGTAATCCTATAAGCATTTTCTGCTTTATGGGAAATGTAGAGGTGAAATATCTATGAAGTTTTATCGTCAATAAAGAACTTGCTTCAAGTAGCTACGTGAATGTAAAAACACATATCACTCTTTTATTGAAAACTAACAACAAGATTTAGATGATACCTTCATCTTTTGGGGTTTCTGTATATATTGTTAAAATAGCTTGAATGTCGATTGATTTCTATATTTTTAAAAATAATTTGAAATGTTTAATGTTGGGTCAAACAGGAGGTAAAATTATATAAAAATAGAAATTGGAAAATATTTATTCGTATGTTGAATCATTTATAGCTTTAGTTTTAGCACATTAACTGTTCAGGTTAAAAATATTGGTAAAATCATACACAACATACGTGAGCGTTTAAGGAAATGCTCTTTTCGTACACTAGAGCTTAATATTAGGTATAATCTTATAAATATTAGATATTAGAATGTGGAAATTATAAATGAAGGATATCGGGCAAGAACATGGTAACCAACAAACTGTCAATTGCTGGTTTAAGCACCAGCCGATAGAGATCAAAACTTCTTTTAATCTCGTCTGAGTTCCAATTATGCTCTATAGATTGCAGTAATATTCAACTATGGTAAGCCTCTTTCTAACTTCTTGAAATGCATAGGGTGCAAACCAACAGTATTGACCTAACAATGACACTACTGGGTAGTCATGGAGAAATAATGAGGTAAGTTCCACTGTGTTTTCTGTTATAATCAGTATATTTCTTACCATATTTTCTTTCATGATTCTATGGAATTCCATCTGGATATTTGCCATTGAATTTGCATAATACATTATTGTTTTCAGATAAGTGTTAGCGTTTGGTGCAAGTATGTTGACTGAATCATACTGTATTTTCAGTAAGAAGCGGTGAATACGGGATATTAAGTTTTGCACTCTAGTAGTTATTGTGGGATACAATTATTGCATTTTAGTAATTTTAGTATACCCCATACAGACTTTTTGCTTTACCACCAAGAATCCAGTATATATTTCCAGCAACTCTGTGTTTTAAACATTTACGAGGATCAGTTGGTGGTTCAATAAACATTCAGGAAAGCAATGTATCGCACCAGGAAACTTCTATTAGCACAGTATGTGTTCGCGAATATTATTCCGGAATCCGCACTGCATTGCTGGAAATTCATGCCGGCCTGTGGCAGATCCAGCAAGGTTTTGACTTGGACAAACAAGCAAACGTGTGACCCTTGTACTTCGGAAACCGAAAGAACTATAATTGTTACGTCGCCTGATGTGTTATTCTTTTATTAATAGTGCTTTCCCTTTCTGAAGTACAAGGGTCTACATCCCATTTTTCGCATCCTAAGCGATTATAGTTTTGTTTGATGTAGAACACAAACCATATTCTACCATACACCCAGGGATGGCGGAGTGGAACTGGAGTACAGTTGGGGTTTGGCCAGTTTTGGTTAGAAATGACTCTCCGTGGTGGAAAATGTCAATATCGTAAACATTATTATTCTAACGTGTATATCAATTTGCTATAGAAGAACTTGATACAGAGGGGGAAAAACACGCAATGAACTAAAAGCAATATACTCCAAGATTCGTTTTTGTATAACCTTCCCTTTGTATATTGTGAAAACAATTAGTTCTTATTATATTGGATTTTCTTCTGAATTTAGAACTAATTTCTCTTGTTCATAAGGTTTTTCACAAAGCTTGTAATATTTGCGTTAGCTGAATTGAAACTCTACTCGTACGACTTTTCTTTATGTCTTAAGATACATTTCTGTAATATTCATGTTTAGTATTGATGAGTAAACAGCTATTGTTCCCTGATATGAAAATTCAATACGAAGGTAATCCATGACACTAAGTATATACATATGCTTCAGAAAATAATGTTTGTAGATGTTATAACTTAAATGTTAACATATGGCAACCCACACAGCTGCATGGACAATTAAAAATTGGCTAGTTTCATTTGATACAATTATTTTTATCCTTGATGTATAGTCGTGTCTGAAGAATTGGCTTTCCGACTTTGAAAATGAATTGTGCAGCAAAATCCTCTAATATCTTAAAATAGTAATATTGTGGGTTACTACGTTCTTGCCTCACATCCTTCAAATATATTTCCTTTTAAAAAAACTGGTGCAAGTGGGTCACGGTTGCCCTGTGATAGAGCGTTCACTCTGGTGCATTTGGTAATGGGTTCAATCCCAGCTCCCTCCAGATGAAGCTCGTGGTGGACAAAAACCATGTGCGAGGTTTTTGTCCGGGTTCTGCCATTCCCTACCATATTATTCATTATACCATTTCCTCAATTTCTCATCATCACGTCTCCTTTAACCTAGACGGCATGACTGCGGTTAATATTTAAAGATTTCATTTTTTCAACTATTGCAGGTCATTTTTTCTGTAATGTTATTTATAAGTTCCTATACTAATGATAAGAAACGAATGTCAATTTTACACGTAAGAGCTCTTCTAAATAATCTAACACAACTTATAATGAAAAATATGAGAGGCATGTCAATTATATTATCTTGTAACCCTACTTACGTGGATGGTTTTCTAAAAATTCTTCTTCGTGCACTGGAACTTAAAGTTCAATATAATTTCAGAAACCAAGTAGTTATAGACATTCTAACTTAATAACATTTAAATATTACTTTTTCACAGTTGCACATGCATTAACGAAGAGTTGGAAAACCCTTCCTAGTCAATCCACATGATTGTAAATTTTATTTGAGATGTCATTCAGAAAGAAATTAAATATCCTTGACGTATTAATTACTTATAAAATCATACAAAAAGTAACGCTATTTATTAAATTATCGTTAGAGAAAAAGATTTAAAAATTTGACTAATGGAATACATAAAGTTTTCAGTTATCTCCGAGCTCCATTATATTTAAACTTAACATATAATATAAACGTTTCTTACAGTACGAAATACTCAACAACTATAGTTAAACACCTTCTTTGAATGATCACGTTTTTTACTAATATTTTTTATCGTGTATTTGACGTCGGTAAAAGTATCACTTCCAAAGATTTACACAACATAATAATTAAACACGCCATTAACTGATATATTTCTGTGTGTGTACGTAGGCACTAAGTGTTATAGGTTAATGAGAAACGTTAATATTGCTATAGTGTAAATAATATCTTTGGTTGCATACAAGTATCTTCCCGTTAACTTAAATAAGTTGATGTTAAATACCAGCACTAAATATCTTGGCCAAATCTTACCCGAAAATCGGATTGAAATCGCAATCTATGATGAACAAGTTATATATATATATATATATATATATATATATATATATATATATATATATATATATATATATATATCCATGTTTAAGCTCTATATACCTATAGAGACCACTGTGATTATTGTACATATAATCATTTAAATTATTTTATCAAAATAATTTGCATTTTGTTGACGTATAGTTACTAAATCATTATTAAGACTATCTGACTTTAAACTGTGGTTCATGTTATAAAATATCAAATAATATTTAGAAATTTACATTTTGGAAGAGAAACGTATTCTAAAGTCAGTGCTAATCTTACATCCCCCCAAATGTAATTGGAGTGTACTATAACAGAAGATTTGGACAGTAAGAACGGTGAGTAGGCATATATATATATATATATATATATATATATATATATATATATTCAAGAACGCATACATTAAAATAATACTAACCCAATAGGTGGTGATCCATGCGAGAGGAGGTAAAATGATGTATGATTCCTTTATACTTTTACCTTTATTGAATACACAACAATTATAAAATATTTTTATGTGTATAATGTGACAGTAGTGAAATCTGGATTTATTAGCAAAGCACTGATCGAAGCAGCAGACAGTTTGGTGTATGGATGCATATTCATTAAGCTTTGCATTAGAATTGCATTTAGAAGATGGTGTTTGTGCATAACAAATATTTGAATAGGACTAACAGTTAGGTACGTATCATATACTGGATGTGTTGATGTGTTATAAGATAACTCTTTGGAATGTTTATTTTTAGGGCATGATTTCTTTTTTTTTGTTATTATGTGAATATAAGGGCCTATAACTATTCATGAATAGGAATACATATAATTAGACATAACGGACGGTATTTGACAAAATCGCGAGTACAACCTACTTAGCTTCAATTATTATATAATAATCAACTATATAAATATATAAATTACTAATTTAATCATTAATTTTAAGAAAAAAATTCAAAGTTTAGTCCTCATAAAGGTACTACTTGTGAAATTAGCATGTTTGGTAGAAAAACTATATTTACTATTAAGCACCTACAACAAAAATTGTGTGCTTAATTCACAAATATATTTCGAGAATAGTGTAAATGAGAAATAGCCATTCGTATACACTTAATTTCGAAATATTAATTCGTATATACTAAATTTCTTAGTTTCGCAACTTCATCTGTTTACAGCATTCCTTATTTATAATAATAGTATTGATAAACCATTATCATAACTAGGAAAAATGGCAATTAATATTTAGGTGCATATTTACCTGGCGGAGGTACCCAATCTGGACCCCTTTTCTCTACGAACAACAAGAGCACAAGTTATTTATTTCAAATACATTCAATATTATAGTTACGTTGTTTGTAATACAGATGATTTTAATTTTTAGTGTATAATAAATTAATAACATGAAAATGTTAAGAATGCATTACCTTAAAACAAAACCTTTGAATATACAAAAGGTAATAAGGAAAAATACTCGTATGGAACTAATTAAACAAGTTAACTACAATCACACCTTAGCAGGGCCATATGCTTATTAAAGTAAAACGCCAAGGTGATATGCTTTTCTTAGGATAAGGTGCAAGGGATTAGAGCTAATATTTTTAAGATCCACAGACAATGACGGAAACTTACATTGGGTAACCTTGTATTGAGGATAAAATGTTTTAGTGTTAACATTCAAGTAAATACATATTCATGTTGTGATATATCTGTAGCACTTTTGAAGTTCTACATTTTCTGAACACAATTACCAAATTTTAATAAAACAGGTAATACATCTTCTTTAATCCTTATTAAAGTTGCAATTGTTTTGAAATTTAAACACGGAAAGAAATACCATGTAGTTGCATCTTATATTATAAAATAACTATAATTTACGCAATCACACTTTTAAGATAATAAAATATAATACTCTGTTTTCTTATATACACAAAACTGTGTTCTCACATGTGGTTCACAATATAATTCAATTTTTAAATAAGGTTTCTTGATTTATTTCAGGCTTAGTAATCATCACACTTGCTTCAGGTATACATAGTTCAAGATTAGGAGGGAGAATTTCTGATATCATAACATCCAAGTTCAAACACAAAACTTCGTTCGAATTTTGAGACATTCATAATTATTTACTATCTGCACTCTGTATGTTCCAAAATCACGCACGACTTTACAACCCTAAAAGTATATCATACTAATAATACGAGGTTTGAAAGCAGAGGGTTGCATATATGATCCATTTATGCTCGCCATACACCCACTATTATAGGAAATCTGAACAATGAGAGAGAATAAATTGGTGAAAATAGAGCTATGAGCGGTTTTTCTATTCTATGCCGTATCTAAAAAATGATTGACATGATTACTGCATGTTTCATTAAAGAGAATAAACATTAGTCGAAATAGTTAAAAATTTAACCATGAAAGTTATGTCGTTTTTCCACTCACCACCTTCCAACATCGATGTCACCTAAGATGTACCTTGAAGATAAAAAGTAGTACCAATCAGCATCGATCTTCTGTCAAGGTTCTGGAAGGCATGGATTCCATCGCTGTAGAATTTCGTATTTCGTGAAGCAAAGATTGTAATAAGTGCAAGGTCCGCTAAGTCTGGCGAATGCAACAGCTTTCACATCCAAGTCGTAGAATAAAGTCCCGGATCACCCTAGTCACGTGCGACTTGTCCTGTAACAGGAATATCCCTTTGCAATTCAAAAAAGTTTTGAGCTTTACTTCAGCAGGGCTCAACTGCTGACAGTACACAGTTGAATTAATGCTCTGACTAGCTGGTAGCAGTTCACAATTATGGCGTGAGCAGTCCAACTTACACACAGGAGAACTTTCGTCTGGTGCTGTGCTGGGTTCTTCCTCAGATCAGACAGCCAAGAAACACAGGTGTTGGCTCACATTACTTTCTGCCCTGGAGACAAATCATGTGGTACCCAATGACCCCACTTCTAGTGTTTGCCATGGTTATGGAGCTGCTGCCGAATGGTTTCTTCACTCACACTGAATTGTCGTCCCAATTGCTCATATGTCCGGTCACTGTTCGCCTAAATTGCTGCCTGAATATCTTCATTCTGGACATGTCTTCTGATACGTGATGCGTCTTTGAGTGTTTCGATACCGTTCTTAAACTTGTTGAACCAACGTTGCAATGTCTGATAAAGTGTAACACGCTCCCTAAAGGGCTGGCATATCTTCCGACCCACTGCATCGAATTAGAACGCGCAAAGCATATACGCCCTCATGACGCTCTGTGGAGGTCCCATGTTCACTCTGTCATTACGGAAGTTCACGGTGTAACTGAACTGACAGAACGAGGTAGTATGTTGCACATACATACACCGTTTTCTTCTTTCGCATTCAACTCAAGGCGCAAGGGTCAGATGAGCTCAGATCTCGACAAAAAGCGAAAGAACTCTTTTGGTTATCTTAAAAAGTATATTATGTTACAGTTTCTTGCAAAAACAATATTAGTTGCTTTCCTGCACATAATGAAAGTAATGAAAGTAATGTGAATATTTGCAGTATTATCAATTTCAACGAATTACTAATAAATAACTATTTATATATATTTTTCAACTATGAACATTAGTTACAAACGTCGAGAAGTTTCTCGCTGATTTCCAAGATGTGTTTGGACACAGGTTTTCTTGTTATTCTCAAATAGTCTAAAAGAACAATTTAGTTTGTATAGTGTTGCATACTGCATGAAATTATTTATGTGTCCTGAATAAGTTCTTCAGCTTTAAGATTAAATTTAAGTTAAAATTTGCTAATAATATAACTTCGTGAATAATGGGAAGATTTTTTTAAGAATTAAGGTTGGTTATTATGTGCTTGCAATTTACTTGTATAAGAAAATGTTCAACATAATATTAGTGGAACACAATATTAAAATCATATTAGACTTTATTTTCATCCAAGGGCAAGATACTACTATTAGAATTCAAAATTAGATAACTATAATGAAATCATTGTAAAATGAATCCACTTCTCAAATATTCTTAACAAATCAGTTCGCAATAGCAGTGTTCTACTACTGCTAATAATTAGATACGGCAGCCTGTGGTATTTAGTCAATATTATGCCTATGAAATCAGTGGAAGGCTTGAAGATATGCATGCCTTGTACTTGCTACGGAAGCTCCATACTGTTCTAAAGTAAACAATGTCACACTTGGACACAGTTCTCAGATAGAGTATTAAAACATTCATTTATTTTTACCTATCAAAGAATCGTAGGTTGAATTCTTACATATTCATATTAACGTACTGAAATATTTGTCAAGGTATGTAAGACATGAGATAATTTTGAATAGTAGAGCCTAGTGTTTTCAATGGAGTCATTTTTTGTTAAATTTTAAGTAGTAACTACTGAAAACGTCAGAATATCTAATTGAATACAAATCTTAGGAGTCTAGTACCGGATTATGGTGAATTTTGTTCCAACTATCGTACGAATTTGAGGTATTTGCTTAATTCTATAATGAAAAAATGTTAACCTATAAAAACTGCACTTACAATAGCAAATACTTCCAGTTAGCAATAAAGACACAGAATAATTAGCTTAAGGTTTGTCAAAAATATACAGATTAGTGCTTAAGTGTTTCTCTTACAAGTTAGTAGTTATACGAAGATAGAATATAAAAGTGGATTCAAAGAAAGAGAATGGTATCCTTACGTGCCATAAGAAATGTTATTCCTTATATCACAAAAAATAACTTATAAGTGTAGCGCATGGAAGTCGTTAGGAGTAAATGGCTTAACTAATAAGTGGTTCAATAATAGTTGTGATAGTAATAACAACTGCACCTGCTTCATTATAAAGTAGAAGAATTCATAATAACGCAAATATACCGCAATTACCATTTTGGCGAAAACAGAAGTAAATATTTTCAAATTTAATTACTATATTCTTAATTTTTCAAGGAAACACTAACGAATCATAAAAATATCCTACTTACTCTGTTGAATATCAGGTGAATACGAGTTAATAACTGTAAAAAAAAGCCAAGATTATTTTAGGAAATAACACCTTTAACTTTGAAAAACCTGAAATAATTTATAACGAAGGATATTTTCAGAAAAGCAAATCATCTATACTTTCAGACCTCATTATTGCATTTGTCTTTAGAAAATGCGGGATACGTTAGGAAAAAACAGTTTTATCAGAATATGAGAAGTCAGCCTTTCTATCCTTGAAAACATAATTAGAAACGAAACTATAATATTGTCATTACGTTTGCCACACATATTCTAATAATATATCATTATTAAGTCGCAACAAATGTTAATATTCGTGTATAAAGCAGAAATTATGATACCTCATTCTTCATTTGTAAGAAATAATGATTTTGGAAATGTAATTAAAGTAGACCTATATGCTTCGTTTACGTAATCTAGTGACTATATTGATAGTTGCTTGAGTAATTGAGAGTTTTTAATCCTTTCTAGCATGAATGCTACATGAGACGTCGATATATAGGTTAATGTGAATCCGAACCTCACAAACACACACCAGAAATTAAGAAAGAATCTCCAGCGCCCATGGTGCGTACCCTAGTTATATATCAGAGTGGTGGAGACTATGCTCTGACATTGGTAAAGTGAGCATAATACAATGCCATATATTACTTGATATTATTTTTCAAGACCAAAAGCTCAAGCTTCACAATATACGAGTTAATATTCCAAGACATCATTCTCATATTGAAAAAAACGCGTACAATACGTACATTACATATTAGCAATACGATTTCCGATTTTAGTTTAGCTGTTCAATATGTTAAAAAATGACTTTATGTACAATTTTTGTACCCTTATATCTTCAGGTTGTATCTAGTAATAAATAATTTACTTATATATTCATTTTCAGAATTCCCTTTTAATCATATGCTAATATGTATTCTTAAGAGTTAGAAAATGATTTCGAAACTAAATCAATTAAAAGTGGGATTAAGAATCTAATACTTACTTGGTGGTGGTCTTAAATTATTTTGACTTCTATCTGAAAATATATTAGAGATACGTTCCATTCATAAAAGGAATTCACAATTATAATCCACATTATAATCCACTGCCAATACTATTTAATATGTAAGATAATTTTGCAAATAACTTTAAACATAATCTTCATACAACCATGTCTTAATTAGCTATGACATTCGATAACTGAAAGCATCAACTTATAATATAATAGGTCATCGCAACTTGTAACTGCTGCATTACTTTTAATTTCCATGTTTATACGTTTGCAGTATAAACAGTATGTCTTGCTTTTGGTAATAACAAATTAATATTTTTAAGAGTACGCTTTCGGAACTTAAAAAGCAGGTAACAATTAGAGTAATTAGTGTTCACTCAATAGGTAGAATGTTAACCATCATAAGGTACAACACATAAACATATTCCTCAACAATATTTTCGCTTCTAAATGAACAAATAAATATTCTCCTATACGTGTTTGTTATTTTCATTATTTAACTGAATTTCCACTATCTAGCCTGGTCAGTATGGTCAGTAAAACTAATAAGAGTTTCTGTAAATTCTTATATAGGTAAGTACTATATATATATATATATATATATATATATATATATATATATATATATATATATATATATATATTTGACAAATGTTATAGTAGACTAATATCTCCAATTCTTTACAATTAAATTATAATATAAAATATTCATATTCGATACAATCGAGACACTGAATGGTATATTCAAATAGAATCTGAAGAAATAAACTTTCGGATGAATTTTTACAACGTCTACAATAGTACCATTAGATCTGGAATTGAACGGAAATTATCTGATCATGAAAGTTCCTAAAAAGTTGCCTAAATCCACAAGTTGGTAACAGAGCAGGAGAAAATTGACTAAACATATGACGTGCAACTTGCCTTCTGCTGCAGGGATATTACAGCCAATTAATCGCCAAAGAAATTTTGCAAAATCTTTGTTTTTCTGAACAAAGTGATAGTTTCACACGAAACCTTAAGAATGGAGCCCTAACCTCAAATCGCTTGTGTAGAAACAGTCCTTTTGCAACCGCTACCACACTAATAGTTCCATCACTTTACTGACCATTGTAGACAGAAGCAAAAGTTGAGTTTTGTTTTTGCCTGGTAATGGGCAAAGTACCTTGAACAGTGATGTCTCTTAAGCAACAATGTCCTAGTCATTTAACTGTTCCCTTTTCATAGACGAGTTCTTTTTTAAATGAGCAAACTTATGATGTTCACGAAAACAGTAAACACTAGTATAATCTAATGTTGTCGCAGGTTATTTTCACATTTTAAAACTAACGACGATATTATCTACATTTGTATATTCTGTATAAACTAAACAGTAATAAAGCGCATTAAAAATACAAAAACTGATAGTTTTAAATTTAGAATTAAAATTACCAAGCCCTATGTTCTCTGTCTATTAAGAAAATGACGAATTTCTACCATGATTTATTCAAGTAAACTTATAGGATATGTATTATAGTTAAGGTAATATTTTAAATTAACTAAAAGCTAAAATATTTTACCGAGTTCTATTTCACACTTATCGTGAATAGGTAGTAGATAGCAACATTCAAGGCAACATTCCTATACGTAATATATGTAAACATTACCTAAGTATGAGCGAGAATAATTATATTATTAACATAGAAAATGCACTTTTATTCTTCAGTGTTTAAATAAGAGATCAATGTAGCCGTTAGAAAACAATGTAGCGTGTTTAGTCAAAGGTAACAGGAAAAGATAAATTCTGAAACCGAATATAAGTTACACCTAGTACCAAGGGAAGGGGAAAGTCATTCTGGTAGTGATTACTATTTTTTGTGAAAACAAAATAGATATAACTTTTCCATATCACACTGAAGTAGCAAAGCAAAAGGCTTAGACGTAGAAGGAGATACCAAATCCTACAAAATACTTAAAGTTTGAACATGAGGAAGAACGAACTACTCTTTTGGCAGTTCTAATGTTGATGAAACCAACTATTGTTGAAACACTGAAACCTACGTACAATATAAAGACTTTCTCCTGTGCTTGTCACAAGAAGAAGCCAAACGTTTTGTTAATCGAAGTTGTGCTATATGCACTCTACCTTCTCGTCTTTATAAATTAAATTGACTTTTATAAAATTCAAGAAATATCTACCAAGAAAATATGCGAATATTATATCACATTGTAGTTCCTGGCATGATAGGTAGCTTGCTTCAAACTATATGATCAAGTAGCATGAGACACATTTTCCCAGTGGAATGGCAAAATTTATGTAATATAAAATTATAGCATTGAGTGTTGTAAAAGTTGAATCATTTCATCTTAAAAAAGATTTTTTCTTGAAACAGATAAAGCATATATTCACAAGTAGCCAAGTGGCCATCTTAGTACTTCATGATTGTGTTTATGAAAAGTATCTGAGCTGTTTTCCTTAGGATATGCAGTTAATTCAAAGAGGTATGACAAACTTGTCATAAATATATCAGTGACATATATTTTTGAAACTGCTATCTCACTTACGCCGTACTTCATCGAAAGTTCATAATAGCAACCAACTTGTTGTAAGTGTTAGCTAAGTTTCAAAGTGCATTTAAAAATTGCCTGAACGTTTTCCACAGATACGTTCAAAAAGAATGTTAATTTGAAAGTTCAGAAGATAAACAATTGCTACATTCCCCACTTTCGACGGAAAATTTAAAACTCGGGTACATCTAGGTTTCTTAGAAGAGTTTATAATCCGAGTTCCATTCTTGAAATTTGAAGGTCTGTACTGCTACTCAATTTTTCTCGTATATTTTGTCTCCCACTCTCCATTAAAATGTGTATTCTAATCAACGTAGTACTTACGATCTTGAAAATTAGATATTAAATATATTTATATGTATAGGTATAGGAAAAGAGGTATTCAGTATATTTAAAAGTTAATTGCAAGCAGTTACGCCGTTTCTCGTGTATATTCTCGGCGGGAACAGATAATTTATATATTAAATAATAGTTGAAATACAGTAGTTAAAATCTTTAAATTTAGAGAATCTTTGTACTGATCTTCTATGGAATAAGGAGTAGGATATTGGGAATTATTCATTCCAGCTTTGGAAACCTCCAACTGCCCAAAGCAGTATTTATATATATTTTAAGACTATTTGTGTTACATAGCCGAAACTGTAACATAAATACATAATCTTAAAAAAATATATATATATACTGTTACGGTCAATTAGAGGTTTATATTAGGATATTGTGGTACCATATTGATCGCCAGCCTCATGAATGGGTTTACATTAAACTCTGAAGTTATTATTATTATTATTATTATTATTATTATTATTATTATTATTATTATTATTTTAAATTTTGAAATTAAATACAGAATTTGACTCTGTCAGTTTGAATAACCATTACATTGAACATACTCTAAATAAACATTAGAACATTTAGTTATGCTTGAAGAAATATCCTCATTTTTACCTTAGAAATGGAACTTCTGAATACATTTGGACATATATTCTTTACTTTTAGGTAAACGTTATACTTTAAAGCTAAACGATTCCTCGCTTTGAGTTTTTTTTAAAATTATATATAAATATAATAATATTATTATTACAATTGATATCTTCTAACCCTTAAGAGGCAAATTCATGAAACGCTTACACATGATACAATGTAGTCTTATTAGTTGAATAGCTAATGTCGCACTTTTCAATGTATGTGAACCTTTGCTTTTTAAATTTTCCGAACATAAATGGCAAAATTTGATGTTATAGAGATAACCTCTTTCAACAGCAATGTTGTCAAAACTTCCCAAAGACGTACTTTTTTCATTTTAGTGAATAGGTCATAAACAATAAGTGTCTTGAATTTAAGCTACTTTTTAATTTAGGTATATTCTGCAAAGGTAAATCAGTAATATTCAATATTATAGAACAATCTGTCATTACTTCCCTTACGCGTTGAAATTCATAACATTGAAACATGTATTGTCTTATTATTTTTAGAATTAAAATACTAAACTTTACAATTCAAAAATAATATATATTTACCTGGATGCCACTGACGTTGTTGTTCTGGGCTAGGAACTGTAAGAGTAAAAATCATTATAATATGAAAAATATATAATACAATTCTGTCATTGTATATATTGAACGGAACTGTCTTGACTATTGATCGGCCAACTAGAAATTAATAATTATTACAAAATATTCTCTATCCACGTCAATAGTTACTTTTAATGTGTTCGTCTACACTTTTACTATTATTAACACATTATAACCCGTAAGTAAATTTAATATTACTCAGTTTTCTTTGGTGCTATGAAATCTTTCAGAGTTGATTTAATATTCAAAATGTGTATCAGGCTACTCATATCGTAATGTTGCACGAACTTTAACATGTTTATGTTTGTTAAGTACACCCAAAAGTAACAGTAATTTGATTGTGATATAATAATTGATGAATGGAAGTGTAATATGGTCTTTCTGTTAATATTATTTTTGTTCTTTTCAATAGGAGAAAGAGTGAAGAAATGTTGTTATGTAATAGGAGGGATCGAAAAAATTGAAACTTTGAGGACCTCTTTCCAGTAGTGCGGAAAAGTTGTGCCTACCTGTAAGTATTAGCGCTGAGAAATTTCAGGGTCTTGAAATTTCACATGCGCAATACCTACATGTGTACAACCTTTCTGCGCTTCCGCGAAACGGCCAACGATTCTATTGAATATTTATAAAAATTTTGATTTCCCCTAGTTTTTATCAAAATTTCGTTACTTCAAAGATCTTGGCAGAACAGAATATATTATCGTAGGTTTCTGAAATTTTACAGGTGTAATACAAACATGCAGGCACAGCTTTTCCGCATTATCTCAAAGGGTTCCTCAGTGTTTCTGTTGATCGGACCACATTTCGTGTTTCCACTGCTCTGAAGTTCACGTCTTGTGATCCTTACACCACTGGATACGCTTTTTCGCATTTACTGCTGTGACCAGGGGTTTGTCGATAGCCTCCTTGCCATGAATTTTCATTTTATGAAGTTCCCGTCAGGCTGTTTTCGAGGAAACCAGATTCTGTAGGCCGAAATTGAGTTCAGATGTAATTTTCATTGCAGTAGTCTTCTTTTTAGCAGCTACAATGCCTTTTAATGCCCTCCGGTCTGTATCTGTCAGGATTGCTTTTCGACTACTGTTGTGCTTTGCAGACGTCGTTTGTCCATGAATTGTGTATGCTCTCGTGGCATTGGATACAGTGCCTTCCAATACTCCCACAATGTTCGTCACAGTTGAGAACTGAAAATCCAACCAAACGGGCACCAACAGCCATGCCTCTTTGGAAGTCTGAAAGGTCACCAATGGTTGCCCATTTTACACACCCACTTTTACACCAAGACACTCACAGGTAAATTACTTTTTACTTCTGACGGAAGAGGAAAATCCACATGACACACTGAAAACAAGAAACGATCGGCAACCCCAACATGTCTTGTAAGGTGGAGGGCCAAACTTACGTGTCCTGTATGAAGTGTTTTTAGATCTTTTGTCTACTTTTATATATATATATATATATATATATATATATATATATATATATATATATATATATATATATTAGGGTGTATCGAAAAAAACTTTTTTTTCGAAATCCGGCTACAGCTAGTGCGGATTTTTGGCCAAATGGCATCAATAAAACGTATAAAAAATCTCAACTCGATCAGACAACTTCTTCTGCTGCCGAGCAGAGCCCAAATATTAGAAAAATCAACAAAAGATTCACTTTTCAACTGATTTTCCAAAAAATATTTTTTTAAATATTTCCTATATTTTTCGGTCTTTTAAATTATTGAAATAGCATTGGAAAGGAGAAATAAATACATAAAACAAATTTATTACGGTTATTTCTGCACACCACAAGCATAAAAACCTAGTTAATTATTTGTAAAAATGCACTGATTTTCTGGCGTATCGTACAATTAAATTTTAATATAAAATTATTAAAGTCTCTTGAATAACGAAGAAAACAATTTAGTGCTAAATTCTCAGAGCAGTAATAGTATAAATAATTTGCTCCCAATGCCGTTTGCATGTGCTTATCACACTAGATCACCTGCCGCCCACCTCTCCCCGAACGCCTCTTCTCTTGTACTTGCCCAGCTGAAAGGATCGGTCTTATCAGTCGCCAGTAGTCAACCAGTTGTGTCGAACATGATTGTCGCTGCTTGAGTTATTTATTAGTGCTGTAGGAAATTTTAACTAAATAATTTGTTTTCGTGTAAAGTGCAGTATGTAGAAGTGAGAACAGTGTTTCAGTTGTGTTAAGTACTTTTTATTAGGAAGAGAGTGACAGATATGCTGGCGTTATGGCATCGACAAGTTGTTACATTCTGACGTTATGAATAGCATTATTGGGACACCCAAGGAATTGGGTAGAACAGAGCTACAAACCGTTGAAATGTATTCAGACAATACCTATGGGAGCCAGAAGAAAAAATGAGAATTTCGGAAAGAGCCTTGAACAAAGGATTTATCTTCTATCGTCGCCAGGAAGATTGTAGAAAATTGAGATTACTCCTCAATGAGCGGCGAAGCAATTTTCAGTGTCAGAAGGATTGTTGCAATGATATTGAAGTACCATAATGTTGTCCGTGACTTGCAAAACTCAGCAAAGTCCGGTTTCCAAACTTCTGCGAAACGAATTGCTGATTTTCAACAGTCTGCCAAAAATATTTCGTTTGATATAACCTTTTGTAAGTGTTCCTATAATCTTGCCTGTAACTGCGAAAAAGGAAGAAAAGTGCCAGTGCTAGAGGCGCATTTTCTTTTAGATCAAAGAACCACAAGATTGAGGCATAATGTCAATTTTCTACAATCTTCCTATCGACGATAGAAGATAAATCCTTTGTTGAAGGCTCTTTCCGGGATCCCGAAATTCTCATTTTTCTTCTCGCTCCCATAGGTGTTGTCTCAATACATTTGAACGGTTGGTAGCTCTGTTCTACCCAATTCCTTGGGTGTCCCAATAATGCTATTCATAACGTCAGACCGTAACAAACTTGTCGATGCCATAACGTCAGCGTATCTGTCACTCTATTCCTAATAAAAAGTACTTAACACAACTGAAACACTGTTCTCACTTCTACATACTGCACTTTACACGAAAACAAATTATTTAGTTAAAATTTCCTACAGCACTAATAAATAACTCAAGCAGCGACAATCATGTTCGACACAACTGGTTGACTACTGGCGACTGATAAGACCGATCCTTTCAGCTGGGCAAGTACAAGAGAAGAGGCGTTCGGGGAGAGGTGAGCGGCAGGTGATCTAGTGTGATAAGCAGATGTGTACGGCATAGGGAGCAAATTATTTATACTATTACTACTCTGACAATTTAGCACTAAAGTGTTTTCTTCGATATTCAAGAGACTTCAATAATTTTATATTAAAATTTAATTGTACGATACGCAGAAAATCAGTGCATTTTTACAAATAATTAACTAGGTTTTTATGCTTGTGGTGTACAGAAATAACCGTAATAAATTTGTTTTATGTATTTATTTCTCCTTTCCAATGCTAATTCAATAATTTAAAAGACCGAAAAATATAGGAAATATTTTTTTAAAAATTTTGGAAAATCAGTTGAAAAGTGAATCTTTTGTTGATTTTTCTAATATTTGGGCTCTACTCGGCAGCAGAAGGAGTTGTCTGATCGAGTTGAGATTTTTTATACGTTTTATTGATGCCATTTGGCCAAAAATCCGCACTAGCCGTAGCCGGATTTCGAAAAAAAAGTTTTTTTTTTGATACACCGTAATATATATATATATATATCTAGGGCGCAAAATTTCCAGTCGCCAAGTGACCAATGGCGACTAAAATATAGAACTGGCGACGAGTTTTCAGAAGGAATAGCTAAGGCTGCCTGCAGGAATTACCTGAAGACTGAAGCACTAGATGATTTGCAATTTCCATCAATTCCTCTTCACTTAAGGACTTCGATCAAAAAACTGCAGTTTTCAGTGCACAGAGCGTTACGAAAACGTGAAGTCTTAAGATAAAGTATTTTTTTACATTTATATGAATTGTACAATTCAAAATTTTTTATCCTCCGTCTAATTGTCTGGTTTTGAAACTTTATGCTCTCATGAGTTTTTTTTTTTTGGACAAATTAAAAGCCGGTGGGGGGTCTGATAATTTGTACATGAGAGGTAGTCGCTAGTGCGCCTGACTTTGAAATTTTGCGCTAACTTTATATTTTCGAATTCAATATACTTTCCATTAGTATTTTAATGTAATATATTATAATTTTTCACGACATTCTACATTCCATTTTACTGAATTATAACAACATTATTTAGCCTTTAGATAATGATGCATCAAAATAAATGTTGAATTCATGATTTAGTGAGGTTGAATTTTAATATGTTTAAAATAAGCTTTGTCCAACACAGTAAGCAAATAACTGAAATTATACGAGATAGCAAATATACGTTACCAACAACAGGTTGCCAAGGTTCGTGTTCGTGAGCAGGCGGTGGATCTGTAAAATAAGAAGGGTCACTCAGGTATAATTATTCGAAGAACATACTTGTAAAAAATTGTAATTGCCACTTAGAAAAATGATTGCGTTAAGTTTTATCATTATTTTATGCACTCAGCTCACTCACTCTTAAAATGAGAGTTCCTGTGGTTTCCTAAATGGCACTCAATTGACAAAATAATTGTAAGTAATGATAATTTGAACGCTGATTATGAACAGGTTCTTTGTGTGTTATCTTTCCAGTAAGAAAAGCCAGAAATTGGAGACTATTGTGAAACTGGAAAAGGAATTACAAGTTTATGAAAAATCAGTAGTTGCATTTTAAAACAACAAAGGGTAGTATATTAAAGCTACGCTCTCCAGTAATAGCTTTATGTCAAAAATTTTTATAGAGTTAAAATTGTATATCATTTTAATCATATAATAATGATCATACCGTCCCCTCGAGACAAAGGGGCGTCTGTATTTTTCCTATATTTTGCAGGAGACCAGTTTAAACCTTTTCTTATTGTTAATTCTATTGTGTTCATTTAAAATTTAGTTTAATCTTCTTTGTTCAGGTATATAACTTACGAGATCAAACTAAATTGTAAGAAAAGATGGTAGAATAAACAGAGAGGAATGATTTAAGCTTGTCTCCTGGAAAAGGTTAAGAAAATGAGCTACAAATAGAAAATAGTATCAAGAAAAATTAGCCAGCAAGAAGATTATAGCGATATTCAATGCCACCGATATAGCCATTCCTATGTGGCAGTAAGGAAGAAGAAAGAAGTCTTCTTACATCTTCAATTCAACGAAGACACTACTGTCCTTGCTGCTGATTGTTGACAAAATTAGTTTATTCCACTGTTGGTGCCAGTTTGCCTGCCTTGTAGAAGAGCAGTCTCTATTTTCACATGGTAATAAGGAATTGCTAGTAATCTGGGAACAACAAATTAGGGGATACATTCCTCTTTACCCAATGCAAAAGTTCACCTTCTAGTCTTTCTAGCTCTCTTTGACACTCTTAACAAACTTAAATATTTATTATTCCTTAACTGTTACTGTTTATTTATTCATCCCCAGGAATAATCTTAGAATAGTTAGACTCAAAAAGTGAAACTGTAGGATTTCATTCTTAGTCATCTTGATTGTTTAAATTTTTATCTGATCTTTTAGGCCTAGAAATCACACTCCTTTCAAAATACGATGCTTGTGGATATGAACAAAACAGGTCCACACCGTAAGTCAAAAAAGTGCATATCGTACAATTCAAAGTAAATAAAAAGAAACCATTTTGCAATTTTCCCTAGCTACCTATATACCCTATAGAACAAGTAAGTTCAATGTCGCGTCCACGCAAGCACTCCTTGTATTTATTTCCTGGCAATATTGTTCCAGTTTCTATATGTTATCTCAATTTATGCAATATTAATTCTAATATTGTCCTCCCATCTGTACATATTTCTTCCTAATGGTCTTCTTCAGATTAAAATTTATTTAAAATATTGAAGTCATATACTCTTTTATTCTAGCTATATAACTTGCCCACCACAAATTTCTAAACTTTATAAATCTAACATTTCCTAAACAGTACATAATATGCAGCCATATACGCCTTGAGTGGCTGTGAAACACCGATGGGCAACTAGCGACATCTCGCCCAACTTTGGCGGCCCTATAGCGACGATCTGCGTTTTCCCTACTTCCATTTTAAAAATTATATGATCAGCGGCCCACCCTACCAGTGGCAGAGACACCAATAAACGCCGATGCACCACAAAATCACTCCCTTAAATATGTTGAATCGAATATATATGTTATATGCTCACATAGGCGAGTCTAAAAAGCACTGAAAAAAGTACAAAAGAAGTACCTCGGTGTGGGCACGAAAACCAACCTTATGACTACTAGGCGCATGCTCTTCCGACTTGGTTACAGAGGCTATGAAGAAAACGTCGTTTGTAGAGCTATAAATCGTTAAGGCATTTTTAATTTGGTCAATAAGAGTGCTACTTTAACCGTGTATATATGACGATAACCATAGGGATCAGATAAAATGCGTTCGCCATGTATTTTTTTAAACAAAATGACTCGCGTCTATTTTCTTTATTTCATAGTTATCCCATATTTACTTTCTGATGTTCGGCGACAGTTGTCATCCAAATTCAAACAATTATACACACACATTTCAAGATTCTTCATTTCATAATGTAGAGGTAGAGGCTACTCTTGACCACCGCAGCTTATTTAAGGAATAATTCAGCAGAAAAACTATACAGTGTGTTTCAAAACATCACAGACAATGTTTAGGAGGTGATTCCTCTCACCAAGGTAAGACAAAATGTATAGACCATCCTAGGTGCACCAATGCTTCTTTTCGGAGTTATAGGCTGCCGAAATTATGAAGTAATGAACTTTAAGGATCCATAGCTGCAAAACTATGGTACCTACAGTAGTCGAGTCAAGACTTCACTTAGAAACTAATACGTGCCCTATCCAAAACTACATGTTTCAGAATCCTGCGGTACTTCGGCAAGAAATTTTTAGAGAGAGAGTAGGACAACCTGACTTTAAATATCTGTTTTGACTTGACGAAACCCTGCCGCCAGTAGCCGCTACATTGACGATCGATATTTGAAAAGCAGTTCGGCACTAGGTGATGGCAACATTTACATCATGGTATATTTGTTATAAACTTTCCACCATTCTCCATTCTCCTCCCGATTGGGTCTGAACATTAGGCTCAAGAAAAAAATATATACTGTATTAGTTAGGTAAGTGACCGAAAATAGTTCATTTATTCATTTATTTATTATTAAATTGTAAATTACAAATCATTTTGTCGAATTACAATGCCCGTAGAATAAAAATAAAAACATACAAATGTTAAATATAGTGTAAAATTGAATACAATTAACACATCTTTGAGTATCCAGTTCATAATAATAATAATAATAATAATAATAATAATAATAATAATAATAATAATAAATAAATAATAATAATAATAATAATAAATAATAATAATAATAATAATAATAATAATAATAATAATAATAATAATAATAATAATAATAATAATAATAAAGCACATGAATTAAACATGCATGGCGACTCATCTTGCAGTTACGGTGAAAGAAATGACAATGTTGGAATGAAGATTGTGGGAGGAAACAAAATGCTCAGAGAAAACCAACGCAAAATTTATTTGTCAGTCCAAATCACACATGTATGTAGTGGAATCTAATCAGGACAACACTCACTAAAGAGGAGCGATATATCATTGTTCACTTGTAATATCGATAGAGGATAAGAAACCAATAGTTAATATAGGTTAAGTGCATTTGTGGTACAGTGAATACTATTATATTTCTTAAGAATTCACTCCAAAGAGAGTATTTCCTCGATTGGGTATATCTTTATCGAGCTCAATGTTGAACTCATATGTAATATAATAATTAAAAAGCTTGTTCTATGGTCACATACAGGAAAGAAAAATTGTAGTAGTATCAATGGTTTCTGAAAACTGTAAAAAAAAATGTCATAGAGATATTTAACAAATAGAATATTATATTAAGCATAATTACTGTGCATCAGGCAGAAAGCTAATGCTGGTGCAAACCTTTATCGACTTTCATTAAGTAGCTTTAAAAATACAACATCATTTCCAGACACATTGTCTTCTTTCTCTCTTTCTCTCTCTCTCTCTTTCTGTGTGTGTGTGTGTAGAGAGAGAGAGAGAGAGAGAAAAAAGAGTGAAAAAATACTAAAATTTATCAGTGAACCTAATCCATCTAGTTGTTAGTAAATTTCTTAATTTAAAATAATTTGATCCTTACTTGGTAGAGGATATTGATTCGGCTTGTTGGTGTCTGCAAAAACGAAAGGTAAAAGTGTTTAATAGCAACAATATATAGAGATAATTACTAAAAGCGTTCACATAATTGGAACTCTTTATATTATAATAACTGACCAAGTTTAAAGCAAAAATTACTTTAAACTACTGACATTTGGCATACACAATAATATATGTATTGGCGAAAATGTACGTTACTGGATTTACAAGTGCACTTTAATACAAATTTAAATACATTTTAATGATTAGTCATCTTTACGTTATCGAAAGATAGACAGAGTTGCGATGAAGCTATGAATTAATTGGGTCTTTATGAGATCTGAATGAGTTATATGACAGTTAATGCAGTATTGTTTTTACAGCATTTTCTCAGGAACCAAGAAACAAATTTTACACATAAGGCCGGCGCTTATGGAAATTTCAGTCCCGAAGTAGCATATTTCGCTTTCCTGACAGCGTGAGGAACCCGTGTAGTTACTCCAACATTTTGAGGCACTTATATAATATGTGCATATAGCAAGTATTTTGTTGTATCTTATTGAATCATATAATAATATAAAGTGTGTATAATGTAGTGTGTGTTAAACATGTCAACCAAATTTACAATATAATCAAAATGAGAGTTTACAATGGAGTTTTGTTGTTGAATGATATTTATTTCTTGATATTAGAGTGTTTTATACGAATGACTAATACCCTTTAACAAAAATTGTGTCTGACATTAATTTTTGTTAAAATGTCATCGTATTCTTTAATAGGTTCGATTCACGGTTCACAAATCTAATTTGTTACGGACAATTTAGAAAAAAAAAATTATTTTTTCAGTTATGTTTACCCAATCACCGGGGCAATTCTAGAAAAGATATAGAAACCACATAGTAAAAAAGTGTAATGTTTGAAGTGTTTCAAGTAAGCTTACTTTTCGAGTTACTATATTCCTAATATCCACTAAGCTAAGAACGTTTCTATTAGTAGAATGTTTTGTACTATTTAAGATATTAAAACTTTCATCATTTGATAATTATGTCTTTAGAACCATGATGATCAGAAACGAAACAGTTACTACTTCAGGAGAAAACTATTAGAGATATCAATATAAAGTTATGACATGTGGCGAGATATCTGAATCTGAATATTCAATAAACTGTATCAACAATAGGAAGTAATTAAGTCGTACTTTAATCATATTGGAAGCTCTAAAAAACAACCTGCATAAAGATGAATATATTTCTAAAAGCTTCTGTTAACCTGTTTCAGGATTTCAAAGTTTTTTAAGCTTAACTATCTTAAAGTATTGTAACCTCCAACAACAACATGTTGTGCTATTGAAAATAATTTCGCCAGATTATATTTTTCCAACAAGTACCATTGTTAGCTTCAGTAGGTCCTTCTTGTTGTCTTTATTCTGTTGTCTTTTAAAAACTTTATCTGAAAATCTACGGTCTCGTCAGGACTATTCATTTTATCATGTAAATCCTCGTACTCAATTTCGAATTTCCTTGTATCAATTTGGCATCATTTTCTAAAGCCTCATAAGAATCAAAAGTCTGGCTCTGTTCAAGGCAAATTTATCTTACCTCTCCGCAGATTTCTAAAATATGGTATATGCAGAAAAAAATAATTCAAGCCAAGTTATTTTTTTGTTTAGGTACAGAAGTACAACTCTCACTGAGTGTAGTGGAAACACCAGTATCAATCACAAAAAAGCCTCATGTGCAGAAACTACAATCTTCACTCAGTCAATGAATAAAAAGACATCTTCCGTTTGTCTTGATGTCTGTAAACGGGTATAAAATAACACAGAGTTGCACTCTATATTATGGTTTATTTTTGAAAGGCAATGGCCATTAAATATATATTTGTGGTGAAAGGCTACCATGGTGATTGAACTTTTAATAAAACACTTATTACCAGAAACTTTTAATTATATTAAGAATGAGTCGTTTGAATAGACATTCAAATGCTGTATTTGGAAGTTAAAATAACTATACCTCTTTCATTCACACTGACTTGATATTCATAACTTAATATTCATAAACTTGTTACAATTTCTCCGTTATGTATTTTAGAAGATACTATTCTCCATGTTATAACGAAATATTCACTGACAAATTAAAGTATATAAAATACTGTTTACGTTAAATTATTTTTAAAATAAAATTTATAAGATTTAATATTTGATTTACCAGTAATCATTCAAATCACTGAATATAACTTACATGGCGCTGAATTCGAATATAGAGGCGGGTCTTTAGAGTCTAGAATGAAAGGAAAACTTGAATAAATTTAACGTTTTTGAATGCTCACATAATTTTGAAAGCTTACTTATACCAGTATTAGCTGTAAAACCTGAATCTTCCAAACGATAATAAACTTATGGAAAGCATTTGAACCAATTCACTCCTTACATTACGCATTTGTGATAAATTTGGACTCTAGCGATACCAGGAGTAATATTAGTCGTTTCAGTTATAACACTATACTATAGTACTCCAAATACATTTTTCAGTTACATAACAAGTTTGTATCGATACACATTTCGTCACACTGGAAGGGTTACTTTTGTTTTAGACAGGTCTTATCCATTTGGCCAGTCAGAGAAGACACTGAATTGTCAGATACTTATAACAGGGGCAAAACAGTACCTGTGCTATGCCCTTCAAAATTACAGCAGCTCTACTAGCCAGTAGAACTCAACAACTTTCAACTGGCTGTGATCACACAACAGCGTTACAAGTCAATCCCGACACCTCCTTGGAGAGCATAATCTCAACTTACTAGATTACTCCTCTATAGATTGCACACTAAAAATCAGTCAGTTCGTATTATTTTCACCTCCACAATCTGTTCCTCACCACCAGCTCAATGAGAGATGAATTTGAGATGAACTGTCAGTAAACTGTGAATACCGATCATTTTAACCTCGAAAACCATAAGGACAATGCTGCAATATGTATTTATTATTATTATTATTATTATTATTATTATTATTATTATTATTATTGTTGTTGTTATTATTATTATTATTATTATTATTATTATTATATAGATGGACAAGATGGCGCCGACTGAGGACACGTGTGGATTGTGTCTCAAGCCATTTTTGGTAAGCAGCTAATATTAGAATGCTGTTTATGTAAAAACAGATTTCACGTAAAGAATTGTTTAAAATTTGGACGCACTGAATATGAAATGTATTTGGTGAATGGTATATCAACGTATAAGTGCCAAAATTGCATAAGGCACCGCGATGACAACACAGCCATTACTCCCACAGTGAAGAAGCATATTAGATCTCGAAAAAGAGACCAAACTGTGAACTCTGATGCTGAGTTAAGTGAAAATGAAGACTTAGACAAATCAGGATCTTTCTCAAGCAATAATGGACAGAATTGCTCTACATGCTGTGAGGAAGTGAAAAATAAACTTTGTCAGGTGTTAATTATGTTAAGTGATATCAGTGAAAAATATGCTGCACTGAAGGCAGAAGTGATATCTGTTAAACAAGAATGTATTAAATTGAATGTACTACTATCAACTAACAACAAACCGAAAACATTTGCTGAAGTGGTCAAGAGCTCAACACCCGATGTTCAAAACAAGGTACAAGGCGACTATGAAAACATGAATGTCAAGGTCAGAGAAGTGCCTTCTTTCACATTACAGCAGGAGACAAGTGGTAGTGAGTGGAAGTTACTAACAAACGCCCAAGGCGAAATAACGCTGCAGTACAGACAGGAGTGAAACAAACGAGTGAATCAGGCTTCGTTTCCAGAAACCGTAATACTCTTATGCAAGGGAAGAATACCACGGACAAACTAAAGGTAAACAAAAAGTCCCCTCGTACAGCAGCACTGTTGGTAACGAGACTTGACCCTTGTGTTTCTTGTGAGGATCTTATTGCGTTTGTGAAGGACAGTGAGCGTTAAAAATGTGTTCAATTAAGAGCTAAACATAGCAGTTACTCTTCGTTTTATGTTAGTGTAGAAGAAAGTGAGTTTAATATATTTGTAACCCAAATGTATGGCCTGATGGTGTGCTATTTACTAGATTTGTTGGACGATTGGAAGACGAAATTGTATGTCATGAGGCTGAAACTGATCCGGCTTGAAAGAATAATTCAGGTAAATAATCTAGAATAAATTAGAATACAACAAAAACGGCATACTTAAAGCCATTCTATCAAAATGTGTACGGTTTAAATACAAAAGAAAAGCTATTTATAGATGAAATAAACTGCTCTAACTACGATATTTATTGCATAACTGACACGTGGTTAAAAGAAAAAAGAAACATTTTCTACAGCTCTCAAAAAATTATAATGTCGTACGAAAAGATAGAAACTTGACATTTGTAAATAAAACAAAGAGTGGAGGATGTATGATCATAATAAGAAACGAATACTCGTATGAAGTAATAAATCCTCCAGATGAAATACTTGATGTTAATATAATTAAAGTTTTAATCCCTGAAAATAAACCACTATTGTTGTGCTTGCACTACTTCCCACCAGATTTACCGTTGACGAATTTTACTAATTATTGTGACTGGCTATGTACGTTTTCACTCACAAAAACTATAATTTTATAATTTTAGGTGATTTTAACGCCGTGTAACGTGGGTTCCTGTCACCACGGCATGGCGCTTCCTCAGGTTGCGGATCGAGGAGAAGGCCTCTAGATATAGAGGTTAGCTGCGAATATACTGAATAAGCAGTCGCGGACAGACGACTAGGAGTGGTCCTCCAGCTTGGGGGTTTGGGTAAGGCTAACACCCTCATCCTGTAAAAAAAGGTACTTGTTCAGAAACATTCACAAAAGCCTCGGACAAGGACTGATAACTTGGCACGACATCAGCAAAAGAAAATGGACATGAGATTTGGAACATGGAATATTAGAAGTCTTTATAGGGCAGGCGCGTTAAAATCTGTAACGAGTGAGTTAGAGAAATACAGGATGGACTTAGTAGGAGTTCAGGAAGTTAGGTGGGAAGGAAATGGATCTGAGAATTCCGGAAATTTCACGTTCTTTTACGGGGAAGGAAATAAAAATCACCAGTTAGGAACAGGGTTTTTCGTTCACAAACGAATATTACCAGCAATTAAACGGGTTGAATTTGTTACTGACAGACTTTCTTTTATTACTCCTAAGGGACGGTGGTGTGATATTATTGTTTTAAATGTACATGCTCCAACTGAAGATAAGGGTGACGATATAAAAGATAGTTTTTACGAAGAAGTGGAACGGATATTTGACCAACTCCCGCGATACCATATGAAGATTCTATTAGGGGATTTCAATGCGAAGGTAGGACGAGAGGATATTTTCAAACCGATTATAGGGAACGAAAGTTTGCATAAGGAAAGTAGTGACAACGGTGTTAGACTCGTGAACTTTGCAACATCCCAAAACCTAATCGTGAAGAGTACAAAATTCCCACATCGCGACGTTCATAAATACACTTGGACATCACCAGACGGAAAAACACATAATCAAATTGATCACGTTTTAGTAGATAGAAGAAGACAATCTAGCATAATTGACGTCCGGTCGTTTAGAGGGGCTGATTGTGACACTGATCACTACCTGGTAGCAGCAATAATACGGGAGAGATTATCGTTGAATAAAGGTAACACTCAAGGTCCGAAAACGGAGAGATTTAATTTAAAGAAATTAGAAGAGAGCCAGGTAAGAGAGGAATACCAGATTGAAGTTTCGAATAGATTCTCGGTTTTAGAAGACTCGGAGTGCACTAGTGTTGAGGATACTTGGATTGAAATTAGAGATAGCATTAAAAGTTCAGCAGTAGAAAAATTGGGACACGCGGAAATACGTAGGAACAAACCATGGTACGCCCAAGAATGCATTAAACTAGTAGAGAAGAGAAAACAGGCAAAATTACGGTGGCTACAAAATCCGAATGAAATAACTACACAAAATTTCGCAGATACCAGGCGGGAAACTTCCAAAACTTTTAGAACAAAGAAACGGGATTTTTTGAAAGCTAAAATTAAGGAACTTGAAGATAATAGTAAAAATAAAAATATTCGGGACATGTATAAGGGGATCAGCGAATTTAAGAAAGGCTATCAACCTCGTGCTTATATATTAAAGAAATCTGACGGAACAGTTCTCACTGATACGGATAGCCTCTTAAATAGATGGAAAGATTTCTTTGACGATTTGCTGAACACGCAGCTAAAAACTAATGTGCGTGGAGAAAAGGAGATACACACCGCAGAACCGTATATTCCAGAACCCAATCGAATAGAAGTGGAAGCCGCTATAAAGAAATTAAAGAAACACAAATCTCCGGGTGTAGATGAAATTCCGGCTGAGTTAATTTTAGCTGGAGGCGAAAAATTGTGGAACAAGATACACAAACTCATTCCCGTTATCTGGAACAAGGAAGAATTGCCACAAGAGTGGAAAGAATCAATCATTGTTCCAATTCACAAGAAAGGCGACAAAACTGACTGTAATAATTATCGAGGCATTTCTCTTCTGTCAACATCCTATAAAATCCTTTCAAATATTCTGTTAGCAAGATTGACCCCATACGCAGATGAAATTATTGGAGATTATCAGTGCGGATTTAGACGAAATCGATCAACTATCGACCAAATATTTACCATTCGCCAAATACTCGAAAAGACGTGGGAATACAGTACCCCGGTACATCAACTATTTATTGATTTTAGAAAGGCTTACGACTCGGTTAGGAGAGAAACATTATACAACGTTCTTACAGAGCTTGGAATACCGAGAAAGCTAATTAGATTAATTAAGATATGTTTAAGTGAATCCCAAAGTAAAGTCCGGGTAGAAAAATTTTTGTCCACGAGCTTCCACGTCGAAAATGGCCTGAAACAAGGAGATGCGTTGTCGCCATTATTATTTAACTTTGTGCTGGAATACGCCATAAGGAAAATCAAAGATAGCAACCAGGGCCTAGAGTTGAACGGCATTCACCAGGTTATGGCATATGCTGATGATGTAAATTTAATAGGGGATGATAGGAGAACAGTAGAAATAAATGCAGAGATATTATTAAACGCTTGCAGGGACATAGGTTTAGAAGTAAATGCAGAGAAAACTAAATACATGGAAGTGCGTCGGGACCGTAATACGGCAAATTGTGGAGGCGTTAAAATATTAAATAATAAAGTGGATACTTTCAAATATTTAGGATCAATATTAACAGACGAAAATTATATTCACGAAGAAATTAAATGTCGACTAAAAGCAGGGAATTCGTGTTACTATTCGGTTCAAAATCTCTTGTCGTCGCAAATTTTGTCGAGGAATTTGAAGCTTAAAATATACAAAACGATAATCATGCCTGTTGTTCTGTATGGCTGCGAAACATGGTCACTTACTCTGAGGGAAGAACATAGACTGAAAGTATTTGAAAACAAGATCCTGAGACGAATATTCGGACCCAAGAGGAACGAGAATGGGGAATGGCGGAAACTTCATAACGAGGAACTACATAATTTATACGGTTTACCCAACATTGTTAGGGTCGTTAAGTCTAGGAGGCTTAGGTGGGCAGGTCATGTAGCTAGAATGGAAGAAAGTAGAAACGCTGTCAAAGTCTTGACTGGTAGACCCATAGGAAAACGACCATTAGGAAGACCTAGGCGCAGATGGGAGGATAATATTAAGATGGATCTCGCAGAGATAGGAATACAAAGTAGAAACTGGATCAAATTAGCTAAGGATAGAAGTCAGTGGAGAGCTTTTGTGAACGCGGCACTGAACCTCCGGGTTCCATAGGCCATAGAGTTAGTTAGTTAGTTAGTTAGTTGGTGATTTTAACGTAGGTGGAATAGATTGGGTTACCGGAAATATAAATATAAGTAATTATTATATTAAGAAAAAAGCTGAAAAAATAGTTGAAGTATGTAATGTTCTCCAGTTAATTCAATTGAATAGATCATATGACCCCTTTAACAAGGATAAAGTATTAGACCTACCGTTAACTAATATAGAAAATTATTCAGTAATATTTGAAATTCCACCGTTAACAAAAATTGATCATTTCCATCCACCTTTTCTATTTGAATGGAAAATAACAAAAGCATTATAGTAATGACTTTGGAAACACCTCAAATCAAGCAATAATTTATGATTTTAAAAATGCTGATTTTCTAGGTGTATATAATGGAATTAAGGAAATGGATCCGATAGATACTAAGAGTAGTAATATTAATGAATTGACTAATATATTGTATAACAATATATATGATGTGCTAGATAATTGTGTACCTAAAAAAAACAAGGAGCTGAAATCATTAATTAATAAGAAAACCAAATATTTTGTTAAAGCAAGACAAACAAATAGTAATACATGGTATCAAAAATACTCCAATTTACGAAAAAATGTCAAAAAGAAATACTTAGAGGCGAGAAAATCATATTATATGAGTTTGGAAAATAGTGTTGTCAATAACAATATGTTTTTCCGGAAAATATTTAAAAATTCTGATGGCAAGCAAATACCAACTGAAATGAAACATAATGACAAATCACTTACAGAATTAAATGATGTTGGGGAATTATTTAAAGATGTTTTTAGTGACAATTTTAATTTAGAATTAGGACATTACCCAGATAGCCAGGTTATGAATTCTCCTTCGCTCATTAGCAACCATGACGTCATAGATATACCGAATATCACCGAGTCTGATGCAATTCATGCAATCAAAGTTATTAAGGAGAACACAGCTCCTGGTCCTGACAATATCCCCTATTTTATAATTAAAGCATGTAGTACCGAATTGTCAACTGTTTTAACAAATATATTTAATGCATCCCTGAGAAATGGTGAGTTTCCTTCAATGTGGAAACAAGTATACATTGTACCAGTATACAAAGCAGGTGATCATAGAATTATAAAAAAAATATAGACCAATAACACTAGTCAATGCATTTTGCAAGATGTTTGAAATTATAATACACAAATATTTATATTGTAATGTACAAAAGCAAATTAAGTGAATTTCAGCATGGTTTTTATAAAGGGAAATCGATTGTAACAAATCTTGTACATTTTACTGATTTTACACATTTAGGACTTAAGAATAGATTACAAGTAGACACTATATATAGATATGTCAAAAGCTTTTGGTTCCATAGAGCATGAACTACTTATTGATAAATTATGAACCATAGGTCTATATCCATTGTACATTCGATGGACTGTAAGGTATCTAGCAAACAGATCGTTCGAAGTAAAAATTGGTCAAACAACCTCTAGTTACAGTTATGTATAGAATGGCATACCTCAGGGATCTCCTCTGGGACCCCTTCTTTTTTCAATATCTATTAATTATTTGCCTGAGAAAATTAATGCTCCAATATTTTGTTGTATGCCGATGATTCAAAATTATTTAGAATGGTAAATAGTGAGTATGATAACTACTTACTACAGGATGATCTAGATACTGTTAGTACGTGGTGTAAAAGTAACTTACTGAAAATAAATTGTGAGAAAACTGAATACATATCATATACTAACAAAACCCAATACTACGTGAGCAAATATCTAATTAATGAAGTAACATTGCATAAAGCCGAACATATTAAAGATTTGGGTATAGTGTTTGACAGAAACATGAAATTTCACTATCATATAAATGATACAATCCAAGGAACAAGAAGAATAATAGGGTTTATTTTCAAACAATGGCCTGAGTATAGAAATGCCAGTTCATATGTATATTTATACAAGATGCTAGCAAGATCAAAATTAGAGTTCGGTGTAGTTATTTGGAATAGTATAGGTATAACATTGGCAAACAAAATTGAATCAGCACAAAAATGTTTTATTAGGTTACTCTGCTATAAAATGAATAGAGATTACTACTCACGTAGTTACGAATACTGGTGTCAATTTTGGGGATTGCAGGCACTGGGCGACAGAAGAAATTACTAGTTAGAAGACAGTTATTGAAAGAGATTTTATTAAGAAACTACTAGACAAGAGCTATCATAGTGAATATTGCTTGCATAATATAGGTATAAGGGTACCAATATATAATACAAGAAATATATCAACATTAGTTCCTTTGAATCCGAAATCTGTAATTTTAAGAAGATTGACCAATTCTTTTAATTTAGTTTAATTTATTTTTATCAGTATAAAAGCATGAATTTTAGAGCTTGACAAATATTATTTTTACTATTTATGACGACTATTTTGATACTAGAAAAAGGTATTACCTAGGTACATTGACAAGGAATTATTAATCCGATATTATTTTACTTTATTTTGTCATTATGTTGTATTGTTTTAGTATGTAGCTTACATTGTATGTAATATATGTTTAGCTTGCCTGATAAAGTGCTGTATTTTTGCCGTTAGGCTGTTTATGGCACAGAAATAAACGTTATTATTATTATTATTATTATTATTATTATTATTATTATTATTATTATTTATTGAACACATAGCTTTAAGAATATACCATTTCTTTCATTCATTAACAATATTACGAGTACTATAGCTGTTTTAGAATAGTCATGCTTTTTTAACAAAAATGGTTGAAATTTAATCCTACAATTTGTGATCAATTACCAAAGAACCCACTATATTACAATGATGATATACATTCTATGTTACATTTAAAACATAATTTCAGAATGAAACGTAGATTTTTAAGATGTCTCCTGAGAGGGACCAAAACAATAATACGTTATCATTAACCCCAATTATTAACGCTATTATTATCTGGTCTGTGTAGTTTGTAGAGGCCAAACCAAAAAACTTCGTAAATTGAATCATATTATGAAGTAGATACTGTGGACACATTTATTTACGAAATATAAACAACTTAAAAATGTTGTGCATATAACTGTATTGAAGAAAACCCATTCCACGTAGTAAATTACACATTGTGAAGTTTTCTAGCAAAACTTGTTTACACAATATTGTATGATTGTTCCAAAAGTAACTTATTAATTGGGGGTTTCCATACAAAAAAAATGTCTGCCGTGTTTGAGATATTGAGCGAAATAAAGAAAATGTACCAAAGGGTTTCTGAGAAGTTCTCGAAAAAAAGTAATGTTCACGTGTAAACTTCTTCATGGATAGTTAATTTTGGTGTAACATCGAATTCTTAGTGAACCGTTTATTTCAGATTTTTAAGAAAGATGAAATATTTGAGTCTTTTTTAAGAAAATCGTGAAGAAAAAATAACAATAATACATGTTATTTTCAGAGGTATTTTTTAATCGGAAGATGACATAGCATATTATAGTCTCTTAACAAAACATTTATTTATGGATTACATATATATATATATATATATATATATATATATATATATATATATATATGAGTGTTCTCTTTTCTGAAAACTGTACGAAGACTATTATCATTAAGATTAAACTACCCTTTGTTAATTTTGGTAATACAAATATATAATTTACGATCCTTGAACGGACTTACCTCGGTGGTTTTCACAAAGTAGTTAGTGAAAATCTCAGTACAAGAACAAACTATGAAAACTAGAAATGGAAATGTGTGTACGTGGTATAAAAATCCGATCTAAAAATGTTAATTGTGATATATTTGTGTTTTATTATACGTTATTCATGTTGTATTTAACTGTAAATGATAATATGATCAGTATCAATTAATGTGTATTACTTACTGTATGCATTATAAAAATTATAAACTTAATTACTTCCACGAGGATTAAGTTTCATTCACTGAAAAATCTTACTATGTCTTATTGTTCTAACTAATTTGGATAAGACCATCTCATTTTGGTATCTTCTTGACTTCAAGCTTTTCGGATGTAAGCTGAGCATCCAAGCCAAGTGCTGTTCAGCAGTTGTATATTTGTTTGTATATTGTTGTATAAAGTTTGTATACTTTATTCTCAAGAACTGTACATATAACATATACTCTACTAATACTTAAGATTTTGAGAATAGCCCCAAAACATCCCTAAATGCTCTTCAGGGTACACAACTGCATAGACCTCAGCTAGGCTTCTTTTTCAGTACTAACACAGATGTTCCTTTCAGAAAATGGATATACTATTTACCATTTATAGGTATATCTCGTTTATCATTAATCGAATTACATATACTATACTATATTCATAGAGGACTCAGATACCAAAAATAGTTATTTATAGTTTGGAAGTTTATACTTAATTCATAATATTGAGCATAAAAATGTGTTCATTGATGATTATGTACATTAAAATATCACTATTTCAGAATATATCACTTTTGATATAGAGGATTTGGACTTGAAAAGTAAAAATTGAATGGAAAAATTTTTAGTTATCTCTAAAACTTTATATTTCGTTGTGTTTATTTCATGCACCTGAATTTCTTTGTTTAGGTTTCCTTTTGGTTTGATAAATCGCCAAAACCACCCGGTCATGTACGTAAAGTGGTATGTGCTGAAACGTGTGAAATGTGTCTTCATTTTATAAATTATGAGTCATTTAATACTATGTATGTAACAAAGTGTAACAAACTATAAGACCTTCCACGTTACATATTGTTGATGAACGTATTTCTCTCAAATCTTTACTTTTCTTCACACTTTGAGAGTATGAATATGAGACCCAACAGTTAATTTTGTTTCTCGTTATCTGTACTGTCTCTTTCAAGATATATGAATTATGATTTCGTACGCTTATTCATTCGGTCTCTAGGATAGTTATCTGTAACGAACAGAACAACAATTTAAAGTTTCAGAGATAAACAGCTGAGTTCGCTATGTTAGCTTTGAAGTCAAACTACCCTATGAGAACTAATAGTCTCAATTACAACCTATCCTACTGAATAAGAAATGACTCCAATGATTGTTGTAGTGTTTTAGTTAAGCACCTTGATCCTGGGATCCCCCCAGGGGACATAAAATATGACGATATTATTATTACTTTAAAACTTTAAAATCCGACTAACAACATTGAAAACTGAAAGTGATGATCCACTTATGACTATCCCTGTAAAAAGTTTTCATTGTTGCCAGTCTGATTTTAAAATTGTAAAGCAATAATAATGTCGTCATATTTTATGTCCCCTGTGGGGGACGCCAGAATCGACGTTTTTAAATGTTCATCTCTATAACAGTGAAATTAATAATCAAGTTAATTATAGACTTGCTTTACAATTGAAATTATAAAGTACACCTTTAATACTGTAATAAACCTTAGATACAATCCACAAAACCAGGAATCAGGTGATGTGTTTTTTTTCTGGCTCCAAGAGAATAGGTACGAAAAATAAAATTAGTAAACTGTAGTTAAGAAATTACTGAGAACTATTTGATACAGAATTTAGTTATACAACAATTTAACAACAAGAGATGTATTACGAGACGTTCGGATCAAAACATTAGTTAGGTGATAATAACAATTGAAAATGCTCCCTTTTTCAGAAACAACTGTATATGAAACAGAGAATTATTTTTTCATAAGTATTTGTATTACCTGAGGTCCCATAATAAATTAGCCATATGCTTCGAGCAACCAAAGAAAGTTTGCAAATCATTTAAGCATGTTCTGAAATATTAAGCCATACGTTACCAAACTTTATCATCTCCTCGTTAATTTATTCTCGAAATGTGAAATACAATTTTCCTAGAAAATACATACTAAACATACTTATATTATGTATTAGGAATTTAAGGAAGATACAGAAATTTCGGTGGAAGTCAACTAAATCTTCGTACATTCTGGACATAGATTTTAACTCTATATAAAGAGAACTTGAGAAATTACTAGCATCGTTTAAACTACCATTGATGAAAAAGTGCTACAAATATTATTACACGGATTTCATTTTGTTACAACCGTCTGCCCTTGTAGTCCAGAGATGATTCAAAATACATTCAAAGTGAATCGTATAGATAAATATTATTAAGTTGTGATTATTAACCAGAATCTGCTTTTGCTGAAATTTATTGCTATTGATTCATTATAAACGCTGCTGCAACCTTATTTACTTGAATGAACTGCTGTAGCATTCATAAGAATTGGAGATAGTTCTTAAAGAGAACATGTTCTTGTGATTTATTCTGGTTTTGATACATTTTGGAATTATGTTGTTTTCTTTTCATTTCTTTTTTGGGTTTGGATGTATTCTGTAAAGTGAATATAACCTGCACGTAATATAGTAAAATTATATTAATTTTAACACAATAAATGTCGTCCAAGTCTTAAAGAATAAATGAAGAGATTTCTTCCAAGCACTAAATCAATCGAAAAGAAAAAAAAACATCAATTAACTCATATTGCAAACTGCTGATTGTAACATTACTAAAAATAATACAGTGGTTACGAGTAATTTATATTTAATTTTGTTATGAAATAAAATACAAATGTTTAGAAATTAATGGTAAAACTTCAAGTTACAAAAACTTACATGGTTGATATTTTTGTGCATACTGTGAAGCGTCTGCAAAGTAATAACATAAAAATAATACCTTCTTAAATACATACCGTCACAACAAGTATATGTAATTACGGGCTAAGGTATTTTATAATATTTACCTCTAAATTCAAATTGGTCTTCTACAGAGCCTGACCGAAAACCAGTAACAAGGCCAAAATACTGAAGATAAAAAGATACTTCGAAATATGGACAATATGCAAAATTTGCGACTTGCTGTGGAAAAAAAAATACGATTTTGGAAGTAAAGAAAATGAAGGCACTAATAATCATAGTGAAATAGTGGTATCTGGGAATCCATTAAGATTAGGTTAATGACATTTGGTGATTGGAAGTTTCATTTTAAATAATTTAACATGTAATTGTAAGATGACGTAATGATTTTCTTAAAAAAAGACGGAAAGTGAAATTGGTTTCCTAAGGCTTAGAACTTATTTAAAACATTGGCGTGATAAACCTGGGGTTTAGCTACTAGCAGGAGATCGTGTCGTATGGACTCCATGTTAATCAGGAAGTATCGTTTCATATAGCCTCGCTTCCAAAAGGGACTTTAAATTCCAAATCAGTTCAACTCATTGTTAAAGCATGGTAATACGTTAGGATTCCAAGTGCATCAAAATCAGTTTGTTCATTTATTCACAGAATGATTTAAAGCAAAAATATATTTTCATTCTATATCTAATGTACATTTGAAATTAAAAATTAGAAATTTTAAGCATTTAATAACCAAAGATATTGGATGGTGTATAAAAATGATTTTTAATCCATGAAAGAATTAAATACGAGGAAGATAATTTTCAGTAAGGTAAAGTAATTTAATATTATTAACAAATGAAATTATTATTAAACTTGCCTTGTGGATTGAAGAACACATGGCCCGGTTGATTATCTAGAACAAAATGGATACAGATAATTGTGAAATATATTTCAGAAGTATTTCTATGGTCCCTAGATCAATTAACTTTCTAAGCTTTATGTATTATTTGCTCACATAAAAATTACGACTACTGCAACTTATTTCAAACTTACCATCGATTCCATTACTGGTTGTTAATATTAGATCATCATTTACATAATGGACAGTTATATAATTTCTAGAAAACTACAGAATTCAAGCATTTGAACGATTGTACAACAAGTATAGCAGGGATTTTTTTACTCGTGAAAATTATTACTGAGAAGAATTACCTATGTAATTATTACCCCACATACATCCCGAATTACATTCATTGCATATGCATGAAGTAAAACTCATAAGATATCAAGAGATATATGAGAGAAACACCTTAACTAGAGGTAATAACAAACTACAGAATTATTACTTCATTTCAATTATCATTTATTTGAGATGATTGAAGGTACAACCATTCTGTATTAAAGATAAATAGAATAAATATTAGTCCCTTCAATGGAAAGTCATACCATATCACAATTTACATCAAAGAAACGCTATGAAGATGGGTAATATTTATTTAACCAATTAGTGCTCTCTTGTAGAGATCTAGTTAATTCAAAAATGCTGTCAAATATTATATCATAAATTTATATCTTTCCTTATTAAATATTAGCACACAATTTTACTTTTGCCAAGATAATTCTGTATCCAAAACTTTGGTAGGGTAATATTTTCTTAGAAAATTAACACCACTTATCGGTTTCTTGTTACTTCAAAAACAAATTCAAATATTATATTAAAAATTAGAACTATTTCGAGTTATCTCTTACTAGGAGCAATCGTTTTAGGTAAAATAGCCTTATATTGGAAAATTTAATATGAACATAGTTTGTCAGAAAATTAATATTCCTTTGTCACTTCCAGGTTACTTAGGTACAAAATGAAAAGTCACATCATAAATTGATACCACTCCATGTTATATCTGGCTGGGCGCATTCACTTCGGGCACCATGATTTTATATCCGAAAATTTGTCAGAGGTGATATATTCCTAAGAAATCAATACCTTCCTGTCGATTTCTAATTACTTGGAACATAAATTCAAAGGCTGAAATTATAAATTGATACCATGCTGGGTTATCTTTTACTAGGCCCACTCACTTCAGATAAGATAACTTGAAATTCGAAATCTTGATAGGGGTAATAATTTCCTAGAAAATCAAGAGCTTCCTGTCAGTTCCTTGTCGCGTCATAAAGAAATTCAATTGTTAGATTATAAATTGATGCCATTCCGTGTTGTTTTAATATACGTGCTAATGTTGAGTAAGATGGCTCGAAATTCGAATATTTGATGGAGGGTAAGCTCTTCCTAGGAAATTAATACACCCTATTGGCTTCAGGTTACTTAGGTTACTTTAAAGACAAAGTAAAATTTTACAATATAAATTGATACGTCGCCTACTATATTTTAACAGCCACATTCACTTTGGATAAGGTGATCTTATATGAGACAATTTGATAACGATGAAATTATTACTGTTTCGCTTCCTATCTACTTAAAAATTAAATTAAAATGTTACATTAAAGAATATGTAATTGCACTTGTGTCTTAATAAACATATTCAGTTTAAGGTAGTTAGTTATCTTAAAACTAGATAGTTGAGTAAAGTTGATAGTCGCATCATTTTTTAAATTTCTTTTTTATCTGGAATTGTGATTCATTTATTTTTCTGCTAGCTTCAAACACAAAGTCATACTTTGTTATATTATCTAACATCATTTACTATTATATCCTCTGAGTCTTAGAAATAACACTCTATTAAGGATCTTGTACTTTTGATCCAAGTATTTGATGAGGGACATTTCCTAGGGAGATACTACTTTCTTGTATCTTTTTCCTAGTAAGCACTTATAAATAAATTAAGCCACCTCTTATAATAATTATATCCGTTTAATAAGAAACAAAAATTTCTTATAAAAGTAGTTATTTGGTAAATGTATATAAAACAACACCACTTTAACTAATATGACTTATTATGATGCCATGTATCTGAATTAACAACCACGATTCAAACTGATAGTTTGGGGGCTCAGAAAAATATGTTTTTGAATTCCTTTTTTAGACATTGCGTTTTTTCGTCAATCCTACTTGAACCCTGGAGTCCTAGCATTTTTTTTATCCCGAATTAGTGTTGGTAGGCAGTGAAATAACATTTTAGACTACGCCAATAGACCAATAGAAGCCTTGTTTTCTGTTCTTGAGAACAACTTGTTTCTCACGCAGTTTGCAATGATTTACAGGTACAGAAATCAACTGACGGACAAATATAAGACTATCCATAACATCGCATACTCGTCTCCACCATTCAGAAGCGAGTATCTATAACTGAACTACCATGACTGAAACTGGCCCAGCTAGTCTTCCTGAAACGGCAGCCGCAAATACAACCTCGATCCGTGAGCTCAATTCACGAATACAGTAGTGCGTCACCTTGCGGACGACCGCTCTTACAGTAGCGTACTGTGTAAATATAACAGTACGAATAAAGCAAGTTAGCTTTTATGTTGCGCTGATTTGCCTTTGGCCGCTCAAATAGTTCGTTTTGGTTTTGTCGTGTGGTAATAAAATAAAGTTTCATTTTTAGCAATTGTCTGAAGATCATCAGTGCAATAAAGCGTTCGACCACTAAAGCTAAATAGTAATATTGGTCAGTGAAGGTAGGAGGTTTAGCAGTGGAGACTTTACCTTAAACGTTAAGCTGGAGACGAGTGTGACTTACCGAATGAAACGGACTTGCAGCCTAGCGCCTGTGGATTAGAGTTTACCGAAAAAAGATAACGGCAGAACACCAATCGGTTTCCCCTTTCCCCCACAATTTTACAGTACAAGTAGACTCGTGTAAATCATGAGTGTATACACAATCGTTGTTTCATTCGCTAAAAAGCTGCGCAAATCATATAAGTTCGTAAATATTCCTGAGTTATTAGAAGGGCCACTGTGTTGGTTTAAGAGTAAAAAAAGAGAGAAAGCATGCCATAGAAACTACGAAATTAGTACTGCATGAGCTCAGTTCAGAAACGACAGGGGCTTTTCATTCTTATATTATCTTAACTTGATGTTAGTTTTCTTTGTATAGTAATATCTGCTATTGATGTGTTCGTTAATTAAATTGTTAGTTCTATATATACATCCACAACCACATTTATTACATTTTCTTTTCACTACAACGATTCGTGCATGATATTGAACGATAGTTGAGTAATACATTTTATATTTTGTAGTGTGTTACGCAAGTAGTTTTCTAGTGTGAGTATTTTTCTTTCTCTGAGAATTCAGCCCTTAATAAAAAGAAGGTGCTCATAGGACTTTTCACTGCAATTTTCCTTAGTTGGAACATCAAAAGAAAACAGGATGATATATATATGTAGAAAAAGAAAGTGTGGAATGAATCAACTAAAATAAAAACTGTTCCTAATTGAGAAGAAAGGGGAAAAACTCATGATTACACACAAGGGGAAAATCTTTTGAGGCAAATGGCACCATCGGAAGCCATTTTGAAATGGTGGGAACTTTTTCAATTGAGAATAAAATTGTGCGATATATCAAAGAGAACGGAATGCTATCAGAACGCAAATGTTGAAATGGTTTTGTCTGTACGAACAACCGTTACAAAGGAGTAAAATATTTTCTTTTGTCTTACGTGGAGTAACACGGAATGAAGATAACAAAGAATGAGCGGATAGAGATCGTGTTGGTCTTAGAAGAGCCCATCAGCAAACAGATCACAGACGATTTCAACGACGGAAGTTATAGCGAAATTTAAGGAACCTGTGTGTAAAACAAACCGAAATTAGACGTTCCTCGTACAGCGATGAACGAAGCTACTGTGTTGGTATTTTTTCGCAAACATCCCCACTCGCAGTACAAGTTGTCTAGCTCAAGAATGTGTTGTACCCCGTACATCCATCCTCCGAATCGTGTTTTTGCATAAGTGTCATCGGTACAAGGTTCAGCTATTCCAACATCTGCAAAAGTATAATCCATGCCTCCAAGTCGAATCTCTGTGTGGGAAGCGGAAAAATCACACATAATCTTTGATTCGCAAATGACGTGCTGTTGTCAGACGAGGACATTTTTTGTGTTGGGTGAGGTGAATACGCTAAATTACCGATACAATTCACACTGGTACGACGTTTCTCGGGTCGATTTTCCTAAAAAGTGACCGTGTGGTGCGGTGTGTGGTCTACCCTTGTGGTCAGAGCATTCTAGGAAAATTTAATGCAATTCTTTACTGTAAGGGCATGAGAAGAAAATCCTGTCGTCCGTCACATTAGAGGACTGGTCCTTTCCATTTTACTGTCAACATGACAGAGCACCACTTCATTTCGGATTATGTCCTCCTGTGTACATCGATGAACTATTTCCACAGGCATGCTTAAGCCGGGAGGAACTGTGTAATGGGCATCGGGGTTCTTCAGATCTCACTAAAATGATCTATTTCTGTGGGGCTACATGAAATGCGCAGTGCATGCTACCAAGATCATGAACATTAATTAAATAAATCGAAGAATTATTCACGCTTGTGCCAGTATTCCTGAGGAGATGCTAGGTAGGATAATGGATGACTGGCAGCAGCAGATACATCTAACGATTGCTTAGGAGGGACGGTATATTGAACAATTGATTTAACATTGATCAGGGTTCACATATTGCCCGCGGTGTTATCTCCAGGTAAGTGCTGAACTTGGCAATGGTTGCAATAGTTAGATCTTTGCAACGGTTGGTCCTAGAGCCAAAAGCATTTCACCGATGATTTTCTGGAAAAAATCAGTCCTATTTGGTTTTTCTCATGATAGTGTTCTCGTTTAAAATGTTTCCGCAATTTCAAGGTAGTGGTCGATGGTGCTAATTGTATTAAAAGATTTCTACCTCGTCTGTTATAATTATTTTTTATAATTTTTCCCAATTCCTAGTGACTAGGATTTTATTTTTTGAGTTTCTACTCATTTGGGCCACCGTATCTACCTATCTAGATTTTGAAACTTTATTCCAAACATAGAAAAGAGCTACAGTAACACCAGAGATGTCTCAAACTTTAACACTACTAAGACAACATAGAAACATTGCATAAAATTAATACATTAATTTATTGTGTACTTATTAATAGCTAATATTATGACTATGGTTGTAGTTGTGACAAAAAAGTAGATAATCTAATAAAACATGAAATTTCTTTATTTTGGTAAGCATAATAAATTGTCTTGATTGGACAAAGTTCCCCTTAGTCTTTCTTGATACCGTTTTTTCTCGTTTATTAGATGAGGATTTCCTTTCTTTTAAGTTATTCGTGATAATCTATAATACTATTTTTCATAGTAAAAATAAAGCAACACTAAATCAACACAACCCCTTATGCTGCCATATAGCCAAAAAAAGCTTCATTGTCAAACGTCTAATATTTTAAAGCAGATAATACTTCTAATTAGTTTTTTTCGTCCGAGCCTTATATTTGTGCGCTTGTCGTTTAAAGTAAAATTAAATCATAGATAGAGAGAAGCAAATAACTATTACAATAATATGTCGGAATCATATGAAGAGACAAACGTAGTTGAGTCAGAAATATGAAAGGGATCAGATTGCACTATTTACGTAGATGAGAAGCATGCGACGAAGTCACTACCAGGTAGGTAATTGCGAATGTAAGTAACTAGTAGCTGCTACGACGTATTTAAATTGGAAGCACTTCATGAAGGAGGTTATTACTTAGGTAGATCAGAAGCAATGCCTAAAGGAGAAGTCACTATCAGTTGGTAGGTCGGGACCGCATGAAGAAAGAGATGTTCATTGAAGAAATGCATGTTTGAAGCATGGAGTTTCCGGTCAATACAATATTTGTAACTAGTCATTGAGGTATTAGGAAATACTTATAAAGATTAAGGCAACTAAATATAAGAGAGAAGATCAGAAAATAAAATTGCTTGCCGAAATTTCTTAAATTTCGTCTCTTATAGAGGAAAGAGAAGTGTGCTGTAATTAAAATAACAACGGGTTTACAACTGTGCAGAGTTCCAGACGAGGATCTGCAACTAACTTTTGGCATGATTTTCCACGGAAGGGCAATGGCTTCATCAGCACATTTTCACGCATGTCGAAACATGCATCCACCGTTACAGCCCAGGAGGAAACATCCCTGGTTTCCAATAACAAAGAAGTTTAATCTAACGCGCTCCGTCGTAAAGGTGATGGCCAAATTATTCTCGGACAGTGCCGGTGTCTTATTTATGTAATTTTTGGAAAGAGGATGCACAGTGGCGCTTTACCGATACTGTAAAACTTTGACCCGATTGTGCACTGTAATCAACAGAAATTGGCCAGAAGTTCTCACAAAGGGCGTTCTCTTCCTTCACAACAACACATATGCACATACAGCTCCGACCACTACCACGCAGTTCAAACAATTTCGCTGGGACACCAGTGACCACCCTCCCTACATCTCTAATCTCACTCCAAGCGACTTTCACCTTTTCCAGCACTTGAAGGATTACCTAGGAGCTCGTCGCTTGAAACGACAACGCAGCTGAGCACTAGAAGTCAGGATTTTTACCAGGAGGGAATTTTTAAACTCATCCCACGATCCGACAACTGCTTCAACCGATATGGAGATTGTGTTGGAAGAATTCTAATGTATATACTATTTGTGGGCTGTATTGGTAGTATAAAATTATATATACACCTTTCCCTGCATTCTTTGTAACGTTACTGTTTGATTTACAAATTTAAGTAAATCAGTAGCTAGTACCAAATATTAAATGTTGTTTGTAAACTGGCGTTAAATATCTGCTTTACGCACTACCTCTATATAAATCGGAAAAACAGTGTTAGCCCTAATATACATAAAGAAGTTTAACACACGACCTAGTATGCTTTGTTTCGTACAATGTCGTATTTATACTTCATATCATAAGATCATACAATATCAAAATATAAAAAAGGAAAATCGTAAAGTAGAACTTACATGTTGCTCGCTTTAATATTTTATGCAATGTTTGGGATTCGGGTTTCTCGGCAAGGACTACAAAAATCTGAAAAATAAATCATTTTAATAAAGGTATGCTGTTTCATCAAATAAGAGTTAGGATATTCATTTTTAAAATGTCTCATAAGCCAACACATATTAATACTTAATATTTAATATTTCATTCATTTGGTATTAACACAGTGATGTACATTAAAGTCTAATATTTTAATAGAATATCTTATGTTTAATATGTCATACTTTCGTTATTTGGGTTAAATGATTAGGGTTTACGATTTAGAAATTAGATTTCTGGGCTCTCGGCATCTAAGGCCATTTAGCCCATCACGTTTGAGGGTTGACGTCCCTCAGCAAGCACACTAACCAGGGAAAGGGAAGGAAGAAAGGACTGGGAAAAGAAGGAAGCGGCCTGGGACATATAAGTTAGGTATCACCCAGCATTTGGACATTGTGAATGAGGGAAACCTCATTCAGAGTGCCTGGCGTTTTACACTTTTTCGATCGTGTGGTCCCACCAGGAAGCGAACCCAGGATCGCTCGCACCGAAGGCGAGAGCGTTAGCGACTACGCTACGCGGAGCCACACTGAGTTAAAGGAAATGATGCATAAATTAAAGCCATATGTGAATTGTTCCCAAACAACTTTAGTTGCATATCAAGTGAAGATTTTCCTCTTCTTCGATGGGAAATGAAGATCGAAGGGTAGATTGTGTGGTGGGAATTTGTAGGAACTGTGCGTGAAGTTAAACGTCGCTGTCTTGCTTAAGTTAAATACTTAAAGCTGTGCACTAGTAAACACTACAGTATGTCCCTACTATATCTCAGGCACCCACCCTCAAGCTAGTCAGTGAACATTAAAGCAGCATTTGAACATGGGTAGTGTAAAAAAAAGTTTCACGCTCCCATCACAGATCGTCTTCGAAAATGCTAGTTTTTAAGTGAATGGATTTTTCTATGTTACAAATTCATTATGCAAATTTATTATGTAATATTGTGTATAAACTGATCCAGAGTCTTGTTAAAAATATATCCTTATTTGCCGCTATTATTAGAAATGTTATGTCTGCTCATAAAAAGAAGAAATATGATTGAAAATATAAATACATTTCTAGCCAAACTTTTAAAATACTTTAATAAAGTTCAGAGAATATAACATATAATGGATATGTGTATGATCAGAGATTCCAGCAAAATATATCTGTAGAAACTACTGAAAACGTTGTTGTCCAGTATTATTTAAATGAAATAGAAAACTCATATTTGAACAGATTTGCAACACAACTCCAAAGAGAAATGCTCCTGTTCAATATTGTACTAGAAGTAATTCTTCTGGCTAGAATAATTTGTGAAATATTGTTATGTAATAACATTACTCCCATCAAATAATATTAATTGAATAAAAAATATAAAACACAAAGTTTGTTTTCGAAAAGAAGAAAGCAAATAATATTCTATTTAATAATTTACTAATTAAACAGATTACATGGAGTCTTAGGATGATAGGCAACGTTCACTCATATATTATAGTCTGAAAAATACTTTATTGTGTTCGAAATATCTTAATTTACAGTTATACGTGTGACAGTTTAACAATAGCCATAACAATTTATAATGCAATTTTAACTTTAAGGGTTATACATGCTTAAGTATTGAAACTCTCAAGCAATAAATTCTATAGTACGTTGCAGGTCTTGGGATATTTGGGACAGATGTGCTCCTTGTTCGAAAATTTTTGCCTAGCTTATAAGCATGTTTATGGGAATTATTCTACTAATTAACCAGATTCGAAGATAGACTTGTAATAGCTATATTATTTTCTACACATTTAAACAGCTGTATAATCATTAAATGTCTGGATGAAAAAATGGAGCTTCTTTCTGAATATTGATAATCTAAATGTTATGAAAATCCATACTCATTCCACCATCTGCTAACGTTTGCTTTAGAAGCAAAAATGAAAAGAAGAAAAATCTATAAAATCACCCAGGTTTGTTCCAAAGGATTTAATTTATCGAAGTATATTTTCAATTCAACTTATTTTCAGTACGAAAAATACATATTAGTTTGGTTTCTTTCACGTGTGTGTCTACATATGTGATGATATAACATACATATGTGATCTGATTGTAAAAGTCTGCATTGCTACTAATAGGTAAAACGCCCGAAATGAGGATAACATTTTTATCTACTCTACTTTTCCTACGATTATCCTGTTTCATACGTTTCTCTTCTAAACTAAGAAAATACTAGAACTTATTATGATCAAACTGACATCACACACGATATATAGTACTGATATTGTCGCTTCGGATTGTTACCTCTTTAGGTACATGGCGCAAGGACATTGTACACAATCTAACACGAGATCTATTCCTTGATTATCAATCTGCTTTATTTTACTGTAAGCAAATGCAAGTATTTTGTGTACCAGAATATTTTAAGACTTGTAGCTCACTCCTGTATAAGGTGTCGAGAAATAACTGCTATTATTATCTCATCCACATTGCACTCACGATCATTATTATGTGTGATTAGCCGCCAATCCCAGACAAACAATCATTGAGTAAATGCTACGGAATTGAATCTCAGAGTTGAATCGTGAATGTAGCCTAAAATGCTGTGCGCGTGTGTTTGTGTGTTTGCATGTACTGTGTATATTTTATTTATTAAACAAGTTTGCAAAGATTTTGGTATGAAAATATGTCCAAAGAAGGGAAGTTATCATAAGTAAGCAACCAATAGAATCAAAATAACTTATTCTTAGGTTTGTGGTGCTGCATTGATATGTAAAGCATATGTGATACATTGTTTTCATAACACGGATACTTTGCTATTTTAACTGATTTAAGCAATACCTTCTTTCTTTAAAATTAGTGTGGTCGCTTAAACTACTAGAGCTTCTCTACAATAAAGTCCTTGTGATTACATGTTTAACTTCATCAAATAAAATATTGCATGGTGCATCCAAAATTTGCACCTATACAATATTGTACAGAAAAATAGCTTTCCTAGGTTTCAGTCAGGGAGAGTTCCTGTCATATTTCTACATCTTAATCTTCCTCTTTTAACTGTCAATATCTTCTGGTGTTTTGTAAAGGAAATCAAGGATCAGTACCTTCTAAACCTCGCCTTGCTTTTATCTTTCTCTGTATTAGATAGATTATTCGATAAGAGGAGTATCACTGAAATTTAGTATCAACCTTATAACTTTATATTCACTTCCTGAGTTATTTGTATTATTTGTTAAGTATTTGATTTATTATTCTTATCATTAAGTCGAAAAACTAACATTTAATGCATTTATAAAATTATTTTCTTATGTAGGTAAATTTCCCGGTACGATTAAAAAATCTCACGTATGTAATGGAAACAAATTAATTAGTATTGATTTTTACGTATTCCAAAGAAACTTTTTAAAATATGTACAATATGATATAAAATTATTTGTTGTTGTGACGATTTTAATGCACAAACGTTTACAGTTTGTTCTTTTGTCTTACAATCCAATTTTTATACAAAATAATATTCATATACACTTTAAAATCGATTATCAGTGACTAAAATATAATTTAATTTATTTAAGAAACTTTATCTGACTCAGTGTTATATTAGATCTTCCTGTTTGATACAGTAGATTTTCTGAATATCTTATATGTAATACGTAGAGAACATACCTGACTGTAAATGGCAATTAATATAAATAACCGTGGCTTCATTTCGTATCCCAATCAATAGTTTTAAATAATGACTAGTGTAGAAAACATAGTGGGAATTGGTATTTGTGGCGGGTCGAGATACTGAGCTGTTTATAATACAAGACAGACACTATATTAAATGTTTATATAGTTGGATATGTAAATGCACCATACAAGTGGTTGCAACTTAATTGTGGAATGCTTCCATAGGAGAAGCAATGCAGATAACGTGTTATGACTTTCAATGGAAACAATACAAATGCCTTATCTGAATCATGGAATGTTGTCAAGCGTTCATTTAAACATAGCGTACATATTTACATACAATTTCTTTAATTTACTAATATTTTCTGTTCAAGATTTAGAAATAATAGAGCGAACAATGCTTTGTTTTTTTTCAATATCTACTGCTTTTTCAATTCGATAATCTTGGTAAATGAATATACAAACGTAAGTTGCGTTATTAAGAGATCAAAAATATGCGAAGGCAGTATTGGCTGGAAAATAATAGATCATTAATTTTATTATATTCTTATTACTTTGTAATTGTATTATATCATCTTTCAGAGTACGCTATGGTATAATGTTTGCTTATTATAATTCTACATATTGAGAGAGAGTTCTACAACACGAATGCAAAATCACTAACAATATGTTGGATTAAGCATACAAAAAACTATACTTTGATTCTCTGCAACAAAATAGTGGTCAATTCTTTATAATTTTTGTATCATGCCATTGGAACACATGAACAAGTTAAATTACATGTAAGAAATGTTCCAACTGAAACATTATATTCTTTACTTCTTACTTTTTCTGACAACGGGGCAATGTTTAGATAAACGTGACATTTTTATGTAAGCTAAGGGAGATGTTAATTATGTTGATGGATGATGATATGTAATTAGAAAATAATGGTGGAAGAAAGAAACGTGACGATGTCAAAATAATAAATATGCACGTCTCGTGTCCTTCACAAGATCAGTTTGACGAAATCTAAATCAAACGAAAATCCCACTGCACTTCACATGCAACCTAGAAAAAAGTGAATACATTTTTAAAGTGTGATGTTAAACTCTTTTGTGTTGGTGATACTCTCACAAAGACAATAAAGTCCACATTTCGTGCACTACGTGTACGTATGCTTGTCAATAGTAAGGATTAAGGTTTTACATAATTATAAACAAAATTGGTATTCCTGCTAGTTGTAACATAGTTTATGAACTGTAATAAATACAATGTTTATGTAACTTCTGATGAATACCGCAAAAGAAACCGATCTATGTTATCGACTAACTGTTACAGAATCAGACCCAAGAAATAGCTCTTGCCGCTTAATCTTGCCGTTATACGTATAATTTTACAAGAAACGACAGAATTTGAAATCCGACAATGGAAACAATCCACCAGTTTAAATTTGCTTCCTTAAGAATTTTGATAAAGGTGCCTAAAGCGAAGTTTAAATTTCTGTCTAGGCTTAAAATAATCTGGAAATTTAGGTTGAATTACCATTCGATCTGAATAATTTATGAATTCAAACAAAACATTATATACCAGAAAACAAATTTGTATCCTTCAATCATAAATTTAATGAAATATTTAATACTGCAGCTGAGAATGATTCTTTAAATTCGGAACTTAACCTTTGAGTTGTAAAATTTAAGCTACCTCGGAAAATTGTACTAATTTGTTTCTTAATTGTATTTCTATTTTATAGTTATAAGAAGTTACCCTTCAAGGAAAAGAGTGACCAACTAATGTGCTATGCATATCACATAGCAACCAATCAATTACTATGATCTGTGTTAATAGCTGCTGAAGATACATTTTCCCTTTTTAATACAAATAAAGCCATGACTTCAAATCTCAAATCAACGTTTCGTATTTAGGAAAACCCAAAACACAATATTTAGTACTACGTAGTCACTCGTCTAACCGTTACATTAGGTATTTTAATTGCAAAATACGGGATAGAAACGTTCCAGAAATTTAAGCTTACAATTCAGATGTTTATAACATTTTTTTTTCAGTGGGCAATATATAAGTGAAATATTACATATACGTAAAAATACTTTGTCGGCAGAACATACAAAAATGTACTAATACATTTGTAGGTTGTTCGGTATCACACCAACTTATTTCTGCAGCTTTGTAATTGTCGTGTATTATATCATAATTACCGTGCTGGACTGTATTATTCATGAAGCATTTCACATTTCATGTTATTCCAGATGTTGGAGTATGATGCAGAAAGTAAAGCTTATTTATAGGCGTTTAAGATATAATTTTTTTCCTATGAAATAATGCATAACTATTTTAATTCTATGAATCTGATATCGACATTAAACTTGCATGTTCCGACACTTAATACTCGTGCTGAAAGCTTTGGATTGTGCTCTTGCAAAAATGAAAGGATGAACGTATCACCAATCTGGCGTATATGCTCTCCTTATAACAAAATATATATCGAACACAAAGAAATTTACATGTGAACTGTATGTTTTACAAGACTACTGTAAATTGATTATGTAGTATACCAACACTATAATTAGCCTTATGCCTCCAGTTGTGTTGATGACAAAGTAAATAAATAAAAGTATTTAATTATTAAGCTCTATTAGTAATCAATAACGTTTCATGCTATTTAAGGTTAAGAACTATTATGTCAATTCAATGTATTGCGTTGATTACCTATATGGATCATATTTTAACTTTTAGATTAATATTTTCAGGCAACAAACGTATTTAGATACATTTGTTACGTGGTGGAAATGTTCACATGTAATCAAAGCAACAAAATATCAACACAATGAAAGTTTTCTGATACTTTTATAGGAGTACGATCCGTTTAACATAAGATAACACCAATCTCGTGTGCATAAGCAGTTACAATACGTTTAATATGTTTTCAACAAAAGAAAAAAAAACTAACAAGTGCTTCTGGGTATTATGGTCTCTTTGGTTTATATTTAAACTTATAAAATCATCATATATGAAGGAAATACAAGGAGCAGACCTAGTCGTTTTCTTACAACAGATGTACTTTACTTATTGTATCACAATGAATTACAAACTAGCATCAGTATACGATTACTGAAAATTTTACATCTTCTTTGCTTGCTGTTGGTATCAGTTGTCGAGAATTGCTTATCAGGAACCCATATTCATATAACGCATGGGTGTAAGAATATTCCAGTTGATAAAACTAGTTTCTTAAGCCATATGCCCGGCATTGTAATTAAATTCGAACTTGCTCTTGTTGGTGTTAAATTTAGATTTGTCTGTGAAAATCCTCTTGCACACAGACTTGTCAAAATTGAGATGACTTTGGTACTATTCAGCAAGGATAGAAAGTATGATAGACTATTCTTATCTGTCAGATAATCTCATTTGTAATTGTATTTAACCTTGATTTTGACACAGATATTGTTTTATTAACTGATAATTCCACAATCCGAATTATGTTGATTAGGTCTATAGCAAGGTTTAAGTATTCGCCTACCTCCACAAAATAGCAAATTACTATTATTAATTATTCGTGAATACTGCTAATCAAACAAAATCTAGTAGTGTGTCTAGTACTACCAAAGATAATTCGTTTCTTTGTATAATGACTCCAGTGTATTCACTTGCAAATCTTATGCTTTGTTCGAATTCCAGGAGCTGTTTTGCATTTTTCATAATATGTTAAGTCGTAGAAAGCTGTGTCATGGACGTAAATAGCGAAAAATGTTTTTGGCGAGAATTTAACAATATTGTGGATTGCAATTGAAGATATACCATCGTCTTCCTGTACAAACAGTAATATTAAATGTTGATTGTTCGATTATTGTTTCTCAATATCAGAAAACGAAATACTACAAGTGATTAAAGTGTTTTGACGTAAGCAAGTGAGGGGTGAGGTTGCATTACATTTCTTACATAATTGTGTGCTTTGTAGAACATTTTTGAACTTTAAAATAGTGTTTCCGGGGATATGAAAAGTCTGAATCTGAAGCAAAAAATGAAACCAAATCTTTAAATTTTACGTCCCAGGGTTATGCCTTCTAGGCTATAGAAGACGGTGTTGATCAGAAATGAGTGAATTGGTGGAATAAAGAAAGTGGGAGGAAACGGGAGAACACCGAGAAAAGCTACGCACAAAGTCGGAATGTGAGTGTAGAATCCGAATGTAGTGTAATTATTCATTATTCACGGCACTTGGAACAATAGAAAGTGAAACTAAAAGTGAAAAATAGTGTAATTCTTCTATCTGTTTACAAACATCCTCTTCCGTTCATTCCAATGTTCAGGAGTTGTTACGTTCCTTCACAAAGAAAGAAACTTGATTACTTGGATCTATGATTACTTGGATGTGTAGAATTCATAATTGAAATCTAAAACTTCTCATCGTTTTAAAAGGGTATGGCACAGTCTAAAATCTACTTATGCCTTTTTCGAAAGTCACATTTAAGAAATACGCCACACGATAAATAACCAAATAAAGATGGAGAAATCCAAGGGTTCCCATGTGTGCTACGTGTAGTCAATATTAGCAGTAACAATCTTTGGAGTTTCAGCTTTAAGATGGCTGTTTTTCTAATGTTAATTGTGCTAGCTCAACATTTGAAAATAAGTAAATTATTGGTCAGACAAGTTGGTATACTAGTAGAATTCTTATTAGCAATTTATTCTGAAAGACAATCTTTGATATCCTTGAATTTTTATTTCCATTCGTTAGTAATAGGAATTATATTGTTTTCCATTATCTTTTTACTAATTATATTATTAAGAATATCTTTGTGTTTGAAGTAAGTATCATAATATAAATGATCAGGGCTCAAGTTAATCAGATAGGACTGGAAGAATGTATAAAAAGTTAACCTTTTCCGCCATGATCTTTTGTTTACTCATCGATTCTTATTTCTATGCATCACTATCATGCTTTTTGACCTAACAAATTAGATACAATCACCATTTTGAATGCAGTTGTCACAGTTACCTAATTATCAGACGTACAGATTCGTGTACACTAGAGTTAAAACAGGCTTGAAAATACAAAATTGCATTAGTCGAAAGTATCAAAGTATTCTACGTAATTTACGGACTCCAAATGCATCACTAAAAGCAGAAAATATACTTACTGCAAATTATGTTTTTTGCTAAAAGTAGAACAGGCTAATGGCTAAACTTTTTTCCATCGTTGTAGTGTCTTCAAGTGTTTGTGTATCTTCCTAACAATAGTTCAAAGCACTTGAGAAATAGCAGAAAATGATTCGGATAATTTCAAAAAAATGGAAAGACATAAAAAGCAGCTATTTTGAATCCTCCAGAGTTATTATGTTAACTATTCAATATGGTGTACTCATATGTAACCACCAGGGCCGAAAGTGTTAAAGAATCTCTCATTATTTATTCAGGACTCTCAAGACAATTAACTTAAAATGTATTAGTTTATTTCTTTTGTTATTATTCTCCTTTGTTTTTATCTATTTTTATTTAGGTAGCTATCACAAACGTGAAAATACTAAAAATAATAGTTTCTTTCTCTTGATATTCCCTGAGAAAGAATTATCTTTTACCTTCAAAAAATAACGTAAAGTGGTACTTCAAAAAATGTTGGAATCACAGGCAAAAATCAAACTGATACAGGGAAGATAAACAGGTCAATTATTGCTCTCAATCAATCAAAAGATTTATTTATGATTGAGATAGAGGGATCGAAATTTGAAAAGAGGTTTGCTATCATTTTCAGTTTATTACTGTTTTCTCAATATTTATATTGTATAATGTTGGCTAAGGTGAATTGCACTTAAACCTAAAAAATATGACTACCTTAGACAATGTTGCCTGCTAATGGTGGTGCTGCCCAACAGGAGAGAAGTGTTACTGAAGATAATATTTATAGCAATCAGATAATATATTACATTATAATGAAGATAATATTTTACATTTGTAACCGTCAGTTTCTCGGTTGATGTGCCGAGCCCTTCAAGCAAAATTACAAAGCTTTGTGTTGCATCAGAGCACAAAACTATACGCAAAAGTGAAAAGAAATCAAACACTTGTCACATAATGAAGGTAAGCAGAATAAGTCACTTGTTACGTTCGTAAATTGTCAATGTGTTACAGAATCAAACACATTAAAATCGAATAAAAATACAAGGCTAAGTTAATAAGTATGACCAATAATTATTACTATTTATTTCTACAAGAGTACAATTTGGTAATATCCATATTAGACCATTTTATTTATATCATTTTCCAACATAGTCACTCTCCTCTCAATGCACCTGGCCCATCGTTGCAAAAATTTTCCTTTACCCTCTGCAAAACTGGTTTTGGTTAAGCCGCCTGCCGTGAATGCATCACCTGTTGATCGAAGCTGAATCTATTACCACTGAGAGAATTGGTAAGTGCACCAAACACAGATGTTAGTCCAACGGGGCGAGTTTGGGAGTGTATGCAGAATGCTGAAAAACCTAGAAACGCAGCGTTTGAAGAATTTGAGTTGTGCGGATGGTGGTATATAGACACATATTGTCATGCAACAAAAGAACGCCTTCCGACAGTCTACCTTTGCGTTAATTACGAATTTCAAGCCTTGATTTCTTTCCAAGCTAATGCTTGAGTGCTTGTCCTTGAAGAGATTTACTCTCTGGTTCAAAATGACGAATCAACGTTTCATGTGCACTGATGATTCGCCATTGAAAGTTTTCACCTTCATTAGCATAACTGTGCAGTAAGTCCTGACAGATTCTCACACAGTTTCGCTTGGCCTCTTCATCGATTATTTTTCGGAGTCTGTCTTGCACAGACTTTATGAAAGTTGAGTCTGTTGTATATGATATCATAACAAGAACCATGACTAATCTTCTAGCCGCGAATGCATCACCTGTTGATCGAAGCTGAATCTATTACCACTAAGAGAATTGGTAAGTGGACCAAACACAGATGTTAGTCCGACGGGCGAGATTGGAAGTGTATGCAGAATGCTAAAAAACCTAGAAACGCAGCGTTTGAAGAATCTGAGTTGTGTGTGCGGTGGTATGTAGACACATATTGTCATGCAACGCAAGAACGCCTTCCGACAGTCTACCTTTGCGTTAATTACGATTTTCAAGCCTTATCTTGCTTACCAGTATATCACTGTAATTTCAACTGTTCATTGCTGATTTCTTTCCAAGCTAATGCTTGAGTGCTTGTCCTTGAAGAGATTTACTCTCTGGTTCAAAATGACGAATCAACGTTTCATGTGCACTGATGATTCGCCATTGAAAGTTTTCACCTTCATTAGCATAACTGTGCAGTAAGTCCTGACAGATTCTCACACAGTTTCACTTGTCCTCTTCATCGATTATTTTTCGGAGTCTCTCTCGCACAGACTTTATGAAAGTTGAGTCTGTTCTATATGATGTCATAAGAAAAACCATGACCAATCTTCATAAATGTTGACACTTCATGAATATTCACTCATCTGTTATTCAGAATCATGACAGGGATTATTACAATGATTTTATCAACTGTTCCTGCAGCTGCACGTCCTGCTATTTCCTCATCCGTCACGCTGGTTTGATCACTTTTGAATTGTTCAATCCACAAGTAAATATTTCGCTGTAACAACATGTTGTCCACGTATCGTGCTGAACGTTTTCTGCGAATTTCGGCTCCACGTACACCTTCAGACCACACAAAACATTGACAGAACGCTGTTCTTCTTCGGTGCACACAAGAGTGGTGCGGTCATATTTACTTCGCAACGGCGACAAGCAAACTAATATGATATCGCTGCAATTTACGACAAACGAAGCTAACGGTGACACCTAGCGTCAAGGTAGCACACAATGCCGTAGAGACAACCTGAAAAGAACAAGAAGAATATTGTAGCTACTCATTGACGTATCCTCGTATAAAAATAACAATAGTAGTTGTATTATTAATATTTTTATCTAAATGTGGTTACTAATATAAGAGCCATAAGAGCAGTGACATAAGAGCCATCAGTAAAATGTAAAAAGTAGATAATACCAATCTTTATTTGCAAGAATAAGACAGCCATATCTAATGTTTCACCTTTGCAGGTGCATATGAATCAACATTATCAATTTATGTGATTATCGGTACGAATATTACGGTACATAAACAGAATTTACCGCTGTAACATTATATTATATGTATTACGTTTTCCTATGCGAAAATGTTAGTACATTTAAAAAAAATCGTAAGGTTAACAAAAGAAAAGAGAACTAGAAGAAAATTTTTGTATTAATAGTAGTATTTTTATTTATATTGTTATTCTTTGTTGATGTCCACTTTCGAGATATTTATAAACGATCAACGGGGTTGTATCTCAATTATAAAAAAGAAACTTAAACTAAACGACGAAATAAATACTGCATAAAAGGAATTCAATACCACAAACTTTTAACACAGAACCATTTTTGTCAGGAAGTGTTAAGATATATAGGCGAATTAATACTTCATGAGAATAATGAGATGCAAGTCGGAAATGATTCAGAAAGGTTAACATTATAGACACAGAATGTTCATTTATCTTTCTTCCCCAGTTATATAACAAGATATAAAGCTAACAAAAAATTATGTCGCTTTTCGTTTAAGTCTGTGTTCAATTGGCTCTCAGAACCTTAAGTTGAAACAAATTAATAAGGGGAAGGTCAGTTGTTGGTGTGGGTATATGCAACATACTACCTGGTTATAGCATCTCAGTTACATCGTGAATTTACGTAAGGACAGAGTGAACATTGGAACGTCACAGAGCGTCAATACGGCGTCAATACGGCGAATTGAAACTGCGGTCAAACGCAGCTGCAGCGGGACGTAAGATATCCAAGACCTTTGGTTAGGATGTCATAAGTAAGCAGACAGTGCAGCGGTGGTTTAACGACTTTGACGAAACACTCAAAGACCAACACACGTAAAAAATAAACATCTTCAGGCAGCAATTGATGCGAATAGTGGCCAGAGATGTGAGGAGCTGGGACTGTAATTCAGTATAACTGCAGAAACCATTTTTCAGCACCTCCATCAACTTGGAAAGCACTACAAGTTGTGTCGATAGGTCCCACATTATTTGATTCCCTGAGAGAAGGCAATGCAAGCAGACACCTGTCGTTTTGGAAGGAGCCATTTCTGGACAGGGTGTTCTCAAGTGATGAGAAGTGGTTCCTGTACGATGTTCCACTGTGTTGTCGTCGTTAGTTAGCATCCCATGAACCGATTCCAAAAAGACGAAACTAGCACTACCCCAAACTGTGGTCCTCCTGTATGTATATTGGACTACTCGCGACATCATGAATCGGTAATTCTACCAGCTGGTAAGCATATCAATGCAGCTGTGTACTGTCAACCTGAGCTGTGTTCAAGAAAAACTCAAAACTATGGAGCCAGCACTTCTCAATCTCCATTTGTACCATTTGGATGGGAAACACTATTGAATCCGCCATACTTCATGGATATACATCGTCCGTTTACACTAGTTAACAAAGGTTTTGTTACATAAAAGGAAATACCTGTTCTTAAAGGAACTTTTTGCGCTGAATTCGAATATGCACTCGGTTTTTCTCCATCACGTAAGTTTTCCCGTAACAGAGGGATTTTCGGGAAAATCCCTCAAAAAATTCCCTTTTCGTTTATTTTACACCCCAAGATCTTGTCCCCTTGCATATACTTACATTGAAATTATACCAAAGTGTACTTTGATTCATATTTAACAAACCCTCCAAGTTTCGTAATAATCACTTTATTCTTTCTAGAGAAATAAATATGTTTGTATGTATACTGTGTGTACTGTTTATTGCACCTTATAGTAATGCTTTCAGATCTCTTAAGTTGAGGTAAAACGTTTTGCTTTATTACCACAAACACATATATAAAATATAATACAATATAATTTACAAGTGTGACAATTTACAATAAACAATAATACAAATGTACCAAAAGGTCATGAAAAGACAATCAAAACTATCACAATATATGAAACTTCCATTGGGTTACAAAAACGTACACTACTTCCTTCTTTTGTAAGAAATGTTGCATTCTCTAACAAGACCCCAACAATAGTTCCCCATCATTGAAGGGTCCCATCGTCCCTGGTACCTTTTCTCCATTGCCATTATATCTTGGTGGAATCTTTCCCCCTGTTCGTCGCTGAGAGCACCCAGGTTAGCAGGAAAGAAGCTGAGGTGGGAGTGCAAAAAGTGGATTTTTAAAGACATCCTACAACCCAACTCTTTGTATTTCTGTATCATGTCCTGTACGATTTCTGTGTAACTCTCAGCTTTGTTATTGCCCAGAAAGTAGCGCACAACACACTTAAATGCTGTCCAGGCAGCTAGCTCAGCACTGTTTAACTTGCTGTCAAAGCTATCATCAAGCATTAATTTCCTAATTTTGGGACCAATAAACACTTCCGCTGAAATCTTAGCATCACTCAGGTTAGGGAACTTATCTCGCAAATACTTGAAACCTTCACCAGATGTGTCCATGGCTTTGACAAAGTTTTTCATAAGTCCTAACTTGATATGATGTGGCGGTAGTAATATCTTATTAGGATCTACCAAAGGAGCGTATTTGACGTTGCATTCTCCAGGTACGTAATTCACTCTAGGTTCCCATTCCTTCACTTCATAATGTTTGTCATCAGATCGGCTATCCCATAAACATAAAAAACATTGGTACTTCGTGTAACCGCACTGCAGTCCTAATAAAATACCAACTACATTGAGATCACAACATATTTGCCAACAATGGTCCTTGTAATTTATAAGATTTAGCAAAGTTGACATGGTGTCATAGGATTCCTTAATCTTCGCTGAGTGCGCAAGTGGTATAGAAGGTTTTTTTATTTCCATTATGTAAAAGGAAAGCTTTAAGGCTGACCTTTGACGCGTCGATAAATAACCTCCATTCTTCTGGAACGTAAGGAATTCCTAGCTCCGCCATCAACCCATTTATATCCGTACATACGCACACATTATCTTGCATTGAGAAATAGCTTGAAAATTGAACATGTCTTTTCCTGTACACTGATATGTTCGTTTCTGCATCCAATAAGTTCCACTGCTGGAATCTTGATCCCAGAAGTTCCGCCTCTTGTTTTGTCAGGTGCAAATCACGGACTAGGTCATTAAGTTCACATTGCCGGATGAAATGTGGCTCGCGAACACAGTCAGGGATGAACGTTGGATCCTTGGATGTACATGTTGATGTCGATGGTTCATCAAGGTCATGATCATCATCAGAGTCTTTTGGCCATATCTCTTCCCAGTTGGTAGGGGGCACGGGAAGTGGAAGTTCATCCCCGTGCGGAATAGGTCTAATTGCGGATTTAACGTAGGGATAACTTATTGTGTATTTGCTTTTTTTAGAATGTCCCTTAACTACTGTGAGACAAAAATAACAATCATCCAGATGGTTGGTGGGTTCTCTCCACACCATTGGTACAGCAAATTTCATGAACCTCCGTTTCCCTTTGGTCCATGCAAGTAAAGTGACGTAGCACGACGCACAAATTATGTTGGGTGCCCAAGTTTTGTCCTGATCTCCCACACGACATCCGAAATATATATAATATGCTAGTTTCACCTATGGCGTAATGGATCTACACCGTCCTTTAACTACAAACTGGCCACACACATAACAAAAACTATTTGGTGAGTTAACACACGAACGCCGTCCTCTTGACGCCATTGTACTGATCACAAACTAAACTTCTGGTCTTAGTTGGGTATAATGCCGTTAAGATCAAACATGAAAGCACTCTTAGCAGCAAAGACAACTTTGAAAGTGAAGTAGTGTTAAACCACACGTCAATATAAAAATGTACAAAACTCCCTCACCAGGTGTCAAGAACACAAGAAAGAAAGAAATGCGCGGGGGGAGGGGGGAAACGATACCGGGAGGGGGGAAAGTGTGTTGTTGAATATTGTAAATATTCATTTTTATGTCTGTGTTTGTAGTAAAAAGCAAATCGTTTTTACCCCAACTCAGGAGATCTGAAAGCATTACTATCAGGTGCAATAAACAGTGCACACAGTATACATACAAATATATTTATTTCTCTAGAAAGAACAAAGCGATTTTTACGAAACTTTTAGGGTTTATTAAATATAAATCAAGGTATGCTTAGGTATAATTCCTATGTTACTATATGTAAGGGGACGGGAGCTAGGGGAATAAAATATCTGAAAAAGGGAAATTTTTGAGGGAATTTCCCGAAAATCCCTCTGTTACGGGAAAACTGTACGTGATGGAGAGAAACCGAGTGCATATTCGAATTCAGCGCAAAAAGTTCCTTTAAGATCAGGTGATTTTTCTCATGTAACAAACAAAAAGTTTAAATTTAACTAGTGTTATCACCTGTCCCATTTCTAGAACAATCACCTTAGAGGACACCAGTTCAAATCCCTAGTGAAAGTGCAAAATGCACTTAATACTTTCATAACTACATCGCCCACCAAGATCTAACGCGTTCGAACCCATGGCCTTTCAGAACGGTATCAGAAGGTCGTCCATGCTGATAAGGTCTATTTCTTATCTTCTAGGTACGTCGTACGTAACATATCGATGTACCAAAGTGGTGGGTGAAAAAGCAACGGACCTGCCTTGGTTACCTTATATACAAATTAAAGTGAAATTGAACGGTATAGTCTCACCCATACCCCACACCGTTCTTAAAGGTTAATCAATGCTCTTGTCCCTAAATAGTTTGGTTAACATGTTACATCTACTACAGTAAAAGAAGTGGCCACTAAAGCGATCTTATGCAATCTTTCTCGATGTGGTAGTGGTGTTTATCTGTGGTTTTATAGTTCATTTGAATTTCAAGTTTTGCATGTGAGGGTATTCTGCCAAAACTACTGCAAACAGGTCAATAACATTTTCATGAATCACTTAAAATCATTGCTTTGATATTAAATAATGGTATTTACTTCTTCACTAGATTCGATGGCACCATGTGTTGTCTAATAAGTACAAACAAGTTATCACCTGGTATTTTGGTGAGGAAAGACAGCGTAGTATCTGGTTGCATCGCACTTTTGCTGAAAGATTAAATTGCTGAATAGTTCTATTATTTAAGTAGGCCTAACTTTCCAATCTGAAAATAACAGCTACGTATACTTACCATCAAAAATTGTTATTTTAATTGAACTTATAGGTATGAAAATCTTGCACATTAAGCGAACTTTAAAAATTAAATCTATAAGAAACAAATTGTTTTTAAGAATTTTATCAATTATTTCTAAGACCAATTTAACGGTAAATGCAATAGACACGACGAAGTGACTGATTCTAGTAAACCTATGTCTGGAAATGGCCCAAAGCATAATTAAACGCTTTAATTAAAACATATTCTCAAAAAGATAATACACTAAGTCTAGGTGAACAGTAAAGTGAAAAGTTCAAACATAGTGTGTATTTTTCGTATTTCTAATTGTGTTCATATCACTTTTAAACTTAGGGTGAAATTAAAGAATCTCTAATTGTTTATATACAGTGTACAATATAAACATTACAGAAGTAGAAAATGATTATTTCAAGTGAATGTTAAGAAATATTACACTACAATTAGAGTGTAATTGTTGTCTGGCATGAAAGAAACTAAATGAAATGACATCTTTCAGCTTAACGTCCCACGGATAATTTCTTGAGGCAAAGGAAAACGGTCACAGAGAAATCCTTAATCTGATAAAGTGTAACTATAATTCTGGAACCTCTTATGGATGGCTTATTAAATTAATCGTTCATTAGGGACGAAAATAATACACATTTTAACCGAATTTTTGGTAAATGGAGTGAGTTTTTTGACGAATTAAATGCAATTAAATCTTATAAATACACTCTCACTATTCATTCTGGAGGCATGCTTATATTCAACACATCTTCAAACGGAACAATAAATTGTGTTTTTATACCTCACGCTGTTTCTAAATGGTTAAATATTTGTCTCAGCTCGGAACAAAGTATATTTTGCTAGTAACGGTGTTAAATGGTACCAAACTAGAGATGTTAATTTTTAATTTTTCTGTAGTAATAGTAATGCATTTGAAAGATTCATTAATTCAAGCTATGTTGGCTATTTAAAAGAAGTGGCAAATTATTTGTAACCAAATTGCAAAGTTTATAACAATGAACAATTGGTGCACCCTTAACATTTTAGGCCAGAATACGGATGAGTTATATCTTGCTGTTCTTACTTTGCAGATTTCTTTTGGTAAACATTACACGGTTCTGAGACCAAAATTATGCCCAGGACATTATTTAGTTTCTTGTAAATTCTGGGGTGCTGAATACGAAAATAAAGTGAAAATTAGCCAAGCACGTCACGTTCTCCTTTAGAAAAAACGTATCATTATTGTTATCCTAGAGACGCCGGATGCGGATTTCAAAAGATAAGTAGCTTTCATATTCTCTGCCCTGGCGACATCCTTAATTGTTCCAGAGACTTGACTAATACCTGGTTGGAAAGATTATAAAATACAAATTCCAACGAGGTATTAACCATACCCCTCCGTTCTATACCTTCAGAAGAAGAATATTATATTCCTTATTTTTATTTTATTTTACTTTTTACTGCTCGGGCTATGGCATCCTTGATCTTTGGCGTACGCACGCAAAAAAATCTCACATGTAGACCAGACATTGGGTCCACCAACATAAAAATGAGGGATATACGTCCAAGAGCAAAGAAGAAACAATTCAGAACATCAACCGTACTATGGTCACCCTGTATTTCCCCTGCCTTTCCCCCAATTTTGCAGCCCTGGCGACGCCAATAATTATCGTAGAGACATGAATGATACCTCGTTACAAAGCGTATAGAACACAGATTCCAAAGAAGTATAACTCGTGCTCCGCTGTTGCAGACCTTTAGAAAAAGAAGAAAACATTAACAGTGTTGCCAGAAGAAAAAATACAGTTTTGAAACCAATTTTTCTTCTAAGGGTATGAAAGGTGCTAAGCTTGTGTTTAGATTTGAAGTACCAATGGTCTAGCGTAAACAGCAAAACCATAGTTCTGACTGTTATTTTTGTTCGTGTGTTGTGACATGATTCAATAAAAAACAAGAAGTCCATCGTCTACCTGAACCTTCCCTCTGCAATACGCCCACTCGCCCATGGTGCTGACATGCCTCTGCCAAGCCCACCCACCACATTGGAAGATATAATGTTGGATTCAGACGAGGGAATTACTGATGGAACGCAGGTGGTTTCTGATTATTCTGAGTACAACATGGATGAACAACCCGTTCTCGCAAGAGGAGTTGAATAAACTAGTTAGGGACCTGGCATTGCTTAAGGACTCTGCTGAGTTATTAGGATCTCGAATGAATTAAAAAAAAACATAACTGCGTCAGGTATAACATTTTTATGGTACCGGTTTCAGGAAAAGTGTTTGTTCCATATTTCGCGAAAGAGCAAACTCCTGTGTATTGTAATGAAATTTGTGATTTAATGGAACAGTGTCAAATATAAATACAATACAATGCATCTGATTGGAGGTTGTTCATCGATTCGTTCAGAAAACAGTCTAAAAGTTGCCCTGCTGCATAATGACAATACTTATGTTTCTCTTCCAATTGGCCACTCCATTCACCTGAAAGAAACGTATGCGTATCTGAATTAGTACCGGGGAAACTAAAGTATAAAGACCTCGGGTGGTTGGTACGTGGTGCTCTCTATGTTATTGGGACAACTAGCAGGTTAAACTAAATATCCATGTTTCATTTGCCTATGGGACAGCCGTGACAAAGAAAGTCATTGGATCGACGTTGGCCATGAACAGGTGCTCTCCAACCACGAGTGCCAAATGTTGTGAGGGAGAGTACATTCCTGCTAATAAAGTTCTGCAACCAGCACTCGACCACATTAATTTAGATCTAGCAAAGCAATTCATCAGTATTCCCACTAAACATGGTGAATATTTCACCATGCTCCAAGTTCTCAGGTTTATCAAATTGAAAACTGAAGTAAGGCACTTCAGTTGGATCTGCTATAGCAAAACTCGTTATCGACCCTCTTTTCCCTTAAAGTAGGAATGTCACTGAGAATCAAGGTAGGATTGTTTCGTATAAGTTGTGGGAAAGTTCCTGTCAATCGGGAAGGGGCAAAATACAGAGAAGTTTTGCAAAATATGTTGCCAGTGTTCAACATATGAACTTAAGTTCCATTTCTTGCGTTCTCATCTTGACTACTTCCCTGAAAACTTGTGAGCTTACATTGAAGAACAAGGGGAGCGGTTCCATCAGGACATAAAGGTAATGAAAAAATATATCAAGGGAAATGGAGTATTAACATGATGGCGGACTATTGTTGGAAGATTATCGGGGGCATTTCAATAACATCCCCAAAATGGAAGCGCCACAAGCCTACAAGGCAAAAAGAAGCGCTTTCGTAAACATCAAAGACAGATAAGCTTTATTTCAATTTCATAAATATCTTGCGATTATTAATACCATCTTTGCGCTGGATCTACGATAGATATCAAAATGATTTCGGATATTTCATAATGCATAGAAGGATTTAGGTGACATTATGTTCACACGTAAGTACAGCTCAGGGTTGCCATTTGTTTGAAAGAGGGATTTTTCCCTACATTCTCGATATCTAAATCCCACCCTGATACTGGGTACCAGAATGATTGCAATAGTTTATAGAATCACAGTATTAGAAAATAAGTTGATTGAGAATGTATTTCTCTGCTGAATTGCGGAGGACATGGGAAATTTCTAAATTAATTAGGATAGACAGGGGAAAATTTTAGAAGGAAGTAGATATAAGATATAATATTATTCTCCGTTTCAACCTTATCTGATTCTGACCAAATTTGCAGATTATATTACTAGTAATTATAAGTTATTTCACGAGAATTTACTACGCAGAGTTGCTAGCCCACAAAAAATTCTGATTTTTTATAAAAGGGCACTTTTTCCCTGTTTATAGTCTATAATTTCCCACCTATACATCTCACCAATAATATTCGTACATTTTCTAAAGGTGTGATCCCGGAAGATTTAAGAAACCTATTACTCATCTCTCTACGATAATAAGTTGCGGAGCAATACATTCCTAAATAAATACTTACACAAAACCCACAAATTGACATTTTTAAAGGGAATTATTCATTTGCCTGAAAACCTGACGTGATGTAGAGTAATAGAGGTAATTTTCGGATTCTGCACCTGGAAATCAAGAAGAATTAGCAAAAATACCCAGGGCATCAGAAAATACGTTTCATTTTGCAGACCTGAGTTATCAATCAGAAAGAAAAACATAAATGTTTATTTATAGTGGCTGAAAGTGGCAAGATGTGACATTTCCAACATTTGCAGAATACTTTTCTTTAACTTTAATTACCTGTTACATACATGCTCTCAGTCACAGAAGAATAAAATAAAACATTTTAATGATACCAGATGCTATCTCTTTCTAAAAATTATGGTCATCTTAAAAAATAAAACAAATAAAACATGATAAAGATTATTTTCAGAACAAAAATAAAAATACTAAAAATAATCAGAATAAAAAAAATAGATTAATATTGAAAAAGAGGAAAGTAATCGTAATTTAATTATATCATGAACTTATGAAGCCAAATTAACGTGTGTTTGAAAAAGAACTCCCTAGCTTTAATGTCTCCTAGAATTTGTACAAAGTGACATACACTATTCTAGTTTGTGGTATTTCATTCATCAATTCTACAAATTTGGCTCCCCTGCAGTTCGCAGGTATGCTTGACTTTGAGATGGCACCAGTGTTGTTTCTTCTCTTTGTTTCCTCAGTTCCGCCAGGCAGGCGTGCAGTGCAGAGCAACTCAGCAATAATGTGTACTCCACAACGGAAAGCGTAGTTTGTTATTCGTATCTAGCTTGTGAAAACTGACTCAGTTATAACAGTGCAACGTAATTTAAGACGTCAGTATAGTGGTGAACCACCTACGGCAATAACTACTCGACATTGGCTAAAGTCTTTCAAGGAAACCGGTAGTGCTTTAAAACCAAAATTACCAGGTAAACTGAAAACCGATGTTCTTGAACAGATCCGTGCTTCTTGTGTTCGGAGCCCGAAGAAGTCATTGGCCAGACGTAGTTTACACTTAGGAGTGCCTAAATGCACTGGGTACGATGTGCGTAAAAGACTTAAGTTGCGCGCCTACAAATTGCAACTGTTACATTAAATTAAACCTACTGATAAAATCGAAAGGTATGAGTTACTGCCTACTGACTTTCTACACAGAGTTGATGATGATATATTTTTTTTTTAAATATTCTCTTTCCTGATGAGGCTACATTTCATGTCAGTGGAACAGTTAATCGTAATAACTACAGATTTTGGAGGGCAGAGCATCCACATGACGTTATTCAGCATCAACGTGACTCTTACAAACTTAATGTCTGGTGCGATTTGATGGAAAATCGTGTGATTGGTACTTTGATTTTTGTAGAAAAAAACAATAAACGGGAACGTTTACTGGGACATGCTAACAGAGTACGTCTTTTCTCAAATGAACGATATTGATAAGGAAAAGGGACTTGTGTTTTCCCAACAAGATGGCGCCCTAACTCACTACAGTAACCACGTGCGTGCGGCTCTTGACACTCGTTGTCCAGTAAGGTGGATAGGCAGAGCTGGCCCAATACCTTGGCCACCACGAAGCCCAGACTTAACCGCATTGGACTTCTTTGAATAAAAAAATGTTGTGTACAGTGAAAAGATCAGACATATCAATCATTTACGGGATGGCGGCGGTTGGGACACTTACACCTGAAATATTGGTGAATACGTGGCGAGAAGTGGAATATCGTCTCTACGTGTGCAGGGCCACAAATGGATCCCACGTTGAAGTCTACAAACATTAAACAAAACTTGAAGGAATTATCTTTTATGATATGTACTCATAGTTGTAAGTTTTCATTCATTTCTCAATTGAATTTATACTTAAAACTAAGGAGTTCTTTTTCTAACACCTTATATATATATATAAAGGTGTTAGAAAAAGGTCTCCCTAGTTTTAAGTGGATATATATATATATATATATATATATATATATATATATATATATATATATATATATATATATATATATATATATATATATATATATATATATATAACGGTGGAGAGATGCATATAGATGCATGCATTTCTTCGGATATGTGAGATCTAATGACATTCTCAGAATAATGTGAGATAATTGTTAAATATTTTTTTCTTTTCTTTTAGCTCACATCAGTTACTGTTATTTTGTAATATTGAGAAAGATAAGTTAGTTTAGTTTGGACGAAATTTTGAACCAAATAGAAATTTGCCATAGTTTAGAATAAAAAAATATTCTTACAGACATTTCTACAGTCTCACCTTATTCCTAGCTAACAAGTGCGAGCAGAGTGTTACAATATGTATGAAAACCGTGTACATAATCTATTTGTTATTAATAATTAACACTTGTACCTAATATTTATTTTTATATCTAAACACTCACCTACAATTGAACGCATTTCTTACATTGTAAGGTCCCCAGTTTAAATACTTATTTTGAATTCTACAAAAGAAAAGCTAGATTTGTTGTAGAAGTATGTTTATTTACAGAATGATTTTCATTGAATTTCCGTCAAAGTGTTACATAATATGCGTTTTTATTTGAAAAGTGATAATGGGTCGTCAAACTTCTGTTTAATGCTAGAGGCCTTCTTTGATTTTGGTCTTCGTGCTGAATTTTTCTTCCGTAGAGCTAGAAAAGACAAGTTACAACATTAAAATTATATTAATTTATGTTGAAAAGAGAAAATGAATCCAGTATAAACAACTAAATAACACTATGCCCTATGGAATCCGAACATTCAATGCTGGGTTCATAAAAAGCTCTCCACTGACGTCTATCCTTAACCAACTGGGTCCACTTGCTACTTTATATTTCTATTTCTGCGAGAACCATCTTAATATTGTCCTCCCGTCTTCATCTAAATCTTCCTAATAGTCATTTTCCGATTGAATTTCCAGGTAAGACTTTGAAAAATTACTTACTTTCTTCCATCCTGTCTACATGACCTGTGCATCTGCGCCTTCTAGATTTGACGTCCCTAACAATGTCTGGTAAACCATATAAATTATGTAGTTCCTCGTTATGAAGTTTCCACCATTCCCCATTTCCGTTCCTCTTGGGTCCAAATATGCGTCTCAAAATATTGTTCTCAAATAATTTTAGTCTACGTTCTTCCATTAGAGTAAGCGAACGTGGTTCCCAACCATACAGAACAATACGCATGATTATAGATTTATATATTTTAAGCTTCGACTTCCTCGACAGATTCTAAACGACAAGAGATTTTGAACTGAATAATAACACTAATTTCTTGTTTTTAGTCGAAATTTAATTTCTTCTTGACCAGTATGAACAATTTCATCCAAATTAGAGGAAAACGGAAATGATTTTCAGATCTAAAGAAAACTCTGTTATGATTCCATTAATTATCTGTAGGAGGTAGAAGTAATTACAGTCCACTAAATAAACAGAATATGGTGATTGTATTAACGGAGCTAAGGGATTAATAAAATAGGATTTTATCTGAACCATATTAGTTTTCCTGCATTCAATAGAACTACTGTATAGAATCACAGCATGTTTCATTGTACTGTAGTTTATATATCTGAGATATAAGTTAGTGTTGTGGACAATGGACTATATTATTAATTTTGGTATTACTTAGTTTAACTTCCCACGATTATGCATGCTAGGCTAAAGGATACGTACACCTACTGATTGTAGTGGAATCCGAACCACCTTTGTCGTTCACCGGGAATTGAACCTGTGACCACCCGAAACAAAGTCAAGATGGCTAGCCACTGGACCAAGCGAGGGTTCGTGACTATACTATAAAGTTCAAACGTGTAATTATACTCTCAGTAATTGTACCTAAATCAACTCTAGGTCGTATTTCTAAACACGTATACGTATAAGGTTATATCCCGTATTACTTCAGTGTGTCATAGAAAAAATAAAAGAGACACCTGAAGCACAAATAGGAAAAGTAACCATTACAAAAACCACAAAAAAGCATGCTTTAAAGGCCCAAATTAATATTTGAATGCATTGCAGAATTAATATTACATTGTGTGGCATTGTCTTCTTTATTGAAAATCCGCTATTTAGTTGCTTAGGCTCAGTTATTTTAGCGAGCAGCATTAGTGTTGAATGATCATGAACTAAATTTTTCTTAGAATTTCAGGTAATAATCTATTTTCATGGTCCGCATTAATGGTTGTCCGTTTCAACTGTACGTCACAGTTAATTGCAAAGATATGACCTAATAAGAAAGGCAATATTTTGTACAAATGGAAAATACATGCCTTCCTACTAGTAAACAATTATATATTGAAACATTAAAAAGAAATGTTTGGCTAATTCAAGATAAATGAATTAATGTATTTTATATGAATTAAATAGGAAAATGCATTTGTCACATTTCAATACACATACAAATGTAAGGAAGACATACGAATAAGTTCTGATTTATATGACATGAATAAATACTAAAAGGCATCCAATATATCGCGAGTTGTGTAAAGTAATATTTGACAAAAGTGTAAACAGTATTCAATATCACATTTAGTGCATTTCGTTGTTCCAAATAATAAATTGCCACTTTGATAAGTTTCTCTACAATCTTTGTCGCTTGCCTACCTAATGCTAGTAGAAAATCTGGAATGAAATCTTTGAATTCCGCGATTATGCTCATTAAGGGAGACAACGAGGTAAGCAAGTTGATGATGAAGAAAGAATTTGTGGAACAAGAAAGTGGGGGAAACTGGAGTACCCGCTGAAAACCCACGAGCGCGAAATTGTCTACCACAAACTTACTTAACAGGGTATCGAGCTAGATACCCGCAAATCAGAGCAGTTGCTCTAGCAATTATCCACCGTGGCCATTTAATCCTTATAGAAGTAGCTACCTCTAATACGATGTGTTAAACTACACATACAATTTGCTTATGTACAGCATGAGTGACCATTTAATTAATGCTTAAGAGACGATTTTGTTTCAAATTTTATTTGCACTACCTCGAATTACATATCATGAAAAACATTACGTTTAGTTGAACATCAATCGATTTACATCGACGCAGTGTTCTATATAACGAATCCCTTCTATAATTGACTAGATATGCCACTATCGAAACTAGTCCCGAATTAACATAGTAATAGTCCTTCTATTAAACCCATCTTGAGATTACTCTATTTCTTTTTAATGTGTCAGCAAAAAAGTGAAAATGAAGATATTTCCCGATTCATTTTTCAAATCTCGATACATATAAACCTAATGTTTATAAAGAAAAAAATAAAATTGGAATTAAATATTACAAAAAGTTATGTTAAATTATTGATAGATATCTTCACTTATATTATTCATATGTATATTTGAGCTATTTACGGATGTGGTGGAACGTTCACACTAAAAGGAAACATATAGTATGATTGCGTATTCCTAACATGAGGCTCAATTTGCATTCCGTGAGAATTATACATGATTTTTAAAAGCATATGCATTAGTAGGAAACATTACTACCACTAACTTAAATTTCAACTGTTACACAAGCAGGTAATATGATATAAAGATGATGATAATCACTCTACGATATTGTATCCTACGCTCATTGCAGACATTGAAGTATGATTCCCAATATTACTGAGTTAAATCAGCTTCTCAGTTTTCAATCTTATTGTTTCAGGTATTATTAAAAACTGACTCAAGAATGGCAGCATGCTGATTGTAATTGAAGCCTGACGTAATGAAGTGTCGCTCCACAAAATCTAATACGTATTCTAAAAAGCTATGATACGAAGAAATAATAAGAAAAAAAAATTAAAATCTTATATCGAGTACAGCAGACTAGGTCGCCCAAGAGGTGTTAGTAAGCGAGATATCCTGCTTCATATTGGAATTATCTCATATTTTCCAGACATTACACGTTTTTCAGATTCTTGAATACAGATTTGACCACATCGTGAACATATCACATAATAGACGTGTTTTTCAGGTAAGTAGTGTGTGTGTGTGTGTGTGCATAGCTTGACCCGCTAGGATGTCCGGTTTGAGTTCTGCGTGGTTAGTTGGGTTTTCCTGTTAATCTTCACTTCAACAAATACGTACATAGCAGTAAATTATCCCCAAACAGAAACTCTTTTCATATGTAAATATCACCTTCAATTACCTATTACGAGTTCTCGCCCGGTGATATTTAGAACCGTACTTGAAACCTTACACTATCTTTCAACAATACATTATTTTAATCTTATTTGATAACAATGAATAGTCATTTTATCTCTCATTCCACTCCCAGATTCCATTCTCGGAGTTACAGTGCTATCAGTGATATCGTTTCCAGTTCTTAGCGTCTTGCCTTTTCTGCGGATCTTTCCCTCTCTGACTATCAATAGATTACTCATATGCCACAAATCACAGTACATCAAATGTGTAGAAAGACTGGTTGATGTTACAGAATCTCACTATACTGCCGTGGCCGAATATATTTAATTGCATAAAACCATTCGCTGGCATGATATTTACGTTTTACTCAGGAGCTGTGATTCACACATAACAATGTTTCACACGCAGTAGTCATATGTGTGAAGTGACATTCTTTTCCACGCACCTAATTAATAAGAGACTGGTTAGCAGTCGTTAATTCAAGTTATAAAAGGAAAACGTAGGACGAGACTATAACCTGACTTACTTACTTCTTTGGTCAGTATGTCAGTATCTATCAACTGAGATAAGTATGGTGTCCATAGATTCATGTTCTACGACTGTGAATTTCACTCGAATTATATACCTAGGTAATATATACGAGGATTTCCCACCTGTATATCCCACAAATATATATATACAGAGGGACAGAGATGCAAGATGCACTTTTCTTCCTTGTTAATTAACTCAATATTTATGCATGATATATTTTCGTTATGTTTATTATTTAGTATAACTCAGGCCTGACTCTATTTATTTGCTCTGGTATAGTGTAATATATCTTTATTATTATGATTTATTATATGTAAATGTAAATATATATCATTGCAGAAATATCCCTATCATATATATCATATGACATCATATATATCCCTATCATTTCTGTATTACTATTTCAGATAGTCAGACAGTGGCCTTGCCAAAGCTTGCCACTGAATCTTCTGGAGCCGTTGCTAAGTTGAATTTTTTCTGCTTTTTTCTTCGAAAACATATAAAAGGCGGATTTTTTAAACGACTGTTGCTCTTTCGCTGGCCGGAGGCCTGTAGGTTAGGTGGGCTTCGCTGGTGGCTGTCAGTCCAAAGTAATTTGAGCGAATGAGCTCTTTTTTCTTGCTAATGTCCTTTTGATTTGTCACTGAAAGTTGTTGGAATATTTAGATCTGAGGCTTCGCAGTTTCCGCTATGAAAGATTGGTTTCTTTCTGCAACTTAGGAATTTCCCCGAGATAGGAGTAAGAATTACAGTTACTGTTAGGAAGTACAATCGTGGTTCAGGATAATGACAAAAATGTGCTCTTGTTTTAAACTTTAGAAGGAATGATGAAAAGTTAATCTTGAGACGTACTAGGCACAGAGTGAATAGAGGACGATTAGGTTATTGAAATTTCCAGGTGCTGGAGGTTTCCCCATGAATTAGAATCCAGGTTGTGATTTGGGGTCTATCCCTGGACAGTCAAGCTATAGCGAGCCTTGGCTGATAGTTTTACTAACACTTCGACTTTCGTGTACGAAAGTATAAAAGAGTTTGCTTACATTTTACCTGGAGTCTTCAATGCAAGCCTATTATCATAGCTGAGCCATGTGTGACAGCTCTTTGTCCTATTTCCTAAGTTTACCTTTCCATGTTTATTTCGATAGTTCCCTTCATGGAATTTCATTGAATGTAGAAAGTCCAACCAGATGTAGAACCCACTGTTACTAGTATCAAGTTTAGCAGTCTTTGTAAGTAAGGGCTATGGGGCTAGAGTGAGAGTTTACTAGTTCTTATATTGCCGTAAACCTTAAAGAGAATAAGAGAAATTACACTAATTAAGTGTTGGAATATTTTGTAATAGATGCTGAGCTCCTTTATAGTTTGCATAAGTACTTGGATGAGGAAGGCACAATATTAAGTTAACTTTAACGTCCTTCTCTATCTAAATTACTAATCACGTACCCTACCCTAATTAGAAAAATATCAATAATAATTAATTGTTAATCAAACTAAATTGCCTGGTATTTTCATTTAACTCAAACTTAATTTGAACCTGTTACCTAGACAACAGCGAGTGGATGATTTGCAATTGTAGAGAGCAATTTAGAATGTAAGATAAAATGGCAGACTCAATTGTTTGAGTTGTGAGATTAAGAAATATTATTATTATTATTATTATTATTATTATTATTATTATTATTATTATTATTATTATTATTATTATTATTATTGATTGTATTATGTGGGATCGCTTCCTTGCAAAATTGTGGCCATAATCATATTTTCTTTCATTTTTTTACCTTACAATGTATGTGGCTTCTGAGAGATACAAAACTTCTCACATGCAAATCTTTTGTTTTGTTACAAACATTTCAACTGTTGTATTGTTACCTTGGCTTATTTAAAGTTAACTCCGTTAAAATTGTCAAAGGATTCAATTCAAGACTTCAACTAAATACATTCAGATTTCTTTTTATCGATCCAACGGGTGAGTTACGTACGTGTATGTGTCCTGCCAATCGTTCAGAAACTACTGCGCTGATTTCTCGATTTAAAGCAAACAAATATTTTAATAAAATTTCAAAAGAGTTATACGAAAGAAATAATCATGATTTGATAAGATATAAGAAATTAATCAATAAAATATATAATGCAAATAATTGGCTCGATCATAATTTTAGTAGTATTTCGTTTTGTCTTAAAATATAAATAAGAAAAACAAATTTTCATTGAAATGCCCAATTTTGTGGAGATGACAATGTACTATTTATTTCAGAGACTGCTCTTAAATGTAGCATTATCGATACAAATAAGCATTTAATTCTTATAAAGTTAAAGTTTCTTTACAACAAAATCGGTATTATTTCTCATACCAATATAACTGCTCTCAAGAGTTGCCAGTGAATTGCTTACACGAATGCAGTTGCAGTATGAAATCTTCGGACGGTTACCCAATAAGAAAGTAGGGCAGAAAAGACGATAGTTATCCGAACTTTCTACTATCCTTTAGATACGCCATCTGCAAATCCTTTCTCTATGTTACCCAATGATGTCTTGTTGGCTCTCACGCTAAAAAAGTCTAAGTGCTGTTGCCACTTGAATTGTAATTTGTCAAGGAAGAACGACATAAATTTCTTTATTGACTTAGCCTCGTATTTGCGCTAAATCTTTCAGATTCGCAGCTGCAAAACACTTAGATCCTTCCTGGATTTGCCGTTGGATTTTCCAAGAAGATCTACGACAGTTACATGGACTCAGTCCATTGTTTCACTGTTTACTGCTTAATTACTTGAATTTAGAGGGACAACGTTCTTTTTTCTTAAATGTCATAGAAACATTTGTAAATTGTGTTCTTACAATAGTATATTTACCAAACATTTTTGATACTTACGGCCCTAGCTAAGACGATAATTGCTGGCTTGAAGACGGAAGACACGCAATGTTTTTTGCCTCTTTGGTAAATATTTTTTTTAAATATTGTTCTCAGTTAATAAAACTAGCATTATTTTAGTAGATCTTTATGTATGAGCTATTCAAATAATCTTATCTATAATAAAAAATCTCATATTTAAACCAGATGATTTCACGGACTGCTTCATTAAGAAATAGCTAGGTTAAACACATTAATCAACACCAAACTAAAAATTTCGACATCACATTGCATTTGGAAAATGAGATATAACTAAAGTCGGATGTCTAGAATTTCCATGTGGAAGCAAGGGACTTTTATAGAATATCAAGTTCGTACTACAACATCACTTTAGAAAACAGACTTAATGTCAAATATTTTGACTTTCCAGTTAAATTAGTTAAAATGTTTTTATATTCTCTCTATATTTGATCTAGAGTCGAAGAAACTAGATAAAGGGAACAACAGTGGTGTTAGCAATGACATTTTAAAATGTTCTCATCCTAGATTCTTTTGAGGTTAAACACATAACATATTTTATTTGGACTTCAAACTAGTGTTTCAGTGTTATATTTAAACTACGAACTCATGTTTTAAATCGTGTTTCAGAATCACAGTTTGTGCTAGACTTCGAGTGCAGGGGAATCCTACATTAAATGCTTAGAAGAAACAACACAAACCATTATTTGTATTAACTCGTAGCTGCAATTGCTGGTGACCAATAGTATAATTTTCAATAGTTAAACGGAAGCCTAAAGCTACCTTTTCGAAATCATAATTTGGACTACTACTACCTTGGAAATAAACTGAGGACTATGCATTTGAGAAACGTCTCTAACTTCCTTATAAACAAAACTAAAAGGGATTGATAAGTTTTTTTATAATTATATGACAGTCAAAACAGTAATTTCAAAGGTTATAAAACTTTTGTCAGCTGAACAAAATGAAAGTTTATTGAGAAATCTGAAACCTCCCTAGTTGTTATTAATCTATATTATAAAATTGGGAGTGACTGTTTGTGACTCTTAATCTATGAGCCCTCCGACAATTCTCGATCAAATTTTCAACATGGCTTAAGCTCCAGGTCTAAGATGTTTTCCATAATTTCAGTTTGGCGGTAGAACTTAGGGGAAGGGAGTGAGAGAGATATATTTATAAAAATGAAAATGAAGATAACTATATTTTTAACTTCATCATTCTTAAACTACCCAACTGATCTCGATGAAACTTTCAATGTTGATAACGTTTTGGCTAGGGACGTTTTCTTCGTTTCACTTTGACGTTGTGACTTAGTGGAGGGGGAGATTGGAGACACTTAAAAATGCTCTAAAATGACCGATACTGATGTCGAATCTATGATTTTAGGAGTCGCTGAGAAGAACAGTGAAACTTTCGATGCTGTTTAAATCCAAATTCAACCCCGCTACTTGTGGGAGGAAGAGGGAGAAGATATATATATATATAAATGATCAAAAATGTATGTTAGTGTCGAATCCGTAGTTGTCGGTGTCGCTCAGATGAAGAGTGAAACTTGTGATCCCATTTTAATCCAAATTAAGCCACGTAAAACGGGGAAGGAGGGGGTGGAGAAATACAAAAATGACCGATATCAGAGAACACTTGAGTAATAGTAAAAAGTGACTAACTAATGGAACATATTACTATCTTTTTTTTTTAAATTTAACCCAACGAAGCGGGTAATTAATGCTAATTTAAGATAAAAACATGTATCGTGAAGGAATACGTTACATGTTTCATAAGAAGGAGAAAAACATTTGTTATTTTTCTCTTGCCTTATCTTCAATTAAAACAATAGAAATGCTATTTCTTAATTGTTTATCTACTTCTGACAAAAGATATTTTCATCTTATTAGATATATGTTTGTTTAATTAATTGGGGTATGATCGATACTTACCTTGCTTTTCATCACGCTCCCACGGAAGCTTGTATTCTAAAAAATATGTGGATACTGTGAGAGTACTGTTTATATAATGATTATATAACACATTTATTTCTCCGTATACTAACAGTTTAAACAAAATCGCTCTTTAGTTTTAATTTTTCTCTCAAATACAGCTCTGATACTTGGATCAGTCATAATCTTATTATGATTCTTACTAAAAATCATAGTATTGTTCTGATTTATCTTATGAAAGAACGTGAAAGAAAGTTTTCCATCCAGTGAAACAGAATAACTAATTGATAAAATTTATGTACAGCAAGTGACCAAATACTTCTGCTCTTGAAGGACATAGATTCTTGACAAAGGGAGAAAACTATCACAAATTTACATCCACAGATATCTATTTAATGAAAACTATTATGTGTTGCAATTTGTATGCCAAAATTTGTCATATTTGTTGCATAATAAAGACATTCTGGCATAGAAAGATAAAAGAAAGAAAGAGGAAACAAGAACTTAACAATAAGTAATCCCGGTTATTTACAAATAGAATGTGCATAAATGTATGCAATATGTAAAGTTATATTTAATATAGTGTGTTAGTTATCAGTTTAATTTGTCACATACACGAAGAAAAATTTAACATATAAATTTAAAACTGTCCGATTATTATAAGCAACGAACTAGAAGTGACTTAGGGCCAGAAAACGTTCCTTTCTTTTTATTTTCTATTGATTCAAATTTGTTTTCTCACACATAAGTATATTGAAATATTGAGCTGGTAATATTCTCACTGATAAATGTATTTTGTTTGGATATTTTATTACTTAAACAAAAATTGAAAGTTAACATTGAAATATATTTTAAGGTTAAATATTGCTACAAACGTGTCGGTGTACTTATATCATTATAGAGAATTAATGGGGATATTTTACCATCACCATCACATCACTATGTGATATTGTTTTCTAAAATGTAAATTTTTAGGTTTATAAAATAATTCGGTTTACTCCAATTGTATGAAATCTGCGCATAAATTTTACGCCCACACATTTACGCAATTTTGCTTAGTTCAACAAGTTATATTATTTCCCTCATGTTCCATCGCTGGACAATTGGTTTTCATTAAATGCTAATAATATGTTGAAATTTTATTTCTATCGGTCCGAGGTAAGCTGTGAACGCACGATTCGAGATTACACTTGTTCAGTGACTGCATAAAAATACCACATGGCGCTCAAAGCACATCATTCTTTAGTGCCTTATAAATAGAGATTCTGGAAGATGAAAAGTTCAAGTAAAGAACGTCAGGAGAATTGAAGACTTTAGGGCAAAAACCCGTTAAGTCCGAAAAGTGAAAGTGTAACGGAAGTAGCTTCACAAAGGTTTCTCGTCATCCAATTTTCTTCAAATTTAGCACATATATACTGGACCAAAAGTAAATCAACACGTATTTTTTGTTTCCTTCGGAAAATAGGTAAAAGGGGCAAACAGCCTCTTTTAAGGAAAAGGTCCCCTTGACTAAATGGGCCACGTTAAAGAAACGAAACTCTGGCGATGCAAAGATAACTTTGAAGTAGGAAACGGGTTTTGTAGTTTCTGCGAGAAAAGAGTTTCAGGGGGCAATGGCTCCCTTGGATTTGACAAAGGACCCCGCACAATCCTTACGGAAAATAGATTTCGGTGGAATTGCTTGAAATCGTGATATGTTGTAAATATTGTATACCTGAGAAAAAGTCTCAATGGGTACAACCAAAAATCACTGACCATTTGGCCACTACAGGGTCAATTTTTTTGAGAACAACCGAAAATAACGATATTCTTGATTTCAGTAAAAAAGACTGAAACCATAATATGTTGTAGATATTTTGATTCTGAGAAAAGTATCAGTAGGCAAAGTCATCAATCACTGACGGTTTGGCCACTACAGGGCAACATTTTTGAAAAGAGTAGATAGCGGTTTTCTGGATTTCTGAAAAAATGAATGAAACCGTGATGAGTTGTAGATATTGTGATCCAAAGGAAAAGTCTCAATTTGTACAACCATCCATCACTGAACGTTAGCCATTGCAGAGCTGCTTCTTTTATAAAAAAAATAATAATAAGAGGCAGAATTTAACGGTGTTCTAAATTTCGGTGGAATTGCTTGAAACTGTGATATATTGTAGACATTATGATCCTGAGAAAACGACTTAATGGGCAAAACCACTTGTTTAGCCCGTACAAGGCCACTTTTTTGAAAGCAGCCGAGCCGAAGATAGTGACATGCTGGATTTCGGTCAAAATGACGGAAACCGTGATATGTTGTAGATATTGTCAACTTGAGAATGGGCAGGAAGGGCAGAACCACAAGCCACTAATCGTTTGGTGACTACAGGTTTACTTTCTTGAAAACAGCTAAGTATAACAATGTTCTGGATTTCTGTAGGAATGAGTAAATTTGTGATATGTTGTAGATCTTCTCATCGTGAGAGAAAGTCTTAATGGACACAACCAACAATTGTTGACCGTATGACCACTACAGGTCCAAATTTTTGAAAACAGCCGGGTACAACGATATTTTTGATTACGGTGTAAATTAATGAAATTGTGATACGTTGTAGATGTCATGTTCCTGAGAAAAATTGTCTAGTGCTTTCCAGGGTTTTCCTTTGTCCCTCAAGATGAACATCGGAATGTTGTCTATACTAAATGATGTTAGACGCTATTTTCTCCCTTTTCCGCGTTGTTGGATAGGACTTTTCGTAGCTTCGTACAATTCCATCAAAGTTCCAGAATATCCTTACCTTCTGCTCTTTTAAGAAATATGGTCCCGTAGTTGCCAAATGGTCAGTTATTGGTAGTTGTGTCCATTGAGACCTTTTTTCAGGACCACAATATCACGGTTGAAGCCAATTCCACCGAAATCCAGACCTACCATCTGTTGATGTCGAAAAACGTTATCGTTAAGTGTTCAAACGATCAGTGATGGGTGGTTATGCCCATTGAGACTTTTTTCTCAGGATCCAATATTAACAACATATTATGGCTTCAAGCAATTCTACCGAAATTCAGAATATAGTTACCATCTACTGTTAAAAGAAATGTCTCGTTGTGATCAAACGTTCAGCAACATATCAAAGTTTCAAGCAATTATACCAAAATCCAGAATACCGTTACCTCATTTAACCTTTACAGGACGAACGACTCAATAGTTGAGCCGACAGTTTAAACCTCCAACACTGTGCTCCTAATTAACCTAAAGAGACGATTTAGACGTCTATCTCTTGAGGAAGGATCAAACTTTCCAACGGTGGGCATTTCGTCTACATCGGAAGTTCAGCAGTGTAAGGGTAAGGGAAGAAGTTGGATGTACTAGTTCCCCCTCCCCATCAGTATTTGGGAGAGAGAGACTCTACGTCCAAAGGAGCTACAAGCATAAAACGTGGTATCAATAAATATAAATAAACATCCTTGCTAATGATACTCTGTGTATGGCCATTTTTGTATAACAAATAGCACTGATGCCAACTTCGAGAAAATGTATTTTTTATTTCAATTCTTTTAAATTTCTTCTTTTTCTTTGCGGGATGGGCACGAGGGGCACAAAAGTTAACTCGTTAATAACTACGTCTCATAAGCTATCAAATGAGGTATGGCTTATATCTCCGTGCCAATTAAAGACGCCAGGTTAGACCAAAATATTTAGAAAAATATATACCGGTGATTCTCGTAGGAAACACATTCGTAATTTTTTCTCACTTGGTGTTAAACTTCCGCACTTCACTTTTTTACATGATGTTACCTAATGTCTGGTGTACACGAGAAAATATTTTTTCCTGCGTAGGGCAAGTAAGTGTATTGCCAGCTATTAACAAATTTCCAAAAACTAAAAATCTCATTTTCTTCAAAATTTCGTCTTCTTCTTCATCTACAAGTTTGGTACGAGGAAAACAAAAGTTATCTCGTTAAAATCCGCGTTTCATTACCTTTACAACGAGGTATAATGTATGTCTTTGTGACAATTAGAAGGGGTACTACAGCCGCCAACATAAAAGTTTACGATTTTCTTAAATCTCAATCCTTACTGTAAAAAAGTGTCTCTATAGAGGCCAAGTCGTCAATGATAGATGGTTGTACAAATTGATATTTTTTTCTCAGGATCACAATATATACAACACATCACTGTTTTATTCATTTTTACCGAAATCTAGAATACCGTTACCTTTTCTGTTTTTTCTTTTTTTTTAATATTGCCCTGTAGTAGCCAAACGATCAGTGATTGGTGACTGTGCCTACTAAGACTTTTTCTCGGGATCATAATATCTACTATATATCACAGTTTCAGTCATTTCCATCAAAATCCAGAATATCACTATCATTGGCTGCTTTAAAAAAAGTGGCCCCTGTTGTGGTCAAACGGTCAGTGATTCGTGGTTATGTCCGTTATGACTTTTTCTCAGAATCAAAATATCAACTACGTTTCTGTCATTTTTACTGAAATATAGAATATCGTTATTTTAGGCTGTTTTTTTTTTCAAAAAAAGTTTCCCTGTAGTGGCACAATCGTCAGTGATTTTTGTTTGTGCCCACTGAGACTTTCTCTCAGGTACACAACCTCAACAACATATCTCGATTTCAAGCAATTTCACCGAAACCTAATTTCCGTAAGGATTGTGATGTGTTCTTTGTCATTTCGAAGAGAGCAATTACCCTCTGAATCTATTTTCTCGCAAAAACGACAAAACGCGTATTTCCTCCTTTAAAGTCATCCTTACACCACCAGAGTTTAATTCCTTTATTGTGGCCCTTTTAGTCAACGGAACCCGGTTTTGAAAAGGGACCCTTTATCCCCCTTAAACTATTTTAATAAAGAAATAAAAAATACGTGTCGATTTATTTCCGGCCTAGCATATATGTGCTAAGGTTGAAGAAAATCGGACGGCGAGAAACGCTTGTGAAGCTATCTCTTTTACACTTTCACTTTTTCAGACTTAAAGGGTTTTTGCTCCCAAGTCTTCTATTATCTCCTTCTGTTAAATTGTTCCAAACAATTTCCCACTGTTTAGCAATTTAAAATTCTCGGATAATAAACTTAACTCATCAAATTTTGTACTTCTAGAGTAAACTCCTTTATTTATTTCTACTTTCGTCGTTCTGCACTAATCCTCCGCAACATATACAATGCAAGTACGTCAGAATATTCGGAAAGCTAAATTTTCTGGAAATTCTAGAATTACATAAGCAGATATATCATATTTATGAGCAGAATACTTATTGTGCGTCTCTTTTAGCATCAGGTTAACTTAATATTATCTACACGCCTAAATGTGTATTGCATTTCATTGACGTCAATATTCGGATTAAGCAATTGTTTGAACGCAGTTTCCATAACTTCAATGACTTGTCAACATTAACGACATTGTTATATTATACGACTTTAAATGAACTCGTTAAAGTTCACTTACAAAGTCTTCTATTCTATTGCCAGTGGTATAGACAGTGCAAAAACATTGATTACAATTCGATTTTTTCGGCCTGAGAGGATTGAACTCATTGCAATGGTTTTAAACGTACGTATCTTTCTATATAGTCTGACTGTTGTCACAGGATATAAACACAGATCATTGGATAATTTACCTGCAAGATAAAAATGTAAACAAAACCCCACTAATAAATACTGTATATATAAGTGTGTCACCCCTCCATATCTGCTATAATACTGTCGCAAATATTTCACGAAAGAATAATCAGGAAAACAGACAATATACTTGTTATCGATAGATTCTTCTCCCAAATTCATACCATTAACCAAAATCATATTCTAGCTCAGCTGAAGTATTTTACAATTTATTTCTTTTAGGATATTGTAGCTGTTCTGTTATTTAGACTAATATAAAAACTTTGTATGTACTACACTTGAAGAGTGATATAAACCTCCAGTACACATATAGTCCAATACCAAGATTAATAACAGAGCACAACGCCATCCATAATTCATGTTGAATTATATGCACACTTTTGTTCATTAAATGAATATAACATTATTGCTTAAAGGTAAAGATTGTAAAGAAATGTACCTTGGTTGAAACGTTCAGCACTGTCAATGGAACCAAGTAAACCTTCGTCACTGTCACCTGTAAAAATTATATTAAAAATTATATATTCTAATGAACTGAAATTAAACAGGTTCCTGCAATGTTTAATAGTTATGTGGTCTAAGGGCAATGAGCAAATCATGTTTTATATTTTACTAATCAAGAAAAAGACAAATACATGCAAACCCAAAATGATCAATTTTGAATTTTTACTCTTATAATAAATACAAAACCAAACCCTAGTAATAGGCACTGTTTTATTTCTCTATATTCACTCATTATAAATTAGCGATTGGTTTGTAGATTAACATCTCATATATCACACGGACGTCCACTGGACGTCCAAGACTAATCGGCAATGGATAACAGGACATCCCGGGATCATCCAAATATACTCCCGGGACATCCATAGGACCGGCGAGGGAAATCAAAATGTCCGCTAATATCCGGAACATCAGAATATTCAACTGAACCTCAAAGGGATGTCCATTGGCAAATTGTGGGATAATTTGTCCTAGTACGTAAGGCGTGGTATTTCCCTGGAACCTCCTGAACAATGCGGGACATGTTGTAGACATCCTACCTTGAAATCCTTTACTACGTCCCATACAGGACGTCCATGGGATGTCTACTCATTGTCCAGATAATCTCGGAAAATATATGGGATACCTGGATCAAAATGGGACGTCCTACGAATGTCGTTTGTTACGTTAGGTATCAGTGTTTCTCGTCTTATTAATGTGTTTCCACCCAGGAAAATTAACTAATTCTTGTATAAAATTTCCTATTAATGATTTCTTTAGTACTTTTGGAGTAATAGGTGGTTAATAGGCAAATAATCTTCTGTGACGTTGAATAGAATGATCTTAATTAGAAAAAAATAATTACTCTTTAACAGCCTCATATGTTCATCAAATACTTCTTAATTTTTAGGAACACTAACGAAATGAAATGAAGAGAAGTTAAACAACAAAGTTGAAGATGTGCATCCTTTTTGATTGTACTTCTTGTGTTGATATGTGACGAGTTTATAGAGTAACTACCTGGCAATCTTGTTACAAATAATTGAAATCAATACCATAAAATACAAAATACCATACCATTAAATACAAAGTAAATAAATAACTGAAAATTGAAGTAGGAGCAAAAAAATAAAGAAAAAATGCATTGATAACGAGAAAAGAATCAAATGCTGGAAAACCATAACAATGTAAAGGGAATGCATACAAAATCACAAACTAATTAAACTATTGAAAGCAAAATATGTTCGCCAGAAAAAAATGTATACTTTGTTTAAGAAAAACCTATATATCATATTTCTTAATTACATTTAATTATTGATTAAACATGTGTTGCAAATCTTTAAATAAGCATATGTTTTCAACAGTACCGACATCTATTAAGTGAAAAACCTACTACAAGATACCGTCAACGAAAAGCATTTGACAAAGTTGACGTCGGTTTAGCGAAAACCAATACTACAAAATATTTAAATTTCAGAACAATTGTCATTGTCAGTATCCTGACACAAGATGATAAAAGAGTGGATATACTTCTCTGGCGGACTCTGTAGTGAGGAGGTTAATTTTACTACAATTAGAACAAGATGTACTACTTAAATATTTTTATGGATGTATTTGTCAGTAAAATGCGAGGATTTTTATCCATGTTTTGTTTCTTGATGCAACAAAGAGTATTCCAAGTTATAAAATATATCACGACTATAAAAAGAACTACTTGTGAACATACTTATTTTAGTAAAGAAAATTGGATCTCTTTCTAATATGTGCTCTTGACCAAAAAGAAATATAGAAAGATCATCGGAAATACCTGCTCGTTGCACGTAAAATGGATTTATACGAATTGTTTTAAAGTTGTAATTGAACCTCTTTTCTCCCTCTTAGGAAGCTTATTTGATTTGAAATTACGTTAGAAAACTAGCTTGGCTGAAGTGCCAAATAGTTTCCAAAATTCGTTTCAAATGGTTCAATAGTTCTCAAGACGATAGGAAGAACAGTTATGTTTATATATTGAGAGAAAGGATTACCAAAAATATCCCCCCGTTGGAGACGCTGAGCACGTCCAATTATTTCTACTAAGCAGTTCATATTCCGAGCTTTAACTCTCTAATATGAGGGTCCCTGACATGCTCTATTGTGGGACACATCTTGATCTTCTTCCCTCCCTATAGCCTTCTCAGACAAGAGAGAAAAGGAATAATTATATTTGGGCTTCATTTGAAGATTTCCGTTGCAATACATGCATATGTATTGATTTTGTTCAATTTTGGTCAACCATCGTCGTACGCACGTCGTACGCAATTTAATCATGGAATATGATAAAAATTCACTAACTGCCGTAGAAGTGACCACTTGAACCGTCTGACACATCTTATGTGACGATTTAAATTTACGTTCCCTTAAATTTAAAATAGACCAAAAATTCTTAATTGTGACTTGGATGAGCGAAGCAAATTTTGCAGGAAATGATTAGAAAATGTGAAAATTATGATACGATTCATTTATAGTGTGAGATCAGTGTTCGTGGACCATATCTTTTAGGTATTTTGTAGAAAATAAAGGTTGCATAATGGTATAGCAGGCGAGCGTGAAGGACATTGAACGTCTTCGAAACGAGAAACGATAAGATGTGGAAACATAATTAGTGTAATTTCCATTGATTTTCTTGATAAATGAGCTAAGATTTTGACATAATACTAATGTTAGTAAATAAAGTTATGTCATGAGGAATGTTATAATGAAATGTGAATCATACCAAGGCAAAACGACAGAGTATATTTTCTGTGAAAAATTGAATATCTCACGAAAACTTAATTTTTTGAGTGATAAAACGCGGCATAGAAACTCGTCATTACAAGAAGGAGGTACTTGTTTAAGCATTTTCAACATTCTCTGCTAAAAACAAAATTGGGGTTGTTTCTATTATGTTCAAACTTCACTTTATATATTTAGAAAGTGTCTAATAAAAACATGTGTTTAAGTTGAGGTGTATAAATTTTGATGTGGACTCTTAAACAGAATTAAATAAATATAATATGTTGGAGTGTAACGATGTAACGATTCCGGGCTCAGGCATCACTAAAGAGAAAACTGACTAGCTAACAAGAAAAACGTACATACACATATCTTTAGCTTCGAATGTGTATTTGGATCCATAATAATTACTTTACTACAAAAGTTTTAAAAAGTACATATACCATCTATGACCAACCAAAAGCACCTCAATGAACGTTCATGAAGTTTAAAAAAAAAATGAAATCACGAAGGATAGGTCTTAAAATTACATTTCAAATGCACTAGTATATTATTTCTATTGAAAGACACTCTGTATAAGAAAATAATGTCTGTCAAGGAATAATATAGATTTACACTTATTTAAGATAATAATTTCATAGGTATAATCAACCTACCTTTCGCCCAAGGGGACCTCTTGTCCAAGTCAGCTTTATCTGCAAAAGATTCAGTTTTATAATTAAAGTAAATTCCAGCTATGTATCAAATGAAAAAATATAATTTTGCGCTTTCATTTATCTTTTAAAGTGCTTCTGAACAACTTTGAAATTTGTCAAATTAAGATTTGTTTTCATATAATTGAAGGGAATTTATCATAAACTATTGCAAAGTGACTATTTCCGTTTTTCTGTTATTCACACAAAAACTTTCAAACAAAGCAACTACGTTTGATACAATTGATAGCCAGTTGGATTATATCCACTGAATTCGTTCTTTGAATCTATATATTACAGTGTAACGAGTAATAGTTACTTACACCAGGTTCATATTCTACACATTAACTCTTCCCCAAGGGCAAACTTTTATGTTTGAATTCAGCAATAGATTGCTAGCGTGATTATCGTGGCAAAGATTGTTAATGGAGTCCTTCGATTTACATTGTAAATAGTTTGATTAGATAAGATTGTTCTTTACCTCATAGAATAACTCATGATCGAAAGCGAATTCTCTTCTTTGTAATAAATTTCTTAAGTAATCGTCACGGTGGAATTCGTAAATGAAGTTGATCCACTATGTGCTTACAGATAACAGTTAATTTAACAATACCTATTCATACCACATTTTCTACTATTAAAAGAAAGGTAATACAACTTACTCATCTCTTCTTTAGACGGCAGCAAATGTTCAGTGGTTGACAAATTACATGAAATTGAAATTTCTAGTGCGCGATTCTTTTCACTACCTAGGAGAGTTCATTTTGTACAAGTGTTCACGCAATAACTGTTATCTCACACTTTAACCTTAGATAAGTCAAACTGCAAAATTACCTATTTAATACTATTTTCTGAATTCCCTCATTTCACATTTTAAAATACAATATTGGACAAATAATGTTCATGAATAAGTGGTATTGCAATTACCACTCAAAAACTTATAATTATTACGGTTTATATTGAGTACTTTTATAATTGTACACTTATAATAAGAGTGGGGTCGAAAATTTTTGTAGCAGTGATTAAGAGAGAATGTTACGTACCGGAAAGCTTTTGCAGTAACAGTAATAATATATCTGTATCCCAATATACTCGCAAACCTTTAATCTGTATATTATACGTTATAGCATGGGTACCAAATACTTAGGGATAGGTTAGTATGCTGCTAAACATGCGATTATATAAATATTAATGTTCAAACCTATAAATAGGTTTAGTTCTTATTATGATAATAAAACAGCAAAGCAGAATAAAAACACATGCTTGCAATTAAATCGCAACAATATATTTACATTGTTAAATTGCTTGCACAGTTTGAAACACGATAGTTTATTCCGAAAAAAACTTACATTAAGTAATAAACAATAACTCTTTTTTTTTCAGGCGAAATACTTTGTTTCCTATTGTCACTTTGTTAATACAACATTTATTTATAATATACGAGTCTTTTTGGTGATAATTTTGTTGCGATATCAATGCGGAAACTGGATTATGTGATATTTTCAAAGATATTATAGGGAATGAGAGTCTGCTAAATGAATGAAAACGGCATTAGACTCGTATAATTTGCAACATCTGAAACCCTGCTCTTGAAAAGTACGAAATTCCCATATCGTCCCATTCATAAATTTACTTCGACCTCACCACGTGGGAAAAACACAGTGAAATTAATCAAGTTTTAGTAGATACAAAAGATAGTATAGCATAACTCAGAGTAACTGACTTGACACTGTTCGCCTCCTGGTAGCAGTGATAATTAGAGAGAAAGAAATAGATTATCGTTGATTAAAAAGAATATTCAACATCTGAAAGCTGAGAGCTTTAGTTTCTATAAAATAGATGAGGGTGAGGCGAGAGGAGAATACTAGATTCAAGTGTTCAATAGATTATATATTTTAGAAGATTCAGAGTGCTCTGAAGTTGAGAATAATTTGATTGAAATAGGGATAACATACAAAAGTCAGCAAAAGCAAACTTGTGGCACTCGGAAATACATAGCAACAATCCTTATTTCAATCATCAATTCACTAAACTATCAAAGACGAGAAAAAGGAGAAATAGCGTTCGCTACAAAATTTGAAAGATACAACTACACAAAATTACATTGACATCAGGAAAAGCAAAATTTCTCGAAAGTTAAAATTAAACTTAAAATTAAGTGAACTTGAAGGTAATAGTAAAAACAAAAACATTCGTAACCTGTATGACGACATCACCGAATTTAAGAAAGGCAATCAATATCTTGCATGTGTATTAAAGAAAAAAATAAACAATTTTCACTGATACATGTAGCATTTTGAATAGATTGTAAGTTTTCTTTGATTATTTGCCTTACAGGAACGTAAAAGCTAATGTTCATGGAATGAAGGAAACGTACCCAGTGTAACCTTATATTCGAAAGCTTAAGAAACTTGAATCTTCTGGCGAATTCTAAATTTCGGTTGAGTTAATTTTATATGAAGGAGAAAAAATGTGTAACAAAATACACAAAGTCATCCTCCTTACGTCGAACAAGAAGGAATTGCCACAATAGTAAAAGTAATTAATCATCCATCGGATTCACAAAATCGGCGAATTCTGCCGATTAATTTGAAGCTTACAATATACAAAACGATAATCTTCTCTATTGTGATGTATGTGTTGTATATATATCATATGGTCACTTACTGTGAGACGAAAACTGCAAACTGAAATTATTTGATAATAAAATTCTTTCAAAAATATTCAGACTCAGACAGAACAAAAATGGTGAATATTGGAAACTTTATAACGAAGAAATGCATGGTTCACCTTTTGCCAAACATTGTTATTATCATAAAATTTAGAAGGCTAGAATTGTCAGGTCATGCAGCAGAATGAATAAAAGTAAGATCGTGTTCAAAGTCTCAATTTGAAACCAAATCGAAAAGTGACCAGTAAAAAGACTTAGGCGCAGACAGAAGGACAATATTGAGATGGATCCCGCAGAAATAGACATGCAAAATAGAAATTTCATCCAGTTAGCGAGCAATAAAAGCCAATGGAGAGCTGCTGTGAAAGCGCAATTAAACTTCTTTCTTCCATAGACCATACTCTTAATTAAATATTTAAAAATATAAACAAAATTACTTGAATCATTTCCGTTAGTATCGTCAAGAAACACCCCATAAATAAAGCGCCTTGAATATTTTTAAAGACAAATAAGTTATATCATATTAACAGGTTATCAATGAAATATGTATTTAAGAGATGTAAACAGGGTTCGAGAAAGTCAGCCGAAAATACTAATCTTCAATTTGGTACTACCTCCTTTCAAATACCCCAAGAAGCATGGCTTATAAAACAGTATAAGATTGTTATTGAAGCAAGCGTTTATGAAATCAACTAAATTATAAGAGCTTTCTCCGATAAAATCTGAAAGACAGGCTGAACTGGAATGAATGTGTGATTTATGGCATAGATAAAGAGCATCAGTATTCCGAAAGTTATCTCCTCTTATACAATTTAAAGAAACCATAACATTTTATTCTCACAAAGGCCAGTTACCTGGTATGGCTGATTGAAAACTTACATTTTACGTAAGAAATATCTTTAACTACACAGGTTATAAAAATAAATGCAAATTGTTATGTATACAATATACAATATATTGAAATTGTCCTTAATTGTTGAGTTTGATCTACAACTAAACTTGACTAATGTTGTGTTCTATTTTGAACACAATTCGTTACTAAAATACTTAAACTTTAGTATTACAGACCATATAATTTACTTAAATTGACACATAAAATCAACCGTGATATTTGCTAATAAATATCTCATATATAGAATCGCTAAGTTACAATGTTATCAGCAGGCTGTTTTCTAGACTGTTGTTCATGAATTAGCTTTAATTGATTTCTCCTTCAAAGAGTTATTTATATTAATGTTAAACAAACAAAATCACACTTATGTCATGCATCCGTAATAATTTGATTTCATTTAATGGGAATTTAGTGTCCCTCTTACCAACAAGGCTGCATTTGATATGGCCCAACAGCTTAGCTTGACATCCGAAACATATTAATTCCCGCCAGAAACGAGACCCAGTTTTTTTCACCAAAGTCTCATACACTAATCTCGTAACCACGATGATGCTCTCGTTTCTAATTTGAAACAAATCATAAAACAGAACTCTTTCAGTCTACGATTTCGGTATGAGAGACAATAAACAGAGATTTTATTTTTTGCTCCTATAACTTAAGAGTCCATTTCCAGAACCTTCAGAAAGCGAACTAACAGTTTAAAGGAAAATACGAGCTCATCTAAAGCACTAAGAGCTATCACCTCTAAAATAGAATACACGACTTACTCCACCTAGGGGACAAGCGCTACTCATTATTGAGTTTAAAATATTGAAATATTAAAAGTACAGAATAATAAGCACGGAAATCGTGTACAAATGTGAGATTATTTTTATTGAGCCGAATTTGATTCTGTCAATTCCCTAGCAAATGCTGTGTTTCTATCACAGGTTGTGTTTGATCTGTAGGTAACTTCTATTGGTGATTGCCCTGCATCGGTGTTCAGTTGCAGAAATCTGCTTTCCAGCTGCACCATGAGTATACCATTTCATTCTTCTTACAGGATTTCCACACACAGAAGACGGCGCGACGAAACAATGGGACAGGTGCTGCTCTAAGTGTTTAAAAGCACACTTGACCATTGAGCTAGATGTGGACTTATAATAGGGGTTTCATACAAGCGAATTGCCAAAATTCCAGTTTCCTCTTACATACGGAGATAGAATTGCAGAGATGTTCTCGCCGTGCCACAGGATGCCTTGTCATGATGCAGTTAAACTAGTTTCACATTTTGTTAGTATAATATGGGAATTTTCTGGTGGTACTTGCAGTCAGGACATGTGTATGGTACCACGCAACATCGATTATAACGTTTTGCTCCACATTTCAAACACTAAGTTTGGCCCTTTACGAGAAACAGACCACAATCACCAACTCTTCTGTGAAACTCTTTGCATATTTCACAAGAACCCGATATGGCCCTTGGCGTAGAATGTCTGTATAAGTTGGCTCAAATTGTACTAAAGCCTGTAAGGTAAATCTACGCTTCTTCAATATTATCAACGAATTTGAACAAAACACCTGCAAGATGATGTTCATAAACCCTGCTATATTTTTTTTTCTGGCTGAGTCACATGACAGTTTTTGGACGTGCACACTATTCTTGCGAACGGCTGTTAGAAGAAAATTTCTGTCCATGATGCGGTTGATTGTCGACTGCGACTTATGACATTTGCTGGCCATTGCATACCGTGTGGGGGGATTTTCGGAGATAACCATATGTTTATATTTATGATCTATATATTTCTAAATAGTACTGTGATTTACAGTAGCAGACCTACCCGAAAATTACGCACTTCACATATCTCTTTGCGGACGCCTACAATTAGCGCCAGAATATGATAACGTAAATCTAACCGATGAATTTAGTTTAATAAGCATCAGACTAGGCCCGACTACACTGTTGTACTATGTGACTAACGACTTACTGTTGCTGCCATTGTGACAATCTCCTGACCATGGATTGCACATGCGCGGTCAAGTTGCACAACGACGTCGGCTGAATGTAAATGGATCAACCTTTGTATAGATTAGGTGTAGAGAATTGAGTTACAACATTCTTTGCCATATTTTTAGTGACTTTAAGTGTATCCATTAGTAAATGCATGAACGTTTGTGAAACCGGTGGAATTATAAATAATGAATCAGTGAATGTACTGATGCTAGTTAGTTATGGAAACAAGTAAGAAACAATTACATATATTAACTTAATTATATATATTTAATAAAGCTTGCAAATGAATTGTGAGGTTAAGGTAGAACATATAGTCACACAATAACTAATTTAAGTAAGCCATTATGATGTAAGCATTGTATGTTATAATTCTCCTTACCGTCAAATTCCCAATTGAGCTTGTTAAACGGATCACTATCCATTTCACCACCTGAAATTAAATTTAGGTTTAATGTTTAAAATAACTAATTTTGTATTCCATTTTCTCACTGACCATTTTATGATGTTCATGTTTATTGTATATTTTTCAACAATAAATTACATTTCGTTCAGTTATATAACCGGTAAGTTTTCCTAGAAGAACCGGAACAGTTTTCGAGGGCTTCAGTTTTTATGTATTTAAAACTAACGAAAAATTTCGTTTCATAATATGACTACATTAACAGCTCGTCATACATTCATTTTACAAATTAATAATTATTATTAGACTTAGAAAATATTAGATGTTTCAGTGTCGAAAGTAATAAAGAACGATTGTGTCTGTCCATTCTTCTTCTGTCGAATATTATTACGGCAGAAACAATAACAGATACTGAAAAATTGGTTATTAGCCACTTTCATTCTGATTCAGTGCCACAAGAAGAGGATCCATCTTCTCCATTAGCCCTTTATTCAAATCAGAAGTGTTTTTATAACCAAGTTGTCGATTTCAACATTGTCGCTATAGCAAAAGCGCTAAAGATATCGACGAGGTTTCCTGTAATCAATTCAGAATCTCAAGAGGTCATATCATCACAACACGTAACATTCTACCAAAGCCGGAAGCCCTTGAAATTTTCTACAACTTTGAGTTTCAATGCTGTTTCTTCACAACAAGAAAGATGATATATATTTGCATGATGCTTTATACAATAAATTTAGCGTCCAAAGAATAAATCCATTCCTTCCCTTAACCCTCTATTCAAGGAGTAAGTGATTCAAATTATTCATTTCTGATTTAAACATTTATCGCCATAGAACCATAATTGTGATAGATAGTGTGTAATGGCTTTGTGATATATATGCGAATTATTATTTTCGATTATTTTAAAATCCAGATGCGGTTTATAATTTTCACAAACATTTTCTGCTGTAGAACTCTGAAATTATTAAATAAGTTCAATAAGCACATAACAGACCTGCTTGAGAGCAAGATTTTTTGATTGGAGCTGGGTTCCTATTCCTCCTTGGAAACAGCTCTGATTCCCTTTACTTACCTCACCAGGAAGTCGCGGTCGAAAAGAGGGATTGCCGCCGTCGATGGTGGCAGGTCACTGGAAGTAGCCGGCACTCGTACGCAGCAGCACGACTATCTACTTGTTCAAAGTTGCCGAACTTTTGCCGAGGCGGCAGGAGGTTGAAACTCTTAAAATAAAATGACATTTCCCGATACTTTGCCGACTATTGCCGACCGTCAGAGTCGGCAAAACTGTCGGAAAGCCCTCTTTCCGACTCTCTGCAGTCTCCTTATGCCGGTCTCTTTTCACGGCGACTCCGACGCATTTAATGCTCATTTGCGGCTGTTTGCCGACTGCTCCGGAAGGTAACTATTCGTCGCGGTCGAAAATCGGCGGGGCAGTCCGAGTGCGGCAACTGGTTGACATGGACATGTTGTAGGCGGCAGGATCCTGGTGGAGTAGTATTGTTTACATTTACGAATACACATTTAAATTCATATTGCGTTAGTTTCCCTATACCGTATTACATAGCTTTTGGGTTCCACCTTTATTTCGGTCCCCTTCAAGATTTTTGGAATTATCTCCGTTTTCCATATCACAATGTATTAAAAATAATTGTTTTTGCATTAAAAGAAGTTTAATGCCATGTCCACTTTTTGCTTGAAAGCACGATGGCTGTGTACGTACAATAGTTTTGTATATGACCACAAATTTAAATATTGTTGGCTACCACGCTCTACGGTGATGTATTGTAAAATTTGTAATATCTGTACTACCTATCAGATTTTAGTATTTTTAGTAAGCCTTAAACTTGCTTACAATAAATTTCTGTTGCTTCGCCTAGGTATATCCACCTTCTAAGCAATGCCTGATTATATAATCGTTTCTCATCGATTTGATCAAAAGTTAGTAAAAGGAATAATCATTCCGAGAAGGAAAAGATAATAAATAAAATGTTCAGTGCAGAAGGAAATAGAGTCCATATTCAGTCATTTTGTAAACATTTCATTTTTAAGATCCGTTTAGGGCTTAAAATATCATGTCCAGATATTGCAAATAGCACCTTTAATATAAAATAAGGCAATGTTAAATTTTCAGTGCATTTACATTTACCGTACAAACTTGTATCATTTTCCATTACTATTTTTTTTCTTTGCTGATTTTGGTTCCCTAGCTGTCTGAAGATCTCATATTTTTGAGGAAAGGAATTTTTGTTAATTTTTCTTGGCTTATCCAAAGTATACTCTAATAAGAACTTTAATGAGACCTGAACTTGAATAACACATTTTGGAATGTCTTTATGATTTGAATATCTGTTAGAATTGGCGGCTACTTTTGTGCAACTTTGCGGGGATCAGGAAATAGCTTATCTAAGTGGGGTTAGTTTCGTTACTTATATTTCTTCACGATAATGGACATAATACAATATAACTACGATATAACAACATTAGCTAACTTTCCAACTGCGTAAAACGTGGATTAATTAAGTCACACAATATGTACAACGATAGTGATGCATTGACAATTTTTACATAAAGAATTTACGGATCAGCAGAATGTAGTTGTACAGCATTTTCAGTCACTTTCCCTGTCAAAGCGATGCAATACTCTATTTTATGTTTGGATTCACTATCGTAATTTTATATGATAATAATTAAATTCATTTACTTACTAGGTTTCAATCCAAATGACCAGATGTTTTCACCTGATATTTCGTTGGAGTCTTTCCTCTCTGAAATAAAAACAATTAACTTCAAACACTTCCAAAATGTGCTGCTATTATACTTCGACAATAAAAGCAGATCTTGGTATTATTACTCTTCACGAATATACGAATATTTGACAGATCAATCAATATTGCATTTTTAATTACAACGTTTAGCAATTATAAAAGCATCTATAGCGTATTGCTATCACTGACTTTGAGATGAAATTAGAAAATTATAATTTCTGGCTATGACACTATTTAAGGAAATGTTCGTTCTGGTTATGATATTCTGTGAATATTCGTTAGGTTACAGAAAAAAATCTTACAATATTATAGTTATTGGTAATAATAGAGATTGAGGGAAACTCAATGATGCAGTTTGAGAAAGTATCTAACTATATTAACAACATGTAAGTATGGGACATTTGGAGATCAGTTCAAAAAATTTTGACTTACATTTAACGCCACAGTATGAGGAAAGGGTAAACAGTATATCAGTTTAAGGTTATTATATAGATGGAGAAAATCCTTTAGTATTTCAGTTGAAGGTTACAACACAATTTGAAGGAATCACACAATTTAAAATTGATTGTTATGACAAGGTTTAAGATGTTATGACATGACAAGATTCAGACCATAATACCGTTTATAACTGCGACACTGTTTTCGAAAATATATTAGAATATTGTTGTTGATGGTTTAAATGATCACATAATCTTCCACTTAATAGTTATTACACAGCTTGAGAATATATATATATATATATATATATATATATATATATATATATATATATATAACAATGGTTAAGTAGGATTCGACAATAATGTAAGCAAAATTTAAACCAAAATTAGGACCAAAGAGTTATAAAATAGTTACTAAAGTCAGGAATGGTGCTGCAAATGCGTTCCATTTTCCAGAAGACTGGTGTGTGGCAAAAAAACCTTGTCTTGATGGCATTATGTGTTAAAAATTATATTTGGAGGAAGAAAACCGTCCTATAGCTGTACAGGAAAATTTACTACAGAAAATGATACACCATTTCACTCTTAGCACTGTTATACATCCGTATATGGTACATAAAATGTTTTCGTACAATATGTGTATGTGTATGGAAAGATATTAACTCTGGTTTTTACACGAAGTACTGAAAACATGTACTTCATGAACATCCAAGCACACCTGAAAATATATTGTTTACGAACCTGTAGGGAACATGTCAGGATGTGCGGTTTCCCATCTCCGATCTCGTACTGCATATTTTACTACAAGTCTCGTATATTAATAGTTAGTTCTTGCAGACACAATCTTTTAGATTAACCAAAAGAATACGTCTGGTGACAGCAAATTTGTTGGCCTTGAAGACCTGAAAGATAATAGTAATAAAGAAGTTCTTCTAAATTAACACAGGTGATTCAACTGCATGTCAATTACGACGATTTGAAATCAAGTTTGAGAGACACTCTATTTCCGTTTTAACACGTGTAGTTTTTCGTGTACTGGATCTCATTTTGCACAAACATAGATTTCTTTAAATGCTTAGAATATCCACGGAATGCTATGATAGTTATCATCCACTAGAACACTCATTTTAAATATGTTCTTTGCACGATCGAACTAATTCCATACTACAAACAGCAAGCCTGTTCTTATTCAGTGGCTAGAATTTCCTCAATGTGAATTAAGCTAAGGACTTCACTTTTCATATTATTTACTCGATATTAAAGTTTTCTTCGTGGAATTCTAGTGCATAACAAAAGTAAGAAAGTTTAATTATTTTGATGAATTTCATATTGCAAAATAATAAACTTCTGTACAAGGCCCAAGCTACACTAAACCACTGAAATTATTGTGAAAATATGCTAAACATTTCTTTGGATGTACTTTATTTATTAGTTAGATGCATTTTTAAGGCATTAGAACCCTTTAAGCTTGCTACTATATTACACACCTGAGATAAGGATAACTTTATTCATTCTATTGTCTAATGCAGATGCGCATTGTACAATGATGTATGTATTTCCAAAAGACCTGCTTGCAAAGCGAGACACTTGTTACACAAAGTATATTTAAAATGAACTTAAATTTATTTTGGTCACCACGATAATCAAGATAATCATCAATTATTAAAAATAAAAATATGCAAACTAAATAACGCGAACAATCCTTTGTAGAATGAAAACGTGCGTATATCCTTTATAAGCTTTATGCCGTACGGTTATGCATTACAAACTAAAAGAGGCGGCTAATTATAATAAGGAAACGACTCTGGAAAAGAGAGATGAATTGAAAAATGAAATCTTTGAGTTTACTGCCTCACGGTTTTGCTGACTAGGATAAAGAAGACTTTGATGATGAGAAATGAATAAAATTGTGGAATGAAGATAGTGGGAGGAAATGGGGAATTCCCAAGAAAACCGACGCATACGATATTTGTCTACCACAAAGTCCACTTGGCGCGAGCTTGCATCGTAGCATTGATACCCCGCACGAGAGGTGAACTCTCTATCACTGATCCACAGCGACCCCAATGGTGAACTGAGACGTGCAAGCTAAGAAAGAAGCATTGATGTTCTCCTTCATAAAGATAACAATATCAAAGTAGGGATCGTTCGGACCAGATTTAACCATTAACTAACAAACTCTATGGTTTATGGAACCCGGAAGTTCAATGATGCGCTAACAAAAGCTCTCCACTAACTTCTATCCTTAGCGGACTTGATTCAGTTTCTTCTTTGTATTCCTTAAACACAAACAAACTATTTGCTGAGCAAAACAATATATTCACATAAAAGAAAACTACATAGGTGTTACAGTTTCGCCAACTAACACTTTGGCTTCATCGGACACTATGAGATACAGGAGAAATATACAGTATTATATACAAGGAAGAGCTGAGACATCTTGCTTCTGTTTGTCTCCTGGAAGGAGCCAATCCCCTTCAAATATTCTAATTTGCATATTCCTATACCGAAGCATTTTATCTGTTGTCAGTAACACACACAAAAATTAGAATCTTAGCACAACTAATCTAAACTAAAGTTAATTAAGATAAACAATTGAACTGAGGACGGACGAACACAAGAAATGGAACTCAGGATTGATCATCGACCAACAGTGGAATAGGTTGTTAAAAAAACTTAAGTACAATATTTGAATAGACATATCCGTTACAGTTGTTGTATATACATTATTTGTCTTACACGTGTTTATATATTTATTAGTCAATATTAGATATCTCTCTCTCTCTCTCTCTCTCTCTCTCTCTCTCTATATATATATATATATATATATATATATATATATATATATATATATATGTGTGTGTGTGTGTGTGTGTGTAATTGTATATTTATATATATATACATGTGGTTGTACATGTATTCTAGGGTGGGATGAATTTAAACTTTTTTCGAAGCAGTTATAGGATGTCTTTTAGTGGGGAAAGTGTGCGAGATTTTTTCATAATTTTTAGTAAACGCCTTCATTCCCCCATCGAGATTTTTGAAAAAAAATATATGCAACCCACTACACGGTACAATATTTCACGTTTTTGGTTATGAAAATACATATATTATCGTCTTTTGTAGATTCAGCTTCAGGGACAGCTTGAACTATACCTAATGCATCTTTCCAAAGCCCACTTATGTGTAGTTCTTCGCTTAAAATGGCCAAATTTCAACGGTTAAGGCAAGAAGATTGCGTTTTTATTTGTATGTACAAAAAGTTGATTTATTTTGTTTAGCCTAAGAGTACAGTTTATTTACTTATTTATTTATATATGTATTTATCTTTTCCTGTAATGCAATTCATTATCTACATTCTTGATCATTTATTCTTTCTCCAATTTACCCAGAACTCACCACAAGGAGGTGACTGCACTTCAAGATCCGCCCTGTTTAATTTTCTGACATGGCCTTACTTGCTTTACTTTTCTAGATGGCATAGTCTTTTTCTGGATCCGAGTGTTGGCATTTTCTTGCTAGCAATCAAGACACAGCGTATGAATCCGTCGCGACTTGCCGGCCCACACACGGTTTCGGGGCTTGCATCACCAAACGCACCATTCGCTGTTCTGCTTTGGTATGGCATGGTAACGCAGTTATTTCTTCCTTAGGCAGTTTCACTAATTGCTAGTGCAGCAACTCTAGATGCAGTAGCCATTTAAAAGGAGAGCAAAACCTTCTTATTGATAAAAATATGATAGGGAGGGAAAAGATTAAATTCAGCACAGCTGTTCAAGAAAGTAACGACATAGCCGGAAAATCTGTTAGAAGAGTCTTCATCAGTGGAAGAAAAGACCAGGCTCTAACGCAAGCAAAAAAAGAAAAACATTGGTATCGACGGCAGATCGAAGAATAACACTTAACAATAGTGGAAGAACCAGGGTCAACATATTTCGGCAACGTCATGCCGAAGTCTAGTAGTGGAGGGGACATCGCTGCGTCTGCGTACGAATTTCTGGAGGAAAACGGAACTGATTTGTTAACGGTAGTAACAGCTGGCTATGACGGTACACTAATCTACATGGGAAGATTTCAAGGGGCTCTACATTGTTAAAAAAAAAAACTAAATCTAGAACTTCAATGAACCGTTTGTCTTCTTCAGGGAAATGAACTACCGCTTCGTTACTTAATATGACATCTCGACGGGGGAACATCGGGTCCAAAAAAGAACCTTCGACATTCATCCTAAGAAAGCTCGACAAGTGCGAGGAAGCGCCCTTGGTAAAATACAATTCAATAAATCTTGATTGGTTGGATGAATTCACAAAAGTTGAAGACCTCATTGCGGATCAACAATATTTACTAGCAATCTGCGGAGCAATTCACTCAGGATACTGTTATTCAAACTTGGCGAACAAGAAACCCGGTTGAGTGGTTAGTCGTGTTGGCTCAACAAGGCACGTCGCATTCTTTGTATGTACATTACCACAGCGAGACCTTGCGAGGAATTCATGTGTCTTTTATGATGCATATCATGGTGTATCGCCGGGTCGGGTTTGCCATCCAGTAAAAGCCAACATGCTGTAAAGAACCGCGGCATTTATGGAATTTGGGAACCTAGCCCAATTTCTACCCACGGAATCTAAGCAGATAGTATTCTCTGTATTTTCCAATAATTCGCAGTTCCTAAAATATGTTTTTTTTACGCGGACGATTACTACGACATGGTGAAGTGGATGAGCTTGTCCCCCACAGAACCTCCGCTCATCAAGGTGCTCTCCGACGACAAGATTGAAGAAAATATTTACTCAGTTACAGGTCTCGGAGAAGAAAAAACTACGTTGCCATGCCATTCCCGAGCATCGGAGTGAATGGTGGGATTGGTGAAGCAAGCTTCTCAGTCCGTGTGTGGGTCGGCAGTTTATGATGGATTCATACGCTGTGCCTTGGTTTCTAGCAAGAAAATGGCAACACTTGGATCGGGAAAAAGACTATGACATCTAGGAAAGTAAAGCAAGTAAATAGGACGCAAGCAAGTTAGACCATGACAGAAAATTAGACAGGGCTTAACTAAAAGTGGGTGGAACTCGAAGTGCTGTCACCTCCCAGTGGTGAGTTCTGGGTTATTTTGTACAAAGAATAAAATGCATAAATAAATAAATAAATAAACTCTATTCTTGGCCTAAACAAAAACAAATCAATTTTTTTGTACATACAAATAAAAAACTAAATTTCCTTGTCTTAAGCGTTGAAATTTGGACAACTTAAGCAAACAACTGCACTAAAAGAACTAAGTGAGCTTGGGAAGGTGAAGTAGGTATAGTTTAAGCTGTCACTAAGGCTGAGTCTGAAAAAAACCGAGAATATACGAGTTTTACACAGCCAAAAACAAGAAATACTTTACCGTATAGTGCGGATTGCATACATTTTTCGTAAAACCTCGATGCAGCAGATGAAAGCGTTGAATAAAAAATCTTTTAAAAAATCTGGCACACTTTACCCACTAAAAGACACCCTTTAACCACTTTGCCGAATCGGTTTTCCAAGAAAAATGAAATTCGGTCCACCCTAATATATATATATATATATATATATATATATATATATATATATATATATATATATATGTGTGTGTGTGTGTGTGTGTGTGTGTGTGTGTTTGTTTGTGTGTGTGTCTCTCGTCATTTTAAGTGTATGCGTAATTGGGTTTATCTGTTTATTTATATATATTTACTTTTGTGTATTTGTATATTTCTTTAAATGGTTTATGTTAATTAATTGTTAGTTTAGATTACTTGTGCTATGATCGTCATTTGTGTGCGTGTACTTGACAACAGATAGAAAGCCTCGGTATAGGAATATACAAATCAGAATACTTGAAGGGGAATTGGCTGCTGCCAAGAGCCAATCAGAAGGAAGATGTCTCAGCTCTTGTTTGTATATAAGAATGTATATTTCTCCCGTATCTCATAGTGTCTGATGAAGCCAAAGTGTTAGTTGGCGAAACTGTAACACGTATGTAGTATTCTTTTATGTGAATATATTGGTTTGCTTAGCAAATAGTTTGTTGCAAAGCAAAGTTTCTATTTATGGAAAATACAAAAGTCTGTATTGCTATTTCTTCTAGATCATCTTAATATTGTCTTCCAATCTGCGCCTAGGTCTTCCTAATGTCTTTTTCCGATTGGTCTTCCAGTCAAATCTTTGAAAGCGATTCTACTTTCCTCCATCCTAGTTACATGACCTGTCCACCTAAGCCTCCTAGATTTGATGACGCTAACAATGTTTGGTAAACCGTATAAATTATGTAGTTCCACCTTATAAGATTTAATCATTTTAATAAAAGATTTAATCATTTTAATAACCAAACGATGTGCCTCTACTATGCAACTGTAGCTACATGTTGTATTACATCCTAATACTCAATTCTATTTACACACCATTTCGTGCGTCCATATTTGTATTTATTGTTTTTTACCACTATTATCAAAAGTTTGGATATAAAAAATATGCCAATTCATAAATATGAGTAAAGATAGAAACCAAATTAGATCAAGTGTCGCATAATATAAATGATATACCTATGTTTGGTTTAAGTTCTTCATATTCATCGCATGTTTCTCTCACCACACTAAGTCCGTTACACAACTCATAATTGAGTAGTTTTTGTAAAACAATACATGTCAGAAGAAACAAGTTTTGAGAAAGATTAGAAAAACTATACTACAAACTATAGTTTCTCCAAAAAGTCTACTTATTTATAATATATAAAGTATAGGCAGCAGCTTGACAGGTGCACGTAGCTCACAACGTGTGTATCTACGCGTAGCAAACACAATGTTGTCGTTAATTTGCTGTCAGACAAAACATAGCATATGTCGTTTTAGAAAAGTCTTCTCAATTATTAACGTTGATGTTAAGCAAATCCCAGGCATACACATACCAATGTTTCTGTAGGGAAAAGTCGGCAACTTTGTTGTCTGGTTATCTCCCCCCTCTTACATGTTTAGTCTTTTAGACATGAAAAGTTTCAGCATGTAATGAAATTTGGTCTATCAGTCTTCCGTTCCACGGTTATGTCGTGTAGGTTATGGAGACTGTGTGATGAGACTAAACATTAGGGTTGAATTAAGAAAGTGGGAGGAAACAGGAGAATCGTAAGAAACCCAGTTACAAGGTACTTATCCATCACAAAGCCCATTTTGCTCCAGCTGTGATTTAAGAAGACTCATGTATCTCCAGAAATGAACACTCTATCAGAGAGTCACCGAAGCTTATTGAAATTCAATTTCTGATTTAATTCCAATGTATGTATGTTGATTGAAAATTATTTAGTACTTTGTAAGTTCTGATACCATCACGACAATATATTTGTCATAATATTGAACTACAAATATTAGTGGAATCATTACAATTAATATTGATACTTAGTGTTGTGCTGTGTGCGCCTTATTATTTAGGATGCTAAGGATTTGAAGTTTTACAGCAAGCTCTAACGGAGTTGATAGATGAAGATTGAGGCAAAGAAAGAAATATTAGATTAGGCAATTTATCGTTTCGATCAGAGAAAGATGAATGTGTAGTTGGAACGAGATTATATGTACCGTTTTAAAATAATGTTTAGCATCTTTTCCAGATATAAGTGGAAAATATAAGTGATTGAAAGTTTACGTACAATATGTTTGCTGTATCTGAATAGCATGAGTCACCAGAAAAGAATAAGACTTCTTAATGTTTTCCATATTAATAACGGTTGTTTACCATTGACTAAAAACGATTTATTTTTTGGTTTAATATTTGTTTTGTAAATCACTGCATCTGTGGAAAAGAACGAAATACGATAGATGTGTGTTTCATTGCCAAAGGTTCTATTTTGTAATTGCCGAAAGTGTATACATACTGTTATTATAATCTAATGATTAGTCCTATAACCAAGTGTTCTTATGGTATAACTTCAATATACAACAAATGTCTCAATCCTAAAGAGTTTCCATGATCACAATATCTCTCGAAAGTACTCTTCGAGTAAATCTGAAAATTTAGTTATTTATCTGCGATTTTTATATCGACTAAATGTGTATTAGTTCATATTACGTGTTTTTGAAAGTGATCGATTCGTAGGATTGTATTTGGTCTCCAAGATAACACTTGTGTAATCATTTCTACCTTAATATTAAAGGGATAATGTTTGTGTCGAGAACTTTTTGGGAAGTAAGAACGTAAATCTGTAAACCCTACTTACCTGATCTATATTTCTTGAGATTTTTCAAATGCGTTTTCTTAGGATTTGAATGGTCACCTAGAAAAAAAGTTTAAGTACATGAACATTGAATACAATAATCAAATTCCGTAAGTTTTTGATTAAGTTTACAAGTGCATTGTATTACCATTGATAACCAAACACCACTAAAATATTTTAATCAAATTCTGAAAATAATTTACAATGCTATACGTAAGCCATTTAAAATTATGGCCGAAACAACATTTCTAGGAACCCTTCTACAAGATTCTGATAGATTTCAGGGAGCATTAACAACCATTCTTGTTGAAAAACGACGAAGAGTATGGTGATGATTTGAGGGCTTGTGATCTGGTCCTACACTGGTGTTTAAGCTAATCAAAACGGTATTCAATGGATTTAGATTGGAGTTTGTGTCATATTTCCTCAAACATAATGGCGTGCTATCTATAGACCCTGGCTTAACACGTTGTTATGTATTCCATTAGATTTGATTGTCAGGTATCTGCATTTAGACAACGCCATAATCATAAAAATTAGGCTAAGGCCACGATTTATCTACCTACAAATTTCACAGTAAGAAAAATCCGCTGAATATTATGTACTCTATGTCCATAGAAGTTCGTACGAATACCATAGCAGAAAGCGTGACATTTTATTCTGGACGATGTTCTACTACCGCACTGTTCACTCACGCTGTGGGTTACATCATTTTAATTGGCAGTAGTCTTTCATTTGTGTAATGTTCGACTTTATGTACCGCAGCTCCCCCATTGTACCACGGGGTTATAATAACTCAGGAGGAACAGTACTTCGGTCAGTCTCATATGATGACGAACTCTGTGGCTGCAATGTCCCACGATGTTTAACTGTGGAAATTCAGTACTCATCCAATACATAAATGATACGTATCGGACATCTATCGTGGTTTTCCGACCGCAACCGCTTGTACGAAATCCTCAGGTTTCTTCTATATTCATCCGTGATGACTTTGTGGCATAAGAATGTGTTTACCTTTCTTTTGGTGTGCCCGATTATCAATTACAATACACTGTTGTGTATTGTGTATCTATTTGAAGTGTTTCACAGTCAGTAGTTATATGTCAACGTTAGAAGAAGAAACCTGGAATAAATAAGGCATGCTATTAAACGACGGATTTGTACATAAGGAGTGCACAAATAAACAAACTAACCTGTTTTGGAAGAATAAAATGTACTACTTTGTACTGGACAACAAAGACATTATTTTCAGCACCATATCAATTAGTTTCACCTAGAGTTCTTTGTAAACTACACACGAGGATTAATTCTCGTGTATTTCAATGTGTTCGTTAAAGTGTGACGGTTAATAATAAAATTTAACTGTATCTCATTAATCACACGATGTACTTTCTTACGAATAGTGTCACAATGGAAAGCTAGATAAGAGCTTACTTGAGTTCAATCAAACTTTAATACGTGATGTAGTTATCACATATATCTATCTTTAGGTTTAGAAAAGCATTTCCTCAATTTTCTAAAAAAATATATATGATGTGAAATTTTATTCACCGACAACATTTTGTTAAACATAATTAAGCCTATTGAATTGTAAGAATATGAATAGCACATATCTTTCTGTTAGATCGGAAATTACTGTTTAAAAATTTATGCAAACTTGATATGCTTTGTATATTCTTTAGCGTTCGTTTTTGTAGTTAGTCTACTTGAAATAAGTACTACTTTTCTTTAGTTTAACGTTACGCCTTTAGATTCCACACTAAGGGAATATGTAATGATTTAAATAGACGAAATGGTGAAGTGGATAAAATGATAGGAAAAAATAACGCTCACATAACCCACGCGCTCGGTATTCTTTCTTCATTCGGTTAATTTGGTGCTATCTGAAACGAAACCACAGACCACACTCCAAAACTCAGGCTCTTGCACGGGGACACTGTGATCCAAATATATTCTATTGTTTAAATTCTTACCAACACAGATACTCGGATTTCACGAAGGACAGTTAATGGAATTGGTAGCTGGATAAGTGCACGAAAATTAGACTTTAGATTACGAAAAGTTACTTGTTTCACGTTGAGAAATTTCTTTCGTAGAATCTCCCATAGCATGTAACACTTTCCAAAATAAGCTAGATTAGAATAAGATACAAATATAACATGATAGTTAATCTTGTAGGTAACAATTCGGGATACAAGTCTCTATTGAATGATCAGTTCTAGAAATCTAAGTATATTGGTTATATCTTCTTCTCTTTTCATGAATGCATTAACTGCAGTCACTAAAAGTGATTTTTCTTTTTAACATTTTATTTTTAATATTATTTTTGGCGTGGAATCTTTTCCAGTTGGCTGGGTTTATGTTACGTATTATATCTCAATGAAAGCAGTGGTTGTTAATGAGGGAAATTATGTCGGAAAAGTCAGTTCTTTCGATGATATAAAAAGAAATTTCATAGATATGAAAAGAATATAACAACAAAGAGAAATTTCTATTGTTCTGGCTTCACTCACAAGTCAACGATACACAAATCTATCTGGTGAAGATTCTGTAATTTCCGCACATGTCATGTGTAGAGAGCTCTGTGATATAATAATTCAAGGCAAAACATCTCTATTTATTCTTAAATGCTTTTATTTTATTGAAATCACAATTAGTTTCTCTTTCCTCTCTAACATTTTAAAGTATCTGAATTTAGGTCCTGAATAATGATCTATAACACTGATGTAAAATTTCACTTTGTATAATGTTACTATACACGTTTAGCAAAGGCAAAATAAAGCATACCGTCAGAGCTAAGTAAGGTAGAAAGTTACCGGAAAGATTTTAGAGTTTTCTTGGTAATGCTTAAGCAGATTTTGATTCATGATTTGGAAGCAGTATAAACTATATTATATATACTCTTGTTTACACATTGAGAAAAAAGGGACTAGGATTTCCGTGTGGATACCTCGTATTTACGCGGGTGCGCTCCTTAAATAAAGTAATTTCATGTATAAAAGTACAGCAGGTGGGAACACTATGCCAAGTCTGTAGTTCGGCGTCGAACTAGACTCGCTGTGATTGGATAATTTTATTCACATGATTGATTTCGTGTTAAAAACTATTACTCTCGTAAGGTAGGGAGTCACAGATTTAGAAAGAACCAAGAGGGAACACTCGTAGTAAGGTAGTAACAACATTATATACCTAAGATACCACGGTCGGAATGGGTATGGCGTTAATTCTAGATCTGGAATGGTAGTCCCACAATACAAAATTCTCGCTGGACGGTGGTGTAGATCGTACTACTGATGAAACAACATTACTTAATGTGGTGACCCGCGTAACCTGGTAAAAACAGCATTTACATGCCGACTGGATTATGCATTTTTCTCCGTGCATCGTACCACTATCTACTTGAATTTCCTCTGTTTCTCACAATTTGTGTATTTTCCTTTAATTTAATCGTAATCGAAAAAAGAGACGGATAATGAGATATCCCTCTGCAAATCGCTAGTCCTAAACACTCTCATTACTGTAAAAGAGTAATAGTAGTATCGAGTATACATCGTAAAATTTGGTAATGCTTTTAGCATTCCACGATATATAAGTTTGTCTTTTGTTGCTGAAATCACCCTGTCCATGTATATGACCATTGGCTTTTATGACAGATTTTTTTCTAGTACGTTGAATGTTGTCAAGTCACGCCTATGAGCTGCATCCGTAAAACTGCTGTGGTCCATGTAAGGAAGGAGAAACGGGAATTTTGAGGCGGAATACACGCAAAACAAAAATGCATACATTGACAATGTCAGGTAGCATTACGTGCAACATAAGTAAACATAACGTGTAATATGCAGAGTACAAGCAGGAGAACAAGGATTAGCACAAATTATGGCAATATACCTTGTGTCATATTATTAGTTAAGGAACTTACAAAGTAAGGATCAAAGGAACATTAAAGAACTTAGGAACAATAAGAACGTAAGGAAATAAGAATCAGGCAAACTGAGAAAGATGACATTCTAAGAATATGTATAATCACTTTTAGCATTTCTGTCATAAATTTTGCTTAATATTATAGATAATTGCCGTCCAGCCTTAGTTAAGATTTACGACAAATAAAAAGGGAAAGAGAGATCTAACAATAACAAACTTGAATAAATTTGAAATAAATGCTTACTTATTTTTTTCGGGGGATACAATGGCATTTTCCAATCTGTAAATAAAAATAATATCGGTAATTCTCAAGAAGTCGGGCTTATGTTTGTAATAACTTTGAAAAAGTAAATGCTCTTTCATGTGTCGTACTGCAGGGTGCGACACGTAATACCTGTCCGTCCCTTTATAAGGCATCAAAAGGCGAACACAAACAACGATTAAATACATATTCAAGACATAAAATAAAATGTAATGTTCGGAATATGATTATCTAATTTCACAGTAGGTAGTCAAAGTATCCTCCGCCCACTTCAACACACTTCTGACCAAGTGTGAGGAGACTCACATTTACACTTGTCAATTCTTATGTGTTGATGCTATTGATGACTTCCTGGGAGGTCTTGAACTCTTCAATTCTGTGTGGATTTGTTTCGTATACTCTTCCATTTAACAGTTCCCAGAAGTAAAAGTCACAAGTCTTTTCTGATTATTATCTTTGGCGTAAACATCTCATGCACACGGGACAGTGATGCATAGGATGTGTAGCTTGTTGAGTCGCCCTGTTCAAAGTAACTTAACTGACGCTAGTTTAGTTACTTAGTTAGTTAATTTATTTTTCAGTATACGATAAATAGAACCTCGTCTTCTCTTTTCGGGTTGTATATCGCTGTACACTTAGGAATACAATCCTCACTGTAGTAGAGTTTACGAACTGTTCATTGAAAACAGACCTTACAGAAAAGAAGTCAAATTTGTAACAATAATAGTGACAAATGTATGGAGAGGATTTTCGAGTGCTTATCTAATTCTTTTTAAAACAAATGTATTACATAGTGTTTACACATGAGAATAGAGTAAATTTTCTTCGCACTTATTCTACTTTTCAGCACTGTATATCCCTTTCTTTTCTTCATCTTCATTAATTACTAATCTTACTTCCCTTTTTTCTTACAATTTGAAGGTATTACTAAAGCACTGGTAGATCAACGTACGAAATGTATTTCAAAAATTCATGTAACATTTTTGACCTATGTCGGTATTTACATCTGAATCTTATCTGAAACATATTAAAGCATTCATGACACAATATGTCTGATGAAGTCGATAACATTTTATAATATATACGTAAGCATAGTTAATATACTTAGTTCTTTGTCCTGTATGTTTGTTTACTACAACAAAAAATATATTAAAAGGTATAGTGGGAAATATATTATTTAAAATTTTACATTTAACAGCTAAGTCATCATGGACTGAGTATGATGTTTCCTGTGCGAGAATGTTAATATGATTGAGACCCTATAACCTCTCTGGCTCTAAATGGGTGTGTAAATTCCAAGATGCACCAATTTCGTAAGTTAGAGAAGTTTCACGACTTACTCATCAGACATTACAATTTTGTATCTATTGTTACAAATAAGTGATAACTGTCACCAAAAACAGCGTATAGTAACCAGTGAATGGGATATATACTACTATAATGCCATTTTTAAATATTCCCCTTTTAAAGGAATGCACGAGGTTGGTTTAATAAATATGAATAATATACATCTATTATATAGATGAAAATATTATGTTATACAGAGATGTGTGCTATATATCAACTTGTTATTACTTAAACAAAACAGTACATGTCACAATAGTTGAAGGTTGGCGACTTAGCATCGTTTATGCATTTTGTCGCCTTGTTTCAGAGATTTCTTCGATTTTTACTATAAAATCTGCTATTTAAAATATTAACTGTTTTCCTAAGAAATGAAAAGAAAACCTTCCTGACGTTATTGTCTTAATTGTATAGGATGTCTTTCTTTTTATTTTTGGGTGTGTGTTTTTATAAAACTATAATAGTTTTAATACTATTATGCGAAAGCTTACTCTTCACCTGGGAATTGAGTTTTCATGTGAATCTGGAACCTTAGCTTCTGGATGCATATCACGGATTTCTAGAAGTAAATGCGTCACGGTCTAAATCAGAAACTAACAAGTAACAGTTCTGAAGTGTAACACTCCGATTTTGATAAAATTTGGCAGGTAGATACTACACATGAAAAAAAAAACGAATACGTATTTTTTATTTTTTGCGGAAAGACGGTTCTGGGGATAAAACCCCCCACCCAAAATTTTAAAAGTTGACGCTCGAAAGGTAAAAAGCAAGTGAACCGAAGTCAACAAAATTGTACACACATACGGTAGACATAAAATGAGGGAGTACTTGTTTCTTATTTTCCTCGAAAAAAACAGTTAGGTGGGGCACATACCCCTCCAAAACTTACATCACGAAATATTAAAAGTGCTAGTAATAGTATGTCAGATGTGTGTATTGGGACATAAAGAATTGCAACGAAACTTTGTGTATAAACAATACGCAAAAATAAACAAATACCATTTTTATTTTCAGCGGAAAACGGTTTTTGGGTGCAAAAGCTCACACGGAAAATTTTGAAATTTGAGGACCAAAAGGCAAGAAGTGCACCGAATTGAATGACATTGTGGACAGATATTGAAGACGTAAAATGAGATAATTGGGTTTGGTATTTTCCTGGAAAAAAGCGGTTGAGTGAGGCACGGACCTTCTAAACCTTTGATTACCAAATATCAAAAGTGCAACTAAACATACGTCAGAAGTTTCTAAAGAATATTGAGAATTGCAAAGAAACTTCGTATATGGACAATTTGCAAAACAATAAATGAAACGTGTTTTAAATTATGCGGAAAAACAGTATTGGGGCCTAGGCCCTATAAGAAAAATGTAAATATTACCGTAATAGCGAAGGAAGCTGTGGGCCGAACGAAATTGTGTCTAGATATTATATAAACCTTATTTAAAATAAGGACTTTCATGTCTCTCAAGTGTCCTTATCCGTTTTGCTTCAAATTGGTACGTCAACAGCAAACTGGAAATAAATCGACAAGTGTTTTTGTTTATGTGGAAAAACATTGTAAGGGTTAAAGGCGCCTCTTGAAATACTTTAAAATACGCTGTACTGTTTGTGCTTGTATTTGATCTTTGTATTTGAAGAAATCGAATGGAGACACTTCTGAAACACGAAAGGCCATATTTTACATATCTAATATCAACATACAATTTCATTCACTTTAGTCCACTCCTTCCGCAATTCAACGAGTTGGTCAACTCAATAATTTGTTTTTCTTTTCAGGAAAGTACGAAACGTATTCCATTATCTTACTTCTACAATATTTGTGCATATTTCATTCACTTCAGTCTACTTCTTCTTGCCTTTCGGGTTCAAATTCCAAAATTTTCGACTGAGGCTTTTGCCCCCAAAACCCATTTTCCCCTAAAATAAAAAACTGTATTCGTTTATTTTACGCCTATTGTTTATACACAATGTTTCGTTGCAATTCTGCATGACCATTACCCACATCTGAAATACTGTTACTAACAATTCTGATATTTCGTCATTAAGAGTTTGGAGGGGTCCGTGGCCCACCCAACCATTCTTACGACAAAAATAATAAACCCGTGTTCACCCATTTTATGTCTACAATACTGTGTAAAATTTCATTCACTTTGGTTGATTTCTTCTTGCCTTTCGGGCGTCAAATTTCAAAATTTTGGGTGGGAGCTTTGGCTCCATAAAACCGTTTTTAGCAGAAAATAAAAACTCGTATTCATTTATTTTTTGCGTATTGTCCATATAAAAAGTTTCCTTGCATTTCGTTATATCCTTTACACGCATCTGGCATACTGTTACTAGCACGTTTGACGTTTTATGATCAAAGGTTTGGAGGACTCCGTGCTCCACTCAGGCGTTTTGTTTTTTTTTCAGGCAAATATGAAACCCATATTCTCTCATTTTACGTCTGCAATATCTGTACACAATTTTATTCATTGGGTTCACTTGTTCTTGGCTTTCGAGTGACAAATTTCAAAATTTTGGGCGGGAGCGTTTGCCCCTAAAATCGTTTTTCTGAATAAAATAAAAACAAACACGTGTTCGATGTTTTCATGTGATAAATCTACCTGCCAAATTTTATCAAAATCGGAGTGTTACATTTCGGAAGTGGTTCTTGTAAGTCTAAAAATAGTGCATGGATATACAGCAATATAAATGCAGTCAACTCGTGATAGTTGTCTGCAATATTGAAGCAGTTTTATGCCCATGCTGACGCACAATAACACAGAAATATTGCATTCAACAATCAGATTAATGTACGTTTATTTCTAATTATGATAAAAAGAGAGAAATTACCTCTTTCAGCTTCAAACTTCGGATTAAAGGTTGATGTAGGTATCGTAAATTCTAAAATATTTTCGGTGTAACCAAGACGTTTCAATGGGCCGTCTGTAAAAGAAAATAGTGAAGAATAACCTTAATATGCATCTTACGTACTACTGCAAACATGCACAATGCTCAACGTTAATCTTTATTAGCTTTTATCTCAAAACAACTAACGTTTTTCTAAACATATTAAGAACAATTATTTCTTTTTATTTACAGTACACATACAAACGCGTTAAACATGTTTATAAGACTCTTACTGGCGAAAAGTAATATAGCAATTAGAAAAATAAAAATAAATATTTCTTATAACGATAATGTAAGATATAATTTGAAAACGGTTGAGGTTGAGATTATCCTGGATCAAAAGCACTGAATGAAACCGGCATAAAATATCTTGTAAAAATTACGGGGTAGTACCAAAGTTTCTCGTAACAACTTTTTGGCTGTAGCAATTCAGTAAAATACAGTCAACTGATAACAAGATAGGGACACTTCAGAGGTATCCCAAATTTATTGTGTGGTTTGATGCCTTGAAATCAACATCATTGAGTACATTGCAAAGAGATTTTTGTTTTAAATTTCAGTGAACCCACAGACGATAGAGTTTTACCACTAAGTGATTTAATATCAATTAAATACAGTACTCATGAGTTTTAAAGAATATCTCAAGGAAAGTTCATCGTTAGTAACAAATGTCAGTAAACACTCTGAGCTAAATTGTGAAGTAAAATCGACACCATACATAACTTAAAATGCCGTTGTTTTGAATTGAATTATAAAACAACTGTTTAGTCACCTGGAATATGGTACGAGAATGCTTCATTTAATTGTGTATTTCATATTTTCTGTATGCTAGTTCAATGAATAAAACTATTTGTTACTTGTCTCGTACCTATATAACTATTATTTGAATCATCATCTGGGAAGAAATATGTTATATCCTCAATAGGAGAGAATGTGGTCAAGTCCGTTGTTAAGATGTAGGTTTACTTTTCACGTAGCCTCAGAGCTGATAGAACAGCACTTTCTAATCCAACTAATAAAAACCAATTACATGATTTTGGCCAATTTTGTTGACATCTTTATGAATTTTGAACACCAACTTTGAATAGAAGAACTGGGGCATGATTTACAATCTGATCGTACGTTTTAACAATTTTGGCGTTTGCTGTCTCTTTTTGAACTTAGATGGTAGTAGTAGTTACTTGGTATAATTTGGAACTTCTTTGAGCATGCATTATTCTTCTATTTGAATTACAAAATATAATCAAAAACTGGAGGCCAAGAACTTTTAATCATTGTCCATCACCTACTGTTACCTTTCGTTTTAATTGAATGCAACACTTTTCAAATGCTAAGGCTTTACTAATACCTTAGGACCTTTGTTGCTCTGTCCTAAATGATTTTAAAGAAAAAGAATGTAAACTCTTTTAAAAAATATTCCGGGAGCTGGGAAAGATACGAAGTACTTGTAAAGTATTCTAAAGCGTACTTCATGTCAATACTAGTTTAAATGTAATTTTAATTGTAAAAGTTTATACTTTCCCAAAACGTTCGGTTTTGTAGTTTTTTTGGTAATGTGATTAATCAACGAATTTTTACGCAAGATTGAGGTTCGTCTATAATCATATTTAAAATAAGTTTGTTCATAAAACAAGATACTCTGCTGCAATCTAAACCAATTAAAACTATTGAGTCAATACCCACCAATAAGTTATTGTTTCTAGAAAGGTGAATGGAATAGTCTTACGAGATGTCCAATTCAGAAAGCAAATCAAAAAGTGCTGGAGACACACTGGTAAAATTGATTGTTAGTTTTAAAGCATTAACTTGAAGCATTAACTTCAAGTAGCTCGAGAAGAAGTGCCTCGGTAGCAGGTCTGTTGATTACAAAGTGATGAGTTTAGGGGTGTACAAACCCCTAGTTTAACATTTCACTTTTATGTTATCTACAATAAAGAAGACGGATCTGAATTAAATATTGGTGACATATATTTCGTGGAATGGTTATGTGAAAGAAAGTCAGTGCACCCCTAGAAGACAAATAGACAAGGTGTTGTCAACCTCAAATTCGCATACTTTGGGATCGAACCAGGAATATCTCGCGGTAGAAGTGTGTTCTCTACAAATAACAAAATTGCATCTCAAAATTGCAAATACAGAGACATATATTTCGTGTATGTTAAGCTAAGATAATCTTGATCTCTGAGTTTCGTAATTTGAACTCAACATTACGCAAGAAAAGAGCACTGTATATTTGAGTGACATAAAGTGGCAACGTTGTCGTTGTTCTTATTCCAACTCAAGTATGTGTAACTACTACAAACAACATAAGGGTCCTAAAGTAGAATTAATTTTATGGAGTCAATTTTAGATTTTTTGAGAGATATTTATACTTTAAAATTATAAAAAGGATTAATATCACTATATTTTACTGTTCATGTTTTCCTTCCACCATTTTTGACAAACTTATAAATTTGACAAACGATCAGAGCATGTATTTTAAGGAAATGAAGTCATTGTCTGGAAAATCAAATATATTCAGCAAATTGACGTAGAAAACTTATGTGCACTATTCCAACATGAGATTCAGCCGATCAACCTGGCTTGTGCATACTTACCAGTAGGTCAATAAATGTAATATTCGACGAGTTGTTTTACGACAGAAATATGTTTGAAATGATTTGTATACAAAACTAAAACACATATATTATCGAGGCCAGGCTAAATCTGGAAAAGATATATATAAATTAACGATTAACAATTAACAATTCAAAAGCCACTCAACTTTTTGTAATTCTTATCTTAAAGAATGCTTCGGTATAATAATTAAATTTAATTATCTATCGTACCAACTCAGGGCAAAAGGGATAGTAGACGGAATTCGCTTTTGTATTAATGAAATGAAAGATTCAAGTTAAAATAAGAACACTTCGTATTGATTCTTCAGTATACTTACATCACCGTGTAAAACAGCTTTCATAAGCGGATACAGTACCATTATTTGCTGAAGAAATGTACAATTACAAACGAAATATATACGTAGGTGAAGAAAAAGACGCCAATGCCGACCAGTTTGAAACATTACCTCAAAGTCTGTAGCAAAAATATCTCATGGTACATGAACATCACAACCAAGATTAGAAATAGTCAATATCAAAGAAATATAGACAAATAAGATGGACATCATCCATGGAAACATTAAGCAATGTTCGAAGTAATTTCAATTGATTGTCTGTTGTTGATATAACTATCAATCGAGAAAGAACTAACAGTTAAATAAATACATCCAATCGGGATTTACGAGTTTTTTGACTGAAAAAGGATGATATTTTATTTCAAAGCTTTGATACTATGAGAGGCTTATCAATACATGTGGACAATTTCAGATTTGAAAAAGAAAGATTTTTCTTTGTGTTGATTTAACGTATCACAACGTATATGTAGTCTTCATCATGGGATATAAGAAAATTCTATGTATTTCACAGAGTTTAACCTCAGGGGAATTACCATAACGTTCATAATACCGCACACAATACGAGATCTGCTAGTATATATGTGTGTGTTCTATATATACAGTTATACAGCTTATATCACAGAAATTGCCAGTGGCATGAGGGAATGTGTTGAGTGTTTGTGTGTAGTTAGAAAGATACAAGTATGTATATAATACGCATACCTAATTGTGATAATTACACCATGATAAGATGTCTTTCTTTCCATTTGTGAATAGAAGAAATTGACCTCATGTGCATAAATATTGCGAGAAGTCAAAATAAGAAATAGCACCCACTCGTAATAATACTACATCGTCACTGTGGAATCGCCATATACATATTATCATTTCCTCTCTTCATTGGTTTAAAAGGATCATAGAAATTTGTATTTTTGTACCTTTCTGCGTCTTTCTCCTTACAATGTTGTTGTTTGAGGAACCTGCTTTCTGATCTTCAATCCCGAGTCCTGGGATCATTTCCCCTAAAACAAATAGAATATAATCGTGATTTTAAAAAAAGCCATAATAAATGTAACTATTCAACTTAAATTATATGCTTAAACTAGTTGTCATAGGTGATGTACATTTTCATCTGATTGTAGAATATATTCTGACTTTAAATTGGTAAGTGAACACACTGAGATAGATTGAGTGAAGATCACAGGCGATTCTTGAATGAAATGACGACAAAAATTAACAATCTTTACTTGAAGGTAGTGGAAGAAATCTGAAAAATTCTAATTCTCATAATATTTGTTGTGTACTCTGCACAACTGTACTTCACAATATCTAAGAAATACCTATTATGTTATTGATCCTATCAAAAAAAACCTAGTATGGTAGAAGGTAGAACAATACCAGCGTAAAATTATCACTTATTGGGAACTTTTATCTTTATTACACTTTTTGTATCACCCAAGTTTAGAACAAGAAGAAAAGTAGTATATAAGGTAATTTTTACCTAATATCGATAATTTTACAATTTAATTTCGTGGTCACAACATTCAGCATGAGCAAAGAATTATTCAGGTTAATATAACCTCAGAATTTACATATTTAATTTACGTTCATGGATTGATATTAGTTACAGCTGAAAGAAATAGAGGCTAGTTGATTATGATACATTGATAAACATGAAAAGATAAGCTTACTACATCTTGTGATTTTTCGGAGGACAGACTATATCACCTGTATTCAGTAACAAATTATATTATTACTGAATATAATTTATAGAAGAAGTATTGCAAGTACTGAAATTGCAAATGCAGAATAAAAGTTATACGTTAGTGATCGCGAGTTTCATTACTGAATACGAATGTAATTTTCTGACATGAATTTAGTGCAATTTCCTCTTCAAGTTTGAGAAAATGCATTTAAATATCACGTGGCAGAAGGAAGGAGAAATAAAATGTTGAACAATTTCATGTAAGAACAAAAAAGAAACAAGTAAACACTATTCAATATTCTGATTCACTACTCCTGTTAGAAGTAATTTGAGTACGAATACTGTTCACTTTGCATTAATAGTCTGGAATGGAAGATATGACCTACGCTACCTACTGGCTTTATTAGAATGTAGTTTGCATCAGTACGTCCAATGAACACTAACGAATTTACAACCGAACCACGCGGAAACAAAGCATGTGTTCAACTGTTGACATTATCTTAGATGTGTCTGTGAGATCTAACGTTCTACTGGAAATTGAGTAAGTTATTCTGTTTGAAAGTGACTTAATGAATGTTTCAAGCATCCTCTATACATTCTATGAAAAAATCCTCTATGAAAAAATATATATAAAAACAAACGTTATTTCTATATTACTGTTAGATTTTTGGAAACGGAACTATAATTTTAGGTTCTTTTCTTACTAAGTTTAAAATTCCACATTTTTATCTGTTCTCCCTTTCCTTTTTTCTTCTTTTCTTCTCTCTCTCTCTCTCTCTCTCTCTGAACCTCTGTGTAATAGACATCAATTGGTTTCAATTTTTCATTGTGTGTGTTTCAGTTCCTCCCTAAATCAACTTATGAATCTTGTTTCGTCTCGGTTTTGTTGTTTCATTTTATCGATACTAATACATGTGTAGTTTGAAATTTGAATTTCGTACATGTTGTTAGCTAATTTTAGTATGGAAGAGAAAAAAGGAGGAAAGAGAGGGGTCCCTTTACCAGCCACGATAATGGGATAAGAAGGCATATATTGGGTGGTCTAGCTGCACGGTGTTAGGTGTCGCAATTTTTTTGATACGGAGTGTACATATACGATTAGTTGCATGTTACATATAAACTTTATTTATTTTAACATACTTTAAGCATTGTAGCTTCGAATTTCAAGAGATATAATGTTTGAGATAGCAAGTAAATCCATCTATTTTCTCCATTCGTTCAGAGAAACAATCAGTGAATGAGAACTGAAATTTAGACTTTAATATTTAGAAGCTACACACAATTAGTAATAAAACTCCAACTGGCCAAAGTAATACATAGATTTTAAAATTATATATTGGTGTTGCAGTTTCGGCTATGTAACATGGGTTTCCACAGACACATTTTGAGCGAAGTATCCAATTTTGACAGCTTATATACAATCTGTATGCAAGACACGCTCATTTTCTTTTCACAAAACATAAACTTTTAATTAGCTCTAAAAAGTGAATTTTTAATTACTGTAAACGTAAAATTTTAATTGGCTCAAAAAGCAAAATTTACTTGCAATAAACGGGTAGCCTGGCCCAGGATTTTTCCACGTCCTATTGTCGTTACAGTTAAGGGTAGTGTATGTGGTAATTTTTGAATCCGTCCTAATAAGTATACAGGACATTGCATGCAGCTCAGCACGTAACAATAAGCATTCATAGTTTCGCCTTACCTCAGAAAGACAAGATAAATTACTCCCACCAACATCTTCACATAGGTAGAGAGGGTTTAGTAAAATTTACTTGTCGTAGTTAATAATAAAATGACTGCCTGACCGTTTATGATTTTCACAATAGGTTAATTTTTCATCTTAATTCACAATCTAATGCAGGAAACATTCCTTCTTATTAAAAACACTAGTTAACTGTACTCCTACAGACTGCGATTTTTTTGGTCTTCTGAGTACTAATGTGTCACCAACGAATCTAACTTTTTCACCATACGGATTGCAGGGGGCCAGTAAAAAGGCAATGGTGTGTTGTATGCCTAAATAAATTACATTGGTATCAAAACTTTCATGAGTCTATGCTTCCATGGTATTTCTGAGAATCTCATCCAAATATATAATATTGATGATTTTGTAGTACTGTGCAACAGAAAACAAATTTTACAAACCTATTCTGCATGGTGCTTCCAATAACCACATTTGGCCCGAACGAAATGTTAATATTATTTCAGGTTATTGTACTAAATAAGATATATGCAAAAACTCCAGATTCATATTAAAGTTTTTCATGTAATGTATTTTACGAATACAATTATCAACATATAATATCACAGTTTAGGGTCCCAGCATAATAATATATACAACTCATCGCATTGAATACTTAATCTAATAATCTGAAAATGGATAGGAAACACGAAAAACAAGTTGAGTTATTTGCTCCGTGTGCGTAAGTATAGAAGTTTGTGTGTGTAGCTGAATTATAACGAATATGTTTCCTACACGCAGTGATTTCTATCTTCACAGGATATTGATTTTGCTTGAGCTTTGTTGATAGTTCATCAAAGTTTCTGCGGAGTATAGCTCATGACATGCAAACAATCAAATAGTAGTGTACCTGACTGAAGCAGAGAATTCTTACAGCAGAAGTTCTGATCTCGTGTGAAAGTGTAAAAATCGTACTCCATTACAATGTGAGTGAACGAAAGTAAACAATTGATTGCCACACGTATATCTATGTTCTGAGAAATATTCCTTTCTGAGAATCTCCGGATATCGCTGAAAACGTCTTTGATGGTGTTAGAACTGCAGTAACAGTGCAAGTGAAAGGTGGGAAAATTAAGAGACGATACTAATTGTTTTCTGATATATGGTAAAAGTTTTTGAGTGTTCGCAGACACACAGTAAGAGATGACTCAAGTTCAAGTTCGCATTCGCTCAAGGGGCTATTCGTAGGAATTTTGGTATGAATACAATAAGCACACAAATTCACTCACCTCTGGCTAATACATTAAACATTATATTTTTAGTATGTGTTACACATTGATATGACAATTCATCAAACACTATCGATCACGTATTGAAATAATTATGCCGTCACTCAAATTCCTACAACGATCGTCTCCCAGCTACTTACCAGCAGATCTGTACTTACTTCCGACTATATCTAACAAAATTCAAATTATTTTGATGCTTAGGTCTGGCATCAAAAGTTACGTATGACATCAGAAGTAAAAGAGTTGTTTCTGAAGAGAACGATTTCAACAACATGCATCATTCATACCATGGAATTATTTCAGCTTCTGGAATGTAGCCTATATTGTAGTAGAGTATAGGGTTTAAAATGCAAAGCAATGTTAGGTATATGTATGTTTCCGAATTTTAATATTCCTCCTTATCAGTATAGAGATAAAAAGAATGTGTAGAGTGTTCAAGGTTCGATTTATTGTTTGGAAGACTAAATTTGAACGCATCATGGTATATTCGCATTATATGTTATTCAACAAGATTATATTTCATAACCTTATTACCGAAAGGGGTGCTAAATTTAAAGAAAACTGCCTCATAAAGTTTGGTTAAAAAGAAATGTGTTTAATAAAAACAATATGTTCCCCAATTATTAGATAATTATCAGAGAATATAAACTATTAATAGATCAGGAATATAATCCTATACCTTTATTCCGTTCTTCTTCAGGAACAGGAACTTGAGACTCTTCTAAATCAGCGTAAAGATCTATTGAATGTTTATCTAAAACAAACAAAAAAATATTACTTTTTTCATGTGAACCAGTCTTCAATGAAAATTACCAATTGACAATGCTGAAAATAATCATTCAATGATCTTTGTAGCTGATTTATTTTTTATTGATTTGTACAGTATTTACGTATATTGTCAGCAAAAAGGTAACATGAGATTTGAGCATAGTTTAAAATCAAATATAAACCAATGGTATGCGTTCAATGCTTCCCATCAAAAATCGAACGCAGAACCTCATACACGGTAGACATTTCCTCGCTATTAGGCGAGCGAGGAGTCTCGCTGCTACGTAGCACACCTCTTAACAAAAAGACCCGTAACTTATTAATGCAAGTTATTTAGAAATGGAGGTGCGTGATCGATAGAAATGTACTGATTAGAAAGATGAACATTCGTGAAGTGAAGTTTCTAGTTTTATGTCCCATGTTTATGCCGGGTAGGCTAAAGGAAACAGTGATAAAAAATGAATGGAATGGTGGAATGAAGAAAGTGGGAGGAGGTACATATTCATGCAAACCCAAAACCAAACATATGATCAATATTCTTGCTTGCTGATGCTTCTGTAAATGATTGATTCTAACAACTTAAAAAATATTTGAACTTTTAAATAGACACGTAAAATAGTACTTAGCAAAAGTGTATTAAAGATGTGAACAGACAATGGGCAAATCAACAAATCAGAAAGGCCTTATATCAAGTATTAGCACTAGAAATAACTAGTTATTTCCTGTATTAAATGTGTTGTTAGTTGAAGTTTTACATTGCTTTAAATTCTATATATTATAGTGGTAAATAATAAAATCTCCAACAATACGCTACACACAATGCTCAACATGACGAAGCGATACATTTCTCTTTGGCAAAAATATTGGCGACTATAGAAATAAAATCTGTCAATTATTCTTACACGTGAAAATGAATGTTAAGGATTATATAACGAGAATCCACAAAATGATCAAGTGTCTATCTCAAGTACAGAAGAACATCTTGAAAAATTATTTTACTCAACTTTACATTACGTTTCCGCACTGCGATGTTCTGGTCTCAAATTAAGTGGAGACATATCCAATATAATTTCATGTATAACACTAAATCATTTTCCTTTGACCATCTTCATTTCTTAGCTTTCTAAATTATCTTCAAGGGAAATTGTCAATAAAAATACTAAAAATTAAATAATTAAATGACAGGGAACTCCACTAAGTGTGACAATAATCGTTATTGGGTATGTTCAATAGTTATTTGTTCATTAAATAATAATTATTAAGATTTTACTTTTCTTACAATGATCAAGTGATTCTGTGTGGAGACCTTAGGCAGAAAGTTTATCACGAAACCCATGATTTACAGGATGACTTCCGATAAAGAGATGTAGTTCTAGGCTATTTAGCATCCCAATTACCTATCTCATCTAAGTTTTAGCGTTTCTCTCATTACACCCTAAAATATTCGTTGCCAGGGATACCTTCAAATTACAGAAGAAACTATAGTAACGATTCGAGTGAGTAATTGTGTCGATGAGAGTCTCGTGATATAGAAACGAACATATGCGACTTTTAGGCTGAGGATCCTGCAAACTAAACAAATGCTCGTTCTCACTATACATAATATACATCCACTGTCATGTTACGGAATGAATACACTACACATTCCCTCTCTTCCGTTCATCAATTTCAGTCGAGCATACCGCAAATTCAACAAAGAAAATCTGCGTCTGGTAGCATGAGGGTAACATATTACTGTACTCACTTCATGCCGTTTACGATAACTCTAATTCTGCACCAAAATATTATTGAGCATTGGTAGACATGCTGAGACAGCGGCTGATCGTTAGCAGGGGACCAGTAACAAAGTTTCCCATGCCATTGTGTATCAGGCATCATATCCCTGTCACATATTTACGAGAAATACTACTGTCTATTTTTACGCGCAGCTTTTTGGATCACATTATGGTTTACAAAGTAGACGCCCATGTTATTAAAGACAGTACTATTTGTATCAACATCGATTAAAACACAATCAACTTATACGAAGACGATATGATGTGATTACTAATGTTAAATGTAACTTTTTTGACCCTGGGTGAGAAATGAATGAAGTAGTTTAAATTGCCTTAAACGTTCAATTGTGGGTATATGCCTCATACAGATTCAGTGAAGTGAAGAAACACATAACGCCAATAATTTAACCAGTATGTACTTTAAACTTGTGTAGGAACCTTAGAGCACATCAGTGTATTCTTATAAGTTATTTTTAAATTCGTTACATACCATAAGGATCTTGCCAAAGGAAGCATAGAAGGTATTAAATATAATCAACATATTAAATAACCATATTGCATGAAAAATCGCTATCAACAACTACTCACCCTTTTTCCCATTCTTTTTATCAAGAAGTGTATGGAATTTAAGGCCATGTTTTGTGTCGTTGTTCTTCTTATCATCTGAAACAGAGTAATATTTTTTATTAAATAGTCCCTATGCTGAAGAACTAATTGAATTATGCTTATTCATATTTGCCATAAATATTATTTTTATCTTCACTATCATTACCAAATTTTCATATCTATGCGTTTGTATAAGTATGACTTCATTTACTTTTCTATTAAAGTTTGACTGTTCTAATAAAACCAACCAGCTCAGCATATAAACGAATTACTAGGAAGTTGCAAAGGCGGTTCTTTCAAATTATCTAAATTGCTTTGCTACTGAGTGATGCAGAGCTGGTAAAAACCCCTATGTGATGTGGAATATTTATTAAATTGTAACATAATTAACAGACAATATGTTGTAACTTTCTGACTGTTCCACTGTATCAAACGTGGTTAATCACAGAGTTTGAATGTTCAAAAACTGGCAATAATTTTAATGATAGATCAGAACTGATGTTCGTTCACTGGAAAAAGGTTTTAAGCAACTGCTTTGAAATCGATCTCAAACCTACCTTGTTCTTATTATTTAGACCCAGAAGCAAGTAATATGTTCCCAGAACTAAAAAAATGTATGTATTGTGTGACTAAAAATATTGTGTTGTAAACGAATAGAAAGAAAAGAGTTTTCAAAGGTTCCATGAATACACAAGAATTTCATTAAATACTAGATGAAGTGCAGCAGTTATTTCCAGCTGATTGTAAATAAAAAAATTATACCCCTAACTTAGTGATTCAAGTGATACTCTATTCTAAGTGAAGAACTTGAATCATCTTCACTTCCCATAGTCTTGTTATTTCAGAAACTTCATTCGTAACAAAAGTGTTTATCCCTCCAAATCTTATATTTCTAAACACATTTAGCAGGACATTGGATATCTACGAATGTGTTATTTCCACTCTTTCATATAAGAGTCCATATTGTCACTATTGCACTATCAGAATAAGAATTAAAGACAACGTTGTAAAACTTATCCTCTTATTTTTAATTTAGAGCATATATGTCGACTTTCACAATTTCAAATGATGTTAATATTCGCGCTGTAAGCTTTATGATTAGAGAAAAATAAATTATATATTCGAGGATTTCAATATTCAAGAATAACGAGAATTTCAATATTATTAGATCCATTTCTCCTTCTGAAGAATACTGAAACAAGTGTTTCATTATTTTTATTTTAAACTGTGTATACCAACACTGTTCACTAAGACCTTATCCAAATATGGTTTATGTAAGCTAAAACGTAGTTTTATTTTTCTGAATATGTGGACTCATTCCGTCGAGAGTTGCTTTTTTTAGGGTATCTTCATGAATTACCTCATACAAGATAAATAAAAGAAAAACACTTTTTTCTTTTGGCAGATTGAGCCTCAATCCAGAAAACTACAACGGCTCTTGATTAAAGTCAATAGATATTTTTATATGTCAGAATAATCAAATTCGATAATGTTCTGATTTAAATGTTGCGTTCTCCTTATCTATTTCACTTTAATTATTTTGTTTTAATATTGTATACATTTGAAGGAAAAGTACTAGAATTAAAATGAGATGGATGTGCGTTTTCCTACCAATTTCAATGAAACTTTGCATATTTGTAGAAAATAATCTACATATATTTTTTATTTAGTCAATTGTACAGATTTAAGAGTTGAAACCGTCCTCTGAACGGTGGGGGTGGTCTCAAACCATAGACATAAAACAATCATATAATGTAAAAGAAAACACATTACCAGAGGGTTTTAGAACAGCTGATGCATTGTTTGATGTCAAAGTTACAAAATTCAAAATGGCGGGTCCAATATGGTTGTTACAATTACAAAATGTCTTCCTGTTTGAAATGCTCTGTAGTTAGGCAAGTGCAATCATACTTCGCAGTAGTGCTCTCAAACGGGTCGGGTCGGGTTGTCGGGTCAGGCTACTAGGGTCGGGTTGTCGGGTCGGGTCAGTCGGATCAGCTCGGGTCGGGTTGTCGGGGCGGGTTATTCGAGTCGGGTTGTCGGGTCGAGTCAATCGGGTCAGCTCGGGTCGGGTTGTCGGGTCGGGTTATTCGGGTCGGGTCAATCGGGTCAGCTCGGGTCGGGTTATCGGGTCAGGTCAAAGAGATCGGATCACGGTTCGGGTCAGTCGGGTCGAGTCGGGGTCATCGGGTCGGGTCGGGTCGGTCTTCAACCCGACCCGACCCGACCCGTTGAAAGCACTACTTCGCAGGGGTTACTTTGAGAAGGTTATTGGCCGATTTGAAAGCCCTCTCTTTACGTACTTAAACCGGATACTTGATTAACCTCCTCCTTGGCAAAGTTATGTTTTCTTTTTACACTCATTGAAGGAAAATCTACAGTATACTGTACACAGTTTGCAACTATTTCTTTTAAAAATGAAAACCACAAAACAGTCACTCAAATGCAATTGTGCTCACTTAATTGTTGTGTTTCGTGTTCATTGAAGATTGTTCATAGACAATGTTGCTACTTGTTGGTCAATCATTGAATTACTAATGTGGCACTGTCTGTGCCTGGTGAAAACCGTAATTTCCTCGTGTTTTAAAACTGTTTTTATTGAGTAAACATTTCTGAACAAAATAAACGATTGCTCATTTGTGTACTTCAGAGGACTAATTTTGAATATTATATGCCAAATAACACTCATATTATTTTTATTTACATTAAAACGTATTTGAGGAAAAAAACATGTACATCATACTGCACATTTTACCTTGGTCCCGTGGAGAAAGTCTACTCTGTGCAGTGTATTTCTGGTTGGATTCTGCTGCAACGCAGATAAAAATGAAACACAAATCTTCCAATTTTACGTCACACCATTATGCCGGCTATGTTAAAGGAGACGGTAATGATGAAAAATTAAGGAAATAGTCGAATGGAAAAAGTTGGAGTAAACGGGAGAACCCCGAGAAAACCCACGCACGTGGTGTTTGTCCTCCACAATGTTTATTGGCGTAGTGTAAAAGTAGCAAAGTAGACCACCTTCCTATTCACGATGGTCGGGATAAACCAACCCGTCGCAAATAGCAGATATACGGAGACTTCAGGTCTCAATTTCCTTGTCGAAAATACCAGGTACATTTGTGTCTAAACCAGAAGAGAAATTGTTTCCAGGAATTCCACCAATAGCGATTTCTTATGGTGTGTAATCTCCAAAGAAACCTTCTGTAATACTTTTTCATACTCGAAAATGTAACACAGTGTTCTGAGATTCGTCGTTTATGTGTACTATATACAAATGCTACAGGGAAAATGTACATTATAGTATACATTTTTAAAATGTATGTAGATGTATATATTTTAAATTTTTCATTATAAACTAACTAAAGAGTCCAAAATAAATGTTAAGACGAATAATTGTAATCAATATGTGTCCCTAAAGCATACCTAAGTTCGATGTACTGAATAGTGTACAAATCCACTGAGGAGGTTAAAGTGCGTTTTTGCTCCTCTCACAATTATGGGTGCTTATTTAAAGTGAGTCCTCTCGCCTCTCACTCTCAGCGGTGCTTATTAAACGTGAGTCCTTTCGGCTCTCACTGTAGTCCAAAACAACCTCTTAAATCTGAACATATCCTTGTGAAAGCATCAAATTAGGGAAAATTAACAAGTCTGATGAGATCAAGAAGTTTCTCTCATAGCATCGAATAAAAAGTCCATTTTGTTATTTTATTCGTGGATTGAGTACAATTCGTCAACTTTTGAACCTATTTTAAGAACAAAATAGTACCTCGAAATAGAAACCTTTCCTGCAGGAGCAACTGGTAGGATTCATCCTCTTGATTTGTTCTTCTTTCTGGGGTGTGACAAATTCTTGAGAAACTTTCCTAACATTGTCCTTCTCAACAATTATAACATAAATTTACATCTCGAAACAATATAATAAAAATTTAATCATTGATTCATAATCAGTTTCTTTCTCCCAGATTTGCAAATCTTATTAGGTTGAGTGGTACAAAATCGGTTATTAGGAGGGTAAACCACCTGCGTATGAAAGTCCCGTAACATTTTGTTTCAAAGATTCCATAGCATTTTGCGAGTTGTTTACAGTTATTTCCATAATGCGTGTGCGTGGTGTAAACGATGTTTATACATCACACACTTTTTTGGCGGAATATCATTACTGTAAAACGTTTTCTCAATAAATTCATAATTATAACAATTGCGGATATATGAAGTCTGACGTAGTGAGAGGCGAAAGGATTCACTTTAAATAAACACATCGACTAGTGAGAGGCGAATGTACTCATTTTCAATACCACCCCGAATAGTGAGAGAGGAGCAGTCACTATACATAATAACCCCTAGTAGTGAGAGGTGCAGAGACGGGTGGCTTTCAATGAAGTATCCCCTTACAATACCTATAGAAAGGGCTTTCAAATCGGTCAGAAACCTTCTCGCAGAAACCCTTACCAACAATTATTGTTTTTGTCTAACTACAGAGCATTTCAAACTATAAAATGTTTTGTGATTTCAATCGCCATATTGGACCCGCCACTTTGAAGTTTGCAATTTTGACGTCAGATTTTGCATTAGCTGTTCTAAAACCTTCCTGGCAATATGTTTTCTTCTACATTAAATGATATTGTTTTTGTCAGTGCTTGGAGACCACCCCAACCACTCAAAGGGTGGTTTCTACATTTTAACTGGCAGCATTGCCAAAATAAAAAATACGTGTCGATTATTTTCGGTTGTTCTACGAGTATGTAAAGTTTCATTGAGATCGGCGAGTGACACTTCCATAAGTGTCCTTATAAGTATGCAAGGCACCACATTGTACATTTTCAACTGAATTCAGTAACGTGTTTCTGTTTTACAAAGTTAGACACTGGTATTCCTTATATACAGTTTAAAACAATCGTACCCTCCATATGTTTAATTATAGTTGAAACAATAGGATATGTTACACTCTGTAAAGAGAAAATGCTAAACATAAAATTATACTAACCTGCCTTACTGTGTAACAGTCCAACGTTTTTCTTTGAACCACTTGCAGAACTAGGTTTAAAAGAAACCTTATCCGATGTACTGTTTTTAGTATCTGTGAGAAAGAAAATATATACAATTAGAACACTTTCACATATTGATTGATGTTTTTCTCAGCGGGAACCGGTCAAAACCCCCACAGCCAAAACCTCCACACTCAAGAAATGTCAAAACGCCCACACAAACGGTCATAACCCCCACACAAATGGACAAATCTCCCAAAACACGAACGGTCAAAACCCCCACAGCCAAAACCCCCACACTCAAGAAATGTCAAAACACCCACACGATCGGTCATAACCCCCACACAAATGGACAAAACAGCCACACATAGCAACGGTCATAATCCCCAGTCATAATGTCTAGTAATAGTTGGTCCCAATATTACACAAAACAGTACCTTTATAATTCTGACTATACTCGTAGTAGTAGGAAGTGACATTTAAGCTTGAAATGAGAGCACGTATGTCCTTTTATATCAAAAACTACAAAAAGAAGATTGGGATGAGCATATCCAGAAACACATATATATTTATCGTTTCTCTCAGCATTTTAAAGGTGATTCAGAAACATTTTTTTTTATCACTAATGTCCTTCCACTAGAAACTATGCAGTCCCTACCTTTCGGTTATAAGAACTGCTATTTATATCCTATCATTACCATCTATTTCAGCTTAGTTTGTACAAGTTGTTGTTTTTAGAGCAGCTCTCTGATATATACTATAGTAAAAATTGAGCATATTTAAGAGCTCCAGTTATATACATTGTAATTTATTTTTAGCTTGCCCAGAGACCAGCACGCAATTGGATAAATACTAACGATGGATCAAAGTGAAGATACCATAGTTGTACTGTTTTCAAATAATTAAACTTGCTAATACAATTTTAACATTGAACTAAAGCGCCATACTCCTATTTATAATACAAAATCTTATCAGTCGGTGATTACATTTAACAGTCAGTGTAATGTTAGAAACTTTGAAAACCTAGAGGTTCTTGAATATAGGTTTAAAATTAGTTGTCTCATTGATATACTTTTCGTTTAAAAAAGGCATTAAATAATAAAATTGTCTGCCAAATAACATTTACTTAAATGAACTTTTACTACTATATTTAGCTTGTAATTACCTACTGGAAACCATTAATTAAAGTTATGTTTTAAGGCATAAAATTCTTAAGAAATATTTTACATACCGTTGGGGAAAATATGTAAGAGCCATGATATATCTTCATCGTCCGGTTTTCTCGTGTCTAGAAAAGAACAAGAAAAAATTAATATTTCATTGATAGTTAAAAATGTTCTTATAAATTATTTTGTGTTACTAATGATATTGTTACTAATGATGTTGACACTGAGAGGAAATCAAACAAAAAAGTTCCAATAAACAGCGTGAAAACCCAATCGTTTACGTGTTATAGGTTGCCGAAAACATGAAAAAATGAATTCTAATGGTCCATAGCTTCAAACCTGTGGGACTTACTGCAGTCGGCTCAAGACATCACTTAGGAACTAGTATGTACTTATCCAAAAATGCGTGTTTCAGAATTCCGAGGTGCTTCAACAACAATTTTTCAGAGGGAGTTTGGCTACGGACTTATGATATAAAGTACTCTCGAACTAGCTCCATAAAAATTGTTGCGTGAGTACCTTAGGATTCTAAAACATGTATTTTTGGATAGAGCAAATACTAGTTCCTAAAAGAAGTATTGACCCGACTACAGTACGTTACATAGTTTTGGAGCTATGAACCTTTAAAATTCATTTTTTCATGGTTTCGGTAGACTATAAGACGTAAAAGATGAGGTTTTCGCCCTATGTTTATTGGATCTTTTTTGTTTGATTTACTCTCAGGAATTGCTCCTCTGCTTTTGTACAATGAATTTAGCGCCAGACTGTATATATATATATATATATATATATATATATACATATCGGCTGTTGCCAAATAAGTGTTACAACTCTTCTGAGGTGACTCCTGTCACTGAAACAAGAAAAAAAGTTATCTTGAACTTTCGGCTATCGGACATAGTTTCGGATCTACAAGGTGCCGAAAGCATGGAAAAATGACTTTCGGACGCCAATAGTTCGAAAACTATCCAACATATAGAGGGCGGGTAAAAAATTCACTGAGGAAGTCATACCTGCTGTATTGAATTTTGCACGTTTCACATGTCAACATGTCCCACTACTGCTAGGACACCGTCCCACGTGCGAAAACTAAGAAAATAACGTTGTACATTCTGCTATTACATCTGGTGCACTTTTTGGTAGAACCTAACTACAACACGATTGTATCAATGTCCCTCTTTGTTTGGGACATTGTCCCACAATCGACACATATGAAACAAATCTCTTAATCCATGGTTCAAATTCTGATAGAGCGTGAAAATAACAAACTTGTATCACGTCCCACGTGTTCTGGGATATATGACGTACTCAAAATATAGGAAAATACCTCCAGAAATTCGTATCTTACACACAGTGCACATGCCAAGACAAAGACGAAAATGAACCGATTTGGCACATTTAGCACTACAGCTGGAACACCATACATATGGAAAATAAAACGACATGAGAAATAGGAAGAAACGTCTTAAAACTCTGATTGTTTACAACTGTGCAGTAGGAGTAACAAAATGAAACACACAAGCATATTGGGAGGCTCTACAAGAGCGCTTGCGAAACAAAGTGGGTACTCCTCAAAGAAATGAATACAGAGAAAGTGAGGCTCCCTCGAGCCTCAGGGCTAGAGCGCTCGCTTTCGCTCGCGTGGTCGCAGTTTCCAATCCTACTAAGTGCTCACGACCTCAGATTCAAAATCCGAGTAGTTATTTTCCTATTTTTCGCACGTGAAACGGTGTCCCAGCAGTGGTGGAACATATTGACATTTGTCCATTAGCTACATGTCGATATCAACACACAGGTTGGCCACATTTCAATATCGATCATGCGATCCCACTACTGACATTCATTTAGTTTACACAGTTTCTTAGTGAGTGCCCTTGCACAATTTTCAACTTCGCCTCAGTTGTGACATCCTTATTGGTATGCAACCGTGCACATCAAATTGCATCAGTTTGAAGGAACATTATTGGTGAATTGGCAATGGCTTTCATGTTCTTGACGCTAATCCTTACATTTCCGTCACTTTAAACTCACGTTTACTGAGTCTGATTGCATTTCCGGGCATTTTTCGTTACGTGTTTCCACACATGTGAATCACCCTGCTTCCTCTGTTCTGCTCTACCGACACTCTAGATGTCTTTCTAGAGCATTTGAGTACAAATTCGCTACACTTAATACTCAGAACGTCACTGTTGGCCAGCATCCGTAAATGACGATTATGCAATCACACACAATGTGCATGAAGGTGTCCGCCATTTTGTATTTGTTCCAGATATCGACTTAATACAAACGAATTATTGTTACCTGGTAGAAATCCTATCAACTCATATCCATTTAGATCAATTTTCCTTTGGCTGATTATCTGGGACTTCCTATGTTTCTTTGGGGGAATCCCTTGCGCGTGCATGGTAGGATTGTGAAACGTGCAAAATTCAATACAGCAGGTATGATTTCTTCAGTGAATTTTTTATCCGCCCTCTTTATGTTGGATAGTTTCCGAACTATTGGCGTCCGAAAGTCATTTTCCCACGCTTTCGGCACCTTGTAGTTCCGAAACTATGTCCGATAGCCGAAAGTTCAAGAGAACTTTTTTTTTTGTCTCAGTGACAGGAGTCACCTCCCAAGAGTTGTAACACTCATTTTGCAACACCCGATATATATATAAACTTCGATGAACTTTGAATTTGAATTTCAAGGGTGATATTGCAGATATGTCAGATTGAGTAGCTAAGAAACAGATCCCCTCCAGCATGCATAGGGAGTTGAGTTGATTTTAGTTTAGCGTCCCTTTCAGCAGCGAGGCTATATGAGACGTGGACCTACTGATTAACGTGGAATCCGAACCACATGAGCTCCCGCCGGGAATCGAACCCGGGTCTCAAACGCCAGCATGCATAGGGAGTATGGTATCTCAGTAGTAGATCGCTCAACTCTGCTGTCTAGGATCTCTGGCTCGATCAACGCCCAAATAAGTTTGTGATGGACCAGATCTTGTCCGTGTGTTTTCTCGAGGTGCTAACAATTTTTCTCACATTGTCATTTCATCACTTCTTACATCTTGTCTTTCTTGGCCTAAAGGTTATAAACGTGGGACGATATAATGAAAGATTTCATTTCATTTTCCTTTTCGAACAAGCAAACTTGGTGAGAAAGGTATATGCAAAGTTAAACCCAATAGTTTATATGTTATATTCAATTTCCAGTCCCTACGTATCATAGAGTTAAATATACTGATATTACATGCACTACGGATGATATATATATATGTACTATTTTTCTTGTTGATGTGAGTTAAATCAGTCTGTCAGTACATTTAATAATGAGACACTAAGTAAGTATATTGAAATAAGATATAAAATACAAACTTCGACTGTTTATATGGCGCGAGATGAGAAAACAAAGGTATAGAGTATTCGAATTAGACAAAAAGTAAAATTGTTGTCACAGTAAACTTAATATCTAACATTCATTTTGCAGCTGCAAATACTTAGGCTACTGAAGTGAGAGAGTGTAGTCCCGGAATGCTTCTCAAATTCTATCTTTAGAGACTCACTACTTTATCTGAAAAGTAGACTATACGGAGATTGTGATAAGAAGTAGGTTACCAGAGTACCAAAAGTCTAATGGGAGGTTTCCAGAACATGAAAATCAAGTACTATTACCAAATGTGTGGGAAAAAATCATAAAGCTTTTACGTGAAAATTAAGTACATGACATCTACAACCTTTTTTGCAATACCTTGTGATGCATCTTTATGGTCTGAAAGATTAAAAGCTAAAAATCTTTCAAATTCTATAAAGAACATCAGATACATATCTTATAGATAAAATATGTCTATAATGGCCAAACATATGACTTCATTATGTTGAACTGAGTGCGACCTGTATTCGTAGACCTTCTTTAGCAATATCACAGAGTGTATTTGAAAATATTTAACACAGAAACACCTGTGATTTTTGGGAGCATATACTAAGAAATGATTCACGTAAGTTTGGTAAAATTAATTCACCGTTAAAGTTTAAGATTTATCAGGTTCCTACATACTACAGGATAAATCTAGAGGGCTAAATACTGTGAAAGTAAAATAATAAAGAAGCTAGCTTCATATTTTAATAACAGAAGTTATTGTTGAAGATATCTAAAGAGATAATACTACAAGTTCCTGCAGAAAAAAAAATCTCTTGAATGAAAGAGAAATTAGAAGTAAAAAATGGTCTCTCTTTAAATATTGTTTTTCTATCATAGAAAACAATGTTTGCCATCACTATTCGCCCATTTTGTAATCGCTTTGTTTCAGAAATTTTATTGTCAGATTCCTGTTCTCATAAGCAATGCACAATTCCAAAAACTGATTGAGAAAGTGTGTGCGAAATGTTACACAGACTTGCTCATGTTACAAGAAAGTACCAAAAGTGTAAAATAAAAAATGTAAAGCATTAAGATAATCAACATTCAGTTGGAGAAAACTTTTTCCTGCAGGTGAATCCTTGTGTATATGTGCAGTATGCATCAACGTTCATCCATTGGCGCAAAGGTATGATAATGTTGATGCAGTGTTTCCATGGAACAAGGGTATTTAATGAAAGTCCATAAAATGGGAGAATTTTACATTAACGCGGTCCTTGTCAACACTGTTCTCGTAAAATTACTGCAGCAGGTGTACTTTAAGTTAATTAAGATAAGCAATAAGAATTTGAATTTAGTTGATAACCTGAGTTTTTATGCAAACATTTGAGAAAAAAAATAATCACGTACAGCTGGCAACCCCAAACTTTTCGTGGAAAGAGAAGGGCGCTTTACAGCAAACACTCGAAGTGGTTGCTGTCTTCTTATAAACGCAACAAATTTACACGTTTCACTATGTTTCTTGACATCTTCCTAAGAATGTTTCTGGTGATTGATTGAATTTCTGTTTCATTTTTTGTATTCGGTTCCCCAATGATCCTGGGGTTATTCTTGTACACCAGTTATTTTAGGTAACATCATAAGAAAAAGTCGTGCGTGTGATGTTAAGTCCGAAGAAGGGTCACAAATTTTTAGAGATAATATGGTTGTCAAAAAGTTTCCCTAACATTTCTAATGCTTCGTTGCAAATGTCAATGTTGAAAGCTACAGGTGAGTAATTTATATTGCTATTTTTTTTCAGAAAATCTCAGGTTATCAATTACGTGCAAATTCTCATTGTTTATTATTAATTAATCTAAAACACGTCTGTTGCAGTATTTTTTTTACGACAACAGTGTTGGCATGTGCCTCGCTTCTGTCAAAGACACCCAATTTACGGACTTTCATTAAATGCCCTTGTTACACGGGAACACTGCATCAACATTGTCACATTTTCTCACCAATGGATAAATGTTGATGCATACTCTGCATTTATACAGGGATTCAGCAGCATGAAATCAGTTTTCCCCAACTCAATATAGATTTTCTTCATTTTGTACATTTTTATTATACAGTACATTTTATCTCTTTATTCTGTTACTATACGAAAACGTTAAAAATTGGTCATGATCTCGAAACTATCTACATTAAATATGCTTACATTTGTTTCAAGTCTAAGGTCTTTATCATTTTTCGATCAAAAGATATACGCAATCAAACTTTGAGTTGCGTGACTTTACGAACACACTGTACAATTGCAATCACAATTGACATTCATGCAAATTGGGTTATGAATGTCATAATTACAATACTATCGAAACTCCTTAGTTCTGTCAGCATTTTCCAAACACTTTGTTTTATATGTAAGATACTGAATTATCCGTTAGACCTCGAACAAGGATTTTTTTTTATCTCAAGAACAAATCACATACTAGGCAGCGAGTTCAGTTATTGGTTGCGATCAGATTACTTTCTTTACAACAATCTATGTGAAACGTCCGGGAAATTGACCAATAAAGTGGACTGTTATTAAACAACGTCTTTAGTCAAGGACTAATGTTAAGAAAGTAGGCTATTTGGTGATACTAACTTCGAACCGAGAAAACAAATATCAGAGCTGAACAATCGTTCTACATTGTTTAACGTATGGTTACAAACTCAATTTTATCGCATTCATTGGCGGTAGAAACAAATGACTTCACGTGAATATTAAGCAGCAAAAAAAAAAAAAAAAAGCTTAAGCTCAACAAACCAGCATTCCCCTAACAAGACATAAGAACAAAGACTTTCGTACTTGTATGAAGCAATTGAGAGACATAATTACTGAAAGCTGCTAGACCACAAATAAACACTCAGCACATGAATGAAATGAAATGAAAATGTCTTTATTGAAGCGGGCGAGGTTCAGCCATGGCTGCTCTACCACCTAACCCTTGTCAAAAGAATACAATATTAAACATTACACATCAAAAGGAACAGAAAAAGTAAAAAAAAAAATACAAGTAAAAGAATAAATCAGAAAAATAAACAAGTGACATATGCAATAAAAAGTATCGATATTGTTGGATTCAGCTAAGTTGTTACATAAAACTGTACATGTCGTAAGTGCCAGAGGCCAGTCGCTGGGATTTCATCAAACGTGATTTTAATGAATTTCGAAATGAATTAAATGACTTTATTTCCGTGAGAGCTTTTGGTATCGCATTCCATACTCTCGGACCTGCTCTAGAAAATGATCCTTGCACTATCTTCAGTTTAAGTCTTTGTACATTGAATTTCTCACTGTTACGCGTAACGTGAGAGTGAATTTGTGACCGCTTTGTAAATTTAAAATATAAATATTGTGGGGATTGAATTTTAAGGATTTTATATATCAGACAACTATAACGTAGGTATCTTCTTCTCGACATTGTTAAAATATCGTTTCTATTTAGCACTGGTAGGATATGTTCCGATTTCTTTAAGTTAAAGGCAAACCTGTGTAGTTTTAGAATTGTAAACGGAGAGAGATGGTCCATATACAGCGTCACAGTAGTCTAATAACGGTAAAACAAGAACTTGTATGAGATATAATTTCATAGACTGAGATAGAAAGTCTTTGGCTTTGCAAAGTCGACGTAATAAAGTAATAGCTTTATTACACTGAGTAGATATATGATTATTATAGTTTAGTTCCTTATCCAATATGAGTCCTAAGCTTTTCACATGGGTAGAGTAAGAAATATAAGTGTCCATAATTTTTATTTTTAGATCCGCTGCCTTGACTTTACTCAACTGTTGCGAGGTTCCTATAATCGTAAATGTACACTTACTGGGGTTGATGACCAGACCGTTATCGGTACACCATTCAGAAATCGAGGTAAAATCTCTATTAACAAGTTCTACAGTTTGTTCAATATTTTGTGGTGATGACATGATGCAAAGTTGCGTGTCATCGGCGTAGCAATGCACAGTAGAGTATTTAGTGGAATGTATGAGGTCAGCAATGTAAATAGAAAATAAAAGGGGACCCAAGATTGATCCTTGAGGTACTCCTTTGTTTATAACGATTGACGAAGATAAGGGATTTTGAGCTGTCCTAAGATATACTTGTTGCTTCCTGCCTAGTAAGTAGCTTTCAATCCAGTTTATAACGGTATCAGAGAATTTATAATACCTTAGTTTAGCCAACAACAGGTTATGATTAACTAGATCGAAGGCCTTGGTTATGTCTAAGAGAACTATGATTGCAACTTGAGAGTTATCAACTGCGTTTAATATCCCATCTGTTACCTCGAGCATCGCACTGACAGTACTATGATGCTTACGAAAACCGGATTGAATAATAGGGATAATATTATTATGATTTACATAGTCGTATAATTGCTGGTTTACTAATTTCTCTACAACCTTTGACATTATTGGTAAGATACTAATTGGACGTAGCTCGTTTAAGGAAGTTACGCGGGGTTTCTTTGGTAGCGGCACCACTTTTGCTGTTTTCCAGGCAGTAGGAAAGCAGCCGTTAACTAGTGAATAATTAATTATTTTTGTTAGAGGTGATATTATGAATGACAACGCTAATTTGATCATTTTAGTGCTTATTGCATCAAGGCCAGCTGAGTTAGATTTTATGCTGTGTGCCGCCTTTCTCACATCGGATTCATTTACTGGGTTGAATAGAAATGTTGTCTGCAACTGTGGATGTTTTTTAGACAGAAATTTCTTAGTTTGATTGTCAACTCTCTCATAATTAATAGGAGGCAAACCAGGAAGACTGACGAAATGATCATTAATAATATCTGGATCATTGATTTCACTAGAAAGTGCTACATCATTGTTCCTGTTACAAAGACCCAACTCTTGTATTACTTGCATTGCTGTTTGTTCCATAACGGCATAGACTTAACGAACCAAATAGGCCAAAAAGCCCGAATAGCTGAAGTAGAACCAATTTGCATCCTAACGTCAAACATTCTAATGTTCCCAATATGAGGAAGCAGCAATTCAAAAGATTTAATGGAAATTTTTCCCTCATGCTAAACATTCTCCAAATTTGGTACCTTCAGACATTTGTATTTCGATAGTTTTTGGATACTTGGGTTTCTTATTGTTCATTAATGACATAAGATTGAATTCTTCGTTAACCGAATTCCTTAAATCAAGGCCAAAAATGTATATCCCTGAAGTATCGAAAAGTTTATTGAAGAGTGGAGAGGGAAGTCGTACACAACAACGGTGAGTATAATATTGATTCCTTTTTCTGACTTGTTTCTTGAAAATAAATTTGGAGAAACCAAATATTCTATATATTCTAGTGAATTATTCGTCATCCCAATACCTTGTAAAATAAACAATTGGGTAACTTAAATATTGTCCAAAACGTAACTTTTAAATTACCCAATGATTTCTTTACTACTGTACCAGCCGCAATATTTTACAAAATTTTTCTCTTCAACTTCTTGCACTGTAGTTGTCACCTGAACTAACAAATTGACGTCATTCGTCCATTACACTGTAGGTGTAGTGTTTCTAGTTTCCTGTCTGTCGTTAATTTCAAAATTAGGGACATTATTACTAAAATTCTCCACGTTTCATAAAATTGTGATAGTATTTCATTCACTCTAATGGAAATTCATTCGCAAAGGAGAATTTTGTACATTTAAGTTTTGCATCTAACAAAACCTAAGTGCATGCCAATATTCGATTTTCACAAAGGAAAAAGCACAATAGTTTGAGAAAACTGTTCTACGTATTTGAAAAACAAATTACATGAAGAGTGTTCATATAATATTACCGCACCTTCGTAAAGTTGATACGACGAAATTTCGTCCCATTTCTTCGAATCACGATTTTTGTATTCGTATTTCCAGGGAAATTTAGAACTCCATATGTTTCGCTTTACGCGTCCAGACTTCTTTGTTTTCTTCTCCAATTGATCTGGTGCATCGTCAGGGTCGACAACCTCTTTTCCCACTAGGAATGATAATCCATTAGTTTATATTTTAATGAAATATTGTATAGCAACCAAACATTATTACTGAAGTAGAACAGTGGTTCTCAATCTATGGCTTACATTGACCTAATGTGAAGTAATTATTTTACTATAGATTTAATTTTAGTTTTAGAAAATGACAATATTGGCGGTGAATAATGTAAACAAAATTAAGTCTTTTATTGAATATTTAAATTGATAATGCCAGAAATATATATATAAAATCTCCCCTCTATTAATAATACTTTCCTTTTAATGATTTAATATCAATTCTAATCATTGTGTTTCCAACTTACTTTAAACTAAAGCTGAATTTAATTCATAGTATATGGATATCCCTGTTAATAAAGTAGCAAATGCTCACGCTCTTGATTCAAGGTCTCCCGGGATTAATTACGGGTGAGTAGTGATTAGCAATTTGTAGTGTGGTACAGTCTGGTGATGTGTGTAGTTACTGACTATTGTGAGGAAAATCAATTAAAGATTTGAGTTTCTCTGTCGATGATGAACACCTCGAACTACTTTTAAATGTTTATTCGTGGGTTTTTTGGTGTTTTTTTTGCCAAGTTTAACAGGCATGGTAAATTCCAGACGAAGAAATTACTGAAAGTCTTAGAAAGAGTTGAAAAAAATTAACCTCAGGCGTGAGACGTGCTTACAATATAAGCTCCTGGTTAATAGATCCGTATTTTTTCTCAGTGCTTTTCAATTTCCCTCACATTATCGTTCCGTAAATTAGTTTAATAATGGTTCACTTCCAGTAGCTGTTTGCCTCCTTTGCCCAACAAGAAACAATCATCAGATGTAAAACTGCGAGAATTCTCATAATTTCATTTTTATTTTTATTCCAAATAACCTCTTTCTAAAGATTGAAATACATTGGTAAAATTAACGGATATATATATATTTGTTACAGTATTAGAAAACGAAGGGCGGAAATATTTTTAGTGATAATAGTAATTAACGTGTAGAAGGCAAACAATAATATAACTGTGTAGATTGTACAAGATAAATTGAGGAGTTTAATGGAAACGTCAGCAACGAAATTATTTCTCTACGTCGCAAAATATTAAATCTTCAAAATATGACTTCAGAAAGAGTGGAAATCTAATTTGAGATCGGTGATAGAATGTTACAAACTTTAAAACATTGTTGTCAAGAAAAAAGAATAAAATGCAACACATCTATCACGAAAAATACTTAAAAGATTAGCAATAACACACTAATAGATGTAACTCAGAAAGCAAAAAGTATTATGAAACGTAAAAGTAGCAGCTACACTTTCAGAAAAGAATTCATTCTTGAAATATAAGTTAATCTTCAAAGTATACCAACACTATTAGTGTAAACACTTTACAGTATCTGAATATTCCACTTGAATGTGGGGAATAATCAGAAAAACAACGTATTCTTCTAAATGCAAGTGGTTACGGTTACTGGGTTTATGGTAATATGGAAATTTCTGATTCACAATAATATCAGGATTATATCATCTGTACGATTACTATGCAACTATGTCTACCAATTGTCCAAAGTATGGTTTACAAATTCTATCTTCTTATCATGTCTGTTTCTCGTCCGCTTGCCACTGAGAGAATATCAACTGGAAGAAGTAATATCTGAGATCAGAGCACAGAATACAGTCCTCCAGCACATCAGTCAATACACCATTTTTGGCTGTTGTGTGAATACGGTTATTTCTCAAAATGTGAATATGAATCGACACACTGCAGAAACCGAAGACAGTTCGTAGCTGTACCTAATGCCATCTCGAAAGAAAATTTTGTACAAAAGCGTGTTTGCTGCATTTATTTTGAAGATTTTGTAATAATCCTACGCATTTAATTTCAAATAAGTTTAAGATGTAGTGAGTCCTTATGTTCATAGTATAGAGTATGATTATGTTAGTTCAACAATAAATACTTAATTCTGATTATTCGGTCCCGGGTTCGATTCCCGGTGGGGTCAGTCGGTCGAAAAAGTGTAACACGCTTTTCCAGGTCAGCCACCCTGAATGAGGTTTTCCTGGGTTTTCCTCATTCACACCAGGCAAATACCGGGTTGGTACCAACTTTATAGGTCCCAGGCCGCTTCCTTCCTTCACCAATCCTTTCTTCCTTCCCTTTCCCCGGATTGTGTGCTCACTGAGGAATGTCATCCCTGAAAACGTGACGGGCTAAATGGCCTTAGATATCGAGAGCCCAGAAATCTAAATCCTAATCCTAATCCTTAATTCTGATTATGTAGATTAATATCTGAGGTACCATCGTTTGTAACGAAGGCACAGCAAAATGAAATCTTACTTTACAAAAAACTCTTCGAATAAGTATATTCCTCTAATAATCGTCTTGTTGATATTCATATGCACTTGGATTCTGATCCGAATATGGCGACAACCGAGGATTGTCTTGGCAGAGTTTAATGCCATGGTGGAGCCAAAACGTTTGACAAAGATATGACCACGAACTCAGCCGTGTTGTGATTCTTGTAACCATTAATTTACTATGAGCAAGTAGCTCAAGAATGATTTGAAAACCTGTTGATAAATTTTCCCTAATCTCTTTCGATATACTTGGTAAAAATTTACATATCTGATGAATTCTCTTAATACATAAGATGCTCAGAAATTATCATCTCGTTGACACTTCCGTAGCAAATTCGTAGACATGCAACTACCTTGCATTCAGAAGTATTGAACACTTACATAGAGGCGCACACAACACCATTCTTATCAATAAGGCACACAGCTCCAGAAGTTTAAAATAAGATGTGAACGAATGAGTAAGGAAGTTAATTTCACAGACAACTTACACTTACCATACTATTATTATTGTCCGTTTTCATTTTTAAAGATTGTGTACGTACAACGATCAATATCATACTTAATTCTCACGAAACGATATTGATAGATGTAAGTCCAACTCATCACGAATAAGTCCACTGTACATCTCTTTGAAGACCCCAACCAATCCTTGCCAATTTTGAGGCAAGTCAATATTCTGAGTTACGCAAAAGAACGTATTGAGTGCAAATATACTAAGTTGGTTTCCCGTCTGAGAAAGAAGCATATATCCCTAATTTTCCCAGATCCATTTTTGCGACATATCGAATGTTTTTGGGTTGCGATAGTGAACTATACTATCTTCCTTTTTGTACTTCATTTTGTTTCACGATGCTTTAGACAATTAAGTGGTTCCACATCCTACTGGTTCTGTATGCTCTCAGCCTCCCAAAGCACCAATGCAAGTGTCGAAGAAAGTGTTAGATGTAACTTCTTCACTCTTGAATATTGCTTCGTCACCCGGTATAAAATTATATTAAGATTGTATTGTTTCACAATTATTTATAACAAAAGTTTAAGAACCACTTATCTACTTCAGTAACTAACTAAAGTAGTAACATATAAATGAATATTATGTAAACATATGTTTTTATGATTCAGTTTTCTCGTTGTGACAATTTACGTACATTTATGTTCATTAATGTAGTTTTAAATATAGTACAACGAAAATTATTTCAATAACTTATTTTCTTATCGGCACAGAAATTTAGTAAAATACCCTACTTATTTTAATTATTTAACTTACTTTTAAATACAGCCAACGAAATCAATTTACTGACTTTGTAATGATTGAAACTCAACAACAACAAAAGAAGTCGAAGCAAGTTAACAGACCCTTGTTCAGACAGATACATATTCTACCATTACTTTCAGCGTATTCAGACTTCACTTTCTTTACACGTTAATCAATAAAGAAGTTATAACTGAGGTTTTATGTAGCAAACTTAACTATGCTTGAAATAATTCCATCTGAGACTAGATGTTACAATTTTTCCAAGAAATTGGGTTTTCAACCGATTCTCAATTTGAACGAATTGTTTTCCAGTTATTTTTTCCTAAACTAAAACTTAGTAAACGATTGTCATCTTACATTTTAGCTTATCACAGTAACATTTGAATTATCCTAGTCTTAGGTCATCTTTGAATTCGCGATGATCTTAATATATTTATTTTAATTGAAAATTATCTTCGCATTTATAATTTGAAATGAATTCCTGGTCATTTTTCTGCGAAATCATATTTTTAAAGACCTGGATAATTATGAAGTTATGAATTTAAGCTGTCATCAATTTGAAGTGTCATTCATAATTGGTTTCAGTTATACCAATAATTGGTACACAACTGGTAATAGTGAAAATTTAAACAACGACCTCTTTGATTTTGAAAGAGGGTACGTTAATGGTATTTTGTTATGTGATGCAAGTGTAAAGTGCAAAGTGTCTTGGGTGTTGGTTAGGACTCACAGACAGTGTCCAAGTCGAGTTGAATCAAAATTCACGACAAAACCCAATCAATGAAGAGTGACCGGAATATAACCTACATTGAAAATCCCCGTCGACTAATCAAGCGAATTGTTACTCAAAAACTAGTGTAACTATGGTGTAACTGAAAGAGATGCTGAAGAAGCTCCAATAGTCTGTACCGACAATCACAATACCATGCTACGAGTTGCTTATATGGACATACGCTGCAAAAGAGAAACCACTGGTAAGAGATCGTAAACCATTGCGACTATGTAAATTGTAATGTGAATCTACAACATGAACTCAGATGAATGTGAACATGTGATATGCTTAGATAAATCATTGTTATTCTTATTTAAAATTACGGTTATGGATTATGCTTGAAAGAACCTGAAACGAGTACATAATTCGTACTGTATCCGCTCAACCATGAAACATGGCGCTGGATTTTGTTGCTATGATTCATAATGTTCTGGGTTACAATGAGCTCCATGTTGAGAATAGCCGGTCACATCATTAGCCATGCTATATCACCGTTTTAAGGCCTATATGCGACCTGCTGCAAATGTTGTTTCCGAGCAATAAATACAATTTCTGGATGACAATATAGCCATTCACATACTTGTGGATGTTGCGGCTTGGCTTGAGCAGCGTTGGTCTAAAATTAATCACCTTGCTTCACCTTAAAAGTTATCGGACCTGAATTTAACTGGAAATTTGTATTCTGTTTTGGTGAAAAAGAATCTAATGGGAATTTTCACTTCCAACCTTGGTCGTGCACAAACCTTTCAAAGGAGAGCACCTTGCACGAAAGTTTATTAAGCAAGACGCGTTCAAAGTAATAATTCGCTTAACAAAGCTATAGGCTTTTATTCTCGTTGGTGGAAGCAGTTAAGCTTCAACGTTATGCTTACGGTAGACAGTTGCGTAGGAGCGGGCGCGTAATACTGCTGTGCCCCAATGCAGCAGTCGCTCGTATCGCCGCCTTGCATCATCATATCAACATAACAAATTAAATAAAGTTTATGAACATTCTTGTGGGAAAGCTATGCACATATAAATATTTTATTTGTTTATTTTCTACTAACGCTTTGTACGTCGGTATGAGAGTAGACATACTTCTTTCTGCCTAGTTAAGCAACATGTAAGGTCTGGCTTGGATTTTAGCCGGAGCGGAGCACTCTTGTTGCTCTCTCGTCGGCCTTTACCGGGATAATTGGTCAGCATCGTAATGGTTTGGCAATAAGCATTCTCTTCCAGATTGAATCATATAAGTCACTTTAGTGTTATGTCCTTGCGCGTTGGTTCATGAAAGTACATTCTTTTTTGTAATTGTGCGAAGTCTATAAAAGGTTTTTGAGATTAAATGAACTCAAAATATAATAGATAATTATTGTTACTTCATGTTTGTTTACATTGCTGATATGTTTATATGTTAGTTTGTTTTGACTTTAAGGTTTCATTCAGAATCGCGACCAGAAGAGACGTTTCTTAAATCTGAACACATCAGTCATCAAGCTTGCTGAGCTTGATTTTTTATATGGTTCCAGTCTAGTTACTAGTAGATGAAATCAAATTCATACCAACTTCCAAACCACTAAAATCGTCGTGGTGTCCTTTCTTAGGGATGCGCACGAGACGAGTCGAGACAGGATTTTCCTGACAAAATTCGAGTGGATACACGGCTCTTACAATAGATAAATATATAGATTTTTCGAGTCGAGAAATCACCTTTACGGCACATTTTCGAGTCGAGACAGCCACAAATCTTGTCTCGTGGGGACCCCTATCCTTTCCTCAAATGATTATGACACCATTACGTCGTTGTACCGTTTGCAGTGTATTCCGTGTAATAGGATAACTTGTAAATTATTTGAAGTAATTATTTTGGAGTTTTCTCACATCAAAGAAGAGGACTTTGGTATATGAGTTAAAGATACATAATTTAAATACCTTTCTCCGCACGGTACTTGGCAGTTTAAGTTACGAGTCATTCAAAGATTAACATGTGCACCTGTGTATATGAGCTTTCATCGATTATAATGTTCGTTGATTGTATAGTTTTATCACAGTGAAATATTACTATTTCAATTTGGTAGTAGTAGAAGTAGTAGTAGTAGTCTCCGAGAGACTGGGGTAAAATCTTCAACTTTGTCTGTGTTGGACAATCTTCTTCAAGATATGCAACCAGCAATGATGCCCTGATATGCATATAAATATCTTTCTTTCAATGAGACTGAGCTCATAGTCACCGACAATACACATCTAATGGAAATACTGTTTTACGAATACTGAGCTCTTTCGTAATTACTTGTTACTATTCGATTCATGCTTTTCTTCAACCTTTAGCCAATCCGTCTTAAGAAATACTCGACACACCAATTAATTTGAGGTAATGAGTATATATTTACATTACTTGAATAACTAGGTTATGTGAATCCGTATACAGAAGATTACATCACAAATGGAGGTCAAATGATTATTTCAAAGAGTATTAATGCCAAAACTATGAAATGATTGTCGCGTTTTATTTAAAACACAATTAATTAAATTAATTAGAATTAAATAAAATAATATCTAAATACACCCTAGGTAATTTATCGGCAATTTAAGGGAGAAACCTGTTTCAGATTGTATATTTTTTGAATTCAGAAAATTACATTGCATATATTACTTACATAAGCCGCTTTTTGGTCCCAGCTTTATTAGGCACACGCAAACGGAAACCTATACACTTTGCGCACTAAATCATAATATTCGTCCTCTTGGGTGATTTCACTACAAACGTCTCTTCACAAACTTTTCGAAGGATTGTACATACCTCATTTAAGGTAAGTTCCTCCTCTGTCCTCTGTGAGGGAACACTGTTGTCTTATCATGCTCTTGGTAGTCCAAACTGCTATCGACAAAGTGGCTAAGTGTTAATATAGAAAACAGACTTAGTGCATGAAGCCGTCTTGGAGTGTAACGAGTTGAAACTGACGCATTTCGTTTGAAAGTCTCCTGCCTTGCATGGTTAGTAAACTAAATGAAGTTCAGCTTTACAATAATGTTAAAGATTAGAGCTTCGTCTCGCACAGTAACCACTCGTGCTACTTGAGTGACAGAAGTTAGACCACTTGACCCACATTCCCTAGAGTTTATATAGTTTCTGTTCGTGGAACTGCACTTTCTAGCAAACGAATTTATATTTCAAATATAGCTACTGAAATTAAAGGAGAATTCTGAATCATACTTTGTCTTCCTATTTGGAATACATACAAAAGAATAATCTGTATGATGTTTTCACTATTGTCCAATTGTTAAATAAAACATAATTTATTAATTTTTCATATTTTCCTTGGTGATGTTAAAAATTCATCACAGTAGCTCATCGTCTCGTTCTGCAGTGATACTATTTGACATTGACTTTCAACTTAATGTATGATCGGAATTACATGAATTAGAGCAGCACATTAAAACCGATTTCTTACGTCGAAATCTCTTCGGAAATACATTTTAGTTTTAATCAAAGTTATTTAAAACAGGGATCATACGGATCTGTGGTATATTATATGCTTTAATATCTTTTGTCATTTTTTACGTATACACAGTTCATAGGCTGATATTACTGAATTTGTGGCGTAATCTGACTCAACAGAAAAATGTGACATATCTTTTGCCCTAAGAATTACTGGTTAATTTAGTAATATTAGATACATTTGTTTGCTAATTCCTTTTGAATATATATGCTAGTTCGAAAATGATAAACGCTATAATCTTAGTTATGTTTATAAATATGGAATATTAATTTGGCGTTATGACTGCGTTATAACATCGAAATGTTACTAATGTTTATCTGAACTATTTGCAGCAAGTAATAATTAACAGAAACATCGCAACACTTTAGAAATTTAGTGTGAAGAAAACAAATCTTTCTAAATAAAATAAATGTCGGAGCCGTTACCTGTTCACGTTATAGATTCTTCTACTTATTTCGCAATTACTTTGAATTTTTAAATTATAGAAGTAAGTTCGAATCTAAAATATTATTTTTTTTTATTAAGATCTTAAAGATTCTTCACTGTAGTATATTCGAAATACCAATTAACAAAATACTTCGGCTAGGTATAAAAAGGATTTAGTAATAATTTCTTTGCAGTTGCTTTTGCTACAGTACAGAAGGTATGATGTCATTGGCTTCCCGCGAGAGGTTGTAGTGACGTTTATGCGGAGTTGCCAGTTTGGTTACTAGTGGCTCGATGAGCGCAGTAGACGGTTGAGGTTGAGTGACCTTGCGATGAGTAAGTTGAGCAAATCTGAAGGATGGTGATTGGCTATCCTCTTATCAAACCCCAGTGACTAGCAGCTCCAAGCGCGGGAAGCCGGCTACGTTATACCTTCTAGACTATAACTATTGTTACGTTACATTTGTCTACTATTTTAAGGTTTCTATGAGAACATATGTTTTCGTACAGTCTACAACAAAAAACTAGCATGGCTTGTATGCAGCCTACTTGCAACCTGTGCAAAAATGAAGCTTTTTTATTAGTTTACTATACATTAATTGCAATAAACATGATGAGTGATAGTCCTATTTTTCATGCACTAGTGATTCATTTTTAATTTAACTTAAACAAACAATAACTGATATTGTTGGATTCATATATATTTCATATTTTAAACGAATATTTAAGGTATATATTCCGGAAATGTTAGTATAAAACGCTAATTGTTTTTACAAAATTGTAACAAATAATCCGGGTTCCGAATAATTCTCTATCTGTTCAGTTTTTTCACTATATTAGGAACAAAAATATGTGATTTTTAATACCCTCACATTAATCTTAAGAAAATATTTTGTTATGCATTCATTAGATGTGTTTCTTTTTATTTCAAAAGACTCTAGGAAAGAATTTTCAAGACACGAACAGTTTATAATATTTCTTACCATTGAAGTTGTTTTCCATTTCAAAAGAGTCTGGTAATTCCTTAGCAAGATCTTCTGAAATAACAAAGTTAAGGAGTAACTTTAGTCAGGGGATGAATAAATAGTCATTAATATTTGCATATTAATACTTGCATTGTACCTAGTATATACTGAGTAATGAAACATGACTACAGGCTAATATTAAGAATATGTACCAAGAAAAAGATTCATTTTTAGTTATGTAAGTCTTTGAAACCTGTCGTGAGTCTACTGACTTAAAATAAACTTTAGTCAACCTATTTTAATCATCCCATCGTTCTTGAAAAAAAAACACATTAAGAAATTAAATTTTATAAACCTTTGGAATAAAGTACAAAATAAATAGTAAACATGTTAATGTATTGTATTAAGCAAGAAATAGGAATTAAACAAGTCAAAATAACAGATATAATAGTAATAACAACAAAATAAATCAGGTTAAAAACATATGTGTTTTCCAGTGTGACTTCTCTATTGCAGTAGGTATAATCTAAATTATGTACGCTAAAATAACCTATGTCCTGAGAAATCTGGCTGATATCTCTAGCCAGTCCTTAAAGTTCCCTGAATTTCAACTTTTTTATATTTTGAAAGAGTTATGTCCTATAGTTATGAGAATGGTACATTGTTATCCACAATATGCAGATCTAAGGTAACATACTAAATAGTAATCGGTAAAATGAGAATGATTGATATGTTAATGTCCTGGGATTACTTTCGGTATGTGTCAAGTACACAGCGAAGTCTTTTATTGCAATGGGTCTTACAATATATCTCTTATTTCATTTAATTTGGTTTTAATTCCTGTGCCAATGAGAGAGATTTTGTTGAGCAAATGAAATACCTAAATCTTAGCACGGAGAGGTACTTCAGTTTTAAACTGCCAAGACTAGGTGCTTGCTTCGTGCGTTAATACATTCATCCCCCCCCAAAAAAAATATTGACATATCCTGCACACAGTAGACGAAAATGAATTAATCATACTATTCTAATTGACGTGATCCAATGTTTACGTGATGACTTAACTGAAGTTTAAATAATCTAAAGAAAACCGTAAACGTAACAGCAAAAGCGTAGCATCATTATGTCTATCGGGGATACGGTAGACATGGTTAGTGCCTGCAGAAGAACATAATTAGTGCCTGAAAGTGCAGTGCATACTGTAACAGTAGAAACACCGTTTTTAGGAGCTCCTTCGTGGCTAAGCGGTTAACGTATGCGGCTTTGGTGTGGGAGATCCTGGTTCGATTCCCGTCTGGTACTCATGTGGTTCGAATTCTACGTTAATCAATAGGTCTACGTCTCATATAGCCTCGCTGCTGAACGGAACGTTAAAATCAAAATCAACTGAACTCCACACCGCTTTCAGGTACATCGTTATTCTGCAGAAATATCAGATACAAACTGACATTACTCATCAAAGCTGATAGTTAATCAAAATAAACTAGCCTACCTTCCTATTATTTGTCATTGCAAAATGGGAAAGTCAGTCTTTCAATGTGTGGACGGAGAAATATTTGGAATATACAGTACAATTTCAAATATAAAATTACTAAATTACTTCCTAACTCACTTGTACAACTATATGAAGCAAATTACATGTTATTGCTTGCCGAAGTGAGAATTATGTGTTCTTTGAAAAATTATGTTAAAACATTCTTTTTCAGAGGGAGAAATAAGATAGTTGTATCTTCTCGTCACTTAAAGCACACTGTTGTTACGAAATTGTTACACTTATAAGAGATCCATGCAGAATATATTTGCGTTTATATTGCGTATTAAAAAGAAATAACCATACGTTTTGAGTGCCATGTTAGTTTTCCCACCACGTTATTTTTCGTCATTCCAATGCTGTACCATGACTAATACATAACAAATGTTTCCTTAAATTTACAGTTAGAAAAATAATGTATTAATTATCTCACCTTTACTATGTAATTGAGGAGCTTGATACAAGAAGCGCGTAAGTCTGAAACATCCAGTTGAAGAAAAACTATGTTCAAAAATACGCAGTGTTTCTTTCTTTCATGAAACAATGTAATATACACCATTTGATTCCGATATTGAGATGAAATGTTACCAGGAGCCTAACAAGCATGGCAAAAGCTACAAATCCTATTGATGCAAAAAGGGTGTAAACTCGCTTACGCCCTTATTACATCAAACTCCTCAATTGATAAAGTTAATAAGAGTCAAAATTAATTATATAGGCTACTAATACTTTAATAAACCTAATCCTATTATGCAGGGACTTTGGAGGGAAAACGTATGATAGATTTTAAACGAAAGTTCGATAGGGACGCCCAGTTTAAGAGCAATTATCAGTAAATCCCGCACGAATGCTAAACTAGTGTTTCAGTTATTATATTTGTTGTAGATTCCAAGGTGTGGACATGAACTACCACTTATGAAAGTGTTCTGTGATGAAAAATTATGTGGTAAGTCTTTTGTATATGACAAAATGTAGCAACAAAATGTGCGCTATGAAAGAATGCTTTTTAAGATATATCAGACGTTTCTTCCTATTCCTGAGTATTCTTCCTATTCTGTAGTATTCCTAAGATATATCCAGACTGAAAAACTCAAAAAAAAATGTTTCTATAAATGCCACAGTAACCACATTTTAACATGTATTCAGAAATCTTACAGTCTTAACTCATTATCTTTATATAGTCTCAAGATCGGAAGGACAAAGTTCTCACGCCATCGCAGGAAAAGCATTACACAATAAAGCAGCTGCAATAATGCAAGTTGAGTATCACTGGAAACGATTCGAATCATATTTTAACATAAAAAATCAACCATAGAACAATTTTGGCTTTCTCATGTAAGATATAGTAGAAGTAAAAAGACGTTTACTGAGAGTCATAATTTTCAGTATCAATAAATACTAAGTATATTTAAAAGATTCCGCTCAGAAGAGTATAAAATATTTAAATTTGTTGAATAATGTAAATGCAACAGACATAAGGAAATATCCGGCCATAATATTATTTATCTCTGAGGTTACCTAGAGTAGTACATTTACTGATCGAGTACGCAGAAGTCAAAATATTGCTTTTTATTTTGATTTTGAATTCCTTTGACCTTGATTTGAAGTTTAGTTTTCTTTTAACAGTGAAGCTACAGGAGATGTGCACCTACAGATTAACGTGGGATCCGTATCATATAACCTTCAGCCTGAGATCGAACCCCAGTCATCCAGGCCAAAGGTGCGTACGCTAAGCGCTCTTGATTATTTCATAGAAATAATAATCTTTAAACATTCCTCAGGCGGCAAAGTTATGCCAAAAAGGCAAGAAATTCTCATGGATTTCCTCACGTAGTTCAAGTTACTCATCTTCCTCTACTATAGACAAAGCCTCGTGATATACACAACTACGGAGTGTCGAAAATAGTTTAGTCGAACAGTTCTGTATAGCGAATAAAGAGGAACTATAAGATTGATTAAACTCACTTGGAACTCGATCTATGGACTAATCAGCATGCTAGTTCAACCTTGAAAGAAGACACCGATTCTCAGGAGTGAAGCGTTCAGTAATCACAGAAATATGACCACTTTAACATATCTGGGTAGAGTCTCCACTTAACGTCTGGCGCAAGTGAAGCACTACACAGGAAAAAAATAGAGGAGTGGATGCCGGGATCGCTAGAAAAGTCATAGGATTACTGTCAAGAACGAGCATCCCTCCTTTTGCTGGATATGACTAGAGCATACCAATACTAATAGTGGTCACATTAATCTTTTGCGAGAAAGTATGGCGTATTGGTAGCAAAAGAAGATGCCAGAAACACACCAGGTTTAAAAACTTAAAATTAACTTTTTTACCTAATGTAATGAACAAATATAAGGCTGATTTTATACTAAGTAGACATGTGACACCATACTAAGTGGGCTTATATGGCACAGTATATTTAATAAACAATAGTCATACCAAGACATTTTTCTAAAGTTTTATCATCAAGTAGCAATTTATTTCCAATTCAACTTGGAGATAAATAAAGTTATCCTTCTGCTCAAAGTGAGATTCGAATATATGCAGCTAAGTAGAACATGGAATGGTACACACGGAAAGTAATGCATTAGCTAGTTGCCGCTGAAGATGCAACAAATACTAAATAATGAGCAAAAGTTACTTACTGAGAGTGTTAGCAATATTGTTAACCATAGCATCCTTATCTAAAAAATTAAAAATAAACATATAAGAGTACTTGATATGATCTGTGTCATGATGTCAGATTTAGAGAGAATGTGTTCAATGCTAATAATTTATAGTGAAGCAAAATTATCATTAGCCAATGAAGTATGTTACGAATTTACTACACATTTTGAGAAAATATTATTTTATTTTAATGTTATTTTAAGTAACTCCTTAATAAATATTAAGAAACGTATCTATTAAATTTGATACTTCTTTTATATAACATCCACTAGCATTGATTTCAAACACATAATCATGTAAAAATAACACGATTGGAATATGAACTAAGAATGTTCTCTCAATATTAATTACAAGCTGTATGTACATAATTGGCTCTTTCAATATGAGGCCATGTATCTAAACCAAATACAATCCTTTCAGATATATAATTAAAAAAATATAGTTATTGCTTGACGTGCAGTGCCCTTTTAATACTGAGGATAGATGTCACTTGGGCGTATGGAATATAGTCCACGTCATATGTTTGACGCTCCCACATGAGAAATCGAAAGCTAAACCATACCCAATAAACACGTGCAAGGTTGCTAGTAAACCACAGGAAAAGGATATTATCTTAAAATGAGTATTATGCATCTTTTTAAAAAATGTCTACACTAGATTTAATTCAATCTAACTTACTCCCAAAAGCGAATAGAACTTTTAAAGTAATTTCTTAGAAATATTTGTGTTGTTTACGTACCAACGTATGCTGCAGGTTGATTTAAATTGTTCATAAGATTTTCCAACATATTGCCATCATCTGAAACTATTACAACGAAATTAGATATGTATATAAACGCAAAAATATATTTATTTTCATGAATGCTATAGGAAAGATAAAGGAATGTACATTTCTCTCTCCCTTTATGTGAAAATCGCAGAACACTTGTTACACTTTTGTACAACTATATTCATCTTTATATATTTGTATTATTTAACAATTTTTATTGACTTCCGTCTAATTATTTATTGTAGGTCTTAAAAAACTCGTAACATTAATTCATATTATCATACTATTAGTATTTTCTAGCCTGTCCATCACAGAATTAGATTATATATCCATATATTACTATAGTCATATACTACCTATACTAAATCAATATTCTTATTATTTTCATCACTTTTTGCACATTGGCAAAAATGACAATTTCTACAACACTTCATTTATTTTTGATAAAAGTTGAAAACACTGGCTTTACTTTACACAGTTATCTTTAGAAGTTTAACAACTGTATTAGATTTGATATTGATTTCTTGGCGCACGGTACGTTTTGTGACAGTTAAGATGATCGTTTATTATCAAATTATATTCCGCCTTGTAATGATAATGATATTTGGTTTTATTCGTTAATTAATTATTTAGTGAGAAAATCACTATCCGCCAACTTACAATAAATTGTAAGTAATACTATGGTCACAAATCATAAAATCGTATTTAAGCTAAACATGTTAATTAATTAATTGGTTTCAAGCTAATAATTGTTAAATATAATTAATGTTCTAAAAGTTATCAAAATCCTTGTTCTTAACAATTTTCTTACAACTAAATCCATAATGTTCTGTAGAACATTAATATTGATTGTATATTGTTCTTGTTATATATATATATATATATATATATATATATATATATATATATATATATATATATATATATATATATATATATATATAATTTCATTCCAGTTAAATTGTATACATAGATTATTTTGAAACCATTATATTAGTATTTGAATTTCAGAGAAATTGTGATAGTAGTAATTATAAAATGTATTAAATATACTAAAAAAATTCCAGAAATTAAAGCAAATTCCATATACAAATTCCCTTTGACATTTTCTCGAGAATTTTAACAGTATATATGTGCAGCTCGGGTGAAAATAATGTTCCCTCTTTCCGAGTAAACTGGAAGAAAAGGTGGACCATTCTCATGCAATCCAATGCAGTGACACGTAGTAAAGATTTCCCTGCTTTCTGCAGGCATGTTTCCGAAATAAAATCATTCCACTTAATAAATTTATTTAACAGGAAGTGGCAGTTATCGTTATGCTCGAACTAGCCATTCATTTATAAATATCTTTCTTTCACTATGTTAACTCAGTGTAGACTCAGACTGAAGTTCTTACTAACGATATCATCGTTATTTGAAATTATGTCAGTTTTGATATAATATGAAGTGACGGTTTATCTAACCCTTTATTGGCAACAATATTGGAATTTCAGCCTGTCGTACATAAGAAAAATTTCCTAGTTGATATAGTTGTATTTCATATAATTATTCATTATTCCTTGCTTCAAGAAACCTAGATAGGTTACAATAGGTTAAATAATGAGATATTAAATATATTTTCTAATATTATGTGCGATCCAAATGAAAGTTCTTATAAAAATCACGTAATAATTCAAATTAAATTGTATAGTTGAATTACTCTTCTAAATAATAACGGTACGCCAACATCTTATCTTGTTCAGATTTTAGAATATCTGGCGATAAAACGGTAAAGGAAGAAAACATTCCTTAATGCAGAAATGTGATTGCAACTTTCACATATACATACTCCTTATAAACTAACAAATTATTAGTCATGGAAGCGAGAAAATAGGATCAAATAAGAGTGGCGGAAGATGGGTGAAGGTGGAGACAAGTTACCAGAAGGCTAGGTCGCCCAAAGAGCTGTATACCAAGTGCTTTCTTGACTACTTGAGAGAGCACGAAGACAGTCTGCTGAGCGGTAAACCTACGTTACGAAACATAAGACCATAGCGATTTTAAAAACATATCTAAGCGAACAAATTGAAAATTCGGATTAAATATTTTACGCGAACTTGTATTGTCAAATTTTTTAACTCCTTTTGCACGAGTGTGCTTTAGGTTTGTTGATAAAGTTCATTTGAGACTTTATTATAGCAGATAATCTAAAATACGGTACAGGAAAATTTAAATTCATTATTTATCTTTTCAATATAAATTGAATATCACTTGTTTTCTGGCTTTGGATTAACTGTGATTTTGAGTTAACCTTGAATATCTTGCCTTCCACTGGCCCTGTAAATCAAAAGTAAACTGTATTATATTTTCCCGAGAAGCTTAGGTAAACGTGATGTTACACATCACACTTCATTCCAAACATTATTTCTTTCAACATTTCAAAGGCTCGCTTTTATAATGCATTCTTATTTTCAAATCGTTTGGGGTTTCCATTTGTTGATATTAAACTACGCCTTACCGACATGTTTTCAAATTGAAGTTTCCTTTTCAACTTTAACATCGTCTAATATTTAATATATGTTCTGACTTTTCCTCTTTCCTTTGTTTGTACATGAATAATACATGTCCAAAACAAATTCGAATGAATGACAGGTAATTGCTTGCCTTAACCACTAAAATGTTAAAAATAATACGGAATAAAAGAGCAAATTTTATTTGTACTCTGTAACTGAAAACAGGAAATAAATTATATTAGAAGATTAATTTAGCTTAACTTTAAACATAGTAGAATGTTACATGGTAATTACACAGTAAATATGTGTAAAGGATGGAAAAGCCTATAGTTGATATTCTGTATTGAAAAAATGCAATGTAGTAGGTTATTGATTACAGTCGTGCATTCAAACTTCCTGTGTGAAATAATTGATCTGCCAATAACAACAGAATACGAGTACCTTGGGTGCTAATTAAATAGACACTATTACAGCCAAAGTGAAAATAGTGACACATGCAAGTATCGTAACATACAGAACAAATTATTACAACATATAACAAAACACACAAAACTCTCAAGTAGAAAAAGTATCATGTTGATTTAATTGTCCATGTATCTAAGAAGATTCAGTAATAGAATGGATATTATTTCTTTCAACTTTCCGACTTAAATACTACTGTGCAAATTAAGTAGAAATATAACTTGAAATTTTGTAGACACCCTTTACCTCCTCCATTCTCCATGGCCCGTCGTAAGACCAATGATTTCACCATATCATCTAAACCGTTACCTGGAGAAGAAAACAATTAGAAATATTATAACTCTTCGTAACTCAACACTTTAGCATATATTACAAGTTATATTAATATTTAGGAATTAACTAAAGTAATAACACAAATGCATGGTTTTACTGCGCTGCAACAAAATTTTATACCATGACATTTAGCCAAAAATCAATATCAACTGCAGGATAAATATGAAGAGAAATATTTCTCTTGACTTGATCGATTTGATTGCTTTACTGAAATGGAGTTTGGCACCCGTTGTTGACATTGATGCTATAGAATGACAAATTGCCCAACAGTTCAGGCTGAAATCTCACCCACTATAGTTCATTCAACTTCAAAACTCCTCCACTAGAAAAAGGATCAGGGACAAAGTGGGTACCCTAATCACAGTACCAGCAAGAATGGTTGACTCATTGCCCTAATCCTTTTTGTAATGTTTATCAAAACGTTCTAGTGAAATGAAAATAAATATGAGAGTGTGCAACTTAGTAACACTGGTGATTGTTGAAAACATACCAATATTTAGTAGGGACTCTTTAAGATCTAGGTTAGGAAGTTAAGTTATTGCAATTGGGAAGAATTGGTTGAATATGGGTATGTTGTCATCCCATGTGTAAGTCGATAGGTAAAGGAGAAAATGATTGTTGATAGATGCTATGGTAATGTAGCTACTGAATAAATATATATAATATCAGTACAGTTATTGATGCCAAAATAATATTACAATACTATGGCCCAATATAGTGGATGACTACAGCATGATGTTGATGAATAATTTGTATTACGAACTGAAACGATGTGTAAAAATGATGTGTTGATGATGATATTGAAAATGAATGACTAAAACTTATCAAGTGACGATGAATAAATATCGTACATATTGATAGTTGCACACAGCGAATATCTATATTTGAAACATATTTGGCATAAGTATTATCAACTTTTCATGTATAAACATCATTTCCATTTGTATCTTTTACTATTATCAAAACATATGCTGTAGCATTTTGCACGTAAATACAAATTGTGTAAAGTGTTGAAAGCCCATGTTGATGTCTGATGTGTTAGGTGTGGATGTTCCTTATATATGTACTTCTATCTTTCTTAGTTTTGGATGTTACAAACAGTTTATTTAGTTTAATTGAACATTCTTAAGTAACTGCAAGTATGTTGATGACAAAAGTCTATAATTTATTTTTCTTTATGCACGAAATAAATATATTTCACTACAACATTGCTCAGTAATCGGCTACAAGTATATCAAACGTACTCGGCACTCATACAGTTTCTAAAATAAATTCGTTACTTTGTATTCTTTTCGTCAATTGTTTGCACCACAAAGAATACATTTTAAGTAAAATACTTATAATAGTTTTATCTTCACTTCCGAGTGTACTAAAAAAAATGATAACCCTATGAGTTCGTTTCGAGCCTCGTTGCTAAATTTTTACAGATTTCCTTTGAATTTTACTATACTACTTAAAAACAATGAACAACACCAAAATGCTTAATCTATTTAATGCAAAAATGCTCATAGTATCTAAAAAATGCATAAGGTATCTAAGTTCTACATCCTATTTTGTAGATGCTGCCTGACTCACTTCCTACATTTTACATCCCTCTTTGTAGATACTATTTTTTTCATTTTCTATTTCTATATTTTTATATCCGTTTCTGTACATACTACCTGACTAAGATTAGCGCAAAATTTTACCATTAAATGAACGGAAAAGTATAAAGAACAAACAATGGAAGTGTGATGATTTTTAAAGATAAACTTTGAAATTGATTTGTTCACTTTGCATCCTCAAAATTGAGACAGCAAATGCCATACAACCATGCCACAGAAAGTGATACTTTTATATCCCATAATAGTGTGTAGTAAAGAAACCTTGTCTCTCTCATCCCTTCGTCTCTCCTATAGTAAAATCAGCAAACAGCATAAACTCAATTCTAATTTCAAGAGAGATGTGTAATAGTATCGATAAAATAAAAGAATAAAATCGTTAGGAAACAAGATTCAGAGGTTAGTGGCGGGAGAAACTTAAGCACACATACAATAATAGATTGAAACTGATGGACGTCTGATAGATAAGGTACAGAAGTAGGAGAGAGACTGAAAAGGGAAAAGAATAAAAAAGTGAGAATAGTTTAAAATATGGAATTGAAACGTAATGAAAAAGAACCTAATAATATAAACTTACGATTCCAGAAACCCAACAACAATGTAGAAGTAACATTTGAATTATAATTTTTTTCCACTGGCTTTTTGAATACATAGAAGATGAGTGAAAAGTCCATAAGGTCACTTTCAACTGATGACAAAACTTGGGTGTCAAATTAAATGCTCAGTTTCCAGTGGAATTGTAGAGTCTTGAGACATATCTAAGATAATGCAAAAGGGTTAATACACATGGCTTGTTTGCAAATTGTTCCGTTGCAAATTCGATTGTGTGCATTGAATGTACTGATGTGAATTACATTATATTAAGCCAATAGTTAGCCTTCGTCATATTGACCATTCCAGACTACTAATACAAAGAACAAAAAAAACTAGTGCTATTTTTTCTGTTAAATGTCAATCAGAAAGAGGTATTATTAGAAGTCCAAACTTCATCGTAATGAAAAGTTACGAATGCTCAAGAATGCTAGTGTTTGTTCCTCAGAGATATAGCATACTGAGATAAATTAAGAGTGGAAACGAATTGTGCCAAACGAATACAAACAAAATCTTCTCTTGAGATAAGAAAAAAGGGTTCATTTTCTAGACATATATAAAGATTTATTTGTATTGAAGATGCACTCTCGATATCATCTATTGCGAATACAACGTTCTGAGTCACACAGATGGAAAGAACCTGCCAGAGCTGAAATAGGATACTGTTTAAGTTGGATGATGGGGTTAGGTTCTTGACCGGTACTGAGTCCAGGATTAAAATCTATGTTGAGCAAGTGATTCGATTGAGACTCGGTAACCAGGAAGAAAAGAAAGTATTTTACTTATTGACTTGCTTTTAAACAGTATTTAATTAAAAGGTATCCAGTACTAGAGATGTTGTTTCAGAGCACGAAAGGAACGGTGCTTAAATGAGATTTAATGAGATTTTCCAGGCTGGGTCAAACGGGCCATTGGAGTCAAGTTGTGGACCACGTCGCTTCTCTTTTTGTTAAAGCTAGTCATCCGCCCATCAAAAGTGGCTCAGTTCTAACTCTGATGCACACACATGCGCAAAATGAGTGTGTGTGTGTGTGTAAAAGATGAAAAGGAAGAGAGAAAAGCAATAGGTAAGAGACGAAGATAAAGATGACTACAGAGTAAGAGAATAAGAGGAAGATGCAAAGACAAATATATGGCATGAAAGAAGAGAGCGAAAAGGACGAATATAAGAATGAAATCTATTCATTATTATATTGCATGAAAAAGAATGCTCATACTGCTTGCTCGGATTCTCTCCAGTGATAAGAGTTCTGGATAAAATTCTGTTTGCATCAATTAGCTTATGCGGAAAATATATACCTGGTGGGGAATCGAAACGAGATTTTCAAGTGGAAGTGGAACACGATACTGATACTTCAGAGGTTACTCTCCAATAAACTTGTCTAACAAATTGTATACTGTTTCTTTCTATTAACAAGAACATTAAACGTATATACTTCACATCAATGAAGTGTTTAGAACTCTCCTGGTAACCTCCAGATACTTTAATTGCCCTTCGCCAAATAATGTTCAAAAATTCTCGGTATCGTTATATAGATAATTACTTCTACATTCGTAAGAATTCCTTTTTTAGTTTGCCAAATCACTCTTTCAATCTCCACAAATGATTTGTAAAACCACTTGGCTTCATCTGAATTTAAACATATGTTGTCTACCTGTACTACTAATAATTTAAGGACGTTATCCTTACACTATATTGCCAGCGAAAACCATAAGCCAAAAATTACTAAGCTCAGGGCTAATTATTGAAGGCTGGCTTTCCTTTGTAATGCTCTTTACACTAAAATGAAAGCCGAAATTCATTTATTCGACGACCTGTAAACAAATTAGTGCTTACTATTAAACGAAATAACACACGATCCAGGAATGATTTCAGAAATGAAAACATACACAGTAATTACTGCGTACAAGTGCAAAAGTAAGCTTGCAAGTGTAATAATACTTAGGTAAGAAAGTATCATCTTTACGGCATGGTTGTCAGTTCAATATCAATGAGTTCCTATACTTGCGACGTCATGCACAGATACGTTACACGGCGTCCATCTAGCGATCGATTCTTTGGGATTAGATTATTGTCCCATTAGAAAGGCCACACATATGGTCTTAATCAGTATCAAGTCCATATGTCATGCGTAGGATCGATTACATATACCTAGGTAGAAATAAAAGTCGGAAGCAGTGCAAGACCTATTTTTGTCGAATAACCTTGGGTAAAATGTGACACACAATATTTACTTGATGCGCGTGGATATTGGTTCGAGTCCGTTGGGGATTATTGAACACAGTGATTCTAACATACTTTATCCTAAATCACAGAAGTTCAGCTGTTCGTTCTACGTGGTCCTTCTTACCAATTATTATTGATAATTGTTACTACCGGTAATAAGTTTTGTCTTCGCGTATTGTTTATATTCTTTTCTGAAATTTAAACATATATCCAACTAATACTACCATAATTCTTCCTGTTTCCGATGTATACGCCATTCGTAGTTGGCAATAAGAAAAACGTGAACGTTAAGTTGTAGCTGCAAAACGTAAAAAGGAAAGAAAATTATGGAAGATTTCAGGTTCTAAATCATACCCAATGATATCAAACTTACGATAATATCATGCCTCATGATGAATATGCACAAAATTATAATATGAAATAATTTGATATTTGGATAAATATTCTGTTCTATCTCTTATGAACATATAGTAGTATGTTACAAAAGCACCGTAATGCTTACAATCTGATCCTCCTTATTTATAAAAGGTGTGAGTTTCATTATCTCCAACACACTATTTGAACATCTGTGTTCCTGCCCTTGCGGGCTCTAATATTGCGTCACTTGTCTTGAACTGTTAAAATTATAAGGTTCACATTTACACAGGTTCTCACTCAATTATTGAGTTTCATTTCCAAAAGAGTTCAACATCCGTGTTAGCAAATTTCGAAAAATCCATATAATAGTCATACTAATATTAATTCGAGACCATTTGTCTAGCATTTATGTATTTTATACACCTTGGCCTTCCTAAATAACCAACTGAATATTCTTTGTTCCAATACATTAATTGTAGTGTCAGAAGTTAATGTTTTTTTTCTATCCATCGGATTTTCAGCCACTGCCTGAGAATAAAATTCATACCAATGTCGCAAGCACTTCTTCTCCTTTCTAATTGTTTTCAACATCATTCTCTTGTTTTACCATTTACAGCTTTGATGTTATATTTAATTTAATTTGATTTTGATATTTGAAGCTTATTTTCTCTCCTTTCTCCACATCTAATTTAGAATTTCCCAATCGCCTTTCGTTGATTTTATCTAGTGTCTATGTATCTGACTTGTTGGGTACAATACGCGTATGTAAACAATACATGAGCAACTTTCCTAACTAATACAATTGCCATTCCTATTTGCCCGGAATAAAATACGGGAGAAAGCAACACAAAACAAATGTCCATATACCATTATAATTATTTTTAAATTTGCGATAAGTGAGTATTATTTGTGCTGACTGTATATTGTCTAGTGCAAATTCTTAGAGATTGTCTACAATAACTTAAAATTCTTACGAAAAGAGTAAATTTAGTAAAACGACGGTGCAAAGAAAATATTATAGAGAAATCTATATTACCACCATTTCCTTGATTAAAATTTAATCCTCGGAAGATGTTCCTTCCAGCTGCATCTACAATAATAAGAGAATCTAGATTAAACGGAGTTCCGATTAAACTTAAGATATTTCATGTTTCCCTGCTCCTCATATAAAAGGTACATCTCTCTGAGTCAGCTTTGTTCATTGACTCTTGACTGGGCATGCGCCTTTGGTGCACTTATTCATAGAATCGATTTCCCTTGAGAGATCATTGTGCACATCATTGTTAAGCGGAAAATATTGCTTTAAAGTATAGATAAATGGTTCATATAGTCCCTGTACTCAAAAGAAATTAAACGTCAACAATGAACAACACTAAACAAGCTTTTTCTGTCATTGATTGTTTGCATCTTAACTTACAGTCAAAATTATTCACCCAGAAATTTCTTGAAAAGTAAACTTCGAAAAATTAAATCATCTAGTATTTGCTTGTGTTTATGTTTTGAATATATTCAGACAAGTTTCAAACCATAATTAATATTTAAATTAAAATGCTGGTTTTACGGATTTACTAACATTTAAACCCGTTAAAATCAAGACATCTTAAAGAAAATGAACAATTAGGAAGTTACTGCCTGTATTCTAATTACCTGATAATCGTTAAAATGAAGCAGGTATAACTCAATGGCAACACCCTACCTTTTAGGATGGTAAAGTTTGAGAAATTTGTTTGATACGTTCTCTAAATACTTTGTTTCTTGTTTCTTTGGGTGCTGCTAGTGAAGTCCTAGGGCTTTGTAACCGAACAAAAGTTACCTCTAAAGATATTGTATTTCCTATCTTATAGTTTTGATATATTTCATAGACATTGACTTTGTACTTTTTGAAGACAAAGAAGTTTTTTGATCCATATTGTACCATTATTTTATTTAATTATTTTAATTAAAATTTTATCCCTACGAGCATCCTAATTACCATATGTTTACGATCCGTTCACCATTTTGTTTAGAAGACAAGCATATGTTTAATTTACGTAATGTACACGTTTCACAAATCATAAATTCTCGAGAGCTTACCAATTTCTTCACAAACATATTTTTTAAGGGGTCACCATAGTTAAGGATCTTCGGCAAAGTTATCCGTAAAATGTTTCAGCTTTAGAATATATTTAGTTACCATCATTAATAGAAATGTTTCTAATAAAAAGTTTGAATTTATTAAACATGTTCTTACTATTTAGATAATCCGAACTATGTAGATTATATTTCTTCGCAATAAAGTTGTCAGATCGTACATATTTCTCATTTTTTTTACGTTTTCTTCTGATATGATTTACATTATTCATTGTTATTTTCCCAGTAGCATAACCTTTTCGTTTAGCTACGAAATTACTAAACGAAATAATGTAGCACTGGACATTTTAAAGATGTTTTTACAACTTAGTACGATTTTCTCAATACTTCATATTTTCTGTTTTCTCTGACGACTATAGAAGAGTTTTTATCCATAAATATGTTATTCAAAACTAAAGAAATGTGTATATACATTTTTCCTCAGAAAACCAACACAAAGCTTAATTTACCATGCCGTTTTGTTAACTCTAGAAAGCGCTCTAGAAAAGTAATGTGTGTCTTGCATACGGAAAACCAACATCCCGGCTGTTTTTTCGTTATCCGTTTTCCAAAAAAGCTTCTGTAGAGAGCCTTATTCAATGCCGTAATTTGCTGGAACTGTCATACTGCGAGTTTGGCAAACTGCATCGGATAAGCAAGGTGGTTTTGCGTTGCCGTTCGAAAGGAGACTGCAAGATGTCAGAAAGTCATGTCGTTTTCTGTAAATAAAACATTTTAATCTCGTCAATGGATAACAATATCGCTGAACATGATTTTAATCCCTTTTAATAATTTTGGGTCTCAGATTGGACTACTCATACGAATTTTCTGCTAATGCTGTGATAACAAAATATGCACTATTTTACGGTAATTTATCATGACATACGTATAGCTTATTTATTAAACCGATGTCTTCCTTGCCCAATATCTCAGGACGAAAATCGAGGAAACTTGTTTCCCGATTTGTCCTCGTATTTTGAGTGTTCATACAAAATAATACAGTCTGTCAATTGAAATGTAATTGCTTCACGATGTTGGATAAACATGGAAAATGGTGAGTGGAAACCATGCTTATAATATCAAGCTCTACTTGCTAATATATCAGAAATAGAAATGCTAGATTATTACATAATAATCCAGAAACTTGTTTAATGTTACGCTATAAAAAAGAAATAAAATTATAATAAATACCTCCATTTCCTTGTGGAAAATTTAGACCAGGATAATAATTGTCAGCTACATCTATTGGATCAAAAAAGAAGCAATTTAAATTTGTTTCACCATAAGTCACCATAGTAATGTACTTTAAGTATTAGCGACAACCAAATGAAATATAATATTACAATATAGTAGAATGAAGCAAGGTAATACTATAATGAATTGTTTTATTCTCATCATAGGTCATGAACTGTAATACTGCGTTGAGGACTCTTGTTATAGCTTAATTTATATTTCCTAAGCATACCAAAAGTGGCACACTTTAGAAATGTCTTAAATTTCAAAACACATGAGAACTAATTAGGCCTTTGTATTCATAAGTCAGGATCTAGAAAAGCGATCTATTCGATGCTTGGAGGCTGTTAGTTTTAAGCAGTACAATCGCGGCCTTGTTAGAAAACTGCACTTCCTAATTTTCATCCTACCTTAGATTTCAAAATTGATAAAATATCGATTACTGTTGATGAGAGTGCTGAAAGAACTCCCTATATTGACCGGACTTCGTATGATGTATCCAAGTGGTGTGAGGCGTTATAAATTGACAGTTATTATGCGAAACCCATAAGGTGTTAAAACCTCTTTAAAGATCATTGATGTTTCTTACAGTCATTAAAGTTTCTGTATTCGTTCATCTGTTAATTTTGATAGAAACTCCACAGTTCAAGAGCTACCTAGGGAGTTGAGTAATATTATTTTTACATAAATAGTTATGCCATCATAGCTTTAGAATGATGACCTAAAGAAGTATCTATCACTACCTAGGTAGGTCAAATCCCGGTTCTGAACGTAGAAGTTAAGTCTTCCTCTTTCACTATTCTTTATTATCTTTTACTTCTCACAATCTTCTCTAATTGAAAGTAAAACTTAAAAGATAGAAGAAAATGGCTTTTATTAGGCCAAGTGTGATCGATTGATGCCTTCTTTTTACACATTTCAACTCAATGGCTTATAGGTAAATATAATACCTGCTGTACTGTTATAATTAATTACTATATTTAAAGTATACTATTGGAATAAAATAACGAGTAGCTATACACCTAGCAACGAGAACAAGTGATGTTCTCTGATTCTTCGTATGGAAAAATATATAAAATATGCAAGTAGTAACAAATGTACTACACAAATTATTAAAGAAATTGGAAGTTATCAGTTGTTGGTTTAAGCGTTGATACGAGACATTTTTTTTAATTATGTGAGGGCTTCAAATGATTTAAACACCTGCTAAAAATAAATTTCATTATCTTTGATCCTGTTGATATGTATACTCAACTTCTTCGCAACGCAGTTTTAATAGTTTTTGGGATATTTGTCGCAGCTGTTGATAGATTTTTGTAGATCCGTGTTTAAAAAATCTGCCTTCAGCTGAAAGAATCAGCCCTTTATTTTCTTTTTCATTTCATAGGAGTTGTAAATTGTTTCCCAGCAAGGAATGTCTTCAAGAAAAGGAATAGCTTACAATCATTAGTTTTATAATTCAGACTGTACGGAGGGTGGCCCATCCTCTACAATCCAATGAATCAATGTGCGATTGTGTGGTACCGGAGTGTGAGGATAGGGGCGCCTTTGTCGTTGTTCATCATGAACGTTTTCGCGACAAATATTAAATAGTCGCCCCAACTTACGCATCCTGTGTCAGGCACGGCACTCTTACCGAAGACCTGACCTTACCGATTACTATCATTTGCCACTTTCACCTGTTTTGCGATGAAATAGTTGATCACTGATTGTAACTTACATTCATTGGGATTTTCAGTTAACTAAGCAACTGCCATTAATCACTACAACTCACAAAGTGTTTTCCAACGTGCACATGGCGCCTAGTTAAAACACAAGCCTCATACATTAGCAGTGTCAGGACCTACAGGGGAAACGATAGCATATCCAAGCATTAATAGGTGTTATATGTTGTAATTAGCCAGTTTGAGAACCATTCCTCAAGCAATCCAATTCTAATTCTAGTTCATTTCGTAAGCATGCCATTGCAATTTACAGTGCAATCTCAAAAATATTGTGTGAATCAGTTAGTTGATAACTAATACCTTAAAATACGTTGGATCAACCTGTTCTTCAGCTTTATTTTAGCAGTTAGTAATGTGCAAACAATTTGATCATTAGCCTTATAAAGAGGATGACCAAGTATACCACCATGATTTTCTGTGTATGGTTCCTCTATCTACAATTGCATAGTATTGACGAAAATATCTTTGTGTATTTCGTACGTTAATATCTCACTTACATGATTGCCGCAAAGAACGATAGATAAAGAGGCTTTATTAAATATTGCTCTTACATATAAAATAATGTGATTTGTCTATTTACTCTTATAAAATTTGTATACTGATTCTTAATCAGTACCCTGATCGTTATGATACAATAGAAACGTCTCCATCTGTGAGTAACAATAATTTATTATAATTAACAGTGGACACTGAACTATATGCGCTGCCTACCAATCTGACGAAAAAAATGATGATAATTTAAAAACAATTTGTAGATTTAAAGCTATTCTGACGATTTAAGTACAACCTAAAAACTACATTATTCTAATTAACGAATTCCAAATAGGACAAGATCCATAACAGCATTTGTATTTCAGCATTAATATTCACATATTTCTCGAGAAGTATGTTCTGAAAATTTAATTGCCACTGAAAAATACGGTTTCAATTTGTTTCGCTGAAAATGAATGTTGATGAACCGGAACATAACGTTCCTTGTTTTTTTTATTATTTAGGAAAGGATTGATAATTGCAAGGAAGTTACAATAATCCTTTTCTTGAAACCTAGCGTACATTATCATGCGCAATATAATTATCAACTAAGAGCCATAACCATAGTATATGACGTTATGTTTTTTTTAATCATTTATCTTCATAAAAGTACTACATTTAATACTACCATTAAGAGACGGTAAGCACATTTAAATTTAAACAATGATCGTGTGATGACAAGTTCGTTAGTAGGCAACCAACAGACAAAACAGGTGCAAAGTGTTAGAGATTTAGAAATAAACAATAAATGAATCTATAACGTTCAAAGATTTGAAACGGAAGAAAAACAAGCTTGATTAATCTAAATTAACTTTTTTTTAATCTTCAATTGATTTGTATAACTTTCATTTTTGTTTTCGTTTGTAAATTAAATATTTACTATATTTTTCCTAATTTGAGTTTACATAAAAGAATTTGTTGCACCTTGCAAGTATATCTTGAATTTCTTACTATTGTAATTTTCCAAATTGTTACTATAATAAGTATCTAATACTTACCTGGTTGGTTCAGTTTCATCAAATATGATAACAAAGCATTGTTACTATCATCTGAAATAAATAATTTTTAAAATGAGGTATCAGTGCAAGATGTGTAACAGAAAAGATCAGCTACCATAGAAATGCGAAAGCATTAGTTTACGTCCCTTACTGATACGTTTGCTGGCAAGCATGTAGTTTACGGTTATACATCTACATTACATATAAAGGGTAAATGTCATCATCATGGATGTTCTGTCATTATTGCTAGATTACACTGCAACTCAGAAGTTTCCTCCAAGCTCTTCAGCCATTTTCTTTATCTCCACGTATGCTTTTCCTGCTTTGATACCATTCATAACCACATCACTTTTTTCGTGCCGCCATAATCTCTACCACATCTCTCATAATGCAGTTTCCTCTCTCTCAGCGAACTAGTTTCTCTTCCTATTTTCAAGTACGTCTAAAATCATTCTTTCCTTCCCCATATCTGACATTCCAACACTTGATTTTCGTACAATTCTTCGAATTCTCTGCACTCTTCACCACCTATTTTAACATGCATTTTGTATGAACTTTTCGCGCTGTTTCGTGAAATTGAAATTAGCACTACGATATAGTTTCAAAAATGTATTCATACCAATGCTAGCGTAAATTATAACTCCTATGTGGTTTCTCAAGGAAAATTGCAAAAGTACTCATGGATTGTCATTCTAAGATGCTGGTAATGGTATTTAGCTAAATAATTTGAGTTTTCAATACACAATTTATTGCCAAATAAAACTCTCCAAATAAATCACATGTCATATGCTTAAATGACATACATACTAGAACAAGACTATCTTAAGAGCACAGAGTAGAGCGTTGAGTATTACTTTGTGTTTAGTACAAAATTACGCTGCTAAATTGGGTAATTATACCTTGATCACTTTGATTACTGCAATATTTAAATAGAATAATAAAGTCCAATAGGACGTAATGCAGTATTTTTAAGTATTTAATTACAATATTCTACGTTGAAACTCTTACAGGAAATGTGCACTCAAGTGAAAACATTAGCTCACTTTCAAATTCAGTATTAGTTTTAGATTATTGTATCTTATTAAACATAATGAATATTACTGTATTATGTTTTAAGTGTAAAGATGGTATTGTTAAGCCCGTTATTAGTGATTGTGAGTAAGAGTTTTAGCACCATAAAAATGTTTTCGACGTGTTTGAAAACCACGTATAACAAGTTCCCCTAAAACATATGATTCTCCTTAGCCTAATAAGACATATGAATTAAATGTATGTCTATTCTTTCAGATATAGACACAATAACTTGTAGATCTATGTCTGAAGTAGCTTCAATCTTTTGTGGCAATGTCGCTGAACTAACACATCTAAATGTATGTCTAGTTTTATTGTTTTCATTACATGCTACTCTACTTAGGAATAAAGATGAAGTATTCGTACACGTATGGAGCGATTTGTTTTTCAACTTATTTTTATCCTCTGGGGTATGTGTGGTTTCTCTTGCAACAATATGGTGAAGTACCACACTAACCTTGGTATGTAAGAGTCTCCCCAGACAAGTCATAGAAGAAATAGTTGTGGCAGTCTAACTGCCATTTCTTCTCACACAACACGCTGAAGATTATAATAATGAGATATGTAGTAAAACGCGATGGAACTAAACGTATTTTCTTATCGGACTCTCTGTGGGGTTAAAGATTCTCATTTCTCTTCTCTGTCAACTAAATAGATACCTAGAGGAGCAGGTGAAAGAGCTGTAAGAGGTAGCTGTAATAAGCTCTCCTAAAGATAGCAAAGATAGCCTCTTTATAGTTACTTAATGAAAAATGGGATATTCTGGTTGATGCAAAAATGTGTCATAATATTTTGGGAACAAATTTCTCACATCGAGAAGAAGAATAAAAGTTTATATGGACCTGTGTTCAAAAGTAGATAGTTTCGGTACTATAGGGTACCAGAAAGGTGAAATGAACTTTAAAAGTTAATAGCTCCATTACTGTGGGACAACATATCGTTGTCCCGTCATTATGTAACTGGTATGCAAAATATCCAAATATCCACGTATAAGAATACTCTAGTATTTTACACCAACTTTTTGAGACGTAGATTAAGAGTGCTAAAGTAGTCGAGAACACACCAACCTTTCTGTTGTAATCGTTTTTTTTAAACGTACATTACTTATTAATCCACTCCTAGTAAACTCCCAACAGTTGTTATTTCATTCAAGTACTTCGTGGCACTTCCGTTTGTTTTACTCTGCTATTTATCGCTGCAATTTCTCCAATTTGAAATGGTACGGGTATTATACACCCTGGCCAGTTACAAAACTTGTCCTGATTTAAAGCGCTTTGAAAGAAATTGACATTTTAATCCAATATACATCGTTTCCAAAAACTAGTTTACAGTAGTCGTGAAAGTCTGGATATCGTTATGAGCACTAGTTGTAATCATAAAATTCAAAGAGGGATTAATCATTCTTAACTACTCTCATTTTACAATTTTACATTGTTCTTATTTATTTTGTGTACCATCAGTTGAAGATTCCTTCTCTTAATGTCACAATAGCATGGAGACAATTTTATTTAATGAAGACAGGGGCTTCAAACATAATTATTCGATTTGCCGTGAATATATATTCATACACATTCACATAAAGCATTGGGGTAAATTTTAACATATGATTAGGAAACACCAAGTTTTTATCTATCTTTCAAAAATATTAAACAAATGTGTAGAAGCAGTTTTCCCAACGTCTTAATTTTTCAGCTTCGAATTGAGCTATGAAGATGCTCGTAACTCGACCAGATTCTTTTGCAATTGTCATGGGTGAAGAACAAATCGTGATTCAATATGTCTCGACTTCCAACAGTTAATTTCAGCGGTAATTAATTTATATACGAGTCTTTTAATAGCGTGCACTTATCTTATAACTACTTTGATAACGCCTCATAGACCCCTGCTATAGTGGTTTCTTTAAATGTAAAGATGCTCATTATATGATGCTTGTTTCGTGTCTACTCTTATAGTTTAGCGCGAACTATCATTGTATAAACAGGAACAATTGTTACATTTCTTTGTATTTAAAGTGGTGAATCATATATGTAGGTTTAATGTCATGTGGTGTATGTCATGTGGTTTAATTAATTTTTGTGATTTACACACACAACTCTCAAGAAAGACAACAGATTCCATTGGCATCAGAAAAGCCATTAGTTTCTGCTTCTAGCTCATTTTCAAACATAAATAAAATTTCAGCTTTTTTAAATATAAAATTCTGTACGAATATCTGTTAGGGTGTGTACGCGATGTGACAATTTATTTTGAAACGCCGGGACAGAAACTAAATATTGGTACTACCTTTTGTGGCTATCTCAGTTTCAAATGGGAAAAACATTGCTTATTGTTGTTATATAAAATACATAACACTGTACAAATATACGCTATAGTATGTATGAGAGGTAACAATTTATTTGAAAACACCAAGGCAAAAATTAAACGATTCTTCCACTTCCTAAACGGTTCTTGTCCATTTACAGGAAATCCCAGAAAACTTAGAAAAATGTAGGTTCTGTATGTTTTGTAGAACTGGGAATGCTACAATGTGTTCATGTAAAAAGTTTGAACATCCTCAAATATTTCGAGTTCTAAAAAACGCATCGTTCCTACACTTCCTCTTGGTTTTCTGGAATTTCGTATAAATGGACAAGAGCCGTTTTGGAACTGGACGACTCAAATATCAAAGAGAATGCTCAGTTGGAACAGAAAACAAAGGAAGAAATTGAAAGTGACTAATTGAAAATCAACTGGAAGAGATTGGTTACTCAATCACTAGTGACAAATCTTGTCTTGATAAAATACATGGCAGTGATGATTTGGAAGAAGAGGTGACAGCTATTTTCAGTGTGCGTTTACGCCATTTATCCGAAGATGCAAATACCAAAAGCAGAAGAAGAAAATACATTTATTGTCTTCGTGTTAAACTTTATCTAGCCTCTTAACATATTCTACTAATATATTCACTTTAGATTTGCGTTTAATCGTTCAATGAGTTCATATATATTAGTAGCTTTGTCATAAACAAAGAAGCGTAAGAATATTAATTTAGCTTCTTAATTAGAAGAACAACAAAATCAACATTCACGAAAGGAACAATTGGAGTTATTTAGTAAGTGTGACGTTTTCATCGGAGTAGTTAAGGGTTTATGTTGTGCTAGGGCAACAGTAACACGATATATAGCTAACATTAGCGTTAGGAACAAAGACGATAACTCAAGGAATGTCTATGATCCTAGTTAAATAAGTCAAGCAAAGGAAACTGTAAAACTTTAAGAGTGAAAATGTTGGATTGGAGGATGCCAGGAAATATAGGTCAGCATGTGTTTAATGGAAATAGTAAAATTAAGAAATGTGCATCTTGTTTAATTTTAAATGTTATGTTAGCTATAAATTTAGCTAGAACCTTAAGAAACGTAGCAATTTTAGCTACATTATCTGCCCGAATACACTTTCTGAGGTGAATTGTTGATAACACCCTTTGTGTTATCAACAGATAACACGTGTGAAACTAACACATATGAAGCTTAAGTAATCATATGTTATCATATGGACAAAACTCTGTTGCAGTTTTCATGTTTCATTAGTTTGCATCACATGCCTGCCATAACCTTTAGTTGACAACATACTAATGACATGCAAAAAAGTAGTTATGCAATGTTTCAATATAATTTTCTCATAACATTTTTACACAAATTATTCTGAAAGTTACGCAACTTAATATTTTATGCTAAGAAGATACTACACAATATACCCAATATTAATATATTATTTTTAATATTTTCTACGGAAATATATTTTTAACAGTTATCCTACCTGTATCAGATGAGATTCGTCCGGTTACTTTAGAAAATAGCTAGAAAAAAAATAGAAAGAAGTTTAAATTCTCTAAACATTTGAAATTAATAATTACTAAGATTGTTCTCCACAGTCTGAGAGTTTCAGCCATGCCAATCTATGATTTAAACCTGTGGTTATTAACCTTTCCTGACTTACAACACACTGTAGTGAACACCTGCATCATCGTGACACATTTTGTAATTTTATTAATTATTAATAATATAAATTATAATAGTGGAAGTCTGGAGTTTCTATAAAGTACTGATTCTATGTTCAAAAAGAAAGAGGCCGACGAACAGAAACTCTTACCTGTATGTTAGAAATGTTGGACCTGCGATACGTTGCAAACCAGTTCCAAACGTACGGCTGGACATCGTCGTCCGAGGTGAATCATTTGCCCCTTAGCTTTTGTAATGGGACCAAAAATGGCATACTCGAAGGTAGAGAGGTCTAGGCTGTATGTAGGGTGATTGAGAATCTCCCACTTGAATTTCTGCATGGCTGCCCTGATTGTGTTGGCCATATGAGGTCGGACATTGTCATGGAGCAAACTGAACCTGCGGGTGAGCTTGCCTGGTCGTTTCGTTTTGATCGCTTGGCAAAGGTGGATCAATGAATGCACGTAACGCTGGGCATTCACTGTTCTCCTGTGCTTCAGGAAGTCTATTAGAAAGGATCCGTCTTGGTCAAAGAAGTACGTCAGCCTAACCTTTCCTGCACTTGTATGGATGGCCTTTTATTTTTTTCTTTCCGTCGTTTTCCTGTGGTGGTGACCCTGGATACTTCCACTGCAGACTTTGACGTTTCGATTCCGGTTCGAGGTGATATCACCAAGACTCATCTCCAGCCACTACTCGTGCCAGGGACTCATTCTCTTCCCTGGCACAGTGCTGCAAATGAGGTAGACGGTGGGCCATTTGACATTCTTCCTGCTATGGTTGAAGACTGTGGGCCAACCATTGGGCGAACACTTTGCGGCAGTTCATTCTTTCCATCATGATATTGAACACCTTTCCGACGCTCAAGTTGGCCTCGGCGGCTATGTCTTTCACTGTAACTCTGCAGTTGTGAGTAGCGAGCAAATCAACCAGCTGGACAACGTCATCGGTAATGTGCGTGGTGTTCAGACCGTGCATCATCGGCTATCTACAGCCGTCCTTCCCTGAAGCGTTTGTGCCATTTCTTGACCCTTCCAAGGGGCATGCAGTGTTCACTGTACACTTGTGGCATCCTTCGATGAATGTATGTTTCTCCTACTCCTTTCGCCAAACGGAAACGAACAACACCTCTTTGCTCTTTCTTTGACGGCTCCATTTCAGTGTTACATTGCCCACAACATGACTGACAGCGCTGGACGATTGGCGTATGCTTCTGCTGGCATTATAAGCCACGTGGCTTACACACGTGTCTCTCTAGAAGCGGGTTGTGAAATTCGGCGCTCTTATAGGAACGCCTATTTGTTACACACGCAACAATATTACCATTCTATCACCTTTTGCACATTACAGCCTTCGGTTTGTTTGTTTTTGAATGCTCTATAAAGCTGAGATGAATGCGTTAACTGATTTTCTCTAACTCAAAGTAGATTTTAACTAATTATTAATTTCTTCGTGACTTTGAAATTTATATCTTATTCATTATTGCACTGGGAGTAATATTTATTTGGTAGTTTGGTAAGGTTTGTTCAATTTTTAAATTCTAAAATTTCTTAAAACCACAAATTTAAAGTATTAACTATCTCTATTGTGAAAGAAATTAATGTTCCAATGATATTTTAGTACACATTGGTTGTAAGCAGTCATTGAATTTAGAAAAGAGTTCGTTAACCATCTTAATTTTTTTTCCTTCAGAATCGTATTAATGTCTAATATGAGTATCAGGATTTTTCCATACATACTTACATTCATTTTAAACGACAATGTGACTAAGTTAGGCCGCCAAATTTGGTAGTACTGACCCCTGGAATCAAAAGCTTGAGCACCATAATATTCCTATTGAATTCTACGGGAAATTCTAGATTAGCTCATACGAGATCAAATTAAGTTTTCTTCACATCACGCTTCTGCAATGATCTGATGAACGTGAATACTTGTGTATCTCTTTCCAGTGTCAAACCCTGAAGATGAATGTTATAACCTATCGAATTATGTCTAGAGTATTATTATAACTTTTATTAAACCACTACATATTTTAAAACATTTTATTCTATTTATCTGCATTAGTGTAAAAGTGGAGTTTTCGTTTTGTTGGTAGTCAGGTTGTACAATTATGTTGGAATTGGCAGGAATAACAGACTTGGTAATTGAATGGATGCTTACACTATTCATGCAATTACTTCATCTCAAATATAATCGAATACTGAATACCATCTGCACAGCAAAAATATCAAATCATTGACATTATAACAGCGATTCTTAAAACGACAATAAAAACAACACGGGTTTTGTTTTATAATCTTAAAAATACGTGTTCTTATATTAAACAAGTAGGTCCCACGTCACTGCGGAAGCTACGGTAGACTTCCAAACTATGTAAATTAAGTAACCAAACTTGTAGATCTATAACTACTGGCTACATTAAATTGATTAGCATCAAATATAGGACATTTCCTCTGACTCTGAACCCATATCAAAAAGTTATTACTGGCTATCGCCTACTCCTTTTCTTCTTTGTGATAAAGATTATTTCCGTAAATCGTGAATTTGAACCACTTCCGGTTTTAATAGAATAAATAGAACCTATTCTTGGGAAGACGAATAGAATGCAAACAAGTCATAATGATATCTGTTTAAAATTTTCCTTAATGCAAATCAGTATTGAAACCCAAAGTAGTAGTGCATTTTAACCACTTCCGGTTTTCGTAGTAATATGTTTAGTTGATACCCTAAATCAATTGGAGAAACAAACTGGTCGTTATATATTACCACTTTCTTTATTTTGATAAATGTTGAAAGTGCAATTGGTTAATCAGAACCACTTCTTGTTTGAATATAAGGTTAACGGAGAAGATATTACTTATTGTTGGGAAGCTGAATTAATTGCAGTCCTCATCTCTATTTCTCTTACTCTTTTGCTTTGTAAAGATCAGCATTGAAACTGGAAGGAAATTTGTCAGAGTGTTGATGAGACGCTGCAAGAAACACCGTTCGTTTCTAATGTTGAATCCCTCAAAACAAAAATGGTCATATGGCACGCCAGTAATTGACACCCTTGAAAGGCAACTATGCCTTCTTTAAACATAATTGGGCAGGCCGTCATTTTTTCTGCGCCGCTCTGACTAATCCATAAGAAATCCACAGAAGAAAGGACAGTCAGTAAAGTTCTGTGGTCATCGCGATCTGTGCTTCAGATCTACATAGTTTTGATTCTTACTTTTGCAGTAGTTTAAATGGTAGAGTGTAATCAAATACATGTAGGAGATTTGAAGGACAATATCCGTCAGGAAATTCAGAAAATTGAGGTAGTAGAGTTGTATACAGTATTCAACATACTACAGTGTGTCAGAAAGTGCATTGGTGTACAAGGAAAGCATTTGCAGCATGTTCTGTAATTTTCAGTAAATTTGATGAGTACAGATCTTTTCATAAATGACTCGTATTTATATTTTTCTACTATTAGGTAGTAATTATTTATTTTACAAAACCAGTCATTCAACTTCATAAGAAGTCGGGTTTTCGTTGTTCACCCTATATTTAATACTGAAATATGCATATTAAGCGTAAGTATACATATTATGCTTAGTTAGCAAAAAGAATAAATTTTAATAAATGTTTAATAACCTACTTAAATTCTGGATGATCAATTTAATAACTTTTCATTCTACAAAGTTATTCACATTTACTTACATTATCGTAATCTTAAACTAACATAAATCATATTTCCATTCTTCGTATATAATAGAGGTTGGTTTACAGCGTTATCACTCTTATGCATCTTATAGTTGGTACATTGAATACTCTAACTAAATTTTAAACAATAATTAACACTAGACGTCGTTTTGCTTTGGACCTTCATGAGTTGTAAAACAAAAACTCTGTTCTGGTTATTTGTGTACTGCTGCTAGTATTATTTGTACAATTTTGTTAACTGTGTAAGCCTTCTATACATTTCCAGATTTTAAGATAACTGAATTTACCCTTTATTCCGTGTTAAGTACCGTAACGTTTAAAGTATCCAAAAATCATAAACATGTGAACTTCAGTTTCATCCAGCGTATTTATTACACTGAACTGCCAACAATTCAAACTGGAAGTAGAACAGCATGGAGTCTAAACGCCCAGCTGTTGTCCATGTGCTTTTATGTATACGATTTGCAACTTTGAGCCCACCAATACACTTTTTTAATAATTTTTCCCATTCAAAGCTTGATTTTCGGTGGTAACTTCCTCTTTTTGTGTTGGTTTTGTCTTATTCTATAAGTAACAAGAAAAATCGAAATTAGGAAAGATATAATCATATTCTTAAAATTTTTCAAATTGCTGTTAGATGAACTCGAAAACAAATTAATACAGATTCTATTATTTTGAAAAGGAAAATATCTTGGATGTCGAGTGGGTACAGAAAAGGACAAGGTTTGGACTCCAAGGTATCATTACATACGAAATCAACTAAACATAAGAATACTTTTTTACATTAAACATACCTGTAGTAATGAAATGATAACAACATATGTAAACACCATCTTGAAAAAATAACCTTACGAAAATAAAGTAAAATAAGTTCCTTTATAACGCGTTCAGGATATCGTTTCACTTGTTCATGGTTAATCCCTCTTGCTGACGTTACCAGTTAATGTTAAACGACAATAGAAAATTGAATTGTTGTGACAAAACATTTCAAATATTATTCTTTATAAAGATAAATGAACAGTTGTTATGAGTTAAGTATATTCAAACGTACAAACTATAATTCTTAATCTAAACATGGCATTTTTATTTCTATAGCGTTTATTTAAACATCGTTTGAGAAGTTGTCAAACATATCGTCCAAACAATACCGCAGATCATTTTAAAAATAATATCTTTGAAACATTGTGAGCTTAATAAATGTGAAACATACTAAATGCTTATTCTTTTCTCTACAAAAGAACATATTTTAGCACATTGAACTTAATGCAATATAATATTAATAGAATTTGTACAATTTAACACAAAACGATGTCCGAAACTTCTTTTAAGGACTTCGTGTTCTGAAATACAGCCATTGTTTATTAAAGGATTTCCTCACTTTCTGCAAATAAAGTACTCATGCACTGTTTTGCCACTTAAACTCTTTCTAATGAAATATTAACTTCATTTTAGTTTATTTCAAAGTACTAAAAATAGGAAGAAATAAAACATTCCACCCTCCCGTTTTACTAGAGACACTATATGATGCATCAACATATGTATTCTGCCTTTGTTGGAGGTCACTTGCTGTAACCAAGAAGTTTCCATGCTTCACCGTCTTCTGCTAAGCTCTTCGTATTCACTTCTAACTTTTCAGTTTTTCATACTGTCAATTAATTGCAATGTTCTTCGCCCTCTCCCTCTATTTCTTACCACTATATATTCTACCACGTCCTTCATAATACAGTTCCTTCCTAGCCAATACCCCAACGGGTTTCTTTCCCTCTTTTTAACAATACCTAAATATAAATCTTTATAGTTACCTAATTCTTTATTTTCTCCCCTACCATTTCTAACACCCTCTAATTTGTTTTCTGCTCGACCCAGCTAATTTTCTCGATTCTTCATCACACCCACATTACGAAAGTTTCCAGTCGTTTTTCATCATTTTTGCGTAATGTCTATGTCTCTGATCCATACAGTACAATACTCTGCACGAATTATTTTATAATTATTTTTCTGAAGTCTTTATTTAATGTCCCACACAATAGTATTTCCTTAACCCGAGGGCTTCTTTCACCATTCCTATGCTTGCTTTCATTTCACGTTTACATTTCACATAATTACTAATAATATTACCCAGGTTTCGCAAACTATTCATCTGTTCATTTTTCTCCCTTCCTACTTCTGTATTTAACCCCGACACTTTCATTCCAATCTCCATGGCTTTTGTCTTTCTAACATTTATTTTCAGCCCACTTTCTCGACAGCCTTCCTCAACTTTTCTACCACACTGAGAAAAATAAGTGGTAACCTAGTGGGGGTTAATGGACAATTTAGCTGCTAGAACCAGTTAATAATTTGTAACAATCCTTCTGAGACAAAAAAGGTTAATTTTACGAGGTCGCCGGTAATCAATCAAGAAAGGTTACTAGAAAATGTGTAGAAACAATTTAGTGTTTGGTTGCTATTAACCTATAAAATAGGTTAGAAGAAGGTAACCAATTCAAGAAGGTTAATTTAATTTAAAACACTGTGTTGTTATCAACCGATTTTCACACAAGGCAAATTTAACCCTCTGAAACTTGTTTACTGGTAACACTGCATTACTAGAAGTACAAACAGCAAGGTCGCCATTTGTAATTTTAAGAACGAGAAGTTTTAAGAATAATGAGTACATCCAAAGGAATAGGAAAACAGTTATTAAAATATGGATTCTACATAAATTAATAGAGAAATGTGAAGGAAAGTTTATTTACGGAGGTTTATGCATATTCTGAGATTTAAATGAATAAAATGTTATGCGACATGTTTCTAGTACAAATATCCACACTAGATGGTAGCACTACTAGTTGTGTAATTGTCGTCAAATAATTCACACACTCGTAACAATAATTTTGTAATGTGTTCAGGAAACATAATGCGTTTTACGTTGCTTTACGGTACAAATATCAAAATCCTTTTACGTCTTTGCTTATAGGGAAGAGTATCACCCAAACAAATTCTCACTGTTAGTTGTTAAATACTTGTGATATTGGTGGCTTATAAGGGTAGGGCGTTACCTTTTAAACGGGATGACGACAAAAAAAAAGTACATACTAGAAATGAAAATAAATTTAGGCAGTTATTATCTATTTTAGTATTGTATTTTTTGATGTGCTCGTGGCTGAATGAATATCTGTTACTGTTATTTATTAAATAAGTTATACTAATCAAAATACACGGTTAGAAAGTTGTCGCACCCTGTTTCGTTAACCGAGCAGTCGGTTATTCCAACATACTAACAAGGTTACCGGTTACAGGCTATGATTGATAGTGGTAACTACGTGATCGGTTAGCGTACCCCTGTGAGTTATTACACTGTAACCTAGCAATGTTAACCTGTAACGCAAGGTTACGATCACCTTCTCTCGTTAACCTTTTTGGCTTGGCTGCTGGGACACACGACTCTGTTGTCTATATATTGACAAACTAACTTGGTTACTGTCCACCTTTTTCTTGTTTACTAGTAACCTTTCTTTTTTTTGCGTGCATCTTATTGATTTTCTCTTCAGATTCCGCAAGACGCGCCATACACGTAATCATTCTACCTCCTACTGAAATATCGTTTTCATTTTGTACGCTCTTTTTCACTATCTCTTCTAGATATATATTAAATAATGTTGACGCGTTGCAGCATCCTTTGTCGAACTCCTCTTTATAGTTGCACTCCCCTCTGTCATTTCTTCCCATATTCTAACACTTATTTGTTGTTTCATATCTAAGTTTTATTTTTCATTATTTGATAAGTAAGATGCAATATTTGTTTTATATTCTAGTATTAGAAACACTAAAATAATTATAGTTGGATCAAATAACATTTGATAATGTTAATAGTATATGACCACTTAACAGGGTATTCATTGATAGTAAATATTGACACAGGAATATGAACTCAGACTTGTAATACAATTGTTAAGATAATGGTATGAAGCGTGACGCATTACGGATCAGAGATGCGGACATTGAAAGCTAAAATATCCAGGTTGAAAGTCATTTGAAATGTGGTGTTGGATCACTGTACTGATAGAGAAAGGCAGAAGAAAATCCAGAAAGAGAACGACGAAGGGTAGAATATTTAGATGCAGTTACGGAGAAAAGGCCTTATCAAAGTATAAAACAGCTCTCCTAAGCGACAGAGAGCTCTCCATGTTGTCCACCAACCTATGGTTGAGGTGAACAAGAAGAAGAAGACAGAAATAGAGGAAGAAATTAAGTAAAGGAAGATCTTGAGTTATTAGTGTTTCCTTTTTAAAGAAAATAACATATACCAGATAACGCGCCGTGTTTCGATGCAGTGGTCTCAAATAGAAGGTACCAATATACTGCAAAGAGTACATATTAAAACGAAAACAATTGCTAATGTTCGTTTTATTTACCTGGTTCTTATTATCTAAATAAATCAAACCTCATTTTTTGAAACAGGAAACGTTTATTTTCCATCTCCATTTCAGCTTTCCTTCTTAAGTATCTGTATAAACAAGTAAGTCATACATTATTAACGATTTCTTTTCTTTTTCTTCTTTTCTTGGGAAAGTGCATACATTAAAGCACTTTCTGCCCAAGTATATATAATGTTATCGTTGTATATGGTTCCCGAACAATGGGAATTACAGAAGTTGTATTGCAGTTGCAACTTGTGTAAGAATCCTGGACCGATAAATTGAAACATACTATATAAAAGTACAGGACTTAGCTTATTGCAACAAAGAGATAGCACCTCGTATAATTATTAAATTTGATATTACATCTTTTAAATGTATTTATAAACAATATAATTGCCTTTGCTATACGTTTTAGAGTCTTTTGTAATAAATATTTGACCTTACATATAAATGTAATTCATTTTATATCCAATTACTTTTATTTCACATTAAACATTATTAAGAAGGTCACACAACACATTCTTCTTAAAATAATAGTGCAAGGCAATATATATGTAAATTTAAGATTTTTCATATATTATTAGCAAATTAGTTGTTCCTTATATGTTGTATTAGACGTAAGTGCAAGTCATTACAAAAGCAAATATAGCGATTGGTTATAAGTTAATAGCTTATATGGACACAGGCACTAAACTTACATATAATGTTCGGAACCTAATCTATGATATACATATTTCTAAACCAAAGGAAGCTTAAGAGATTGGTTGAAACTATTAACAGGAGATGATTACGAATTATCAAAAACTCAAACAAAGCTAATAGGAAATGTACTAAAAATGACATTGAACAAGATATTCACTGAATATTTCACAGTCTTTTCTCATATGCTTCACCCTGAACGTCAGTAGGAATTAACAAAATTTTCATAAAAGCTGTAGAACGAAAACATTATATAAAGGATAATACACTAATCATGAACCTAACCGATACTTAAACTCACTTTAAATCCATTAGATTAAGTGCATTCAAATAACTATAATGAATCTACTTTTCACAAAATAAATATCGCAACGTCGTATTAGCCGAAGCTACTTCGAATAGCAATGTCAAGTAGGTAACTTATCTAAATTATCAAGAATTACACGAAATAATATGTACATCCTAAAGATATTACGACTACAGCACATCAATGTGATTGGTAACTGTAGAGCATTTGTTAACTTTTTCTGGTTATGTGTTATGGCAAAGCCGTTTTCATGGTTTGTAGATTCCTCTTCTCATCAATCACACTCTTAAAGTTATGTGTATATTGACTTCGATTATTTGTTACATCATTTATGCAGGCAAATGTAGCTTCTCTCTCTAGCCAATGCTGTATTGAAGGAATAATCCTATATTTTTCGTTCTTTGGCTGCTAAGCTCTAGTTTGGCTTTTTCACTACCGATCACTGAATGAGATTAAGTAAAAGCAATTAAGAAATTTCGTAATACTGGTAGCAGTTTCTTTTACTCGTGTAGACATCACAAAAATACCTTGGATCTTAGTTTGACAAAATAATTAAGGGTTAGCTTGAAAAATAATCAATATTCGATAATAACGTATAAATATCCTTTTAATATATACATATATACAGAGTGTTCCAAATGTTTTAGCGGAAAATGAAACCATGCATTCCTGACACCAAAACAAAGAAGTTCATATGACATATAGTCCGGAAATGAACCGCGGCGAAGCTAGGCAGCTTTGAATGTGGTAGGAAATGAACTTCACACTTCGGGAAAGGAACTTGCAGATTTACAAAACCGCATTGAATATACGTGTGAACAGTTACGTAACACATCGGGGGTGAGGAAATAAACTTGAAACTAACCATTAGTGCGTTTCATAGATGTAGAAGGACAGCAATTTCAACATCTGCTGAAGGTACTTTTAATGTTAGCAAGTATGACCCAGTAGTTTGTAGTGCTACTCTGTGTAAGATACTAAGTTACAAATGCTATACGTCGTTGAGGATTCTGCCTATTCTTTCATTACATGACACTACTAGTTACACTTGATCTTCTTTAAGTTTGTGTCTTGTATACCACTTTACATTACTCACTGTTATTATACAATCATGCTAACTGATCTTTCTTTGACTCTAATTGTACATTTGCGTGACATGGATAAGAACATTTTTCTGTATGGTTTCAATCTTTAATGCACCGTTTCATTACCCTTGTCGTACAGACATTTGGTCAATAATCCTCTAATGACATATGAATATTCTGTCCCAGTTATGTAACATGCGTGTAACATGTCAAGTCGATATAATTTTTGTCTTTTTGAACCTCCTTTGCAGCTCCTATCATTATTCCGCTGCCAGGTCTGAAGTTTGTTTTCCCCAACATTCGAAGTTTTCTAGCTCCGTTCCTGTCCATTGCAGACTATATGTCACGGATTTCCTTTTGTTTGTTTTGGTGCCAGGAAAATTTCATTTTTCGCCATTACTTTTGGGACACCCGATATTCATACACACACACACACCCATCTATCTATCTATCTATATATATATATATATATCTATATCTATATCTATATATATATATATCTATATATCTATATATATATATATATATATATATATATATGAAATTAGCTAGGAAGGGGCTTCTCATTCCGGGGATTTCAACTCACAGGAGAACCCCGAGATGATTTTGATATTTATATTTGTATTCCCACACGTATTGTCTAACTCTAGTTGAAAACAAGGATGTAATAAAAGAGGATTGTGATACCAAATAAGTAAGGCTTACACAAGGGTAACGAAACTAAAATTATTACTAAATTACTTTTATTCCGCCATTGGACGGACATAGAAACATTTGACTTTATCTAAATTACGCAATTCCGCATTAGTATAATAATTGCTAAACATATCTGGAAATACCTTATATATCTTTCGATACTAGTAAACTGAACTAGTAACTTTTTTTGGAAGGGAAAACAAATATTTTGAATTTCAAATTTAGTGATCCGACCAATCATTCACATTTACATGTAGGGGAGAGCGGGGCAAGTTGTGACAATTTTCACTTACAACCTTGTAACTTTTAACGAACTTTATTTCTAAATTAACAACACTTGCTTACTAAAGCTTAGACCTTCCGGTATCCGCCAAACATAAAAGTCTTGGAATTGACGTAATCATTTTACCGTAAATTATTTTAATACACAACCATATCATTTGGCACAATATGCCCCCTCTATGGGGCAGGTAGTAACATAAATGTGGCAGGTAGTTACAACATTTATTAAACATTGGCATTAATACATACAACTGTAATATAATATTTAGTGAAAGAAAATCTGTTTTCTTTTACATTACAATGTAACCCAATGAATACTTTCTAAAGAATACCCCAATAAAGTGGATCTTACAGTGTAGACTGGGCTCCGGGATATTTATTAGGAAATCTTTAATGACATTTTTAATTATCTTTAAAAACAATTCCGTAAATACAGACTGATTTTGGGCAAACTGTCAATTAAAACATCAGACTGGCAACTAAGGCAAACATAATAGGGATTGTTATTCGTACAGTTTACATGAGCACGCTTTTTACAATCAAAGCATTGAAGCTACTCATCTCCATTTGTTGATTTGCTGAAGGGTTTAAAACGCACTAAGCAAAAATGATCGTCATCTTCAGAAGACTCGAAGTCATCTAAAACAGGATTTCTTCTGCGTTGTTCTTTACCAGTGTCCGTAGTTCCAAATAGTCTTTTAAACTCCTACTTTTAATTCTTTCTCTTTATTTAATTTCTGTTGTATAAACTTCTTAGTTCACGAGGACCAATCCCATAAAATATCTTGGAAGCTGACAGTGCATAATCACAAAACTCTTTTTCTTCAGATCCTGAGGAAACCATACGTATCCCATAGTGACAGCATCATTTCGGTTGTTCTTCTTCTTCATATATCTAAGCAGGGACATTCTGGTCACATAGAAGATTTCTTGTGCTTTACGGAAGCTGCATGCACCTGATTAAACTTCCTTCGCAGTTTTTTCATAGTCATCTACAGTTGATTTAACGCTCTCTGTTTTCTGTTTATAATTACGAACCATCTCTGAAAATGAAACAAAAATCGAACATAAGTTAACAGGTGAGGTAAGTTGTGACAATCTCACAACATGCCCCATATCATGTGCCACAACTAGCCCCACTCCTCTCTTCCTTTGTACCACGGTGTGATGAACTAAAACAAAAAGGCGTTGGTTCCAACACATAAGATGAAGCAATGTAGAAAACACTATTGTCCAAAAATATAGTAACTATTTTTACTTACTTTACCATAAGCTTTAAATGACCTGCTCCAAAGCATTCCCTAAATTTTACTTTTGTGCACTAAAACACTAAATTTACTGTAGTATCGACGCGCAACGATGAGTTGACTCCAACTTTACCTCGATTACTCTGCACCAAACTCTGCAACTGGCAGTGGTGTCACTCATCGTCGCCATCTCAAAGAAGAGAATATATCTGCTTTGTCATTACTTGCCACTGTCACTACTAGCCCCGCCCTCCCCTACGTTTTGCTGTATCAATGGTGAACTGTACGGAAACCTGATTCTGTTAAATACGTAATAAATATACCCAAAGCCCTAGGTATATTCTTGTGCGGACATTTACTTTTATCCTTAGCACTCTTACAGTAAATAGATTGGATTTGGAGTAATGAGGCAAAAATGGTCGAAAACTTTCAGTTTTAAGAGTTCATGTTATAAACATGGCTGCAGAAAATAACATTTGGTATATCAAATAGCATAGATTTACAAATAACAAATTTAAATTTAAAAATAAGAGGTTGTTTATTGAAAAGTCATAATTAGTGTGAAGTTCTCAATTATTTAATTATTAAGAAAACCAATGGTAAGGCAAAAATTTTTATTGAAAAGGGAAATGAATCATAAAGTCAAAAATTTTAAAACCAAACATTTATTATTTTCACATATAATTTACAAAATTTATTTGCAACAAACAGTAAATAGTTTTTTAATTAACAATGTTAACCTTTACATAAACACCATATTTACTTCAATGTTTGTTGAAGTAATAATAGTCCATTAAACACTGTTTGGTATTAACACAGTGTTACGAAGCTTTTACACCTTCTATTGATTTGGTCACTTGCCTCTCTTCTGACTGAAAAAAACAAAACAAAATTACTGTACAATCAAAGGTGATGTGTATGGTGTCCACTAAATATGTATCATTTCCTTAATACTTGAATCGCTTTCTGTAATAAAGAGTCTCTGTGGTATATAAAAAATCCATAGCGGTCGTAGTATTAGAATTGACTAACCAATCGATTCCTGCCAAAGAGAAATTTCTTTCGTGTTCTTCTCAATAGTGCCAGTTATATGATTTTCATTTTGTTCCCCAGAAAGGACACGTGTGCTAAATATATCATGGAAACCGTAAGGTTCACTATGTTATAAACCTTTAGCTTTCGTACGGGCCTGTATTGGCTCAGTGGTAAAGCATTCACATCCAGTGCATGGAGTCCTTTGTTTGATCCCAGCTCGCGCCAAGTGAGCTTCCTGGTAAACCAACACTGTCTATGGGGGGTTTTCTCGGCGTTCTTCCGTTTCCTCCCACTTTTATCATTTCACCATTTCCTTAGTTTCTCAACATCACCGTCTTCTTTATCCTTCCCGGAATAAGCGTAGGACTTAAAATTTAAAAATTTGACTTTATTTAATTTCATTTTTTCATATCTTTAAGTTTCGGTACATAAGAAATTGGAACATATTTCTCAACATCTACCTTATGATGTATTTTCCGAATAATCTACCGAAGTGGGAAATATTGTATCAAATAATTGCATAAGGCAATAACGTCAACCAAATTAATTACAATTATTATTACACGTTATTGAATTTTGACCTACAACTAAAAGGTAGGGTTCTCAGACAATAAAACTATATGAAATAGTGTTATTACAGTAATTGTGGTATTACGGCATTTATATACTCCTTTATAAATGACTTCAAAGCAAAATTTTTGTTTTTCATTGTATCATATGTTGTACACAGATTGATCTAAAATAGTATTTTGTAAGAGTATAAGTTTCCATTTTAAATTAAGTTATTTTCAAAATTAACTAAAGAAAATCAGTAAAATTAACAGCACTTTATATTACTTAGTTAATGAAACATATCTTAACGCTGCGTTTACTTTGAAGGCACGCTTGGCCAAGTAAAATGGAAGCACACGCTTGAGCAAGCTTGCTCCGATGGGAGTGTGTTTATACTACAGGCAAGCAACAGCAACTGATCGCGTTTCCATTTCATCAGTCAAGATGGAGTCATCGGACAGTGAAGATGAAATATTGCTTGAAAGTCACAGTCACTTGAAAGAGCCCAACTTTGAAGGAGCACGCTTGCCTGTAAAAACAAATTGTTTTGTTTCCAGATGGCGGCGGGGCAAACTTGTGCAAGTGCGCCCTTGCGAATGGTGAGCAGTGTAAGCGGTTCCGTCAAATCACCACCTGTTTCAAACGCCCTTATAAAAAATTTGTTTGTATGGGCAAGCTTGCGCAAGCGTGCGCTTCCATTTACTTGGCCAAGCGTGCCTCCAAAGTAAACGCAACCTAAGACGAAGTCAAGAAATGTTTGTTATTTACAATCTTACTTGTCAACTACAAACAGACTCCATACAGGATGATACTACTCCTTTTGCTGTACTAAGTATCTATTCTTACAATATGTAAGAAGTGCAACGTATCCATAAATGGTTGTTAGCAAAATGTACAATTTGGAGAAAAATCTTAAAATTTGTATTATTTATTATATTCTGGAACAAACGGTAGCAGTACTTATAAGATGTAACTAATAATTAGTCACGCCATTAGATTAATGTGAAAATAATTTCACTTTTCAATTGTAACTTTTAAATTTGGAAATTTAACATCAAAAAGTAGAACCTTTAAAACGTGCTACTATTGCAGAAGTCAATTCAATTATCGTAACAAACATTATAATATAGTGTTGAGATATTCTGTTAACTTAAGAGGTCTCATCCCGACGAAGTTAAAATACCGCTAATTTTACAGTAATTACTTGGTATCTTCTAATAGATAAAAGATAATCTAAATGTGGAACAAGAGTGTCCTAGACAATACGAGGCGCATCCAGAAAGTAAATTTCTCACGCATAGCTAGGACTGCGTGTACGTGAGAGAGTAAGGTCCTAACATGGCGCATGTGCCAGCAGAACTTCCCTAATTCTCTCAGTAGCGTCGTAGCAGCGATTGAAAAGTGGCGTTCCTATTCCAGCTCCCGCCGCATGTGAAGTATAAGGTGTATATATAAGGACTACTTTAAAACAAGTTAAGAATTTAATAAGGAGAATTATTGCTAAAGTTTTAAATTCGTCACTACAGTACGTTATTACATTTGATTACATTATTAAATTATTGTAAAATTTTCTAAAAATAACGAAATATTAAAATATAATGTATTTACCTAACTTCAATTTTCATGCATAGCATTATTATAGAGATAGGAATACACTGGAACACCTGGAAATATAAAAAAATATATTACTAAAATATTGGAAGCACGTTTATTTTATATATAGGATAAGTACTGAGACTTAAAGCATTCACAATATTTTTAAGAATGAAAAACATTTTTGCTAATGACTCTTTGAAAGCTACATACATACAATATTTTGTATCTAAATTATGTTTGGCCACTTTATAAAATTTAATAATCTATTTACATTTTGCGAAAATATTCTTACCAAAACCATCCAAAAATTTTAGAATTCATTATACGTTTCCGTCTAGTGGGTTGCAAATGTTTACAATAAAGCTCGATATAATTAGCTGTTATGAAGATGATCCAATCGAAATTGTCAGAAATATCACTTTACTTTCACATTCCAGTAGGTAAAATATAATTATTTATCGTACGGTATAGGTAGAATACAATTCTGCATTGTATATCACAATAAAATTTATTCAATGATACTAAGAAATATTTTGTCGATGTAGAATTGTCTTTCTAACTGAATGAAGAAATATATCATATCAGCAACACATGAAAGCACATAGGACCAATGAGAGAAGAGTTTATACGGTAGACAGATGTTATGAATTTTGGGGAACAAGGTGTTATGCACCTGTTAAGTAGTAACTATGTTTTCAGTGTACTTCTTTACCTGTCACTATTTCTAATATTAATTCAGGATTATGGGTTTACTCGTTATGTCTCTTCGTTTGGTTTAATGAGTATCCTAACGTAAAACGTCGCAGAGCATTAACGTGAATGTGATTATCATAGACCACTACTACAAGGTTCAATGTGCTTCATGTCTTCCTGCTCGCCATAATTGTGTTCACTGGGAACGAGCGAAGACACAAGGTTGCGAAAGTCTTGCATAATCTGATACACACATTGGTATCAAACCTTGATCTTAAAAGGAAAGAAGTCAGTCACTGCAACCTAAACCTTGTCGTTGAAGCGTTGTGAGGTGTGCCTCAGATCGAAACAGATAGTAATCCGTAGGGGAAAAGTCACAAATATATGTCAAGTATATCATCATTTTGATACCAACCGGTTTCTGAAAATGTTTGTTGCATGTTTGAAGTTGAGTGTGAGTTTTCCAAATTCTTTTGCAGTAGGGTCCACTTTCAATCATGCAGGATATTTTCATGAATGCAGCACGCTTTGCTGGAAGCTTTTGGAATAAAAATCAGTATAATTTATACGACCGTCAAGAGCAAATACGCAGAAAAATATTCGTTCGTAATTCGAACACATACACAATTATCTCATGCTCGAAACAGCTCTGTTCGACTACTGGTTCTGAATTCTTGAACGATCACAACTTTTGCATATTTGAAATTTGGAGAAACGAACCATTTTCGTCACTAGTGACAATCTGTTTCAGGAAACCCATATCATTCGGATCTTGCAGCAGTTGACGGCACTCTCTGTCTCTCAGCTAGCGTCAGTTTCTGTGGTACAATGAGGCAGCTCCTGTTGGTTTTCCTGCGTTTGTAAACGTAATGCACTACAGTGGACTGGTAAATGCCGAATTGATTTGTGAATAGCCGTGTCGTGGTGGATAGATTTTCGTCAATGATACGTCATATCACCTTAAAATAACTGGCCCTGGGACCGCTAGATATTTGATAATCTTTCAGAATTTGCGAGAAATATTCGGAACCAATGAGTTGATGTAGTGCCAATTTCCCTTTTGCCTTATAAATATTTTCGGTTGTTACCGCAGAGTTACGTTAAAGCTTAAACTCGTACATCGTACATTCACGTATTACACGTTGTTGAGCACCCACGGCCACTATCATTAAAAATTGATTGAAAATGCTGATGGACCGGTGGCCTCACTATTAAATAGTCCACTTGACACACTAACTTTAGGTTTAATTTGACCTTTCACCTACGGACGATTATCGCTTGTACACTTGTTTACTGTTTCGGTTGAGAAATATTGCAAGATTTATGACTTAGCTTCGTAGACATAACAAAGTAAAGACTTGGAAATGACTACCACAGAGAACGAATATAACGTTCAAATTGCTTTGTCTTTTTTGGTGTACTGCTTGCTATGTTACTTAGAATTAAGGAGCAGACAATAATAGCGTTGGGTATCTGTTTGAAAAAGTTGCAGTAGATTATCAGTATAGCACTCATTTTGATTCATGTTTTCCCGCTTGAGTTTATCACATTTACTAAGAATGAGAGAAATCGAAAGTCTCATCACAGATGATAGAGAGGAAATACTGTCATAGACAATTTTACCTATCGTAAATTCTTTTGGATTTTCTTGCTGATTATGGCTCAGTTTACTAAGAACGAGAAGAAAAGATAGGTATGCAACCAACCAAGCATACAGTTACGACTGTCACTTACGATCAGAACAATGTGCAATAGTATTTGTCTCCTCTTAAACTGCTGATTGGGTTTACTGAGGTAAGACGTCAACTATGACTGAGTAGAGGGTAGAGTTGGAGATGATTTCCTAATCATTAGTATATCATTCAATTTATTGTATGCAGCCAAAAACGCCGTATATTTATCCTCTCGTTCTGATCTCTCTGTAGCTGTTTTATATAACGGGTGCCACCTTACTGGCAAGCAGCTCGGAGTAATCCAAATGACAATAAACTTCACTCAATATTACTCACTTTTGTGCTAATGACAATAACGTCGCATATTAGTCGCAAAAATGAAATGTTTCCTGACTCGTTTTAGTATTGGATACTTTATTTTTAGAACACTTTTATGTAGTTCGACATTTTTAGTGAGACATTTTTATTGTGAAGACCGTATCGTCGCAGTGTGTACATCTTGTAGAATAACAAGAATATTCAGATCACAGAGAAGACATTAGAATACCTAAAATCCTTAGGTTTTGAGGGATAATGGGATTTTTAAAGATAAAATTCAGCGTTATATTTGAAATTAAGAAATCTAATGTACTATGATGTTTTCTTCTTAGATATTTTTGGTGTTCAATATTATTAATATAATATTTCCTGTTCTACATATATTAGTGTTCCTACAACCAATGTTTTAATTTCATAAATTTGAATTTTGATTTAATGTCTTATTTAGTAGTAATTTGCTTTGAAATATTCTCTTTAAGAAGTTATACCATATGAATTTATATTATGAAGTTGTAGTTGTATACAACAAGGAATTCTATTTTAAATTTTTAATGTACAGCATGCACGCCCTTTGGTCTAATCGCGACATGGGCAACTAGCTTCGCTGCTAACGCACCACTGAACCATACCCATTATCTGAATCATATGGTTCTCCTGCTCAAGAACGTATTTCCTCTTTCACAGATTGTTCAGATCTTAACCTTTCCCAATCTTCTAAAAAATATTTATGGTCATATATTATCTCTTGGATTACACTCACAACTGTGTAAATCATTCATAAGAAGCACATTATTCGTCTATGATTTTCTGATTTTCTAGTACTTTTGTGCTAAATCTTCTGTTGCGTATGATTTATTGCTGTGAATGTTCGTAGCAGTACTAGACCATGTTTTTTCTCTCTATTTCTACTATAAATATTCTGTCATCTGCAAATTCTACTTTTAGTAACTATTTCTAATGGTTTACTAGGTATTACTTGGACATCATCAAGAACATCAACTTCATTATTATCTTGAAAGATCTTACATTTTTGTTTCCTATGACCCATCAATCCTAACTCCAATCACTCTGTCACTTGATTTCAAGATTTCTACGAAATCCGGACTAGTAAGATTATTCTTTTCTTAGAATTTTTTAAGTTTCCTTCCTAGGCATAGCGTACTATCCTTAACCATATAATTATATCCTGCAATTAAAACACCCAGCTGAACAACGATTTATGTTGTGTTTTTGTAATTTCGAGAAAGAAACGAGAAAAAACTTGTAGTATACTTCAGGAGTATAACAGGAAAATATAAAACCAGGTACAAGCACAGTACCTATTGTACTTCTGAAATACATTACAAGTTTTTCTTGTTTTTCTCGAAATCACTAAAGTGTAACATATATGTTGTTGTTCGGCGGAATCATTCAATTAATCATATATTAGTAATTTAAAAGTATCATATATGAATAATTAAGTTGCCAAGCTCATTTCTTATATTTAGCAGGAGATGTAACTATATACTCTTATAACTAGAAAATTACAAGTTGCTTACAACGTTTTCAACTTACTTGCGCTTCGTTTAACAGTCCTATATTGTGTTGAGGGTACTTGATTATAATATCCACCTAAAGCAAAACAGAATATCGAGTTACCATTTTTGAAATATGTGGTGATGAACGTGAACCGAAAGCAAATCAGGATATGATGTTATGTTTGGAAAAGGAACGTCATTTTGATATTTGTTTTTGTAAATTTGGCAGAAAGTGTGTACTAAGGCCAACCTCTTAAGTTAAATAATTTCTTGAATTATAAGTACGGTTGTAACTTGATAAATCTTAGAATCTATTAAAAATAAACTTGTTTTCTTTCTTAAAACTTCAGAACATGATTGTGTATGTAAAACAAATTTATAGTTCTAGTTATCACAAATTTTCAAATCCCAACTTATTTCATTTAAGTATATGAATAACTGTATTTAGTAAAATATATCACATCAAAGACTATGACGTCCTCACAAATGAACTAACATTGTGTATAAATATGTACTTGATATTTCACTTGTAATAACTTAATCATTGTATTTCACGACTGACTTTAGTTTTATATGTTAAGTACCAATACCATGCCTTCATTTCAAATAATTGTAACGTGACTTGAATTTTAAATACCTACTTTAATGTGCTACTTACACTTAGTCACGTGAAATCAATGTTTTCAGTAAACATATTCAGCTTAGTAACGTTAAGTACTTATTGTCAATTATTATTATACAAGCACATAGCTCATAATAGGAGAAAGAGAATATCATCATATAGATAATTTCTCATAATACCAAAATTTAAAACAGTTCTACACGTTTTAGAAACTTCCTGAGAATAAGTGTTTGTAGCTTCTATTCTCAAGAAATTTATCCTAAATGCACACAATTCAATTCTCTGACATATGACTCTTCTAATTAACTAGAGGTAGGAATATGAGCAATATATCACACGTTTTGAACTCAAAACATGATTCTAAATTGCTGTAATTAAAAAAATATTTCTTATACCAAAATCCGGTAATTAAATATTAATATTAAATTTGACCAGATATTTTCTCGCCTAAATATTGCTGAGCCATAAAAGGTCAAAACTGAGGACACATTTATTGTTATTTGAAAGTAACATTTTGAAGTCACTTAAGTGCTGTTTTGTATGATAACTGTGTCATTTTTAGCTACACGAAAATCCCGTTGCTGTAGAACTCACATGGGTACTGATGAAAAATTCTCACGAACTTCTTTTGCAATGAAATTAACATCATTAAGAGAGTTCTGCAGAGTGCATACTAATGACAGTCTGACAGTGTCATTATGTGTGATACAATGAATGGATTGTATTGAAACATCCTAATCAAGTTCTCTCAGTTTCTAACGGTTGTTAAAGATGTATTTAGCTTATCGTTCTCAGTGTCTATCGTATATAAGATATTCATTCCGTTCACCAATTCAAGCTACTCCTCTTGAATTATTAGGTTCATTGCAATAATCGTCGACAATAGACTACCTGGCACCAACAGCTCGTGCTCTATGATGCGCGTTTACTCCCACCAAATACATAGCGTACCTATCTGAGCGTCAGTGTAAGTTTCATCGAGGAATGTGGATCTTCTCCTAGCATTGACCATATATCCTTCTCAAATTCTTATCGTAAGTAATCTCCTTTTCATCATTCATGATTATCCGCCTCAGAAATTGCTTGAGTTTCTTACGTTTCAATAAAGATTCGCAGATATAAATTCGATCGAGTATATTTTTTCTGAATCAGATCATGTAGCACACAAACGTCAAGCTTCTTTCTTGACCAAATACTTTAACATTGATTGATAATGTATGTTTAGGTCACTGACATTATTATGAATGTTTACATGTCACTCATGTTATAACCTCTAAAGACAATCGTTAAATTGTTGGGAGATTGGTCGCACACTGCTCGGATCATTTTGGGCCTCGACATTTCCAAAACGAAGAAAACAAAAGCACTACTGTTCGTTTTGATGAATTATTTTTGTACATAAACAGCAGATTTCTTCACGGGGTTACATTTGTTTATTTATAGAAATAAACAAAAGGTAGCGCTATTTTGCGAAACTTCACTTATTCTCATTACACAATACCTTAAATCTAATTCTACTAAGTCTACCACTTCCTACACATTTACTAACTTCAACTGTCGGCAGTTAAATGAGTTTGACCTGACCAGTTTTAATTCATACAAACAACTTCAATTGTCGGCGGTTAAATGAGTTTGACCTGACCAGCTTTGATCATACAAACTTTGATTGCTGACATTTAGCACATCTTGCGCGAAAAAAGATTCCAATACCTTGTAGATGACCTGATGAAATTCATAAACAAATACGACGTTATAGATATAACAAACATTCAGTTTTAGTGGGTTTCTATAAACCCTTTATAGTTGGCCTGGTTCTTCTACTTCATCTTACGAGTCAAAAATATCATACTAGGTGGCATATCAATGCAGAGTAAAGATACAAAAGAATACGTTTCTAAAAGCACTCCGTAAACTTAGGTAATTCTTTTCTTAAGTGCATCTGAAGTTTCTTCAATTTAGCATCTTCTTCCAAACGTATCTGCAGTTACATTCCTTAATAAAGCGTTTGGTTGACTGAATACTGTATAATGTCGACTTGAATAGTGCCATAAATAAAAGAAAATAGCATTATCTGCTTACCATGTTTTACATAGCATAGGAAGTATTTGAAGTGTCGTCTGATTTGGTAACAGTTATTGTCGTACAAAAAATGGTAGTTAAAAAATAATAGTGTCAGAACTCCGAAATGTAATGAATATTTCTTTGCAACGTACCTACAACTTTAATTTCATAATGTACAAAATGTGGAAGGAGGGTAGGGCATTATATTTAACAAGATATGTTGTAGACATGTTTAATAAATCTTAAACATCCGGTTTTTTGAAGTTATTTCCTGTCCTTATTTAATTACGTTAGGTATTTATCTTTTATTAGTTTAATGCAATACGTGCAATATAATGCCTCTTATTCGATCACATAAACATTTGTTTCAATCCGTTATTGAATGACAATTGGTGTTTCATATAAAAACGTAACTTTTAACTTTCATATAATACGAAAATAATATATTTCGACGTTCTTTTCTTTAGTTGAGAGACAGAAAAATGGGATAGATTATTCATAAGTAAATAAATGAAATGCAGATAGGTTTTGTAAGACTACTATCATACTTCCGGCAGTCAGTTTTAACAAAATGCTTGAATTAAGTGTACAACATGATAGGAGACTCTGTTAAAATTTCAGAACCTGAAATTACATAACTGAAGTTTGTTTTGGACTTAATGAACAAAGTAGTGGAGAGTTTACATTAATTAAATATTTTAATAAATTTTTTATAAACTTTGAGTCAAACTTTTCTTTAAAGCTTGGTTCTCGTGAATTTTTGGTTTCTAGATATCACTTCGATTTTGCAAAATAAGGTACTATTCTAGTCAACTGGGACTGACAACAATATTTCATTCACAAAAGTTAGCTTAAAATGTGTTTGTGCACTAATATACTGAAAAAGTTTATCTATCAGGAAGGAGATGATAATAGAAATTGAGTTATATTGTTCTATATTTCGTAAATCTTAGAAATCAAGCTGGAATCATGGAAACCTATCTTTAGGTTCTAAATAAAATATTTTAAAAGACAAATATAATAGCATTTGTTCAAAATAAAGTTAGGAAAGAGCAATGTTTCAGCTAAAAGAATCAAATAAAATATTTTAAGAGAAAACGTGATGTCCATTTTTTTTAAATAAAGATAGAAACCAAAGAGATATTATCTTAAAAGAAGCGCTTTAAATCAATGGAACATTTTACAAGAAATTTTCTTGAATGTTCATTTTTAAAATAAAATCAGATACCATTAAAAGTGTGCCCAAAATAAGAATAACATATGTCAAAAAGAAAAGTGTTAAACTTTCTACAGTAATCTGCTAATAAATATTTAGGAACCTACCATAGCACATAGGTATATAGCAATATACATTCTAAATCTCAATTTTAATAATAGTGTTTCCTATAATTTTAAAGAGTGTTAAAATATTATACATATTTATTAATATAGGGAACCTAATCTTACGCAATTATAACTAACAGTTATTAGTTATACTATTTAGCCTCTTCAGTATAAAAATATTGCTTTTGTATTTAATTAACTTGCTATTAATTTGGATATATTAATGTTTATTATTTTCTGTGAATGTGGTAATGTTAACATTAAATGTAATTTTAGCATAATATTACTATCACAATAATACTTTTAATGTTATTTTATAGTATACGTAATGAGGAAACAAATTGTTTAATCTAAAAATGATTATATTTGATCCTCGAAATTTTAATAGATTCAAACATAAAATTACACGGTAGTTAAAATGCTGTTTTTGATTAGATACTGAAAAATAATTATATAAATTATTTACCTTTTCTTCTTGCGTACGTTGGTTGATGTCCTTGATATCTTTGCGTCTGATCCCCTACAAGGAGCGAGAGTAATGGATTTTGTAAGTTTAGCTTAAACGGTATCAACGTTACAAAGAGACAGAACATGTCATTTAGCATTCATTAACACGGTTAAAATTCTTAGTACTAAACTTTTGCCAAACATAATTCTTGTAAGTACAGCAATAACTCGAAACAACTATAAATATAGCATGTGTGGCAAACGAACATGCATATATTCGTTGTAAGAGTTCCATATATGGAAAGAAATAAAACAGAGTCTTTATTCGTTTAGGATCGATGATCATATCATTGATTAATTTAACCATTGCAGCAGTTGCTGTTTATCAGAGCTTCTAGGAGATAAACACATTAATCTCCCGATGTTCATTTTGTTAATTACTGAATATAATTAAATAGTAACAGAAAGAGAAGCGGCAGGAGTATTGTGTGACCGTAGGGTACCAATACGCCTTAAAGGAAAAGTTCACAAAAGAGTAGTGACATCTACCTTATAATACGGAGTAGAATGTTGGACGATAAAGAAGAGAGAGGATCAGAAGTTGCATGTCATACCATGACCGTGGTATCCAACGCTAAGGTGCTTTCGATGTGCATTATCCTATCGATCTCCGTTATGCTGTATGCGTGATTTCCAAACTTGGGATTTTTGTGATTCTTTCACATTCTTAGTTTACTACACTGCATAATAAATGTGGTGTTTTAAGTTTCCGTTTGACATGCTGACTGAAATACGTAATAATGTGACTTAGTGTTATTGGAAAAAACAAACTATATATTGGGTTGGCAACACTGTTCATCCGGTGATGTTACAAAATACCTAGCACGTTCTCGACCTCTCTATAGTTTCTTGGTGTAAAATTTCACTTCTCTGCCTCCTCTACGATTTCTGAGATATTTACTACCGTCATTATAAATGGACCACCCAATATTGATTGAGACATTGTGAAATGTTAGATTAGAATTTTATTAGATTCGATAAAGAAAAAGCGGGAAAAAATCGGTTCTTTGTGCTACCACCTTTTAGACTATGGGATGCTCTTTTAGTTCTGAGATACATAGCTTTGCCATCCAACAATTTATGGTTTCAAGTTCACGGAAATGATCTAATCCCATTTTTAAAAAAATGAGTTACGCTACTTTGCCATACAACGCCTTATATAATGCTAGAAAATGGACTGCTTAATAGGAAATTATACTTAAACACCAATTTTGCAATATACTCTTTCCCAATTACACTTACAAATTCTAAAAATAATTGTAGTCACTGTTCGAAACTTTAAATTTCTTTCGAACGTGAAAGTTACCTTAAATCCAGACTTAACATACCTTTGGTATCAAAAATTTCAAGATTCTTCCAAATTAAATTCATGTTCTTGTACTAGAGCGAGTATTATAATCTCTTTGGTTACAAATGATCCTTCCAACGTCAGTTTAAAACATTCATTTCACACTCATGAGAAATTCTCAATTACACACAAAAAGTTTTATAATAATCAGATTTGTATTGAAGATTATAATATCAACATGTAAAGGAAGAAATGAACATTTGAAATATGATTGTTGCTGAATGGTTGATATACGGTATATCTTATACACGTTATGGACTAACTACACGTCCGTATGTCTACAATGATAGAAATATCAATCTTCCAAATATTGCTAACCTGATTGTATACGTTTTCTTAAAAATGTGTAGAATTCGTATTCGAAGTACAGCCTTATCTCTCTACCTACCTAACTACATATATATATATATATATATATATATATATATATATATATATATATATATATATATATATATATATATATATATATATATATATATATACGAGGGGCATTCAATAAGTAAAGAGACAAAGTCTATATTTTTAACACTAATCTTTTTTTTTTTTTTTTTTGTTTCAGGGGTGTTAGCTGGCAACCTTGGGATATGCTCTGATCTGCTGTTTCGTAATTTTATGTCAACATAACTTCAAAAATATCAATTCATCATGGCAAGTCCTCTAGAAGATTGCACCTTAGAAGAACAGCGCTCAGTCATTAGGTTTTTAGTCGCAGAAGGTGTAAAACCAAGTGAAATTGTTTCTCGAATGTTGAGACAGTACGGTAACAGTTGTATGAACCGTGCGAATGTGTACAAGTGGGTTGATCGGTTTAAAAGTGGCCGAACAAGTGTAGGTGATGAACCCCGATGTGGACGTCCAGTGGAAGTTTCTGGTTCTTCGTTGGAATCGAGGAATTATTCGTGATAACAGAAGAATTACTGTTGAAATGATAGCTGAGGAAGTTCAAGTAAGTGTTGGAACTGTACACAATGTCATTAGGAACATTTTAAAGTACAGAAAAACACCCGCCCTCATACAGCCCAGCTGACCCGAGATAAATTTTAAGAATTGGGTTGGGAGGTCTTACCTCATCCTGCCTACAGCCCAGACCTCGCCCCATCTGATTTTTACCTTTTTGGACCACTCAAAGACGCCCTACGTGGAAAAAGATTTGCTAACAATGAGGAAGTTAAGGCAGCGGTGCAAAGGTGGCTTCGGGATAAATCGAAAGATTTCTTCGCCAAGGGAATTAGGAAGCTGCAAGAAAGATGGGACAAATGCATAACTGTAAAGGGTGATTATATTGAAAAATAGCCTTAGTTTTGAAAGATTGAAATAAATCTTTATTGAGCTATAGCAATTTGTCTCTTTACTTATTGAATGCCCCTCGTATATATATATATATATATATATATATATATATATATATATATATATATATGTGTAGTGTTTCAAAACAACACCGACAACATTTGGGAGATGATTCCTGACACCAGGATAAGACAAAAAGTATATACTAATCCGCGTGCAGAAATCCCTCATTTCGGTGTTATAGGCTGCCGAAAACATGAAAAAATGAAATTTAAAGGTCCATATCTCCAATAGTATGAGTCCAACCGTAGTCGGGTCAAGACTTGACTTGGGAACTAATATATTTGCTATCAAAAAAATACTGTACATATTTCAAAATCTTGTGGTATTACAGCGCATTTTTTAGAGGTAGTTTGTGGGTAGTTTAAATTATATGCCTGCACCCAAATTCCTGCCAGATATATAGCGTATGTATCTGAACAGTAGAAAGTATTTTCTCCTAACCTTGAGTCACCAGCATAGTCTTATAATTCAGCTATCTTTTAGAAAAAATAGTGTGGCTGCGAAGTGTTTTATGGCTTACACTGTGATGCTTGGTCTTGCATAATGTCTTATCACCTCTTAGCTCACTATGTTCAATTCCGAGCCACGATTCGAGAATTTTGCTGCCAGTGCTTCAGTCCATTGTAACCTCGGTGTATCATAAGGACCCATAACACAACTAAAACTCAGCTATTTTTAATATTATTGACACTTCAGACGCTACAAATAACAACGCGCAATCTCTTACTTTTTTTTTTTTTTTTTGATTGTACAGTTTGCGGATCTCTTTTCTTTTACACTAATTTTGTTTCATTTCAGTTTAACGAAATTTCCCTGCACCAAAACTATTTGAGCCAATCCGTTCTACCTAAAGTAAGATCCGAGCTGTTTAACTTTATACGCAAGACAAGAAATCACGCCAGGAAACGTACTAGGGAACACGTGCGTAAAATGCCAAGTCATCTGGTTGAGTATTTTCTTTTCGTAATTTATCATTGAAGTTTCATTTTTTCCTTATTTTCCTTTACATTTGCAATGTAAGCAATTTCACATTATGCTGTTAACTGTGGCTATAAACTTTGTACTATTAGCGTGTAAGAGATGTCTAATTCTAATATACATAAGCATAAACCTAAAACCCCAATAACGAGTAAAATAAGTCATCTTAAATATTAGAAGTTATGGAACACTTAAACTTATTCAAGCTTATGTGCGAATTAAGTTGTCAAATTATTTTTTATTATTGTTTATAACCTAATCTCAGATAATTACAGTATTTCAGTTTACTTACATTGACCAAGCTGTGACACAGCTGCATATCGTGGCTTAGGCTGTCTTCTTCCAGCTATACAAGAAGATTACGTTTTAATATTTGAGTATTGCAAAATGACATAATAGAAAAAAACAGCATATCAATTATTCTGTTTCAAATAATATGAAACATAAATTCTTACTGTAGTGTTAATTCCACCAGTATATGTAAGATAATTTGGAAGTTTTAAATATCCCGACCATATTAGTACGAATCGGTCGGGAGAGTAATGCTCCCGGAGATACGTTTTTCGCGCGCTACTCTAGCCAGCTGTTTTACGCGCTATCCTAGTCAGTTGCCTTATGTTGGTCACAAAATTTATATCATGGAGTATAAGGGGAACAAAACGAGCCCTATATCATGGAGTACAAGGGGAACAAAACGAGCCCTGCGGGGCTTCTAACCCGTTCCTACTACTACTACTACTACTACTTATCTGCACAAAAGTAAGTTAATGAATTTTTTGAGTATTATCTTCATATTATTTTAATTTAAAAAGTTTTATAAAAATGTAAAAAAAAAACTTTCCTCGGGCCGGGTTTGAACTCACGCCATAAGAGATATTCGTTAGTAGTATATAGTGCTAGCCCACTCGGTCACGAAAACTGACAGCACCAAGCCTTTGGTTTCTGCTATTTGAATGCAACATGACAAGAAATGTATAACGCCAACCAATCAGAACTGTGTTTTTCGTTCCTACTTGCGGGAGCATTACTCTCCTGAGCTAGTCCTCATATTAGTAAGTAGAAATTTAAATTTAGTTTCCTTTCTTGCAATAATTGAATACGATAAAAAGAGTTTAAGTAGTCTTCAGAATAATTTCAATCATTCGTTTCCATCTATTTTTGTATTGGAATTAAAATTGTAGTATAAAATGACCTTACAGAGCTTGAAAAAAAATGTGAGTCATATGAGTTACATAAATAATATTAAATGAAACAAGAAATGTAATAGAAATATAAAAATAGGTGACCGAAATGGTTGGAGAAAAAATCATTGTATAGTTTCTGCTTCTTTGTGTGAAGTGTTATTTTAAATTCATGGGGAAAAAGTATTAAAAAATAACCGTCGTAAAGAAAGTAAACTCTAAAATGTGGTAAAAATAAAATGGATGAATTTTAATTAGAAAAATCTTGACACAAATAGGAAAGTTTAGGATATAATTTGAAGGCTGTCCTGAAAGTAGCACACGTTTTGAAATAAAAACTACCAGAATGATCAAACCAAATCATATTATATATTTAATACATTCGAAAAGTACACTCTTAAGCTATTGTTCCACATAATCGTCACGAAAATTAAGAAACATATCATATCGTGGCACAAGTTTTTTCAATACCGTCACGGTAGAAATCTAACGCCTGCGATTTCAACCATTGACTTACATCAGCATGCAGTTCGGTGTCAGTATCGTAGGAAAAATGTTCATCAGTTCGAACTTGTCGTCGATTTGCCTCACCAGTTCATCAAAGTTAGGCCTATCACTGCGGTCCTCATCCTGAACATTGGACGGCCATTCTTCAAATCAATGCACCATTGCCTCACTCGACATTCACTCATTATTCCATGCTACTTACACTTCACACAATTGGCGATGAATTTCAATTGGCTTCTGGATTGGAATTTCAATTCACAGGAACGCACCTCACAAGTATCAGGACTTTTTATTACAGCACACATTTTAACATTCACAGAAATCATAGTAAAAGCGTCACAGTTCTCAAGCTAACATAGTTGAATGTTAAAATGAGTATAGTAACGTTCTGACACCAAGATGGTTATTCTAACCCCGCTCACTACTGCGATAGGCCAAAACGTCTGATACATTCTGGACAGCCCTCGTACAAGACGAAACAGATTAAATAACATAATTAGAAGGAGGAAACATAACTCGAAATTCTTTTAGAAGAAATGTATCATGTGAAATGTAATAAATTGCTGTATGTCGTAAAAGAAATACAATAAAATAATAATTTCTGATTGGCAATACTACAGTGTGAATTTGTATCAATAAGTAAAAGATACTTGGAGAACATACTGCATGTTAGATTGTCAATTTACAAAAAGGAGTAGGCACTGGAGTTAATAAACTTACGACAATGGCGGAAAACTATAGTTTCATATATCAAAGAGAAAACGTTATTAGTGTTGATTTAATGCTAAGTATCTTTTAATGAACGATTACAAGAACTTTCATTTTAAATATACTATTACCATATATGCTTGGTTGGTGGTAAATCTGTCCCATACCGGATTCGTAATCTGCACCTGGTGCATTCCCTATAAAATAAAATTAATTGAATGATTACCTTTCATTTAGCTTATGTCTCCTTCAGTTCAATGTTTCAATATCGTCGAACTATTAATCTAAAGCGTTTCACATAATATTACAATATATATAAAATACCAAATATTTCTACTCATTTTGGCTTACTACAATACCCTAAACAATATGATTTTTATATTTTGTTGTTCACAATTGCAAAATTTATATTTCAGTCAATGTTTTAGGATTGTTAAGACTAAAAATAATTATATTTTTGCATTTCTTAAACTTAAAGGACGAAGGTGAAGTATGAATATTGCAATTATAAACATCAAATGATAATGTTTATTTAGTGATTCTAGGCTAAGGGGAACTCATGCTTGCTGAGTACTATTTAATATACACTTTGTAGTGACAAGCATTTCGTTTGGAATAATATTCTGAAAGGCTACTTCCAATTACAGACCTTCGTGTGACCGTTGTCATAGGTAAAGAAGAGACTGATTCTGCTAATTTGACGTTAATTGTTCGTCGGGTGCTGAAACTGAAGCGCAAAGAAAGGAGAAACAAACAGGGTTAGTGGAATTTACCTAAAAGTACCCTCACAGCTGAGAAGTACATGTGAGGTTTGATGCCTCCTTCAGGAAAAGGCATCTGGGAACCAAAAAGCTTACCCTTATGCAAAGCACTTGCTTTGTAATAGTAACAGAAACAAAATGTGAACAATTCTGTATGATAGTAGTTGACATAATCATGGCACTAAAGGTAGATGTTGGAATAGGCACCACAGCTGTAATTTTCTTAACGTATGAGATGGAAACATTGTTTGCACTCGAGGAGGGAACAGAAGCTGTTTGCTGGGGCGGTTCTCAAGTATACATCTCCATCAGAATACGAAAGAGAAAATCAAAGTGTAAGAATAGGGTTATATAATTAAATGTAAAAGCTTCTCAAAGAATATAATAAATTTGTTCAAATTCTATATCCAGTAGTCACAGTCAGTTATCAAGTATATATATATATATATATATATATATATATATATATATATATATATATATATATATAGAGAGAGAGAGAGAGAGAGAGAGAGAGAGGGGGGGGGGGGGAGGGAGGCACACTTTGAATAAGCTCAATTGAATTATTTCGTTTCTCCGAGACTTTTTCAAGTTAGTGAGGTAGACATTTTTCATCCAATGAAAATAACGTCATGTACGGCACATTTCTGTACCGATACTGGGTTGTAATAAATCCAGGTTTTGTTAATTCGTTAATGATTTGATATTAAGGTCGATAGGTTGTGAAATCTAATGAACCAGGTTTGGTTCGCAACTACTTCCGAACAACTCCAGAACACCAATATTGAATGTTTATCCTGACGGCCGACTCATACAAGATTTGTCGAAGCGGCGATGCTATGTACACTTACGTCTCTCCTTCATCAGATAGGAAAGGTTGGCGTTCTATAGTACGCACACCAGCCACATATCTCCCTGCCCCATATTACATTTATTAAACGATGGAAACTTTACCAACTCTCCCTTATATTTACCTATTTCATATTTTCATACTATGTAAATCTAAATAATCTAATTTGTTAATGATTTGATTTTAATATCGATAAGACGTGGAACCTGATGAAGCAGGTTAAATAATCTAATTTGTAAATAATAATTTAATGTTACTTAATACATTATAAGAATGTTAATAAGAAAATTGTACAAAGCTTTACTTACAATTATAATCGTACGAAGGCATATCCTCCAAGCCTTTACCTGGCATATCTTGAGTGAAAATAAATAACAATATTAAATTCTTACCCAAATCTGCTTTTTCAATACAAGTATCTTACATAGAAGTGGTACTAATATTTATCATGCACAAGTATATAATTTGTTGTCAGGTTACTCAAATATCACTCTTATTTACGCCGTCAAATGCCACTTTCTATAATTCCGAGCAAAAAAACAATTATTTTTTATATTCAAGTAATTTCTAATGCTCAACAACATCTAGTATCAACAAAAGGAAACTTTATTTTCATTAAAGAGAAATTTACTTAAAATTTGCAGTGTATAATTCATTGTGTATTACATATTTCTTCAAAATGAATCCATTACTTCTTTACAATACACACACACACATACACAATATACGGTATATAGGAAGGAAGAGAGGGAAAGACAGAAAAACTGATAGATGAATTTGTATTATTTTATCAAGTGATCGTAACTCAAAATAATAGAAATGTTATTTCAAAAATATTCAAATGTACGTTATTGTGTTTCTGTATTTACTTGTATTACAACCACTGATATTTAACCAAAGAATAATTATTTTACTTTACTTTTCATAGTGTATTAAACAATTGCTTTGAAAAATACTTTTTCAGTACGATTTGTATTTTCTAGTATGTGTTTATAGATCTTCATGATGTCATATTTAAACACATTTTAAAGAATATTTCTAAATAAATACAAAATAAAAATTAACAACTATAATTATTGTAAGATAAAAATGTTACGATTTCAATTGCAATCAAAAACTCACACTATTCATATAGAGTAATACATAAGCAATAAGTTGAAATACTTTCCATGTTAGCTTTTTACCTAATTGCTTACTTAATAGTTTAAATCCTTACCGTATAATCGAGCAGGCTTAACTGAACCTTTTCCTAAATGAAAAATTTTTACTCAATAAAACCAAACATAACAAATTAGTTATATAGGTATGCTGTTTAATGTTATAATAACCTATATAAGCTGCTGAGTCCACAACAACAGGCTCATTAACAAATCATTCACGACATATAATTATAATTAAGGGAATTCATGACTATATTCAGAGGCATCATCAACAGGAATCTTTCCCCTTATATGAATAAAATTACTTCGAAGTTAAATACATTATTTATTTATAACCAAGAAAATTCTGCTTTTCCACCAGAATATGATCTTATATAATGACTTTTTAAAATTTTTAAATTTATTCAAAAATACATAAACCTATCGGAGATTCATTGTTTTTTCAAAGTTTATTTCTTACAGAATATTAAATATTAATGTAAGTTTAAATATTTATATAATGCGTGGTATTATTCGTATTTTTAGAATATTTAGTATTGATACATACTTAGTCATACAGCAAGAAGTATGGTGTAATTATACATTAAACTCAATTTATATTGATCATTCGATCACGTTAATATTCTTATAGTTTATCATCAATATATTAGTTGGAATTAAGTTGCATTAAAAACTTAGAGCAAAAGTACGTAACCAAACGTGGGAAGATAATGCTTTGTGCCAAATGAAAGAACACTTACTAATCACAAGGAAACGAAAATAATGTCATTCATAACTACACGAAAAAAAATTTTGAATAGTGTCTCTTCAAGTGATAGAGTGTCTTTTAAATGTTGTATTTTTAACGTAAATTATAGACTACCAGTCAAACAGCTGCAGCATCATCCCTATTTACTCTAGGATGACGGTTTCTACCTTCTTTTTAGAAGGGAATAGCCTTTTAAACAGTGTTGTTCACATTTCCCTATCATAAGCCTGCGCGGTGAAATGTTGAGAGAAATAATTTTTTCGGATTCTTTCAAATATTGAAACCCTCTGGACACCGTGTGAAAACGCACAGATTTCAAAATTAACTGTAAAATAATAGTGTGTGTGCTCAATGTGTGCAGAAAATTTCAAGCTTCAATCTTGAAAAGTAATTACGGCAAAAACGTTGCGCTAAGAATAGCCCCACAATACTAAAGATTATTACATAAAACAAGCTCTCAGGTACATCTCTGTTTATCTCAGGATCACAGTTTGTATCTCATTCTCTTGAGAATAAAACAACTTTCCAAATGTTACAATTCACATATTCACATCCTGTGTCTGGCAAATAAAGGGTCCAAATGGATGAATCGAGTTGTGGGACGAGACATAGTGCGCCTAATAGAGGATATGAAAATATGTGTATGTACAAAGTTATAGCGGCTGAGCCATAAGAAACGGACGGTATGGGTCAAATTACGTATGGCAAGATAGCCCCCCCACTTTAGAAAATTAAAACAATGTTTAGGTCATTCGTTTGTACTACGTTTGTACCGTTTGTACCGAAAATATTTTCGTTTGTACCATTTTCCTTATAGGGTTACTTGAGAGGTCGACTTGGGGGCTATCTTGGCGCCAAGATAGCCCCCCCCCCGTATCACAGCACAAAAAATTGGAATACAATAATTCGAAAGTAAATCGTTTGTACCGTTTGTACCGAAAAAAGTTTTGTTTGTATCCTGATAGTTTTCGAAAAACAGGGGATGACATTTGGGGGGTTATCTTGGCGGCCAAGATAGCCCCCCCCCCGTATCACAGCACAAAAATTTGAAATACACCATTCGAAAGCAAATCGTTTGTACCGTTTGTACCGAAAAAAGTCTTGTTGGTACCCTGATAGTTTTCGAGAAACAGGGATGACAATCGGGGGGGCTATCTTGGCGCCAAGATAGCCCCCCCCCGTATCACCGCACAAAAAATTGGAATACACCATTCGGAAGCAAATCGTTTGTACCGTTTGTACCGAAAACTGTTTTGTTTGTACCCTGATAGTTTTCGAGAAACAGGGGATGACATTTGGGGGAGCTATCTTGGCACCAAGATACCCCCCCCGTATCACAGCACAAAAAATTGGAATACACCATTCGAAAGCAAATCGTTTGTACCGTTTGTACCGAAAAAAAGTTTTGTTTGTATCCTGATAGTTTTCGAGAAACAGGGGATGACATTTGGGGGGGCTATCTTGGCGGCCAACATAGCACCCCCGTATCATAGCACAAAAATTTGAAATACACCATTCGAAAGCAAATCGTTTGTACCGTTTGTACCGAAAAAAGTTTTGTTTGTACCCTGATAGTTTTCGAGAAACAGGGGATGACATTTGGGGGGGCTATCTTGGCGCCAAGATAGCCCTCCCGTATCACAGCACAAAAAATTGGAATACACCATTCGGAAGCAAATCGTTTGTACCGTTTGTACCGAAAACTGTTTTGTTTGTACCCTGATAGTTTTCGAGAAACAGGGGATGACATTTGGGGGAGCTATCTTGGCGCCAAGATAGCCCCCCCGTATCACAGCACAAAAAATTGGAATACACCATTCGAAAGCAAATCGTTTGTACCGTTTGTACCGAAAAAAGTTTTGTTTGTATCATGATAGTTTTCGAGAAACAGGGGATGACATTTGGGGGGGCTATCTTGGCGGCCAACATAGCACCCCCGTATCACAGCACAAAAATTTGAAATACACCATTCGAAAGCAAATCGTTTGTACCGTTTGTACCGAAAAAAGTTTTGTTTGTACCCTGATAGTTTTCGAGAAACAGGGGATGACATTTGGGGGGCTATCTTGGCGCCAAGATAGCCCTCCCGTATCACAGCACAAAAAATTGGAATACACCATTCGGAAGCAAATCGTTTGTACCGTTTGTACCGAAAACTGTTTTGTTTGTACCCTGATAGTTTTCGAGAAACAGGGGATGACATTTGGGGGAGCTATCTTGGCACCAAGATACCCCCCCCCCGTATCACAGCACAAAAAATTGGAATACACCATTCGAAAGCAAATCGTTTGTACCGTTTGTACCGAAAAAAGTTTTGTTTGTATCCTGATAGTTTTCGAGAAACAGGGGATGACATTTGGGGGGGCTATCTTGGCGGCCAACATAGCACCCCCGTATCATAGCACAAAAATTTGAAATACACCATTCGAAAGCAAATCGTTTGTACCGTTTGTACCGAAAAAAGTTTTGTTTGTACCCTGATAGTTTTCGAGAAACAGGGGATGACATTTGGGGGGGCTATCTTGGCGCCAAGATAGCCCTCCCGTATCACAGCACAAAAAATTGGAATACACCATTCGGAAGCAAATCGTTTGTACCGTTTGTACCGAAAACTGTTTTGTTTGTACCCTGATAGTTTTCGAGAAACAGGGGATGACATTTGGGGGAGCTATCTTGGCACCAAGATACCCCCCCCCGTATCACAGCACAAAAAATTGGAATACACCATTCGAAAGCAAATCGTTTGTACCGTTTGTACCGAAAAAAGTTTTGTTTGTATCCTGATAGTTTTCGAGAAACAGGGGATGACATTTGGGGGGGCTATCTTGGCGGCCAACATAGCACCCCCGTATCATAGCACAAAAATTTGAAATACACCATTCGAAAGCAAATCGTTTGTACCGTTTGTACCGAAAAAAGTTTTGTTTGTACCCTGATAGTTTTCGAGAAACAGGGGATGACATTTGGGGGGGCTATCTTGGCGCCAAGATAGCCCTCCCGTATCACAGCACAAAAAATTGGAATACACCATTCGGAAGCAAATCGTTTGTACCGTTTGTACCGAAAAAAGTTTTGTTTGTACCCTGATAGTTTTCGAGAAACAGGGGATGACATTTGGGGGGCTATCTTGGCGCCAAGATAGCCCTCCCGTATCACAGCACAAAAAATTGGAATACACCATTCGAAAGCAAATCGTTTGTACCGTTTGTACCGAAAAAAGTTCTATTTATACCCTGATAGTTTTCGAGAAACAGGGGATGAATATAGGGGGGGGGCTCTCTTGGCGCCAAGATAGCCCCCCCGCATCACCGCACAAAAATTGGAATACATCATTCGAAAGCAAATCGTTTGTACCGTTTGTACCGAAAAATGTTTTGTTTGTACCCTGATAGCTTTCGAGAAGCAGGGGATGAAATTTGAGGGCTATCTTGTACGCAAGATAGGCCCCCTAATGTGTACTTTTTCCATGTCAATTAATAAGTATTATATCTTGATCCATGTGAATTGATGTGTTTAGAATTCTGGTTGTCCATATCAAAATAAAAAATGAGTTTTTCAGTAATAACTCAACGTTAAAATTGAATCCGCGAGTGGGAAAACAGTGTGAGTCCAAGCTAAACCATTTTGAAGTAAAGGCAAAAATAACACTAAAGATATAGAACTACAAGTTGTAATGAAGAGCAGTGCAATTTGCAAGACCTTGCACGTTATAACAGAATGCTATAATGTCGACTGTGCATTTCTGGCATTAACAAAAGAAAGTTATTTTTTCAAATATTTCAAAATGCGTTTTGTGGACTAGTAGTGGTTTTCTACTCACCGATGCAATTCAATTTTGTCTATTTCTGCCCTTTCCTTGGGTAAATACGTATTATTCAGAAATGGCCTATTTGCTTTCTTCTATTGTCTATGAAAGCGGCAAACTTCTCGAGCCGTTAATGTGACAGATGTAAACAGTTAATTTCTTCAGTTGGTGTAAAGCTGAAACGTGGAAGGACGCAGTTTAGGTGAGCAAACATTTCATCTTTTACTTTTCTTTGTTTAAGATTATTTCCGTAAATCAAGTTTCTTTCTGAATTTGTACACACTTTGTTATCCTTTTTACGGTATTTATTTACGGAAAAGGGCACAAATAGAGAAAATTTAATTGAATCGTTCAGCGAAAAAAAAATACTAGTCCACAAAACGCATTCTGAGATATTTGAAGAAAGAACAATCTGCTATAACGTCTGAGGTTTTCCAAATTGTACTCCTCTTCATTACAACTTGTAGTTCTACATCTTTAGTGTTATTTACGAATTTAACTCAAAATGGCTTATTTAGAACTCACACTGCTTTCCCACTCGTCGATTCAATTTTAACGTTGCGTTATTCATAACAAGTCTTTTTTTATTTGGATATGTACAACAAGAGTTCTAAATACACATAAATTCACATGAATAGGCACATAATACTTATTAATGGGCATGGAAAAAGTACATATTAGGGGGCCTATCTTGTACAAGATAGCCTCCCAAATGCTAACCACTCCTTCTTGAAAACTATCAGGGTACAAACAACACTTTTTTTCGGTACAAACGGTACAAACTATTTGCTTTCGAATGGTGTATTCCAATCTTTTGTGCCGTGATACAGGGGGGTACCTTGGCGCCAAGATAGCCCCCCGCCCAAAATATCATCCCCTGTTTCTCAAAAAATATCAGGGTACAAACAAAACTTATTTCGGTACAAACGGTACAAACGATTTGCTTTCCAATGGCGTATTCCAATCTTTTGTGCTGTGATACGGGGGGGGCTATCTTGGCGCCAAGATAGCCCCCCGAACAAAATATCATTCCCTGTTTCTCGAAAACTATCAGGGTACAAAGAAAACTTTTTTCGGTACAAACGATTTGCTTTCGAATTGTGTATTTCAAATTTTTGTGCTGTGATACGGGGGGGCTATCTTGGCGCCAAGATAGCACCCCACCCAAAATATCATCCCCTGTTTCTCGAAAACTATCAGGATACAAACAAAACTTTTTTCGGTACAAACGGTACAAACGATTTGCTTTCCAATGGTGTATTCCAATCTTTTGTGCTGTGATACGGGGGGGCTATCTTGGCGCCAAGATAGCCCCCCGCCCAAAATACCATCCCCTGTTTCTCAAAAAATATCAGGGTACAAACAAAACTTTTTTCGGTACAAACGGTACAAACGATTTGCTTTCGAATGGTGTATTCCAAATTTTTGTGCTGTGATACGGGGGGCTATCTTGGCGCCAAGATAGCCCCCCACCCAAAATATCATCCCCCGTTTTTCTCGAAAACTGTCAGGGTACAAAGAAAACTTATTTCGGTACAAACGATTTGCTTTCGAATGGTGTATTCCAATTTTTGTGCTGTGATACGGAGGGGCTATCTTGGCGCCAAGATAGCCCCCCGCCCAAAATATCATCCCCTGTTTCTCGAAAACTATCAGGGTACAAACAAATTTTTTTGGTACAAACGGTACAAACGATTTGCTTTCGAATGGTGTATTTCAAATTTTTGTGCTGTGATACGGGGGGGGAAACCTTGGCGCCAAGATAGCCCCCCCAAATGTCATCCCATCTTTCTCGAAATCTATCAGGGTACAAATACAACTTTTTTCGGTAAAAACGGTACAAACGATTTGCTTCCGAATGGCGTATTCCAAATTTTTGTGCTGTGATACGGGGGCTATCTTTGCGCCAAGATAGCCCGCCCAAATGTCATCCCCTGTTTCTCGAAAACTATCAGGGTACAAACAAAACTTTTTTCGGTACAAACGGTACAAACGATTTGCTTTCGAATGGTGTATTCCAATCTTTTGTGCTGTGATACGGGGGGCTTTCTTGGTGCCAAGATAGCCCCCCGCCCAAAATATCATACCCTGTTTCTCAAAAAATATCAGGGTACAAACAAAACTTTTTTCGGTACAAACGGTACAAACGATTTACTTTCGAATGGTGTATTTCAATCTTTTGTGCTGTGATACGGGGGGGCTATCTTGGCGCCAAGATAGCCCCCGCCCAAAATATCATTCCCTGTTGCTCGAAAACTATCAGGGTACAAAGAAAACTTTTTTCGGTACAAACGATTTGCTTTCGAATGGTGTATTTCAAATTTTGTGCTGTGATACGGGGGGGGCTATCTTGGCGCCAAGATAGCCCCCCACCCAAAATATCATCCCCTGTTTCTCGAAAACTATCAGGGTACAAACAAAACTTTTTTCGGTACAGACGGTGCAAACGATTTGCTTTCGAATGGTGTATTCCAATTTTTTGTGCTGTGATACGGGGGGCTATCTTGGCGCCAAGATAGTCCCCCGCCTAAAATATCATCCCCTGTTTCTCGAAAACTATCAGGGTACAAACAGAACTTTTTTCGGTACAAACGGTACAAACGATTTGCTTTCGGATGGTGTATTTCAAATTTTTGTGTTGTGATACGGGGGGGCTATCTTGGCGCCAAGATAGCCCCCCCAAATGTCATCCCCTGTTTCTCGAAAACTATCAGGATACAAACAAAACTTTTTTTGGTACAAACGGTACAAACGATTTGCTTTCGAATGGTGTATTTCAAATTTTTGTGCTGTGATACGGGGGCGGCTACTTGGCGCCAAGATAGCCCCCCACCCAAAATATCATCCCCCGTTTTTTTTGAAAACTATCAGGATACAAAGAAAACTTTTTTCGGTACAAACGATTTGCTTTCGAATGGTGTATTCCAATTTTTTGTGCTGTGATACGGGGGGGCTATCTTGGCGCCAAGATAGCCCCCAGCCCAAAATATCATCCCCTGTTTCTCGAAAACTATCAGGGTACAAACAAATTTTTTTGGTACAAACGGTACAAACGATTTGCTTTCGGATAGTGTATTTCAAATTTTTGTGCTGTGATACGGGGGGGGCTATCTAGGCGCCAAGATAGCCCCCCCAAATGTCATCCCATGTTTCTCGAAATCTATCAGGGTACAAATACAACTTTTTTCGGTACAAACGTTACAAACGATTTGCTTCCGAATGGTGTATTCAAAATTTTTGTGCTGTGACACGGGGGGGCTATCTTTGCGCCAAGATAGCCCGCCCAAATGTCATCCCCTGTTTCTCGAAAACTATCAGGGTACAAACAAAACTTTTTTCGGTACAAACGGTACAAACGATTTGCTTTCGAATGGTGTATTCCAATTTTTTGTGCTGTGATACGGGGGGCTATCTTGGCGCCAAGATAGCCCCCCGCCCAAAATATCATCCCCTGTTTCTCGAAAACTATCAGGGTACAAACAAAACTTTTTTTGGTACAAACGGTACAAAAGATTTGCTTTCGAATGGTGTATTTGAAATTTTTGTGCTATGATACGGGGGGCTATCTTGGCGCCAAGATAGCCCCCCACCCAAAATATCATCCCCCGTTTTTTTGAAAACTATCAGGGTACAAAGAAAACTTTTTTCGGTACAAACGATTTGCTTTCGAATGGTGTATTCCAATTTTTTGTGCTGTGATACGGGGGGGCTATCTTGGCGCCAAGATAGCCCCCCGCCCAAAATATCATCCCCTGTTTCTCGAAAACTATCAGGGTACAAACAAATTTTTTTGGTACAAACGGTACAAACGATTTGCTTTCGGATGGTGTTTTTCAAATTTTTGTGCTGTGATACGGGGGGGGGGCTATCTTGGCGCCAAGATAGCCTCCCCAAATGTCATCCCATGTTTCTCGAAATCTATCAGGGTACAAATACAACTTTTTTCGGTACAAACGGTACAAACGATTTGCTTCCGAATGGTGTATTCCAAATTTTTGTGCTGTGATACGGGGGGGCTATCTTTGCGCCAAGATAGCCCGCCCAAATGTCATCCCCTGTTTCTCGAAAACTATCAGGGTACAAACAAAACTTTTTTCGGTACAAACGGTACAAACGATTTCTTTCGAATGGTGTATTCCAATCTTTTTTGCTGTGATACGGGGGGCTATCTTGGTGCCAAGATAGCCCCCCGCCCAAAATATCATCCCCTGTTTCACAAAAAATATCAGGGTACAAACAAAACTGTTTTCGGTACAAACGGTACAAACGATTTAGTTTCGAATGGTGTATTCCAAACTTTTGTGCTGTGATACGGGAGGCTATCTTGGCGCCAAGATAGCCCCCCGCCCAAAATATCATTCCCTGTTTCTCGAAAACTATCAGGGTACAATGAAAACTTTTTTCGGTACAAACGATTTGCTTTCGAATGGTGTATTTCAAATTTTTGTGCTGTGATACGGAAGGGCTATCTTGGCGCCAAGATAGCCCCCCGCCCAAAATATCATCCCCTGTTTCTCGAAAACTATCAGGGTACAAACAAAACTTTTTTCGGTACAGACGGTGCAAACGATTTGCTTTCGAATGGTGTATTGCAATTTTTTGTGCTCTGATACGGGGGGCTATCTTGGCGCCAAGATAGCATTCCACCCAAAATATCATCCCCTGTTTCTCGTAAACTATCAGGGTACAAACAAAACTTTTTCGGTACAAACGGTACAAACGATTTGCTTCGGAATGGTGTATTCCAAATTTTTGTGCTGTGATACGGGGGGGCTATCTTGGCGCCAAGATACCCCCCCCAAATGTCATCCCCTCTTTCTCAAAAACTATCAGGATACAAACAAAACTTTTTTCGGTACAAACGGTACAAACGATTTGCTTTCGAATGGTGTATTTCAAATTTTTGTGCTGTGATACGGGGGGCTATCTTGGCGACAAGATAGCCCCCCGCCCAAAATATCATCCCCTGTTTCTAAAAAAATATCAGTGTACAAACAAAACTTTTTTCGGTACAAACGGTACAAACGATTTACTTCCGAATGGTGTATTCCAAATTTTTGCGCTGTGATACGGGGAGGCTATCTGGGCGCCAAGATAGCCCCCCCCCTGATTGTCATCCCTGTTTCTCGAAAACTATCAGGGTACAAACAAAAGTTTTTTCGGTACAAACGGTACAAACGATTTGCTTTCGAATGGTGTATTTCAAATTTTTGTGCTGTGATACGGGGGGGCTATCTTGGCGCCAAGATAGCCCCCCCAGTCGACCTCTCAAGTAACCCTATAAGGAAAATGGTACAAACGAAATTTTTTTCGGTACAAACGGTACAAACGTAGTACAAGCGAATGACCTAGTCGTTGTTTCAATTTTCTAAAATGGTGGGGCTATCTTGCGATACGTGTCAAATTTCGTGAGAGAAGGGTCATGCCATGTTATAGAAGTTCATCAAATAAAGGGTTCAATCGTAAAAATAGTGAGAGATGGACAATGTAAACGGTGGTAGTTTCCTGCATTGTCAAAAGAAGCATGGAAAGAGTAGATCACGAATTTCCGAAGCCATCTTGAAGTAAACCATTTTGAAATCTGTGATATATTATTAAATATAGCAATTAATATATTTCATAAATATGTATATTAAGAGTCATGTAATATATCAATTAGAGCCAGCATGATCTCAAAAAGTCAATTATAAACTTTATTTATTATTATCTGTACTTATTTGGAAGATCTATCATCTTCATTATAGTTATTAACGATAACCTAGGACACTGATACTCGTAGGCCTATGTTGAAAGTTTGGATTATCAAGAGAACGTATGTAAATTAACATGTATACAAGAACAAATAACAGTGAAATTCGATATCCAAGTTGTAGATTATTATTTACTACATTACTTCCAACTTGCTTCGTATAACGCCGAATATAACCATTCCGGTCTGGAAGAACTTTTTTGTTCGCAAACAATATGGAGTTTATATTGCTACCTTTTGTTAAATTGGAATACAGTTATTACGTACTGTACTATTTTTTTCACAATTTGTTATACTTTTCACTCAAATTTCTTTGTCCACCTTCGTAAGCAATTGCAACTTGGGACGAGCACACCATGTGATATCTGGAGGAAAAGTAGTCTACTGGAGTTGAATACAGCAATAAAGTTGTGGCGGAAAATAACTTGTCGGGTGAGGTACCTTTCTCGAGTGTCTATAGTGTCGCATTTGGAACATGTGGTATGATGGTATCCAAGAGGATAAAACAGGCCATAATTCGCCAGCGATAAGTCATATGACAAAACGGACAGTAGCATTGCATTCCTGATCAAAACGCAGTCTTAACATATATGCCACATGGCTACCTTTCCACTTCAAAAAATTCACAATTTCAAAATGTTGGATTTTTAGATGGCGGCGGAAGTTCGTGATCTACTCTGCCCATGCTTATTTTGCCAATATGTGAAACTACCTTCGTTTCAATTGTCTATCTTTCACTATTTTTACGATTCAATAGTTTATTTGATGTATTTCTATAACTTAGCATAGCCCTTCTCCCACCAAACTTGACCTCCTCCCTCTCCGTTTCTTCAGGCGCTCAGTCGCTATAACTTTGCATATACACATATTTTCATATCCTCTATCAGGCGCACTATGTATCATCCCGCAACTCGAATCATCCATTTGGACCCTTTACTGTAATCTTGAAAACTACCACCTTGTTCCAGTAGTTAAAACTCAATCGTTTATTTATAATATGAGTTGCTCTTGACATTTTGAACTAATGCTTTATGTGCTATGAACTACATTATGATTATTCAAATTTTATCATTTAACATAAACATGTTTATAATGCTCATGAAAATATACCTCATTACAAAAGATAATTTTAAATGAATGTTTCAAACTTAATGTATAAATTCTGAAAAGTGCATTATACTTCTCCAGTTCTGGTGTGACTTCTTAAATAATCTTAGTTATTACCTATACTTAGTGTTAAAATTATGGCAATGTTATAAGATCTAAGCAATATAACTTTATATAATGAAACATTTTATATTTTTCCTTAAAAATGCAAGAATAATTAAAACTGAGGCACTGTTTTCTAGATTCGAAATATTACGCCAAAACTTGAAGAAAAACTAAAACTCTATTTAAATTCTTCTCAAAAAAATTCAAATTATGACCTAATCTTTAACTAATCTTAATTAAGTCATTTTGTAAAAAGAATAAATTTTATCAAATAATGTATAGGTTAGCATCGGAGAACTTGAATAAAATTCAGTTAAAATATGCATTGGTAATATAGCTTCACATTAGTTCACTATAGGAAACCAGACTTAAATTTATATTTTATTAAAAATTATACGATTTGAACTGCAAGAGACAAAACAATATGTGTAGTTATTCTGCATTTGTCAATATTGTTGTATTCAAAGGGAGACTTTACTTTAGTTTTAGAGTAGAGATCATACTATATTACCGAATGGATCTTAAGATTGACAAACTTTTAATAACTCTCAGGATTCCCAGATAGAAGAAGCAGATATACGTACCATATCCATCAGAGACGTCATTAGCTGAAGCTGTGAAGGTAACAAATTTGAATTTAAGATGAACAAAAGATGTTCTTAACATAACGTTGCTGCAATCACTAATTGCTATACTTTCTTTAAAATCATTTGTTTAACTGAAAATTATTGTGTGTTGAAGATTAAGGAAATACACTATTCTTTCAAACTAACTTAAGATTTGAAAGAGATAAAATAAATAATGTGAAACCATTCTTTTGTGATAACATAAGAACATATTATCCTGGAATAAAAAAATCTCTCATTTTATTCTACAACTTACAATAGACTTGAAAATGGTGTATCTGTTTAGTATATTTATATGTATCCATACTTAACACTACAGTACTCGCATGAAATTGTTGAAACATGAGTGCTAGCGCGGATTACGATTGTAGTCCACTTGATAAATACATATATCTTAGAGTTTATTCAATTGGTATTCTTTTACATTATTTTGTGGGTTTTCACAAGCAATAAAGAACTAATTTCGGTGCAAACATTTTGTTTTTTAATGCACAAAAAGGATTAGAAGCCAAAACTTTAGAATGCGTATGCAATTTACCAAATTTTTGTAAATATTCGTTTATTTTCTTGCTATTTGATTAAAAATTGAAATAAAAGAGGAAATTTGCATTTAAAAGTTTAAAAACTGTTATAAAAATAAAAAGAAGTTGTTAAATTGTTTGCAAGTTTAACTTTTACCCTTAAAAACAAGGTCAAAAGTAGGCAAAATTTTGGGTGTTTCAGTCATAAGAGTCAGTGCAAAGAGTGTGCTTGTAGTGAGAGCAGATTCACTTACTGTACATGAAACATCTTTTTCGGGTACTCTTGTTTCTTTGTCTTCCACAAAGAGGTTCGATAAGTTCCATAGCTCACAGATTGCAGGAAGTCTCTACGGTTGATCATAGCATCATTGTTATTTGCTTTGAAAACAATGAGAGCGTTTACTTCAGCAACGTTTTACACGTGGAAGAAGAGAGTGAGTGGCCATCTTTGCGAATTCCTGGCTGTATCACACTGGCGACACAATTTGTCCAATATGTCAACTCCAAATTTAGTGTTGTTCTATGGAGTAATAACGATGCAGTGTAGGTATGATGTTATGAAGCTGTGTTCGTGTATTTCTTGGGTGCACTGGATCATATAACATCTGGTAATTCTGCCCTTTCGAATGTAAAATTCTCCGTAAAACCTGTCTGCCTCGATAACACCATTCCGTTCTTCATCTTCTATTTCTTCCAAATCGTCACTACCATTTTCTTCAGAGACACTACTCGACAACATAGTCCTCTATTTCATCTTAGTGTTCTATATTCAAAACACTTTCTTTGTCACTTTCAGTTTCTGATAGCCACTGTCGTATCTGTTCTTGCTCTGACATTTTAAATTAACGTATATATCACATATATTTGAGTGAATAATGTGAAATAATACATTCAAAACGAGAAAAGTTAAAACGTTAGCTAGAAAACAAACTATCACGTCAGTACTCGCACGGATTACAATAGTAGTCCATGCGAAAATAACAATCCGTATAACATCAGTGCGTTGACTTTGGGTGCTATCAATCGACTAATGGTGTTCTAGAAATGGGGGAGGAAGGTAGACGACTGCTCAAGGTCACAAGTGCTGTCAACCCTCAGATACCGGAAAACTGAAACCCACTGGACTACAATAGTAATCCGCGCGAGCAGTGTAGTGTTAATTGTCGGCAACGTGTAACACTGAAGTAATTAGTTAGTTTAAATTGGTGTACTGTAAAGAAATTTATCGTAAATGTAGGATTTTTCCAGTAGATAACTATTAACATTGTTAGCAACCTTTAATTCTTTAAACTGGAGGTAAATTTAAACAGATTATATTTATACTTGTAAGGAATCATGTTCTGGTGTCACACGAAATGTGGAATGAGATTATGGTCAATCGGTTTGTGTTAGTGAATACGAAAATGTATAGGCAGGGAAAACCCTCGGTCTCAAACATTCCTTACTTATGGGGGGAAGTAGGGGCACTGAAGACAAAACATGTTGTGGATAATGAAACGAAATATGGCGGAAGTTCGATGAAAATATGCATAGATGCGCAGTTAAATATACACTACAGTCACTCCAAGTACCAGGTCGCCAAGTAATTGAATTATAACAGTCAGGGGTCCAGGTACCTACGTGGGTGACTGTACAATGCGGCATTACATTCGACAATACTCTAACAATGGAGGGCAGAGGCGTAGCATATAACGACAGAGCAGAAGGGCCGGCAAGCGTGGAGTAAAACGTAGGAGAAAAGTTCCATAGAAGGTACGAACACCAGAACTGGACATGATCAAGTACACATGTGGATACAAGAAAGGCAAAGGGACAAAGGCTCCCCACCTTCCTGAACTGTTCTTTCAATGTATACCGGTATACTGAACTTTACAGTGCATTCACACAGGGACGTATATTGTTGTCTTAGTTTTATGCCGTCATCACCATTATTATATACATATGAAAATGAATGCCTACACGTATACAACACTCCGTACACATTCAACGTTACGAAGAGAGAGGGTCCGGACCCTACGGAAAATCCCCTCCATAGCTCTTTTCCTTACATTTCTACTTAACGGTGTCGTCTAGAGGCTGTTTTATGTTTTATGGTTCATTACTTGATCATGTATTGTAATTGTACCATTCCTCTGAAGTCTTGCTTCTTCGTTTTCCTCAATTATATAGTCATTTTTACTTGTAGTACCCGCCACCTCCTCAGTAGTTACTTGCTACGCCTCTGCCCTCACTTGCCAGAGTATTGTCGAATAATGTTACATTGTAGTATATGTTTTGCATCTACGCATGTTGTTATCGAACTAGCTCCGTATTTTGCCCCATTATCCAAAAGGTGTTGTGTTGCCAGTGCCCCTACTCTTCCCCAATAAGTACGAAACGGTTGCCATCGACGGTTTCTCCCACCTATGGATTTTCGTGTTCACTAACAAAAATCGATTAACCATAGTCTCGTTCCACATTTCGTTTGACACCAGAAAAAGTTCCCTTTTTAGTGCAAATATATAAATATTTTATTTTTATATGAATCTGTAACAAATTATTAATTTAAAACTACATCTGTCATATTTCTTTTAAATTTCTATATGTTTATCATCCTATTTTAAATAATAAAATGTGCATCATCTACACTATTGTATTTCCTTAACTTTTAACGCAATATCCCCAACTAATAAAAGAAAGCAATTCGAAATAATCCTCTTTCTACTAATTTTAACGGAAGATTATACAGCTACAAAAAGATAATTTACTGTTTTGTTATTATAAAACGTACTCATATATTACCTTATGATATGCGTATTTACAAACATTTTACTAATAATTAGGGTTAAAGATTTCTAAATTAAATCACTAAGCAAATATATATTTGTCTACTAATAACTCTAGATGAAACTAACCTTAGTTAATTAAAATTTAGATGTTAGTGTTAAATTTAATACTAAATATGGTACTTTCCATTTACTTCCTTTCCAGTTAAATAAAGGTTTCCAATATAGATTTCATATTAATACAATAGATTTCTTAAATACTTGCTCAATATTTTAAAGAGTATTGAAAGAAACAAATTGTTTAATTGATTATGTACTCTTCTGGAATAATTAGTAAGAATGTAATCTTTAGGGAACTGCTTAAAAGCTTTAGAGGATGATATAGCAAATTGACTTATTAGTCTTCTCCTGCCACCACATGGTAGTGAAACAGATATTTTCTCCGAAATTCGATGTTGCCAAAAAATTCGAACTCGACGGCAACTCTCGGCGAGAATAGAAGAGTAAGGAAAAGCTTATCTTCTCCGTTACATTAATGGAATGTATTAAATGCTTTGGCGAAGAAAGAATATTCTGGAAACTCCGAGTGTTTGGTGTTGCTTTGTTATTTGACACTCTCAACCTGCTTTCAACAGAATACTTCTTCTTCTGTTGAGAAGGAACGACTCATACATACTGGTAAGTTGGTCAATATTTGTTGATTTCCCCCTTCTCTATATAGGAAAATCAAAGAAAAAACCCGCATGTGCAAGTCATTAATCATGGTGTAAAGGGGACCAAAACTATGGCAACATCATTGGACATACATTAAGTTACAATGTCACTAGCATCAGGATACTACTGATCGGACTGTTCCAATTACCACCCACTAAGGCCGTCTTGTTCTTACGGCCACAATACCACACTTTAATTTTAGAAATTTCATTCATTTTTTATGTACGTGTAACGTGCTGATAAATTACAAAACGATATACCTGATTACTAATATTTTTCTCACACCTGAAATTAATAATTTCTAACTCAAAGCACCGACCTAATTAGTTACTTTTGTTGCGGTTTATTGCATGTTAATGTAGCTTATCATGAGGCCACGGTTTTACATTTTGATTAAAGTGATGTTATATTTCTATCGTTTCTTAAATTTTTAAACAACAGGCTATCATACTAAAAGTTTTCTTACTGCGTAGGTACTTAAAAATCATTAAAATAGGCAAAAAAGATTATTGGAACTAAAATACAACATTTTTCTATAATAATTTTCTCGGTTTACAAAACTTAACCCTTATCCGGGCAAGACATTTTTGTAACTTAAACGGGCAACCGGGGCCTGTGAGGCCCAGTATATATTTTAAGTGCAGAATACACAAAATCAATGCCTATTGTCACTTACTGTTCAGACTAGTCTAGAATGTAGTCTAGAATGTACCGGTATATATTTTTGTCAAGTAGCGAAACTTCGGGTCACGCTTTTGTAAGCCAAGCAGAATAGCAAATCCGGTCCAGACATTTTTGTAACGTAAACGGGCAACCGGGGCCTGTCAAGCCCAGTATATATTTTAAGTGCAGAACACTCAAAATTCAATGTCTGTTGCCGGATACTGTTCCGACTAAAGGTTACAATAGTCACGTGTTCAATATATAATTATGTGACAATTTGATCTAATATTTGACAGGAATTTCACTAAAGTTATACGGGGCCTCCTAGGCCCCGGTTGCCCGGTTACGTCAGGAAAAGATTTTAAAATTAAAAAAAAAAACATTAGCTTTACCAACTCGATATGTTCATGATTTTAACTTCGACGAAAGGCAGAAGAATTCAGTATTTTATGTCTTCGAAATATGTATGGTTATTGAGAAATTTTAGAAAAATGAAGCTACTGGGTCTGGGAGGCCCCGGTTAACCGGATAAGGGTTAATCCAATATTTCTTGTTACATGATATTTATACTACAAAACAGCAATAAATTTGTGAAAGCAAAATTATAAATCAAATAATACAGGGTGTCCCACATAAAAGCGTTATGACTCACGCACGAGAATCATTTAACTCTTTATCACCGACAATGAACTAATTAACAATGAAAATATAACATTAACGTTCAAAAGTTACCTTTTTATAAGAGATGGGAAACGTAGTGACCATAGACATTCAGGTATCGCCGACCTCGATTGATGAAGTTACCGGCAACACGGTGTATTTCTGCAGGCGTGGTGTTGTTAATTTCCCTAGTAATGTTCCGTTAAGATCGTCTATTGAGTGAGAATTGCCATCATAAAATTTCAATTCGCTCTTCTAATGCAAACTGTCCTATTTCTGTAACTAATGTTCCTTGTTATCACAGACACTGGTTCAACACATAACACATTGCTAGAAGACGTCAATACTAACTTCTGACAGCAATTGACACACGAACACAGTGCTGCACTCTACTTTCAAATAACCCGGGTTCGATTTCGGGCGGGAGCTCATGTGGTTCGGATTCCACGTTAATCGGTAGGTCCACATCTCATATAGCCTAGCTGCTGAACGGGACGATAAACTCAAAATCAACTCAACTCAACTACTTTCAAATAAAATGCAGTGTAGACAACTTTTGAGACAGTGTTGTGACGCCACATGCAATTTAACTAGAGATGATTATTCAATACGTGAGGTGTACCAATTTTATGTGAAACACTCTGTACTAATAACAATAATAATAAAAATAATGAAGAAATTTAACACAATATTTTAAAATTCTGACCTCCAGATCCTCCAAAAATACTTGAGGAACTCAAAGCACCAGCACCAGCTCCAGCAAGTGCTCCTCCACCTAATCAAATAACATTTTCACATGAAATTTACATTATGTGAGTTATTTAGATATGTAGAGATATGAAATACATTTAGAGGAGAATTCAAACCCTTGATGGATTTACTTAATAGGGTACTATAAGTTATTATTATTATTCAATGATGCCAATCTGAGCATTATGAAATGAATAATTTATTATTACAGTATCTAAATACTGTAATAAAAGTTAAACTTGATACAAGAAGTGTTACTTAATAACATTATGTAAATAACATAGGAAACGTATCATTAAATCTATAACGCCAGCTTATTGACACTGAATATCCCAGAAATTTACACAAAATTTGTCAATATTAAAGGTATAGAGGTCTTAACGAACTTTAAGATATATGTAAATTTGATAGCTATTGTTTTTTTTTAAAAAAGTTGATTAAAGATGAAATTAAATTAAATATACTGAAGTACACAAAACCTATTGGTATCTCAGTTTTGTTAAGTGATCGCAACTAGGTTGATTTCGGTTATAGTAAAAGGATAATTTCCCTTCGTAGGGTGAGGAATCAATATTTGGAAACAGTTTCCCGCAACCTAAAAACTTTTTTCTCTGATACTTGTTGAAATACGAAGTCCTTCTATAAGATTTCATACATAGAATAAGTTGGGGCTTCAAAAATGTTATCGACAAAGATAGTAAAAAAAACTACTGGAAAAATAGTCTTCGCATACTATTAAACGTGCATCAACAATCAAATTTACAGGCGCTCGATATATTCTCCGTGTTGCTCTTCATTTTTCTTCAATTTTTGGCAGTAGTTGAATGTTGTTAGTGAGACTGTTTTCATTGAATTCGGCGATGGAAAGTTGTACAAAATGTATAAAGGAAAAAGTACTTTGAAACACGGTTTCTTCGAGGAATTCCGTGAGGATGAAAAAATGTTGTTTCTGTGATTATGAACCATGGGATTCTCAAGATTTAGAACATTTTTTGACGCGGTAACTTAATGTCATGTTAACTTCTTATTGTAACAAAAATTGACACGAGCTTATCACTGGTGCAAGATATCCCCTATTCTATCCAAGGCAATGTCAGTTTATAGAGAAAATGGCATGTTCATGGTTTTTCTTAAAGTTCTTCCGTTTCCACACACATTATTCTTCCAACAGTTACTTTATACTTATTCATTTCTTGATCAAATGCCTGCTTTTGTCTACAACTTATGAGCGTTAAACTAGAAACGTTTTTGTGAAGCACATATTTCTGTGCAACACATATTTGTAGCCACATTCTAATTGTCTAAAGTAATGTACACATGAATCTCTTAAGGACCACTAGTCATTTTATGTCCAGGTGGGTCGTAACCGACTCAAGAACTATTTACGATATTTCATGTTTTAGGGTTTGCAACAACGAAGAATCACCGGAGTGTTGCTAAAAATAAGAAACCTGAGTCCATAAAATTTTATTTTACAGTGCATGTAAAAAAGTTTCAATGTAAGTTTTATTCTCATCATAGATCATATATTACATTCAATTGTTTATTTATAATCACAAAACATGAGACGTTAATACTGACATAACAGCATTTACTATATCTTTATACGTTTTTCAAAATTGAAAATTGTTTTTGCAGTGGATCGCTAACGATGAAAGTTGAAGGGAATGGAAATTGATTCCAAATTGAGAATATTGTATTTCATATTTTGTATCTTTTAGTGTTCTGTCCATAAGTTGTGATATATCATGTTCAGTAGGGGTGTACGCAAGGAGAAAAGGTTCTCTTTCAAAATTACCGACGTTATTTTGTACATTTCGTCTAATTTGAAGGATATTTTATATGTTTTATACACAATTTGACATTTTGATATTGAATCTTCCAAAACTTTGGAACCTTGTCTGAGTCTAGCCATTTTCCCCGTTCAAATAATATTTATTACTGTTAAAAAGGACACCTTAAAGTTTAGATATCCTCAATGCAAATTTCTTGGAGTAAGGTTAAATTGCTTTTCGATATTTTTTAACACTGGTAAATTATTAAACGGTCTCGCACATCGTGATACGAATGGAACTGAGACTGTTAGGACAAAACAATGTCCCATTCCCACAGAAAAAAAAATGATGAACAATAGAATATATGAATATGAATCCTGGCCGGCTTATTGTGGTTACTTGGAAAGATAATCGTCTAATAAGTATTACGTCAAATTACACTGACGTGGAACCTTTACACAAAATGAGTAGACACTCTTTGCAAGATAAACAAAATATCACAGCGCAATAACCCCATGCCTTTCACGAGTATAACCGCAATAATAATATAATTTTAAGTGACAATAGTTAACAGATGAATAGATGTGTGCTTTTATATTTATGAAAATCTTCTCTATAAGCAGGGACACAACAATTAATATAGTTTAACATAATGTAACGACGTTATGTTGCAGTTCAGTAGGGGAAAACTGGTAACATAACTTGGTTTTATTATACAAAGGTCGGAAGTAGATATTCTTCACTTGACGTTTCACCTGAAACTCGAAGAATCAAAGACTAGATTCGTATCATAGAAGATACGTATAACTTGATATTGTCATTAGTCATTCAAGAGGCTTAGAAATACTGTTTTGTATATTATTTTACCTACAAATATTTCACAGAATCATTACAATTTTGTGACAAACCATATAATCTTCTGATTGTATCTCATCATTTTACTTTAGTACATAGTATATGTGGAAAATATCTGGAAACATACCTGCGCCAGCACTGCCAGCTCCCATACCATAAGCTCCAGCACTACCATAGCCACCTCTTCCATCACCATAAGCACTAGATGCAGCTCCGCTCATTGCACTACCTGATCCATAACCGTTTCCACCAGCAGCGCTAGCTCCTGCGCCAGCTAGAGCTCCGCTCATTGCACCACCTGATCCGTAACCGCTTCCACCAGCAGAACCAGCTCCTGCGCCAGCTAGAGCTCCGCTCATTGCACCACCTGATCCATAACCACTTCCACCAGCAGAACCAGCTCCTGCGCCAGCTAGAGCTCCGCTCATTGCACCACCATATCCATAACCTGCACCACCAGAAGCACCAGCAACACTTCCAGCAGATACACCACCAACACCTCCACTACCTCTGAACCCAGCAGTACCTGGAACTGTAGCATCACCGCCACCTTTGCCGTTAACAGTAGCAGCTGACTGTGCAACTGCAGTTCCTGAAAACCAAAATGGATATATCTTTGAGTTTGGTTTGATATGTACAAATTATTTTCTAACAAAATACTTGATTTGATTATAAATTCTATATGGTAATCACTATATTCAATTTGTGTATAATCAAGTTAGTTTTATTCATATTTGTTCCTTAACAGTTATTTTTCTTTTTCTTCTACAACGCTTAACTCTTCTTCTAATGCGAGTGTTATTAACAAGAATAAACTAAACATGCGAAATGCAAGAAACTCTCAGTATTGTCTCAGCGGGATAAAAACTGACATATTAAAAATAAACAAAATTTACCATTTTTCTTTTGCTTGCTTTTATAAGTGAAAGGAGATAATGAAATGCAACTTTCCATAATCATAAATAATGTTATTCTACAACAGAAAATATGAACCTGAAGAATTTTCAGTGTTACAAGAGTAACAATTCCTCCAAAATCTAAGTTACGCAGAGAGTAGAGGAACGATCTCAACTGCATATGATTACGAATCATATTGTCTTGGTATTCTGTTAATTATGTTTAAAATAATAGTTGTATTTAGTTTGTAACAAACACATTTGATTCCTACACAGAATACATTTGATTTCTTTCCTCTAGTCGCTGCTTTAACTTAGATTTTCGGGGAAGAGTTTATCCGGCAACGCTGTAATTTCTATCAATAACAACACTGAAAATTCTTCAAGTTCATATTTTCTGTTGTAGAATAACATTATTTATGATTGTAGGAAGTTGCATTTCACTATTTAATTTGTCTTATGAAAAACAAGCAAAATAATAATGGTAAATTTTGTATTATTTTAGTGTCAGGCTCGCTCCAATGAAAGAGTTCAAATGAATTTTAAAAAAGTTCATTACATAAACAGAATTAGATGTAAACTTCATTCTCTACGTAATGACGAATATATATGTTCTAAACAATAGAATGTACACAGAACTGTATAGTACTTACTTCGGTTACTTTTTAAATTATATATAGCATTTTCTACATGTGTTCTGTATTTCTATTAGTGTGGAATATCTAACATTAAATTTAGAAGTATTTCACTACTTTTGAAAGCATTTTCAGTCTTTACCTTCACCGTTCCTTAAATTCATATATTTTTAGTGAAAATATAAAGCAGTATATGGTTTATACATAATATAAAAGATAGTTTAATTGGATTATATTATCTGGACTATATTTTAAATTATTTATCTTGTTACAATTATATTCTAACAGCTTAAATTCTTGCAAATTGTAGATTCTAACTAATTGTAGATTCAATACTAACACTATTCAACCCCTATTAACATATAACCATCGCAGTAAAATAAGAATTTCATTGATAGATCATACCAATTGTTTGTAACAATTATACCGCTAATCAATATATTAAAACTAATTAACAATTCATTTTAATATTATACATAATATTAAACTACCTGTACCACAAGGAACGCGAGATCCATTTATTGTCTTCCTTCGGTTATTTTTTAACATCTTGCCTTAACAATTAATTCATATACAATGAATCCAAACACTACATGTTTATATCAGTATCGTAAAATGTTATTAAAAATAGACAAGAGACTTTATTACACGATTTGTGGCTTAATTTACATAATATATTTCAATAATATAACTATAATATTTGGTTACTTCATTCAAGACTAATAATACGCTCCCATGATCCTGTAAATATTAATTGTGCAAGTAGGTCAACTTCCGAAAAAAATGTTCTGTAATGAGTTTCTGCATCAATGTCGTAAACCTAAATAAACAGCATGAAATTTGTTGTATATATATTTAAAGAAATAAAACATAACTATTTCTTTGTTATCAACCAGTAAAAAAGAACAGCTGAATTTGCAAATATATATGTGTAACTTTCTGCTATGAAATCAAGTGTTACCGTGTAATACTCTAACCTACATATTATAGTAGTACTATTGATGCTATTTTAAATTATTAACTTACATATTATACTAAAATACTACTATTTATATTATTATTGATATTGGTAGTGAGATATCATGTAATACTCTAACTTACATATTATACCAGTAATATTGATACTATTTTAAATTATTAGGTGATATTTCTAATTACTAGTTTATTCTAGTGCATTAATGATAACATTTGCATATATTTATATATGATGTTTTCGATTGTTTTTTACAAACTTCTGAGGATGCTCAAAGGTATTCAAAGAAACACTTTTGTATAAAAGACTTACGTCTAACATCTTAGGTCTTAGCAATTACGTGCCTATATATATATTCGCATACAGCACTCTAAAGACTGAGACCTAAACGTCATGAATTCTGTACCAAACGTTGTTTACAAATTTCCAGCTAGGGTAACTTATATGAAAAGAGTGAAGTTAATATTCTGTTAAGACTCTGGTCCAGTTTCATAAGTTTTCAATTTTTTTTCTATTCCAAGAAAATATAAATAAAAAAGAAAATTATATTATGTATTCTAGACAGGTTTTCCGTAAAAGTAAAGGGACAGGTTTTCCGCACAATAAGGTTTGCTGATGACATAGAACTGACAACGGAAAACAAAAGGGATTTGCAGGAAGCATTTTCAAACTTGAACAACCAACTAAAAAATCGTGTAAAATGAAGATAAATGAGAAGAAAACCAAAGTGATAAAATGCACAGGAGGAGGACAGAAAGGTGCAAAAGTATGGCTAGATGAAGAAAAAACGGAACACGTCAAGACGTTCAACTATTTAGGAAGTCTAATATCGTCGGACAAAAGAAGTGAGAAAGACGTAAGTTCAAGAAGAGCGCAGGCTAAAAATGTATTCAATAGAAAAAGAGAATTGCTAACACCAAGAAATGTGTCGTTGGACATTCGAAGACGATTTATTAAGACCATGGTATGGAGCGTGGCGCTTTACAGATCAGAGACGTGGACATTGAGAAAATCTGAAATATCCAAGCTGAAAGTATTTGAAATGTGGTGTTGACGCAGAATGTTGCCCATATCATGGACCGAAAAGAAAAGAAATGACGACGTATTAAAAGAAGCTAATGAAGAATGCCAGATCATGAAGATAATAGGAAAAATACGAAACAACGTGCATGGTCATCTTATTCCGCACTCCGATTGGATCATCGTGTTGTTAGTAGAAAATTCATAAGGAAAACCTGGAAGAGGAAGATCAAAGACAGAATATCTAGTACCAGTTATGAAGAAGTGACCTTATCAGAGCATGAAAAGCTCTCTCAAGGAAAAGAAACGATTTAAAATTCCCATGTTGCCCACTAACGTATGATTGAGAAGATAAATAATATATAACTTGAACGATGCACTCGAATCCGTCATAAGTGTTCACTACCATCAGTACAGATAGTGGCAGCATGAAACTTGAAAGGTTGTATACTACTACATTTTATGTGTGAATCGATAGCTATAAATATATAGATGCAAAGAAGTGTAACTTTTTGGATGGACCAGAGTGAGGTAGTAACATTTGTTGTGCGAAAGGTAAAGCCACAATTGGTCATAGTTGAAAAACCAGATAGTTGATGAACTTTTGCTCTGATGGAAAAATTCTAACTGATTACCCTAAGCCAAGTGGATCTGAAGCAGTAGGTTTAACTCTTTGTGTCAGGAAAAACGGAAAAGCTCGACGACTACCAGTCTGGCGTTGCCAAGTGAGCTCGATATCTCAAGTAAGAGTGCTTTGTTGTCTTCATAAGTTTGACGAAAGCATCTGGTTCTGAACGCAGCTTAACTTCAAATGCTGGAGGAAACGTGTTTGAAACTCTTAGAAAATCAGATACATCTGATCTCCCGATATCTTATTTTTTTCGAAACACTCATAGGGATAAACAGTACTTACAAGGGACATCACCCAATTGTCCGGCTCCGATTTCAATGATTTTTTTATTGCTGATAGAGAACAAATGTTCATTACTTGTGATCACAGAATTTTTTTGCCATGGTGCATATTTTCTATTTTTTAAATAATTTTTAAAAGTTGTGATGTGATTAATAGAGATTACTGCAGAAGTTCCTTACTACCCTTTGTAAACGAAGTGTTAATGAAAAAGCAACCATGTAGATACATATGAGGCCTAGGGAGAAGTCGTCTGGTACGTATGACCTTGACGGCAGCCATCTTGAAATCCACCATTTTGAATTAAAATCAAGTTTTTTAAATGGGAATACCCTAATATGATACATAATTTCGGGCTAGAATTTAATCAGGAAGACAATGGTGAAGTTAGTTTTAAGATACGCCCATTTGGGGAAAAGTTATAGGCATATTAATTGTTTATACTTACTATGTGCCTAAGTCCCTTACCTCCGCTACTAACAGGCGTATTAATGATAATAAGTGGATAAAGTTTTCGGTAATACATATTAAGCCTAGATGGAAGTGATACGATAAGGGTATCATTGACGGCAGTCATCTTGAAATCCACCATTTTGAATTAAAATGAAGTTTTGAAAAATGAAAACCATAGCATGTGGCACCTAATTTTAATAGTAAATTTTCTCCAAAAGCCAATGGTACGCTTATTTTCGTTCTATAGTTAACCAGTATGAATTTAGGACTCTTCTAATGTGCACCAAATGTACATTATTCGACCTTTCAAATTGGCAACACTCCTAATTTTCACAAGATTCCAACTGCCACTTTGCAATTGTTGCCTGGCTCATGTTTTCTAAATTTATTACATTTTTTTTTAAAAGTTGCGATTTGTCAGTTCATGAACAGTGTTGAATGAATAATGGGATAAGCATCCAGCAATCTTTCTGAATTTTGAAGACTTGACATGTAATTATTAATTTCCTAGGCAATGTGATTATGTATTTCCTATACCTGCCCTTCAAAAACTCGTTTACTGACATGAATCATCGCACAACGAAACAACTCCAACTTTGCACTCAAGTAATACCGAAGACGTAGCTTGTAATGGTTTTATTAGACGAGACGAGAAATCAAATGAAAATTCACTTCAAAAAAGAAAACGAAATATAATTGTTGTGTAAATCAATGGTCTTTTGTTTTGTTTTATATTTATTTATTTTCTATGGCAATATTTAAGCTAGTCATTCGTTTTGTTGTCAATTGTTGTCAATGGTTCATGTTTGTAAAATTTATAATCAGTATTGATCGGGAACTCGATTAAGTTACCCTCTTAAACAAGTTACCTGTTTTAATATTTTTTTCATGGTACAAACAGCGTGGTAGGAAAAGTCATGTTATGTCTCTTTGATATTTTCTATCATTGCTGCTGTTCCTTTAAAGTTGTATTTATTAAAAACATTTTATTGTTTGTCGTTTGCGCAACATGTAGGCTACATTTCCTGATAATTTTGTGTTAGTAAAATACCAATTTGTTATAATTTCATTTGTATTTCTTTACGTCACATAGGTCCATAAGTTTCTCATGTACTCTGGGTTAAAATAAATAATTACACTGCCTAGGAAATTAATAAATACGTGGCAAGTCTTCAAAATTCAGAAAGATGGCTGGATGCTTATCTCAACACTATTCATGAACTGACAAATCGCAATACCCTTATCGTATCACTTCCATCTAGGCTTAATATGTATTACCGAAAACTTTATCAACTTATTATCATTAATACGCGGGTTAGAAGCGGAGGTAAGGGACTTAGGCACATAGTAAGTATAAAAAATTAATATGCCTATAACTTTTCCTCAAATAGGCGTATCTTAAAACTAACTTCACCATTGTCTTCCTGATTAAATTCGAGCCCGAAATTATGTATCATATTAGGGTATTCCCATTTAAAAAACTTGATTTTAATTCAAAATGGTGGATTTCAAGATGGCTGCCGTCAAGGTCATACTTACCAGACGACTTCCCCCTAGGCCTCATATGTATCTACATGGTTGTTTTTTCTTTAACACTTAGTTTACAAAGGGTAGTAAGGGACTTCTGCAGTAATCTCTATTAACCACATCACAACATTTAAAAATTATTAAAAAATAGAAAACATGCACCATGGCAAAAATTTCTGTCATCACAAGTACTGAATACACGTCCTCTATCAGCAATAAAAATTTCATTGAAATCGGAGCCGGACAATTGGGTGATGTCCCTTATTAGCAAAGGCCCAAGTGCCAAAGTATGTCTTAAAGTATTGGAGTTCTGAACATAACATGCTCCTTTGTAAACTTATGACTCAATAGTCATGATGAAGTGTTTCGAATAATGATAACAATTATCCAATCTGTACTCAAGAAAGTTGGAGGAGAGATGTCCCATAGTGTATCAAACAAACGTTGTCACCAAATATTCCATTCGTTTTAGCAGTCCTTCTGCAGCAACACAACGGAAATTTTTGTAGCTCTAGAACAAACTCGAATACAGTACAAGAATATAAGAATCAGAGATAAAGTAAGGGTTTTGTTCTATAGTATTATTACGTACTCCAAACTACGACTCGTTTCCTCCCCTTGCGATGTATCAACAAAGAAGTGACATTTGCAACACAGAAGTTGTTCACCTCAAAGTACACTAACTTCGCTAAAATGTGATCTACGTACAAATTATTGAATGAACGTTACTTTTAATGTTAGAAAGCTGCTGCATTAACTTGATGCTTACAGCAAATGAGCAACATAAATATTGCGAACACTTGATTGTAATACTTTATATACTCTTATCACATTAACGTGTAACATTCATTTATTTTTGTATGAAATGTGCTGAATTTATAAGACTAGCATGTTCTCAAAGTCAACAATAAACATATTATTAAATGTTCATAATAATGTTTTATATAACGTGAATCAAAACCTTAAACCTAATGGTGATACCTGGTTGTATTTATTTCTTGACACTAGGTCAAAAATAAAGGATAATATTGTCGTATTTCTCATAAAAATGATTATTGCATATAAAGCATTTGCTGTATACTAATGTTAGAATAAATTTAATTTTCAGTAATAAAATTATATTAAAACTTTGCTACTGTTCCATACTTTTGAAAGTTGTTAATATGAACAGTTTTATCATAATATTTAATATTACTTTTATTTACAGCATAACACTAAATAATTACTTTAGAATTTTCTTAAAAGTAACTTTAGGGAGATTTCGTTAAGTAGCAAAATTTGTTACTGTTTATTTTAAGCATGCAAAAATAGCTTAAGTATTTTGATTTATATAACATGCATTAGTACAGATTTATACAAGGTTTAACAATAAAGTTGTAGGACTGACGCTAGTACTCTGTTACTACTATTCAGAGAAAATTGTTCAACATGTAACTTTAACTTTACGGTATTATTCATTTGAAGATATTTGAATGAAAATCATCTGTATCTTTCTAAACATCGCTTGTAAAGACTGCTCCATTCTCATGAATTTATACATGTATAAAAGGGAGATCTTTAAATTTTGTTGTGAGTTAAAGAAATCTGCAACAGTGACTTATGAGTTTATCAAAATTGATTATTGCAAGTATGTAATAATTTTAGGCCTTATCTTTGACGTTACGCTTCATTTCGTAATGAACGTGAAAGCGTTTCAAATTATTTCAAAAGAAGACGTTCGTCTAAATGTCGTTTAGAAAATTAACATTATGTCCTCGACCTGCTGCTGTAACACCGTGCCCATGATGCATATGATGCATATCGACTGTAAAATGATTAAGCAAATAATGAAAACTCTGGAAAAGGATAATTTATGTTCGGTTTTTATCTCATTGTTTGATTGAGAAGCAAAAAGCTCAGCGTAACAGACTTGATTAACAAGAAAATTCCGGAGAGAGCATTCGTCTATTAAGAAACTAAGCGTGCTACTTGAAAAACTATTTCACGCAAATTACATCAAGCTAATAAAATTCCTGTGCGGTTGAGATCTTTTGAGAGATTCAGCTTGAAAGTTTAAATGAAAAAATGAGTATATGCGCATTTAAACGCGTTAAGTACAACATTATTAGCAAGGAATATTGAAATATGAATTGAAATCTATAAGAAGTAATAGAAAAAAAAGTTTTGCAATAACTAATGGATTTGTTAATTAATCATTATATTGTTCACAATAATGATAGGTAAGAGATGAAAATTGATTACTATTGTTCTTCCTTTGTATGAAGAATTGACGAAGACAAAAGACTTTCTTGCACCATGAGCATTTTATATATGCAATTGCGTTGCATCAATCAAGGGAACAGCATAATCAAAACGAAAAGCAAATTTTATATATGCATTTTGTCGCCGACCGCTTACTATTTGTCAACAACACCTAGATTGGAGGGACGGATGATAAAACAAAGCCATCAACAACTCAGAAAAATATTCAGAAAGCAAGAAACATGGAAACATTGTCTTTTGCCTAGAGGGTTGTTAGGTAGAGAGTTGAGGCAGTTATTCGTAAAGGACAGCAGTAAGCTATCGCAAGACACTATTTCGCCTGTGATGTATCATACCTCAATACAGATTAAGAATACTCCTTACGCACGGTTAGTGTGTCTGTGACAGAGAGAGTTTGCATATTTTAAAAGACACTGGACAAATGACAAGCAATAATGATGTTTATTTGTAAATTCGATAAAAATTCGTCTGCAACACTGCTGTATAAAACAGAGCGGGTTTATTTCGGAGGGGTCTTGTGTGACCGAGCTCATAGCTGCTTCGTCAGTGCTACTTTGAATAGGGATAAAGTACTAGCATCAGTCCTGGAACTTTATAGTCAAATGTTGTGAATATTAAAATTTGAAACCTCTTTGATCAACTCCATAAGGCGATGCACTGCGTGGAGCAGACATGAAACGCAGCCCTTTGGGCTCGTTATGTGTGTAAAATTGTTGGCTTCGTCTTCCTCCAGATGCCGCTGCTGCTGCGGCTTTACCTTTCTCTTTACCACCTTCATCACTACCCTCATTGCCATTCCCGGTAAAGCCTGTCCCAATTGCTGTTGCTGCAGTTCCTCCACTACTACTTCGTCTTCTATTTCCCTTAACTGCAGCTGCGGATGCATCACTAGCTTTAGGATTTCCATTTTCATCTTTTCCAGCTGAAGGTCCTCCCTCAGCAGATGCGCCATCTGGTTTTCCATTTTCACCACCACCATCTTCTCCTCCCTCACCGTCCTTTCCCTCTGCAGCCGAAGTAGATGACGCACTTCTAGAGGGACCTGAAACAAATTAATTGGTTTGATTTTTATTTCTTGTTGTTTAACTTTCAACTTGGTTTACATACTGGCACAAACATAGGCGTTCCATCATGAATACGAAGAATTCTGATAGTTCTCTAAAAACGTATTAACCTCTAAAAGCGATTCAGGAAGAACTGGGAACACCAACATTTTTCTTCTCTTTTCTACTCCCTACAAATCAGAGTAAACAAATCGGATAACCTTCAGATTTATTTAAACAAATATTGCTGTAACTTCAAAATAAGTTTAACAAATAAGTAACAAGAAAATGTAATAAACTCTGAAATATAGAAAGATCCGATAGTTTAATAAAAGGATGTGTTCTTCACATTCAGGAAAGACTGATAACCAATCACGATTCCTATTTTTACTATTTGCTCTAAATACCAGAATAACAAGTAAAATCCCTTCAGAGTTACTTGAAGAATTATTCGTGTGAAGTCAAAATAAATTTAACGGAAAAGGTATGAGAAAATAGAACAGGACGAAAGGTAGAGAGATTTCGGATGGCTTATTAAAAGCATGTATTTCTAAGTTCAAGGAAAGATTTGAAATATGATTCATATTCATGCCTTTTCTACTCCCTCCAAATGCCAGCAAACAAATGAAATCCTTTCAAAGTTATTTGAAGAAATATTTCTCTAACCAGGGATGACTCGAAAGTTGAACCTTCCATCTAAGGACAGCCTACTTATTTCCTGAAAGGGTCTGTGAAGTGAGTTACAGAACAAGTTTCAATTGCTTGCCCGAAAGTGACCCCACCCGTTCAGGGTTGGAAATATATAAAACAACGTGTCCTATATTTCAAAGTGAGCTTCATGACCAAGAGTTTAAGAATATAATGTGCACTACTTTATAAAATCCTATATTTACTTATAAAACCAAAAAGCATGATTATTTTACTATATATATCCTGTATTAGTAGACCTATAAACTCGAGAAAAGCGTATCCATAATATCTAGTCAACAGTAAGTCATTTGGTATCACAACTAATGTAACTCATTATTATGGTTAGATGTGACACATTCAGTGTATTTCAATTTCTTTTTTTTTTTTCACGATTTCAACTGCATACGTTGTCAGATCAGTAGTTCGTTATACAGGGTGCTAATGAACTGTAGCGACAAACTTAAAGAGCTGATTCCTCACATCAAAATGAGAGAAAAAGTTCATATGGACCTATGGCAAAAAGTTCATAGTTTCAGAGCTAGGGCTCTCCAAAATCTCGAAAAATTCAAATTTTAAGAGGCCCTATTTCGAATTCGAGAGACTGTGGATGGTGGTATTTATCAGCATAAAGGATGTCACGAATACGCAATCCAAAAGTGCATATTTCATTAATTTTCAATGAATGTACAGATTATTTCCTGCAGGGTGAATTTTCTAGGCATACCATCAGCCGAATTTTGATATGCTCTCACTTTATGATTGGTCCAAATTGGACAAACGATAAGCCGTGATAGCAGTGAACACGGAATGTTTTGGCGCAATGTCGGAAGTGTTAAGGATCGTCAGCACCACGGTTTCTTGTACTCGGGAAAACGCATGGCGCAATGTTTCCTTACACGCTTCTAAGCGAAGAAAACGTGAAATATACCGTGACGAAATACATATCATCATACGTTATACCGAACACAAAGAAACATGGAGCTGCCGGTTCCTAATACTTTCAACTTCCCTCTGAAGCATTGGATGTCCATTGTTATCAAGGTTTACCTCCTGCCTCCTTTAGACCCTTCTTGAAATCAGGGTATATCTGGAAACTCTATTGAAAACATATCTGAGAATTTCACCTTGTAGGAAATACCCTCTACGCCTATTGACAACTGATTTAATATGTAGTTTTGGATTATGCATGCGTGGTTTCCTTGACGCGAATTCGAAATAGGATCTCTTGAAATTTCGCTTTTTCGCGATTTGGGACAGCCCTAGCTCTGAAACTATGCACTTTTCGTCATAGGTCCATATGAACTTTTTCTATTATTTTGATGTGAGGAATCACCTCTTACAGTTTGTCTGTATAGTTCATTAACACCCCGTATATTCGTCAACTAGACGAGTTGTTTGATACGTCACACAGTACAAAAACGTTCAACAGATTTTAAGTTTGTAATTAGGGAAAACTAGTCGTGGTGCTAATTTGAGCTCATTTACTCGATCCGTACAGCTCTTTCTTTGTAGCTATATAAAACCAATTGATCACCCTTCAGAAGCTCTTTAGCCATGACAAGACCTGAGTAATGAGAAGGAAGATGTTTCCGGCTGAAGGAGCTTGGCTTCAATTTTTGTCTATATGTGAAAGTCATGCAACTCACACTCTCTCACCATCACTCTACAGCATGATAGTGAGTTTCCCTAATATAGTATATTTGAGGTGAAATAATCAATTTTGTGGTTGTATTACCTTAATATAGGATATAATAGCGTAATGTATATTATTTTCTTAATCTACTAGTAATGTGGTACACTTCGATACATAGGACATATAGATGAAGTTTTCTATATACCTATTTCCAACCCTAAAGGGATGAGGGTCACTTCCGGGAAACTAATTGAAACGTCTTTTGAAACTTGCTTGACAAACCCTTTCAACAAATGTATAGATTATCCCGCAAGAAGAGGGAATGTTTTATCTTTATGTTGGTCACACTGCGGTGTAGCTTAACGCCTACCATCTTCAGCGAGCCCAACTATGCGTCAATACGACCAAAAATGTGGCCACGGTAACGTCTCCCGTCGAAGATGTTGGTATAATCTGCCGCAAAGTGCAGATTCGTAGTTATCCGTTATCTCATTATGAAGGGAAAGTATTGGTCTAAAGTTTTTAACGAAATCAAATCAGGTGAAGGAATCGTACGAGTGTGTTTAAATGGTGTCATGAATTTAAACGTTGTCGTACTGATGTGCGGATGAGCAAAAGAGTGAAAGACCGTCGATTTTGACTGACTCGAGTATTCCCCTGACCTGGCGCCTTCCGACTATAATCTGTTCACCTCCCTGAAGATGCACATAGGTGGGACAAAAGTTTCAACTAACGAGGAAGTAAAGGCGGATGTGAAGAATTGGACAAAAGAAGTATTAGGAGATTTCTTTGTTCAAGGGATAAAAAAATGATCCCTCGTCTCACTAATTGCATCAAGAGGGATGACCGCTACGTGGATAATTAGTTAACATAAGTGCCGGTGTGACCGTATAAAAGTTCCGGTTTGAATAATTTTTTTTTATAACCTACAAAAATTCAGCACATTTATTTTCTGAACCTGCCTAGATCGAAATCTCCTAGATAACAATGTCCTTCTTTTTTAGATATTGTATAACGTACAAAAATGAATATTATTTATTTATTTATTTATTTCATATTGAAAGTTTAAAATTCTAATTGGGAATTTTTTAGTTCCGTATTTTTCACTTGACTTTTTGAACTACATTTTCGAAATTATTCTCAAGCAAGCAGATCATATGGCGCTTGTTACGAGATCTAAGAATAAAGTCTATAAGATATTAAATATAAGAAACGGCTGTAAAGGATACGAGATGAAAATAAATATCTTCAGAAAGAGAAAACTCATTGTGATTGCAACGAAGCGGTTGGTGTCAGACATAGAATTAGGAGAGAAAATTGACCAGGTCAGTAATTTTTTATATTTGAATATTATTATTAGTAGTGATATGAAGTGTGAATGTGGAATAAAATTAAGGATATAAATCGTGAAAGAATCTTTTAGAGGGACGAAAAGTCTATTTTGTGAGACCTTGAATAAGGAGTGGAGAAAACACTCATAAAATGCTCCGTATTGTACTCTATAAAGCAGAAAAATGGGCATTTCCAAAAATGATTAAAAATGACTTAAAGCCTTCAAAATATAAATACAGAGAATTAGCTGGTGGTACCGGATACAAATTTGAGGGTGTTAAAGGAGTAGGGGAGAAAAGAACAATTTTAGATATTATTCAAAAAGGATTAGAAACTAGTTGGAAAGTTGGCTAAGTAGGAATTGTATGAGGGCCGTGATAGAAGGTATGAATGCAAGAAAGCGAGGGAGGAAGCGAAGGAGACTACAATTCATGAAGAATATGAAAACAGCAAAAGCGCACGTGAAGACGAGGTGGTTAGCGAAAGAGCGCAGGACATGGAAGTCTCTTAATTAGGGCAAGTAACTTGCCAATAATGGCAGAATAACTATGATGATAATATTGATGCCATACTGTTCAGCTTCATGTGTTCTACCGACTAATATATATGTTATCACTAGATATTTTTAGTTAAACAGAATTTTCAAATTAAAAGTTAATGATAATATTAGGAAACATCTCATTAATCACATTATGTGTCTTTAATCTTGGTAGTGTTTAATTAATAAACAAACTAAGCAGGATATACGTGTATTTATGTGTATCACTCTTACCTCAGTAAGCTAGTAGTTTCGGTGCATCAATTTTTAAATTTTCAAAGAAACTAGTTTCAAAGTCATTTTCCAGACAGTGTTATGAAATTTTTAAAATTTATGAAAGAAAAAGTATGTCAGACATTAAAATGGTTGTTAGTCCAGTAAATATAAGGAAAATTAGGGCTATACCCACAACCAATTGCAAGAAAAGTCTTTTGTTCTATTTTTTCTGGTAGAAAAAGCATTCTGAACTACATATCAAAAATTATCGAAAATTAAACTTAAAATTAACCGCCATTTTGAACCGTCATTTTGGATTTTTTTACTAAACACCTTTCTCGGAAAAATCAATTATATCTTGTCAGAAAATTAAGATAGAAACTTCGTTTTTGTGTCAAATTGATGGTAATAGAAAATATAAATGAGGAATGGTGGTACAGTCTTGTGATGATGCCATCATATTTAAATATGGCTTTCGTTGTTCCAAAAATTTCGTTACTTCGGTTCGTTATCTGTCTTAATTGGCATATAACTATGAAGTCGTTGAAGTTTTCAAAAAATCATTTGAAATTAGGGATGCACGCGAGACGAGACGAGACGAGAAATTCAAAAGTCTCGTCTCGAAAATGTGAAGTCTCGTCTCGCGTCTCGCATAAAATTTTGAGTCTAATCTCGCATCTCGCGCGAGACTTTCTCGCATGGTCTCGCAGTCTCGCATATATTCTGGGTCAAAATTTTGCAGTGTGTTATTCTATGGCTGTTAACGAATGATGATGTGATATTCTGTCCGAAGGCAGGTATCTGATCTGAAAGGTCCTTGGCAAGGTGAATCAATGGTGGTTTGCCATCGCTTTCCATGGGATGAATGTTCATAGCATCCTAAGGAGACGGAACCTAGAGTTCAAGATGGGATCCGAACTTGTGTCCCCTCCGCTCTAAATTAAAAGAAAAGTTGTGCTGTTTTTGATACATATATAGAAAGAAAATAATTATTGAATGTAAAAATATGATGTTATTTCTGCGAGCCGGGCCAGGGATAAACTTTGACGAGAGGGGATTTCCCCGCCATCCCCCAACATTAATCGCTAGTAGTAATGTGAAAAAGACAGAAACAACAGAAATATCACATTTCGCAGCAATAAGAAGTCTTATTCGCTTTTCAGACCAAAAACAGAAGTTCATGTATCGTGTGGGCCAGAGTATATGTGTTTCTGATGCAAAATAAAGTCCTAAATCGATGCTGTAATAAATTTCCAATTTACAAAGGTTTTCTTTTTAGAAACTAAAGAAGGCTTTAATTCTGAAAATCAACCTTAAATAATAATAAATCTCATAAAATGTCTATTGCCCCAATCACTTTTTTTTTCCTGGAGGCATTAACGCTCAACTTAGAAAACTCAATAAATTTAAAATCACTAAATATACAATTACATGTAATTCCTAAATGTTGTGAGACTGCGAGAAGTCTCGTCTCGCATGGTTTAGTCTCGTCTCGCGTCTCGCATTAAATTTTCACTCTCGTCTCGTGTCTGGCCTCGCAAATGCGAGACGAGACGCGAGACGAGGCGAGACTTCTCGCGTCTCGCGTGCATCCCTATTTGAAATGATCGTTATAAGTAAAATGTCCTCTTTTCGTTGAGATCAAAATAATTTCAGTATCTTAAAAACTGAGCGAGGTAGACCATTTGATGTGGCGTGAGTATTGTCTTTTATAACTCTGAAGTCCGCCATGTAAGGCAACATGCCTTTTCTTAAAATAATTTAATACTTTAATTTTACAAAGAGAATTATCTGAATTGTTTTATAAATTAAAGAAAACAACTATAATACTAATAATAATAATAATAATAATAATAATAATAATAATAATAATAATAATAATAATAATAATAATAATAATAATAATAATCAGTGGCGTATTTACGATTTTGTTTTGGGGGTTTTGCAAACTTTCTGGGTAGAGCTTAGCCTGGAAATGTGAAAATTCAGAAACATATTTTATTTACTTTAGTAAGATATCAGGGAGGGGTTAAGCCCGAAAGCTCCCCTTAAATACGCCACTGATAATGATGTATATCACAGGATATTTTTCTGTGCGGTGTCAGGCATCCTCATGTATATATCCAAGTCAGTCATCTGTGCAGTTTCTGCCCATGATTGATATGTACTCTGGAAACAAAACATGCTTTCTGTCAACTCTTAATTTAATTTATGAGCTAGCAGCGAAATACAAAATGCCAGCTATTGTTACCTTTGACCAGCCATTGATTTGAGCGGTAAAGAATGTTCGAGTGAAAGATGCAATATTGTTACTTTGAAGTTTCCATATCTTAATAAATCTATTGAGTGCTATAGGTACGTTAATGGAAGACAGTGGACAGAAGAGATCTTAGCACCAATCTACAGTGAAAATACAATCATACATTCTATGTCAGGAAAAGCAGTACAGCGTGCATTACGTGGGCATCTTATGGTCAACCAATGCTTTACAAACTTAATTATTTCAAAAAATTATTGAAACAGAACTTAGGTTTGAGGGCCACACTACCAAGCTAAAACAGTTATACTGCCAAGCTGAAAAGGGCGACTTAGAGTTGGACATGCTTGAATCAGATTGTATGGCGCGTATAGCTTCTGCTGTGCATGAAAAGATGTGTCAATATTCTCAGGAGTCAAAGACAAGCAGACATTGGTGGAACTATACGCAAATGTTGGGTGTAGTCAGGGAGCTAATTCATGTCGATTGATCAGGATCATGGACAATGCATCTACACACTATTGAGTTTGTTTGCCCATTTTTGCTGCTGCAGGTCACCAAAATTACCTGAACTCTGCTTATCAGTACCTTCAAAATATGAAAGTTTGGATATAACTAATCCTGAAGTGAATCATAAGTTCATGCAGGGATACCATGTCATCAGACGAAGTAACAAATTCTGTACTGGTCTTAGTTGTGACCTAGTTATTGAGCAGACGCTAATGAGGTCATTAAAATACACAGAGGATTAACAAGTGGTAGTGAACTAACAAAGAAGCAAAGGGCAATCTGGACATCTCCTGTATCCTCGTCTTACAGCCATGCAGGACTTCTGTAATATGCAATATACAACTTGTCAACAGCACAAAGAGGCAACTGCTGCAAGAATATCTCGCGATAAAGAGGATTTGGCTAAAATTGGTAGTATGCTTGAACTATATTCCTCACTGTCTGAGGAAGTGGTATTGCATAATATTGTAACTGGAATAAATACAGATAATGATGTGAATGTCCATAAGCTTTTTAGTATCGGTAAAGACATTGTTGATTAAATGGAAAACCAGTTCACATTTCGATATGCACACAAACGCAACGTTAAGGCAATCACATTTGCATCAGCAGAGGTTGTTAAGATATCGGAAGACAAAACGATATATCCTGATCTTTTGTTTCAACGGTTGTTGGTTGTGTCTCAGAGTGGAGACTTAAACTTAAATGAGGTAATGGAGCATGAGCTTTCTCCATGCTCTTCTGCAATGTCTAGAGCTTAACACAAACTTAGAAAGGCAGAAAAACCTGCACTTCTTGAAGACATAAGAAAGCATGCTACTCTTATGAATGCTTCAGCCTATTCCCCATACTGAGCAGTATGTTTCGGATGGAGGTTCCCTCCTACATCGGCTTAACTGGTCTCAAGGAAGTACTTACAGCTTCATTGCAGATCATTATGCATGTTTTGTTGCAGAACGTTATCGAAAAAGCAACTTTGATTTCGATGGCTATGGAAAGCCAACCCCAAAGGATAGTACTTGAGTAAAGTGAGACAACTACAACAATAGTAGTCAATGTTACGGAAGCAACAAAATTTGCTGCGAAAAAGGAGGGCCTTCTCTCCAATGGAAGCAACAAACAAGTATTGATAAAAATGATTACTATGCGCCTGAGATCAAAAGGATGTCAAGTAATACAAGCAGAGAGAGAGAGAAGCAGATGTTAACAGTGTAAAAGGTCCAGTTGTTAAATCACTTACCCAGTCAACAACCCTCGTCGAAGATAAACGGTTCTACTACTATTGCTTCTCTATTATGGATATAAAGATAACAAAGGTCTGTATCTACAATCAGAGAAAGGGAAAGCTCATGTTTAAAATAGGGATGGCCATTTCCGAAATAAAAGATTTCCGGTTTCCGCAAATCACATTTTCTGTTTTCCGTTTTTCCCGAAAAAATTTCTGTCTTACGTTTTTCCGGAAAATTTTTCGTCTTAACCTTTTCCGGAAAATTTTCCCTCTTCCGTTTTCAATTTTCCGTTTTTCTGGAAAATGTGGCCATCTCCAGTTTATAACATTACTGCCTTGAAGAACTTGCTGCGGAAAGATGTATGAACAGGCCTGTTATTTGCACATATCTTCACAGGATCAGATACTAATTCACGAATTTTTGATATTTGGAAAAAGTTAGTTTTTGAAAAAGTTAACGAAAATGGTATTTTGCGTGAATGTGTACAGATTGTCTGTTCTTCAAACACACATCCTAAAAGTGAGGAAACTACCGGGGGTAAGGCTATGTTATCTTTGTTCAATGGGAAAGAATCCGACACATTAGAATCGTTGCGGAATACCTATATTTGCAAAACAAGTTGCGGATGCTAATTCATTTGTAACAACCTAGCGCTATCCACCCACAATTTCTGGTACAAAATACCACTTACAAGAACTTATTTTCAGGTCATGACATATATGGGTCTTAGTGAAGACATGGATCCTATTAAGTGAAACTGGATTAATGAACCGCACAAACAGATGCCAATAATGATGGATAATAAACTCGCTCCTGACAGCCTTCTAAAGATGATTCACAGCAGCTATTTATGTGGATGTATCATACGTAAATGTACGTGTAAGAAATATGGGTCTCGATTGCACAACGTGTGCTCTTGCTATAATGCCAACTGTGAAACACATCACAAATAAACCCCTTATGAGTGACGACGACCCTTTAGGATGTTTTTTTTTATATTAGCATACAATTCTTTTACAGACATTAGGAGAAAAATAATACAACAGAAAGTGTTTGTTAAGGAGCAACATTACATACGTTGTGAATTACATGTTGTATTTTAATTTTTAATAAAAAAAACATGCCAGTATTATGCATGCCAATTATATTGATATATTGTATAACATAGTCTCTGACCAGTGTATTGTAAATATGATAGCTGGTAATGAGACACTTTCGTGAAATTTATACCATTTTTATTATATTGTAATTACATTCTTTCTAATGCTCCTATGATATGCATTACGACTATTATTATTATTATTATTATTATTATTATTATTATTATTATTATTATTATTATTATTATTATTATTATTATTTGCAATTGTTTTCTTTAATTTATAAGAACAATTCAGATACTTCTCTATATAAAATTATAGTATTGCATTATTTAAAGGAAAGGCATATTGCCTTACATGGTGGAGTTCAGTGTTATGAAAGACAATACTCTCGCCACATAAAATGGTCAAGCACGCTTAGTTTTTAAGATACATACATGATTTTGATGTCTCCAGGAAGACGACATTCTACTGTATAACTACCATTTCGGATCATTTTTTGGAAACTTTAAGGGATTCATAGTTATGTGCCAATTAAGACAGATAACGAACCAAAGTAACGAAATTTTTGGAGGAACGGAAGCCATATTTAAATATCGCGGCATCATACAAGAGTGTACCACCTTTCCTAATTTATATTATCTACTACCATCAATTTGACGAAATAACGAAGTTTCTATCTTAACTCTGTAAGGAGATATAATTGCTTTATCCGTGGCGTTTTGTAACAAAATACAAACTGGGTGGCTCAAACTGTAGGCCAAATAGAAGTCTAAAATTTGTTAATGTTTGATATGTTGTTCAGAATACCTTTTTTCTACCAGAAGGAGAAAGAGAATGAAATCAGAAAATCTGGATGATTGATGATTTTTAATGCAAAATGTGAAAGAAAGTGATGGAATGAAAATAAGGGAGAGGTGGTAAAGATTGAATGAGTGGCTGACTTGTAATCAGAAATGTGAAAGTATTATGCAACAAAAAGAGAAAACGTGAGAAAAGATTAAATTGTTGGTTGATTTGTAATGAGAAATGTGGAAGAAAATGTAATAAAAGTTGAAAGAGAAAGAGAGGGAAAAGATTACATGATTTATTTAGTTTTAATGAGAAATATGAAAGAAAATAAGATGAAAGACAAAAGAGAAATAAAGGGAAATATTGGATGATTTGATGACTTGTAATGAGAAAATGTAAAAAAAAAGTATGATGGAATCAAAAAGAGAAGCAGAAAGAACAGATTGAATGATTGGTTGACTTGAAATGAGAAATGTGAGAAAATATGATTTAAGGAAAAAAAGACAAAGAAAAGACTGGATGATTTTTTGATTTGTAACGAGAAACATGAAAAAGTACAATGGGTGGTAAAAGAGAAAGGAACAGAAAACGCTGATTGATTACTTTATTTGTAATAAGAAATGTACAAAAAATATGACGGAAGCAAATAGAAACAGACAGAAAATTCTTAATTATTTTATTTTATTTGTAATGAGAAAGGTAAAATATTATCATGGAAAGATAAAGAGAAAGAGTGAAAATGGACTATTCCTCGGTTTAAATGAGCAATATGAAAGAAATTATAGTAAAAGGAAAAAGAGAAAGAAACAGGAAAATTACATAATTTCTTGATATCTAAGCAGAATTCTGATAGAGAGTATGATGGAACGAAAAAGAGAAAGAGAGAGTAAAGATATGGTGATTTGTATTGCGAAATGTGAAAGAATACATGATGGAAGTTAAAAGAGTAATGGAGAAAAAAGATTGAATGATTGTTAGATAAGTAACGAAACATAGGGAAAAATATGATAAGAGGAAGTAGAGAAAGACAGGGAAAAGTTAAAATGATTGTTTGATTTCTAATTAGGAATGTGAAAGAAAGTATGATGGACCAAAAAAGTATAAGAGACAGAAATGATTGTATGAATCAATTATTTTTAATGACAAATATGAAATAAAATATAATGTAAGGAAAAAGAACAAAAGTAATAAATGATTGGTTGATTTTTGATTTGTAATGAGAAATGTGAAAGAAAGTATGATAGAAGGAACAAGATAAAGAGGTACAAAAAATGGTTGTCCTGTAATGAGAAATGTGTAGGAAAGTATAATGGAACGAAAAGAGAAAGAGGGAGAGTAGGATTAATGACTGGTTGAGTTTGTAATGAGAAATGTGTGTAAAGTATTATAGATGGGGAAGAGAAAGAGAGAGAGAAGATTGGGTAATCGATTTATTTTAACCCGCCGTAGCATCGGCAGCGGAGTCACACTTCGCGGATAGAGAAATCTTAGTTTTCTCAGAACTGTTAAAGGAGTATGTGCTGTAATATATGTCGTGAATTGTCAAAGACATTGCAATAAAAATATTGAACAATTTAATATCGCTTCAAAACAAACTCCACATTAAAATAAGGTAAATAAATATTGCGGAGTGAGACTCCGCACGCTTGCCTTCATCTTACAATTGACCACGCAGACTATGGAGGGTTAATAAAAATTTGAAAGTGAGAGAAAAGATTCAATGATTTGCTGATTCATAATGAGAAATGTAAAAACGAGTACGGTCTACGGAACGAGGAGAAGGGGGAGAAAAGATTCCAAGAGTGTTTGATTTGTAATAAGAAATATGAAAGAAAAATGGTGGAACGAAAATATAAGGAGACAAAAATTTAATGATTGGTTGATTTGTAATGAGAAATGTGAAAGATATTACGATGGAAATAAAAGAGAAAGAAAGTGAAAAGATTCCATGATTGGTTGATTTGTGAATACAAATGTTAAAGAAAGTAAAATGGAAGAGAAAAGAGAATGAAAGAGAACAGACTTGGTTATTTATTGATTTATAATGAGAAATATGAAAGAAAGTATGAAGGAAGAAAAACAGAAAAAGATACAAAAAAATTGGAAGATTGGTTGATATGTAATGAGAAATTTAAAAGAAATTATTATGAAAGGAGAAAAACAAAGAGAGAAAAAAGGTTGGAATATTAGTTGATTTGTAATGAGAAATGTCAAAGAAAGTATGGTGCAGGAAAAAAAGAGAAAGAGGGAAAAAAGCTTTGATAGTTGATTTGTAATGAGAAATGTGAAGGAGAGTATGATGGAAATGAAAGAGAGAGAAAACATTGGATGATTTTTTTTATTCGCATTTTTAATCACCGACTTTATGAGACAAGGAGTGGAACCCATGTTTTCTGGTTGAAGACACACTAACCACACTGCTAGGGCCGACCTCAAAACGAAGATGAAAATCAATGTTAATAAAGAGTTGTCTTCGCAAAACTTAGTGGATAGGAACATTACATTTTTGTAGAACAGACAATTCAAACATAACAAAATATTTACTGAGATTCGTGCATTTATAATAATTTAAGATTTCATAATTATAAGCAAAAAAATACAGGTGAAATAAGATATGGTATCTTCTACTATAGAAAGTACATTCTAATAGGGATGTTGCCTTATACGCTTAATCTTCCCTTAGGTGTGAAATTTAAAATTCTACGGCCACCATGTTAACAAGATTTGAGTTGAATGTGAGATTATGAACAAAAGTTTTATATTTCGAAATCATCTGCGTACTATAGAGTATGTTTTAGTCTGATAACTAGCGGACAATCAATAAGCAATAATGATTAATAATAATAATGAGTCTTAGATAAATGGAAGCAAAAGGCTAATACTTACCGCAGAAAAGAAACTATTCATCTGGGAAGTACTTCCGGAGATCATGATATCTATCTTCAGCCAGTCACAACTCAAAAAAGATTTAAAACATGTGGAGAAAAGTGGTTGGATAAAATTGGTTTGAAAGGATTTAAAATTGATTGGTATGCCTCTGGTCCCCCGTATTTCTGGAAAAATTAAGAAGTTCTTTCAAAAGTATAACAACAAGGCCTCAGAAGTTCCTCCAAAATACATAAAAATATATTGCAAATTTTGAGGAAGTTTTTACTAATTCCATATATATATATATATATATATATATATATATATACGTCAAACAAAAAGGAATATTTGTATCAGAACAGCTCCGTATATTCACACATCGAAATCTCGTAGCTTGTAACAGTCATCCGAATTGGTATTGTATCTCAAAGACAATAGCCATAACATTGCTAATTCATTTTTGATAGAGAAAGCAAAAAGTAAAACAACGAATATTAACAAAGCCTATTACATTCATAAAGAGAAATCTACACTCAATTTAGATAAAGGGAACATAAATGCGATTTCGAGCAGTCTTTTTACTACTCAATTCCCTCGTCTGAAGAGTAATAAGAAACAGTGAACGAAATTGAATAGTGACAAGTGAGTTACCGTCAATATCTGTTTATGTTTGACAAGAAGATTTTAAATTTCTTTTAACCAATTCCACTTATCCACATTTCTCACAATGTTTAAAATCTTTTTCGAATTGTGACTAGGTTGAAGATGGAGATAATGTTCTCTGAAAGTATGTCCTACAGGCGTGGTTTGTTTTCTGCTGTGAGTATTAGCCTTTTGCTTAAATTTTAGTAACCATCGCTTGCAACACAGTAACAATAAAGAGTCTTTTCTAGAAAGAAGAATATGTCCATTAGTAATATGTCCATAACTTTTCATAAACATATTTGCTTCAAATTGAATATATAATAAGCTTTATACAATGTTTTTAATTTACTGATGCGGTTCTGTTATCTTTTATTTGAAATTGCAAGTCAATCTTACCAGCTCTTCCAAATCTTCCTGAAATGTTAAAAAAAAAGATCATAAACATTAAACAAGAGTGTAATTATTTAGTATAATTATATATATATTGTAAATATAGTAGTCCAATTTCGTACAAATACTGTATTTATTTATTTATACGAGTAAATGTTCCACATACAGATCAATGTCCATTTTACACTGAAACAATATAACAACGTATATAAGAAATAACAAAAAATCAAAGAAGTAAAAGTGTAAAAAATAAAAATATATTAATATATACATAGAATATGTGCCATATTAATAGAGACCTTAAGAATTGAAGATTTCCTGGCGGCGAATATTATAGAGATGTTCTCGGGATATCAGCCAAGTGAAGTCCAACGATAGAGCCGACGTTTCAAGAACTGACATCGTTCTCGCCTTCAGGGTGATTATACCTGTGGAGAAATAATCGCCCTGAAGACGAAAACGATGTCAGTTCTTCAAATGTCGGACGTCACCTGGCTGATATCCCGAGAACATCTCTATAAGACTTTAACTTGTTTTTAAAATGGTTTCTAAAGTCAAAAATATCAATATCAAACAATAAACTATTATACAACGATGCCAGCTTGAAGTATAAAGGACGTTGTATAATTATACAATTGATATTTACAGCATGACAATTATAATTTATATTATGGGTATCGTATGCGTATGATATAGTATGGGTATAATTGATAGTATGGGATCGTATGCTAGTAACATATGATTACAAGTAAGGCGAGAGACGGAAATTGAGAATAGAAACCAATAATTTGAAGTCAATTTTTCCACTAATAATTTCATGGAGAAACCGGAAGTCCGCCACCATATGTCGAGTATTGAGTTTCTTTAGATGCTCAATTTTATTAAAACTGCACCTGAGTGAATTCTTTGTTTGACAATGGCAAGAAAAAAGTTAAGGATAAAATCGAAACGGGATATGTTTGAAGCACAGGCCATATTCCATATCGGTGAGCAATATTCGATTTTAAAAGATACAAAAGCTTTAAGAAAGTACTGAGTGATTTGAGATCGCGAATTTCAGTAAATCTGTAAATAATACCCAGTATTCTTATAGCACTCTTAACAGTAAAGGTGATTTGATCAGCAAATGTAAATTTCTAATCGAACAATAATCTAGATGTTTATGTGTCACGACTTTTTCGATAGGATTGTAATTAATAGAATATACGAAACAAATTTTATTTTTCCAAAAACATACTAAGAGTACAGTATTTGTTTGAGTTTAGTTTTAAATTCCAAGTCCCACACTAGTCAGAAAGTTTAGTAAGAATTTGTTGAAGTCATACGGCATCAACTATGGTAGAGATTTTGTGGAAAATTTTAAAATAGTCTGGAAAGAGAAGAATTCTCGTAGATGATAATGGTAGGAAGAAAGGGAGATCATCCATATAAACAAGAAATTGCAGAGGTCCTAAAACACTATCCTGGGGAACTCCAAAAAGAACTGGGGCAAATTTGGATGATATGTTTAGCACAACAACAAGTTGCATAGGATCAGTAAAATAATCCTCTAGTAGAAACAGGAATTTGTCATGAATATTAAATCTGTTGGATAGCTTGTAATAAAATAGATCGATGTTAATCTTGTCGAAGGCTTTGGAGAAATCTAAGTATATTACATCCAGTTGAGAAGTTTTCGAAATACAGTTCATAACATAAATAAGAAATTCTGATAGGTTGGTAAGGTATCATTTCTGTTGCAGGAAGACATGTTGTGTAATGTTCAAATGAGGGGATGTGAACTAGTAAAGTCTATTCTTAATGATTTCTTCGCAAAGCAAATAAATTTCTTGTAAACAACTTGTATTTTAATAACTAATATTAATGCTTTGGTACTATATCACTTTCTTCGTGAGACATGCCGGGCAATATTCAGAGAGAATTCGTTAATCAAACGTTCGTCACGTGATTAGTTAATATCATATTAGCTCTGTATTAAGAAGAGTGCACTTTTTGATATTCAGAGTCAGCTCTGAGTTCAACTAATAAGTTGATTTGTTTATGATTAACTAATATAACCCCAATACATCAAGTTAGGAAAATAAATGTGGCAGCTACAGAAAACTAGATGTGCCCATGCCTAGTCTATAAAATTGAAAATATATGACATACAAAATTCGAAACATTTTCTTTGTGGGTCGACTTCAGAACTCTGATTATAAAATTACAATTAACTTATTCATTTGTGAGGGATATTCGTAGCGTGAATATGTAGAAGTCAATTAATATTAATGACAATAAGAGTATTATATTGTAATTAAAAAGGGAAGGTAATTTATCGATGTATGTATCCCCCAGAACACCGGAAATCTTCTACCCATCTCTCACTGTAACTTTAAGAAATATTTTTGAAGTTGTAGAGGATTCGGCTTAATAGCTGCTTCATAGTTAACTCATCGATGAGGTGAAAAATAGACAAAAAAAAACAGGTAAATAATTGCCTTTTTATTCTCATAACGTAAGTTTCCTCTGGGATAACAGCGGGCAAACTAGGGTATCCTCTGCTGTAAACTAATTAGTCAAATGTGGTTAACTTAGTCAACTACTACGTCCTAATCAGGTATTCTGAATATACTTATGATAATCATGCGTTAGTCAAGTCTCTAGTATGGCGCTAATCATACGTCAAAACGACTCTGCATAACACCGGTCATATTTAGATAATCATTTGATTACCTCTAGATAGTGTGCCTGATGAAGGAAAGAATATTCGGCCTAAATTGTAACACAGGTTATTAAAATGTCTTTGGTTTGGTCACATGTTATTTTAGTTTTGTTTCAAGGGTACAATAATCAATATTAGAATAGAATCTTGTGTGTTTTTGATAACTACAGTAAGATATTTAATTATTGGCAACATAACACATATCAGTTACTACGTTTTATATTCGTTACTATTAAGACAAACAAACATTAGGAGAGTCATTTGGAATCTGAATAAAGAAAGAATGATTTACCAAGTGGAAAGAAATGTTTGTAAAAGGAGGGATACATAAAGGAATTTGGTAAGCCATTTAATAAAGATAATATAATGTAGAATATAGTTAAACGAAGATTGAAGGAACTCGACAGAAGCTATGATGATGAAAAGGAAAGGGTTTCCCAAGGAAGAGCTGCAATTGCTGGTCAATAAGTAACAGCTAATTTAAGTTATTAAAAAAATATAAATTTGTAGTCAAATATGTTTTGTATTTCGTGCTTATATGCATATATGTAATAGTAAATGTGTTGCTTAACCAAAGTGATCACTCGTTTGCTTTCCATTTACGAAAGAAAAAAAGACGTCTACTTCAAAAGGATTTTGTCACAGTCATTGCGTGGTCTGCCTTAGACAGACTATCTCATTGATTGAGTGCCATCTCGCGTCTACTGCGACTGCCTGTGGGAAAGTGAGTGAGAGAGGTGGTAAGTGTGTGAAGAGATATTATGCTCCAACATTACATTAGCTTCGTAACTAATAATTACAGCACTACATCAAAACATAAAGCTTGCTAATATGATACAAATATAACTTGGTGAAACGTCTTGCCTGTATTAGAAGCAACTCACGTAACATTTTTCATTTTTATAAGTAGGTTGAGAATGAATGCTCTATATATATATATATATAAATGAGAAGCTAGTTTTTTCTGACTCCATTTTCTCAGTTTAGAACTTGTAAACAGAACTATCAGCTAAATATTGATTATTTTTAATAAAACAAAAGATATATAATAGCTAAATTAATTATGTTTCTACACAAACTTCACCTGTCAAACAATTTCTTCAAAGTGTTTGTTAATAGTCTTCGTTATATAATTTCTTTCAATACAAAGCTCAGAGGAAACAGAAAAGAAGTTATATCATTCATATCTGAGGGTCCATAAAAGGTAGTACTTACATAAGCAAATATGCGCTATAATATATATTCTATGCATGTATGCTAAAATAATTAAGGAAAGAGGATTGTCAATTGTGGTTCAGAAGAGACATTTGGCTGTTGAAATGCCCTAAAACTTTACTCAACCCGGTTTATTTAATAACTGCTGTTGCAAAGCACCTTCACAATATCTCTTTCGTGATTTTCTCTACCTTTCCTATTAATATTTCCCAAGGTAATAATTTATATCCAATTTCTAGTTCAATATTTCCCACATCCATGTTTCCTAATCATTTCATTTAATAATTGAGTATCTGACTATCCGACACTAATTGTTGCTTCCGTATAATTGATAATTACTTGTCTCATTATTTTGCTTCAGATGTACAAAATGTATTTCTTTTCTTTTAAGGCTATCCTTGAGCCGCCAATGGTCCCATCAATTTCTACAGTAACGTAATTTCAGGTAAGAGTATTGGTTATAAATTTCAATACCGTATTTTAAAAAATGCTTAATTTACCTACTTACCATATCCATAGCCATAATTTGCACGAGCTGCTGAAGAATTTGAAGGAGCCGATGAATCATTTTTGGGGGGGGTGTCATCACCTGCTCTCCATGCTCGACCTGAAATATACGTTACCATGATATTATTTTAATTGGATAAATAGTTATGTCTTCATATAACTTCTTTCAATCATGAATTACTGTATATAGCAATCGTCCAATCATATATTTTCTCACACGTTGGAGCTGCACTTCTTTTTTTTCATTTGGTTTGTCTTTACCAGTCCTACCTCCTGTCCCTGCTGCTTAGATACTTTCAACTTGAGCGACATATCAGGTATAATAATGTTTCTTTCTTATTTTGTATAGATATGCACTTACAGATTTTGTTTCTCATACTTCCAACACAGAAGTCTACTATAAAATGTTTTCAATCACTAGCATATCAAGAATAATTGTCTGGAATAAGAATATTGCTTCCTGGATGAGCAAGGTATAATAGATATCAAATATTGAAGTTTCGCATAAGAACAGACTAAAATGTTCCACTATGTGTATTGTTAACATAATATATGCAGAAAGAGGAAAACAAATTTTGAAAAAAATGTTATAGCACATGGCGGGGTGTAGTTTGTTCATAGTTTTTATATGTTAATTGCATGTATACTCTAACATATTCCTTCTACTTTTAAAGATCGTTAAAGCAAATCTATCAATCAACCTAAAAGGAAAAGTTTTGTTTAAGTTTTCAAAAAGAAGAACCAAAAATCATTATTCATATTTTTTTCTTGATAAATGATCATATGTATATAATTTAACAAAATATATGTTTACTTTTCGCATTAAAGGAGAGAAAATTAAATGCACTGGAAGAATAAAGTAGAAGAGATTATGTATATGATATGTTTCGTGCCCTGGGAACAAAGAACGAGTGAAGATATACAATGACAAAAAAAAATGAAAATAAGAGCAAGTGTTTGGAATACGTCATTTCTCAAATAAAGGCTAACGAGAAAATGCCACAACGGGGAAAATGGCCATAGCTCGGAAATTTCGAATTAACGTCCAGTGAAGAGCAATCTATATTATTCTTACATGAAACATACATCTATGAATTCTTACATGAACATCCCACTTCTATGAATAATTTGAAAGCAGTGGCAGTCAGAAAAGGAATATATGATATTTCGTACATCTGGAACAAAAATGCGGCAAGAAATTGTCAATTGTGTGCAATAAAGTTCCCTTATCTTACCTGAATTAAATGGGGAGGAAACGGGGCCTGAGAAAACAGAAGCTACGGATCTTGTAGGAACTGTGCTCATGGGAATCATTCATAGGAATGGTGAACAAGAAACGATTCTGCGTTATAAGCCACTGGGTTGAAATATCCGGTTTTCGAGTATGACCTCCGATAATCGATGGAAATACACAATACTTGAAAATAAAATGCCGTAATCTGCTCTTGTCAAAAAATAAGTGTCAAACTCTTGTAGTTTTCTCTACGAAACCAAAACTACAATTATCTTGGCTTGTTTTGCAATACTGCAAGAATTCTTATCTCTAATAAGAGTTACACATATTTCTTTGTAGTCTCGTTCCGATTGTAGTTTATTATTTACGATAGCCACAGACTACGCAGTTAGCTTCTGTTATCGGATAGTGTTCTTTGCCATTCACAACCTGCACTTATCTGGTACTGCTCTTCAAAACATTCATAGAGTGCAATTGGTCTACACTAACTTTACAACGCCTCTTTCGTGATTTTCTCTATCGATGTTTCCCAGGGTAATAGTTCCTATCTAATCCGTAGCTTATGCTTTCGCGGACCCATATTTTCTTCTCATTTGATTCACGTACTGGGCGTCTTTCGATCTGAAATAAATAAATTCAGCACAATTGATAATTTCATGTCTCATTATTTTGTTTTAGATGTACGAAATATGTCTGTTTCCCTTTAATGCCACCTTTGAGTCTAAAATCTTCCCATCTATTTCTACAGTAACGAAATTTTAGGTAAGAGCATAACATTGATTTGACAATCATATTTTTGAAAGTATGATTCGATTTAACCACTTACCATATCCATAGCCATAATTTGCACGAGAACCAGCTGCTGAAGGAGCTGAAGAATTTCCATCCGAACTATTTTTTGGTTTGTCCCCTTCTTCTGGGGGTGGTTCTTCACCTCCTCTCCATACTCCGAACCGACCTGAAATACACGTTAGCATGATATTATTTTAATTGGATCAATAGTTACGTCTTCATATAACTCCTTTCAATCACGAACTACAATAAATAGCAATCACGCAATCACATATTTTCTCACACTTTGAAGCATAATTTACTGTTCTTTATTCTGGTTTGCCGTTACCAGTTCTACCTCCTTCCCCCACTGCTGAGATAACTTCAGCTTGAGCGTCAACTCAGCTTCCAATAATATCTCAAAGTTTTGCCTTTAAATATTTGAGGTTACCTATTTTGTTTCTCATACTTCAGACACAGGAGTTTATTACAAAATGTTTCCAATTACTAACTGATCACGAAGAGTCTTCAAGGACTGGAATATTGCTTTCTGGATGTAGAATGTAAGATAGGTATGAAATATTAAAACTTCACGTGAAAACGGAGTAAAATGTTTTAATATATGTTTTGTTAACATATGCAGAAAGAGCAACATAGAGTTTTCAAGAAAATGTTATAGCACATAATGTGTTGTAGTTTGTTTCATACTTTTTACATATTAATCTGTAGGTCTAGTCCTTCGTATCCTCTCTGCGGGCAAAGATCGAAAATACAAATCAACATGAAAGTCCCAGTTTTATTTAGGCTTTCAGAAAGAGGATCAATAAATTCTACTACTCATATATTTTTCTTTCCTTTTCATAGAAAAGATCCAGTATATTTCAGTCAAAATATTCCTCGTAAGCCTTATATCTGGGGGATCACATATAGTGTAGCCAAACCCAAATTATCATTTAACTCAGTATGATATGCTTATTGCGTATAAAATACGGAAAGACGATTTAGGGGCGGTTGAAAACTTTTTTGGCCCCTCATACAAAAACTAATTACTGACCAAGATGGCAATTGTTTGATGCATTTTTGATCATTCTTTGTTTCTTTGTTTACCTTTAATATGAAAGATGTGATCCTCAGTTCTGCATCCCATTTTTCTCCCGTTTATGTGAACACTGATAAAATATAATTGTTTAACTCCTAACTAACTAACTAACTCTATGACCTATGGAACCCGGAGGTTCAATGCCGCGTTCACAACAGCTCGCCACTGACTTCTATCCTTAGCTAACAGCATCCAGTTTCCACTTTGTATTCCAATCTCTGCGAGATCCATCTTAATATTGTCCTCCCATATGCGCCTAGGTCTTCCTAATGGTCGTTTTCCGATTGGTCTTCCAGTCCAGACTTTGAAAGCGTTTCTACTTTCTTCCATCCTAGCGACATGACCCGCCCACCTAAGCCTCCTAGACTTGACGAAGCTAACAATGTTGGGTAAACCATATAAATTATGTAGTTCCTCGTTATGAACTTTCCGCCATTCCATATTCCCGTTCCTCTTGGCTCAGAATATTCGTCTCAGGATCTTGTTCTCAAATACTTTCAGTCTATGTTCTTCCCTCAGAGTAAGTGACCATGTTTCACAACCATACAGAACAAAAGGCATAATTATCGTTTTGTATATTTTAAGCTTCAAATTCCTCGACAGAATTCGCGACGACAAGGGTTTTTGAACCGAATAGTAACACGAATTCCATACTTTTAGTCGACATTTAATTTCTCCGTAAATATGATTTTCCTCTATTAACATTGATCCTAAGTATTTGAAACTATCCACTATATCAAAAATATTATTTAATATTTTAAAGCATTCACAATGTGGTGTATTCCGGTCCCGACGAACTTCCATGTATTTAGTTTTCTCTGCATTTACTTCTAAACCCATGTCCCTGCAAGAGTTTAATAAGATCTCTGCATTTCTTTCTATTGTTCTATCATCCCCTATTAAATTTACATCATCAACATACGCCATAACATGGGGAATATCGTTCAACTGTAGACCCTGGCAGCAATCTTTGATTTTCCTTACAGCGTATTCCAGAACGAAGTTAAATAATAATGGCGACAACGCATCTCCTTGTTTCAGGACATTTTCGACGTGAAACCTCGTGGACAAAAATTTTCCTACCCGGACTTTACTTTGGGATACCTTTAAACATATCGTAATTAACCTAATTAGCCTTCTCGGTATTCCAAGTTCTGTAAGAACGTTGTATAATGTTTCTCTCCTAACCGAGTCATACGTCTTTCTAAAATCAATAAATAGTTGATGTACCAGTGTATTGTATTCCCACTTTTTTTTCGAGTGTTTGGCGAATGGTAAATATTTGGTCGATAGTTGATCGATTTCGTCTAAATCCACACTGATAATCTCCAATAATTTCATCTGCGTATGGGGCCAGTCTTGCTAACAGAATATTTGAAAGGATTTTATAGGATGTTGACAGAAGAGAAATGCCTCGATAGTTATTACAGTCAGTTTTGTCGCCTTTCTTGTGAATTGGAACAATGATTGATTCTTTCCACTCTTGTGGCAATCCTTCCTTGTTCCAGATAAGGAGAATGAGTTTGTGTATCTTGTTCCACAATTTTTCGCCTCCAGCTAAAATTAACTCAGCCGGAATTTCATCTACACCCGGAGATTTGTTTCTTTTTTTTCTTTATAGCGGTTTCTACTTCTATTCGGTTGGGTTCTGGAATATACGGTTTTGCGGTGTGTATCTCTTTTTCTCCACGCACATTGGTTTTTGGTTGCGTGTTAAGCAAATCGTCAAAGAAATCTTTCCATCTATTTAAGATGCTATCAGTGTCAGTAAGAACTGTACCGTCAGATTTCTTTAATATATAAGTACGAGGTTGATAGCTTTTCTTAAATTCGCTGGTCCCCTTATACATGTCCCGGATGTTTTTATTTTTACTATTATCTTCAAGTTCCTTAATTTTAGCTTTCCGAAAATCACGTTTCTTTGTTCTAAAAGTGTTGGAAATTTCCCGCCTGATATCTGCAAAGTTTTGTGTAGTTATTTCATTCGGATTTTGTAGCCAGCGTAATTGTGCCTGTTTTCTCTTCTCTGCTAGTTTTATGTATTCCAGGTCGAACGATGGTTTGTTCTTTCCTATTTCCGCGTACGGTACGAATTTTCTCAGCCACTTTGCTACATAGCTCTTCGTTTAAAGAAAGAAATATATATTCGCTCCATGGAAGTTAGTCGTTGTAACCAAAATAAGTAAGCTCAGAAGTCAATAGTTTTTATTATATAATTATCATACTTTTTATTAGCCTTTCTAGTACTTTGTAACACAATTTCATTGGGCAAGAAATGGAAGTTCATCTCTACCCAAAATATTTAACGTTGCAAGTAAAAGAACAGAACATCTTGAACTAGTTCATTCACTCCTCCCTCCACAGTTCTACGATTGTTTTCAATCAATCACCATATTTAAGTTAAAAATTAAAATATTCTCCATTGTTTATATTTTAATATTACCAATGTAATCCTTTTTCAAAATTATAGTTTTCAAGAAAGTTTTACTTAGAACGAAAGTTATATATAAGCAAATTTGCTACCCTAATACCAATATCCAATTAATACTCAAAAATGGAAGGAATAGTCAATTACAAGTTGTACTGTTTTAGTTGTTAATTTATTATTACAGGCCAGACCTGCAGTTCGTTACTTCTCGGTCAATGTATTTTTTTTCTCGTGTTACTTACACTTCTCTCTTGGAAGCATAGAGAAAACTATTGTTTGACAGTCAGTTCAGATAGAACGCAAACCACGCCACTATTTGGATTTCATCATCAATTGAACGTCCCTTATATACTCACTTCGCCATGTAATATACAGAAACGCCCATAACAATAGGTCGCGCAATATCGCAGCGCAGAGATGCTTTATTTACAACAAAAATCATCAGTACTTAAGGCACATCGCACACATAGTCAGAAAACATAAAAATGGTCATCAGAAAATGTAAAAGTGGTCATATGAAATCATATAAATTATACCTAATAACATATATGGATTACTCGCGCAAGCTCACATGTGTGGTACGATCAATAATGAAAGTTACAGTACTGATAGTTCTTTTATGTAATCCTCCAACTCGTGTACCTTATTCTCCTTGCAACTCAAATTATCAACGGACACTTTGAAATGTTTTATTGCTTGAATAATTAGGTTGCGTGAGACATCATAACTCATCTTGAGGGAATGGATTTTATTTCCGTTGGAAGCTCCTGTGTTCCAAGCGTAGACACCTAAAGAAGCTGTGTGTCTACGTCTCATAAGGTCTAAATACTGAACTCCAAATCAAAAACCAACCAATCACAAATCAACGAAGCTTCTCTTGAGTTATTTATATGTAAAAATGAAATGAAATGAAATCTTTAAGTTTTACGTCCCACACTTATGCCGGTTAGACTAGAGGAGACGGTGATGATGAGAGATGAGTGGAATGTTGCAATGAAGGAATTGGGAGGAAACAGGAGAACCCCGAAAAAACCCACGAGCATTGCGTTTGTCCTTCACAAAGTCCACACGGAGCGAGCTGGGATCAAACCAGGGTCCCCAAGCACCAGAGGTGGAAGCTCTACCACTGAACCACCGCGCCCCCAGTTATTTATATGTGGTCGACGAATTTTTATCATATAGCAAAAAAAATTATTTTCGCGAAGATGTTCGCGGTAAATCGTGCTTTATTTTAGAGACGGCGAGCACAATTGTCCATTACTTCCATTACAACGCTTCTTCAGCTTTCTCATGTAGGGCTGTAATTCATTTTAGCAACGTTAGTTTTAATTAAATATCCTACTAAACATACGATTGATTCTGCAACATATGTTTTTAATTCAAATTACGCTTTAAATATGTTGATATTTGTAACTAAGCATATATTCATTCAAGATGCAATTTTGTACGATAATTATAGATTTAATTGCGTTGAAAATGTTAAAACAGAACGAAAGTTTCTGTTTTAAAAACCTGAAATTGCTATTATCTTACCAGGCCTTCGACGCCTTCCTGAAACAGAAATGAAAATCATTATTAGCTTAACAGCAATCTTGAATGTTTCATTAAAATATATAAAACAAAAAGTGTCATCCTTGAAGTTACAAGGCACTTAGTGATGCTGTTATTAGAAAATTATGATTATAATGGCTGTAAATATGATGCGTTGTGTTAATCCTCTAACCGTAAATAATGGAGCAGTCTTCTTTTCTCTGTCATATTCAGTAATACTACTAGACGTTTTTGATTATTTGTCACCTTCATTCCACAATTTTCAAAAACTCAAAGTTATGAAATATAGATTCAGGATTTCTCTAAATAATTTTATTTTTATTTTATATATATATATATATATATATGACATGAAGTTATAATTAAAGATTAAATTTAACTTAAACTTTGATGTTGCACATCACTATTGGCTTTCATAAGAAGATTCGTTTAGTGCTAAGTTATTTTTATCGATTTCTTATTTTTCTTAATTTTATGACTTTTTCTCCATTATTTTCATCACGACACCATAATATTAAAGTTCTCTAGATTACTAACGAGAACGTAGTTAGGACACAAATTCCAGCTTCAGTGCAATACAATTTTTGATAAGATTTGAATATTTAGCTTTTCGATTTCTTGTGTGATACACTAAGCCAAACACTACAATATGTATCAGTTATATTTTTATATTAAATTTATTTTGAGTCTGCTCTAAGTCTAGTTGTGCAGTATACTTGTCGGAACCTTCATGTCAAAGATGAGGCTGACAGAAGAGACAAAAAAAGGATACAACGTTTGTAACCCTATTTGACTTACTAAATAACTATACTCAATTTGCAAGGCACGTAAGAAAGAAACACGTATAATTAATAATTTAACATTAAAAATGTTCTGGTGAGACGAAAATATTATTAATATTGCAAACTATCATCATCATCATCATCATAGGTATTTTGCCATTATTGTCCGGTTACTTGCTACAACTGGGAAGCTTCTATCCTTCAAGGTTTTCCGCTAACCTTTTCGTCTTCACATACGATTTCTCTGTTTTGATGTCATCCATTAATTGTAATCTGCACACCGCATACACCTAATCATTCTATCTCCTACTGAAAATGCCGTCTCCATTTTGAAGTCTCTTTTTCACTATCTCTTCTAGATAGATATTAAATAATGTAGCCAAGAGACAGCAGTTCTGTCAAACTCCAATTCCAATTGCATTCATCTCTGCCATTTCCTCCCCTATTCTAACCTCTTAGGATAGATATTGCAAACATGAATACGAATATTGCCAACACGGATGAGAATTACGACTTACAGAGAACATTTTCTGTTGAAGATTTCAGCTACTAACAAGATCCGGTTTCCTGACTAGGATTAGAACGTGAATCATTTTCATTATGAATCTAACACTCTACCCATCTGTTAAATAAAACTCATTTGCCTCATATTAAAATTTTGTACCTGTAACGTGCAATACTTACATGTTATATACATATATTTACCTATTAACAAGATATACGAACGACTTGTTAATAGGTAAATCCGTTAACAAGATATATAAACGCGTTACGACGACTAACAGTTACGTTTTCCCATGATGGGAAGACGGATTATTGATATCGGATAGAACTACGAGGGGCAGTCCGAAAATAAATTTCTTTTCTCGTTTTCCTCAGGAAGCGAAAAGCAATGGGGGAAACAAGAGAGCGATTGCTTGCGCAATACACACAGACACATCGTTTCCTCGCGGTTCTATAGATGGCACTGTCGCAGCGCCTGCGCAAAGCGGAGACGAATCTCCCAGTCTGAACTTGGGAACTATGCAGCTATGTAACCTGATCAGAATATATTATCATACGCAGCACTTAAAATTATTGTTTTTATTGTAGAATTATCTTTCATTTTTAGTCCCAATACCAACCTTTATTATTATTATTATTATTATTATTATTATTATTATTATTATTATTATTATTATTATTATTATTATTAAGAGAAAATTAATATGAAAGTTTAAAGCTAAACTATATTTAACAACCTGCATAGGAAAGAAGATTGAAGCTTAATTCTTTACTAGTCGATCAACAAAAAAATGAATTTTCCTTCAACACTTTATCAGCCTTGTACAGAGTCGTTTTGACGTATGATTAGCATCGTACTAAAGGCCTGACTACTGCAGGAAACATATGTTAGTCGAACTCTTTAGTATGGCACTAATCACTCGTCAGAGCGACTCCGCATAAGTCCCTATATATTTACTTTTGAAAACTTATCTACATTAGGTAGCTAGTAATTATCCCTTTTTGATCAGTGTCCTGTGTGCGTGGTCGCGGTCCCCGGTTTGATGACAACTGCAATAAAGTGTTTGCAGTACAAATACTAGTAGTAGTTTGAATCAATATCGTAGTGTCAATTTGGGGTCAGTGTTACACCGATTTCTCACATAGAATCGGTGTTCAAAATGTAATTTAGATTGCAATGATCCGATTAACCAATTACCTAGTAATAACAAACATATGTAAGCAGGTGAATTGGTTTTATGATTTTAAAGTACGATAAACGTAAAATATAGCTAAGCGTAACAAAAAATTATTTAAATTACTACCCAATTAACTGTAATTTGCCTGCATTATTTACTTTCTTGAGATGTTGGTTGTCTTGGTAATGTTTTGAGTAATTTTATTACATACTTATGTGTTGTAAAATTCAAATTCCTTTTCAGGCAATCAATGAAATTTCTTTCGAATTTCAAACACCTATAGAATTATCTTTGCATCTTACCAAAGTTGTTAAATTATCGTATACTTTCCTATTATCGTACTGCAGCTATTTTAAATCGTACAGGGATAAAAATTATCGTATGATATATCGTACTTAATTATCGTACATGTTGGCAACGCGAATGGAGAGAATGCGTGTTTTGACATCGTGGTCAACGAACAAATTTCGAGCGGTTGTCCGCTATGAATTGGCACGTGGCGTTCGGGAGCTGATATCCATAACGGCCACGTAGAAATCTATGTACTTGACGCGATGTCGAAACAAATAGTGCGGAAATGGCGTCACCAATTTAGCAAGTGCTGTACACACAGCGAGACAGTCGTGATCTCGCACCCAGTGGCCTTCACCTGTTTCAGGCTTTGAAGAACTCTCGGCAGCAGGCGCTTTGGAATCAATGCTGACGCTTCTTCCATATGCAAAGAACTGAATTTTCCTGGAAGAGTTTTTGAACCTTATAGACTAGTATGACAAATGTCTCCATGTACGTGGTAGTTATGTGGAAAAATAAAGGTACGTCTGATCTTTAATGTCACACGCTATATTTGGTATTCCATCCCCACTTCTGCCCACAGTCGCCTGGAGAAACTTGCTCTCGGACTCTTCCTTGTATATCCAAATCTAAGTAATGGTTAATTTCGTGTTTAATTTTTGAGTTTTACGTTAATTTCAAGTTATTTATAAAGCTACATGTTTCTTTGTTTGTCCTCCATCCAGTGGCGGATCCAGGGGGAGATCCATCACCAGAAGAGGAACCCCCTCTATTTGATATATAATATTCTACTTTATTTTATATATAAATAAAACAAAGTTTGGAGCTCTTAAAAGTAGCTCAAAGTATCAGTATTACAACCCACCGTTCCCCAAGAATCCGTCCTGGATCCACCCCTGATATTTATGGGTTTGTTCAAAGTTTTTGCTTTTCGTCTCACATTCCCAATACACTATTCATTTCATTGTTTCTCTTTCTCTTCATAACCATCCATTTCATTTAGCAAGAAACGCATAATCAAAGAAGGTAAAAGTATCAGTATTACTTCATTTTACTCTTGTCCATAAATATCTACATTGACGGCTTGGTATATTTATGTAATAGGTATGGCATTCTTCTAAGTAACTTTAGATAAGAGACCGTAAGCTACTCATAATTAGAACTGAAAACAAATATCATAAGTACTAGCTGCAACTACGATACGAAAATATTTATTAGAAATATTTTAAATAAATACTTGAAAACTCTTCCCCGTTACCACATTTATTGGAAATAAAAGTAAAACACGAGTATAAAGCGCTTATTTTGCCCCAAATCATAATTATGTTCAAAAAAGCATTTTATACACTGGAACCCTTATTGTTTGTTAGAAATTGAGCTTTCTTCTACTTTAAGACTACATTTTTTTTTCAGTCCTACTTAAGCCGAAAACGTACAAACAGAAGGCAATGTATGAACGTGATACAAAAATATGTACCTGGGATGCCCAATGTTCATGTCCGTGGTATCATATTCTGTTGAGCACTTTCTGGCACTAATGGAATATATATATATATATATATATATATATATATATATATATATATATATACAGTGGCGGATCCAAGGGGGCTATAGCCTCCCTTGACGCTCAGGTATACACTGGATAAAATGGACATCAATTCTGCTTTACACTGGATAAAACGGCAAAATATGGTTTAGCCCCTCCCTTGATCATATCCTGGATCATCCAGTAAGCTAACCCTTTTTTAGATAATATATTTTCAATTGTTAATCTACAATTTTATATATACAATACTTATCTACAATTTTATATATACAATACTTATAGATATAAATGGTACATATATAAAAATGATTGAAAATGACGATATGTGTAAAAAAAAAAAGGTGAGTGATTTACAGAATATATATATATATATATTTTAATTTTACTAGCGAGTACTTGACGCTAGTATATAATAAAATTACGTCTATTACAGTTTTTGATGTTTGCCTTTCTATGTAACAACGTAATATATTTTATATACCATGAGCATTCACTGTAATTTCCTTGTATCTAATTGATTGCACACACGTTTTCTATTCAATAAAGATGAATGGATTACAAAATGTCAGGTTGATCCAAATGGTAATTATGTTTAAAAATTACTTTCAAACTGTTCAAAGTTCTTACACTTCAGTCACTTTCTGAACACAAAATGGGAAACAAAAATATTTTTTAAAAAATTTCCATCTCACCATTTTCAGAGGCGGAAGTTTTGAAAATGCTGTAATACGTGCCCACTTCTTTAAGTTGAGAGATTATATAACGAGTTTTAATTTCTCTTGTATGAGAGTCTGGTGAGATTTTGAATTTTCTACGTATATGATAACGGATTTGTATATCTCTTAAGATGCATATTTGATTGAAATTTGCATGATGAAAACTCACGAAGTATTATGTTCGAAGTACTATAGACAAAGTGTGCGTGGGTATTCTCGGGGTTCTCCCGTTTCCTCCCACTTTCTTCATTCCCACTTCATTCATTACTCATCATCACCGTCTCCTTTAGCCATATCAACAAAACTGTGGGACGTAAAACTCAACGATTTCATTTTTTTCGACAGGCACATCGCATTAACAGCTCGTTATATAAATGTTCCCATAGTCAAGTTATCGCAATGTCCTGTGCATCGTGGCCAGTGGACTTACATTAACGTTAACTGTTTTTTATATTCTTTTTGCATGCACATACAGGTCATTTAACCTGAGCGCTCTTGAGAATGAACTGCCAACAATGATCAGTAATCCAATGCAGCTTGTACATCAAACCTCTAAGTTCAAGAAGTCTTACTCCGTAATTGTAAGCAGTAATCATGCACGTCGCGTCGGGAATCAAGTATGATATTGTGCTACGAGGCACAAGCTATTAGCCGGAAGGACGTTTTCTCACGGCCAGCCCCAATCAGTAAGTCCCATGTTCACATACTTTGTGAGTCAATGTTATAAACGTGCCCTCTAATATTATCATTCCACTTTGGAGACTACCTATTTTTACTGAGGATAAACATTTGAGGATTGTTTGGTGCAGCAACTATATTACTTCGTGGGATTATCGTGGCGACTTTTCTCCACTGCTAATACCCCAAGTGCATTAGTGATGTGAGAAAAAGTATATCTAATTAAATCATTACTTTAATCTGCAATCCTAATATATAATGTGACAAAGAGCAAAAGTAAAGCGAGAAAGTAAAGTGCGGTTTTATTAAAGGAAATAATTATACATGTGCAGTGTTGAGTGTTGTGATTGTTTTTCTAATCCGTTATTTTTTTAAATAGCATTTTAATAAATAAGTATAGTGTCCTTTAATCCAGTGTGTTTTTGTTGTATGTATGAATAATGTTTGTGTGCGTTGTGGTCTGAGTGACCGTCTGATCGTCCGTAAGGTTTTCGAGACGAGACATCCGAACCTTTCGGCGCCTAATGCTCATCTTATTATTTAGACCGGCGGGCAATTCACAGAAAATTTAGTAATCCCTTTTTGGAGATGTCCTTCAACGTCCTACTCAGGTAAGTCGAGGTACCCGAAACATACTCATTGGCAGGACCACGGAGGACAGAACCCGGAAAACACATATATAAGTAAATGGTACCCGAACAGTGACCCGTACCAGGCAATTCCAACGAGATAAAATTAGTCATAGAAATGGCTCCCTGTAAGACGTGAATAAGAAAAAATGTGGCGTTTCTTTTTTCGACTAGAATTTGAACCCCCGACCTTCTCATTGTAATCTGCTTTGTAGGATATTATAAGCTTCCTCCAAAGTTTAGGGTTAAAATTAGTGAGACAAACGAGAGAGAATCTCATCCAATTCCCTATATAATCTTCTTATCTAAAGAGGTGTCAACGTTCACTAGCATTTTCTAATATCTCATTTCTAAAGGATTTTAGGAGCAATTACTAAAAAAAGTAATAACCCATATTCTATTCAAAAAAGGATGGAAGTGTATACGTGTATGAATCTCTTAAAACTAGTTTTTCAGCATAATTAGCATTTGGGCTGAAGTATCTTTTTCTTAACTCACCTTGGTTCAAACAAGTATGTTAAGGGAAAAAGAGAAATTTATTTCTTTCCACAGAATTACGACTACACTGTATGAAATGTATTTTTAAAATAGTTGTCCAAATACAACTTTGAAAATATTTGCTATAAACTTTTCTTCTCTTTAGGTTAATTGTTCTAGGTTAATCAGCTAGTATCTATAATAGTCTATTTCCAGTCTTAATTGTCAAAATGGGCTCATAGTGTCTTCTCTAAGGTTACTTACAAATACGTCTTACCTATCCTATAAGTATTATAAGCCAACAGTGTAGATGTCTGTAGAGAAAGGATCAAATAAAACTACTTGTTTTGCCTCCCGTGATTATGCATATTTGTCTAAAGCAATTGGATAATAAATGTTAAGAGAAAGAGGCAACAAAAAAGAAAAAAATTAAAAATGTAGGAAGAAACCAAATAACTTTAAATAAACTCAGAGATAAAGAGGACACACAATAAAACATGCAGCTTTATACAAAATAAACTGATATCTTCTAATTGAATTTGGACATTAACGCTTTAACCAATACCAATAATTGGTTTTCTATTGGAAAGAAACACAGCTGCTAACGAGCAAACATATATTAAGTGCTTGCCTTAAGGTATTAGACAAGAAATAAAGAAACTCAGAATCCGAATCTATTATCAGATAATGTGTCTGACGAAGGCTATGTTACAAAGACGACTTCGTAAGTTGGAGTTTTATAGACAATCTTGATTTCAAAAGCTACGATGAATAATTTATTTTGGACTGATGCTGCGAATATCAGATTTAACTGGATAAACGTCCTCCCTAATTCTCTAGTCCAAATAAATACTATATCAAAGATACCTATTAAACCTGACTTTCTTAGAAAGTATATTCGCAAAGTGTCCTCTCTGGATTCGTGTAAAATTGATTGAAATGCAAAGTTCCTCGCACCCCAATGTGTATTGTACTAATTTTAGCGACCCATACAGGTAATTTGCATGTTTATGGGTCTTTATATATATCCGGAATTCAATCATACATTACTATAACGCTCGAACAAAAAATTGGTTTTAGTTTCTTTAAATGAAATTGAACATAAAAGTGGGCATGCGCAGAACAAATTTGATCAAGTACTGCTTTTTTGACACATCCTACAAACCCAGACTGCCATCTTGGATCTGCCATATTGAATTCAACTTCCATTTTTTCAGATAGGAGTGGATGCAGGTGATACATCAAATTCAAATATAATTCTCTGCAATTCATTGGTGTAGGGAATTTTACCGTAGCTTGCACCGTTTGGAATGTATTGTATGTTAAATGTCAGGGACTAGAGAATATTCAACCAAATAAAAAGTAATGCAGTGCTCCGTGTATATATGTAACCTTTTACGTGACTTATTGTTGACGAAATATTCTTTGTATGTACATACATATAAAAACACAGTCGTCGATACCGAAATCGTAGATCTTTACCCAAATATGGTCGTATCTGGATTCGCATTAGGCATTTTGAACCTAACATAATACTTCCTCTTTATAGTATAACATGGAAGTAATAACAATCACTCAAAGAAATATAATAAGATTATGACACCAATGTTGTAAAGAGTTTGTTTGTACCTACAGTATTTTTTAAGTTAGAAACTGTATTGATTTATCAACATAAAAAACATAAGCATAACTAACATTACTCTGCAATGTCTATTCGCAAAGTGCCTGGAGGGATTCAACATACAATACCTATTAAACGGCACAAGCAACGGTAAAACTGACTACACCAAAGAATTTCCAGAAAATTGTACATGAATTTCATGTATTACATGCACCTATTCCCATTTGATAAACTGAAAGTTGAGTCCAATAATGCGGATCCAAGATGGCGAACGCGGTGGGTAGCGTGTGTCAAAGAAGCAATACTTGATCCAATTTGTTTTGCATATGCACACATTAATGTTTAGCTATATCTAAATAAAATAAAAGCAATTTTGTCCGAGCGTTACAATAGTGTAAGATTGAATTCCGGATATATGAAGGCCCATAAATACGCAGATTACCCGTATGGGCCCCTAAAATTAATACAATACACGTTGGGGTGCAGAGAACTTTGCATTTGAATCAATGTTATATGAATCCCGATTGTACACTTTGCGAATGTACCTTTCTAGACCTATGTCGTGGTTACATACTGGAGGGCAAGTCTGTATACATAAGTATATTAGTAAGTAAACGTCAGATACGTCAACGATAACAAGATTTAGATATTCCGTTGCACTTCCTCTATATGTAAAAACTGGCCGAGGAACAAATGTGCCTTAACTAAGTCTTGGGTGTTGAAGAAAGCTCAATTCGTATTTTTTTTATGTTCCTATGTCCATAAACATAATTATGGATTTTACTTTACAGAGATATGTCTCTCCATCTTAAAGGTAAAGGAATTGGATTGAGTAGTCTAAAAAAATAATAAGGAAGTGCTGATTTACTTCAACGTTTTGATGCTACAGGAATAGATAGTTATGTTTAGTAAATGATTATAATAGTAAACTTAAAGAAATAAATAACGGTTCCAGTTTTATAGAAGTTAACAACCATCAAAACAATTTAATAGAGAACGAAATATGAATTATTATAAAGAAATTTTATTTAATAAGAATATAAAAAGAACCAAACATTAAATGTTACTTTCACAATCAAATTTTACAAAAAAAAATATTTCTAGTTTATTCACTTACCAAAACGACCATAACGACCAGATGCTGCAGCAGCACTAGAACTAGAATTACCCGCTTCAGTACCATTTTCCTTTTTCTCTGGTGATTCTGTTGTTGCCTCTTCTTCACCACCACTTCCTGAAATATATGTTAGCATGATATAGCTTTAATTCTACCAATAATTATGTATTCGGTATAGCAATTTAAAAATTAAATAGAGCTTTTATCAAACATAAAAACTTCAATAAGCGTAGATCTTCATAGTTTGAGTACAAGTTTCTCTATCATATCGTTAGGTTTATCATTCCAATTGTCTGGCATAGCCTCTGAGAACTTTCTAACTGTAGACCACCTCAGCTTACGATAAATTTCTGCATTACTTCTCTTTATATATACATATATTAGGTATTCTATTTCTCATATTTCAAGAACAGTATTATTTTGTGGAATATTTTAAACATTTTTTTTTAAAATTAAATTTAAAATGTGAAATTAGAGATTAAAATTAAAATTTCAAATGAAAGAAGTGTCTTAAAATATTTAAGAGGACCAATGCCATCACTTTCGAAAGACTCAACTACAGCAAAAACGTTAATTCTCTGTATTCCATATTCACACTCTTAGTTCTACAGTGTATGCAATTGACACATCTTCCTGCTGATACACTCCTACAAGACGTACATAGGCTAGTATTCATAAGGTACTTCACAAAGATTTTCAATCATTTAGGACCCTTTTTAACACCCTTAAAGTTCTCTTTCGCATATTTACACAAATAATCTAATAGGGGAACGTCGAGATTATAAAATGGATTAAGGTGGTTTTGATCAGGAATTATCACTTTCTAAGGCACATCAATCTACTCGCTAGAGACGTGCAAGCGACAATAGAAAGTTATCTTAATGTTCATTAACAATATTTCCCATATCTATGTAATCTGTGATATTGTCATAAATAGGTCGGGTTAAATAGTAAAATTTGAAGTTACGACTGTTTTTTCAATAATGTTGTAAATGGTGTCCCTTCTTTTTATTACAATTCCGGATTAAACGGTCACTTTCTTCTGGTACCTTATATCTTAAAAATCACGTTAGACGAGACACTGCAGACTCACGAAACCTCTCGTATGTTCTTTGTTTGTCAGTGGAAAATGAATTGTTGTACTATGAAACATAATAATGGTACCGTAATTTAAACGAGATAAGACACTCATTTGCAAGCTGTGGACCGTGAATACTCATTCACTTCTACCAGTTGCTATATTTAATATAACCGCTGTAGTTACAAATACTTTAGAGCTATGTCTTGTATGGCCGTATTTGGTTATCGCAATACAAGTCTCTTTTAAACGCATCTCCTAAACGCACGTTTTATTATTTTGCCTTATATTAATATTTTAATTAATCTTTGGATATATTCTATGAATAAATCTTTGGATATAACTTCATTTCAGACGTAATTTTAAATAATTATTATAGATTTAATTGAGTAAAACAACTATTAAAATAAAAACTTTCTGTTTTAAAAATTTCTAATTCGATTATTATATTATAGCTTTCGCGTCCTGCTGAAATAGAAACTAAATCATATTTAGCATGCTAGAATTCTTGAATCGGACTTTAAGTTATGAAGAAATTTAATCCTTGAAGTTTTAAAGAACTTAACATACTTAACATTGAAATTGTTAGTCACCCTAGTATTGCATTTTATAAACACCTTCCTTAAATTTTGTGTAACCTCTCTGTGGAAGGGAAAGGATAAGGGAAACAATAACATGCGAAAGGATAAGATATGGAAGGGAAACAATAACATGCTAGAGAATTTGAGAAAGGGCCTTGAAGAATATCGGCTGAAAGACAAAAGCCAAGGTGATTGGAACGAATATGTCGGTGTCAAGTATAGAAATACGAAAGGAATAAAATAGAACAGGTTACTAGTTTTTGATAGCTGGATAGTATTATTAATGGTGATAATGACGTGTGAACGTGAAATAAAAGCAAGACTAACAATGGCGAAAGATGTCTTTACAAGAAAGAAAATACTATTTTGTGGACCTTGAATAAAGAGTTAAGAAAAATATTCATAAAATGCTTCGTGTGGAATATTGTTTTATATGAAGTAGAAACATAGGCATTACGAAAAATCCAGGGGAAACAACTGCAAGTATTCTTAATCGTGTGGGGAAGAGTGGAAAGAATTAGCTGGGTCTAGTGGAAAACAAATGAGAGGGCGGTAGAAATATTGGGAGAGGAAATCAAACTGTCAAATATTATTAAGAAAAGGAAAATAAAGTTGTTGGGACATTGGCTAAGAACGGTGAAGGAGACTACAATTGATGGACGATATCAAAACAGAAATATCGTACGTCAAGATTAACCAGGTACATTCGCGAAGTGAACCCTCGGGATTCGCATAAAATTGATTCAAATTCAACGTTCTCCGCACCCCAATGTGTATTGTATTAATTTTAGCGGCCCATACTGGTAATATACATTTTTATGAGCCTTCATACATTCGAAATTCAGTTATACACTACTGTAACTCTCGGCAAAATTGCTTCTCGTTTCTTTATATGTAACTGGAAATGAATGTGGGCATATGCAAAACAAATTGGATCAAGTTCTACTTCTCTCACACAAGTTACACATCCCGGTTACTATCTTGGATCTGCCATATTGGATTCCACTTTCGGTTTTTCAAATGTCAATTGGTTCATGTGATATATCAAATTCAAGTACAATTTTCTCGGAAATTCGTTGGAGTAAGTAGTTTTCCCGTATCTTGTACCGTTTGGAAGGTATTGCATGCTAAATTCCTCCTGGCACTTTGCAAATAGATATTGCAGAGTAATATCAGTTAAGCTTACAATTTTTAATGTTAACAAATCAAAACAATTTCTAATTGAAAACTACTGTAAGGATAAGCAAACTCTTTACAACATTTGTGTCATAATGTTATTACATTTCTGTGAGTGATTCTTATTACTTCCATGTTATACTATAACAAGGAAGTATTGTATTAGGTTCAGAATGCATAATGTAAATCCAGATACGACCAGATTTTGGTGAAGATTTACAATTTCCGTTTCGACGTCTTTGTGTCTGTATGTGCATTCAAATAATATTTCCTTAACGATAAATCACGTAATAAATTACATATACACACGAAGTCCTGCACAACTTTATATTTAGTTCAATATTCGTGAAATTCCTGATATTTAACATGCAATACCTTCCATACGGTACAAGCTACGTTAAAACGGACTACTCCAATGAATTTCCGAGAAAATTGTACATAAATTTGGTGTATCACTTAAACCTATTACCATTTGAAAAGAAAAAGGAAATTTGAATCCAAATTGGCGGCCTGATTAGTAGAATGTGTCAGAGAAGCAGAAATTGATCCAATTTGTTTTGCATATGCCCACATCCATGTTCAGTAACATCTAAGGACACTAAAAGCAATTGTGCGTTCAAGCGTTATAGTAATGTATGATTCAATTCCGGACATATGAAGGTCCATAAATATGCAAATCCCCCGTATGGGACGCTAAAATTAGTAAAATACACGTTGGGGTGCGGAGAACTTTGCATTTGTATCAATTTTACACGAAACTAGAGGGGACACTTCGCATATGTACCTTGTAAGAGATTAGCGGAAAACCGTGGAGCATGGAGGCTTTTCAGTTGCGTCATGTGACCCACCAATACTTGTATAATATCTATCATGATGGCGATGAGATATGGAAATAGCGTTCACGATATTTATCCATGAAAATTAACATCTCTGGAACTAATAGTTCATTGTTTCTTTTTACACTAATTTCATCTCCTATTTTATAACATTGCTTTGAATTAGAAGAACTATTTTCAGACTTTTTTTCTTTTTATACGATATGAATATAAAACTAAATAACGATTATATATAGCTAGAGATATCTGAATTTTTTTATCGTAGTTGTTATTATTGCTTTTTAAATGTAAGTTTATTTAAATCTAAGAAAAAAATTATATTCATATTACTAACTTCTATTCATTGCGTCGTCATTTTTGTACTTGAAAAGCTTGATCATCATGCTTATGTCACTCAGTGTTAGTCATTTATACGTAATTCACCTTTACATTTCTTCAGTAAGAGTCTGCTAGGAGAAGTATTATGTATGGATGTATTGTCTTACTTTACTACACTGAAACCTTAAGTATAGTCCAGTGATAAGCGATTTGAATTCATATGGTTATTCTCATTTCAACAGTGTTTTGAACTTATTCGCGTACTTCGAAGTCCAATGAACGAATTATGCTACTAAATTTCTAATTTTACCGTAAGAGAGAAGGTTGTATAAAATGGCTAATTTAAATAAATCCATAATATTTATTCTTTTTCCTTTCTTATTATATTGAGTACTGGTCTTTCGAAAGTTATTTCGTTACACTACGTTGCTTAATTCAATACAGTCTACAAAGTTTAATTTATTTTGTTACCATAAATGGAGCTATTTTTAAACCATATGAAAAACCCAACATAAAAAGGTTTCCTATCATGTATTAATATGAACTTTGAAAGCTCTTAAGATGAAATCTCGTCCCGTTTGCTCACGAACTGCAGTATTAATAGTTGGTACAGTCCAAGCTTGGACCTAAATATCGTATTACACAACACGGAATAAGATTGGTTAATTAGTTTGAGGAAAAACATAAATATTAGTTACGATATTTAAATATTTATGTTATCAAGATAACCGAGAATAATAAGTGAAAATGAAATAAAGATAATCAAATAGAAAAGTATGAATAAAATTTAAATATGTAAGCATTCGTTATATATATATATATATATATATATATATATATATATATATATATAAGTATATATATATATATAAGTAAATTATTAGTAATGTGAATCATAAAAAATAATATTTAAATATGTTAGATTGCATTTTTCAACATGTATAAAATGATCGATCAATAAGTATGCTGAAATTATTTTCGTGTGTGGTTTCGGAATTCCCAATTCCTGTCCTCATAGTTTAGAATGTGCACGAACATTTATATTTTATGTTACACAGATGTGTTTCTCGACATTAAAGGTAAGGAAATTGGATTTATTGGCTTCACAGGAAAAGTAACTGCCAGTTTTGTCAAACATGTTACTGCAAACAGATAATTATGGCCCTTTATAGCCAGTGAATAATTATGATACTAAACTTCAAGAAATAAGTTATGATTTCACATTCTGTACTTTATTCACCTATACTCCAGGAAAGATAAGCAAAATATAGGAGCCGTATCGGACTAATTAAATCAAAGTTGAATTTCCAGTATCGGTATTTCAAACTAAATCTTAAAACATACTAAAAGTCCCCGTCGATTCCACGCCGGCTTTACTTTTAATATGGCGTCTAAAGATGGCGGCACAAGAATTCGTTACTCTTTCACATTTGTTCCTATAACTTGAACAAATATACATGGATTCTCATCTTCTAAACCTTGCTTCACTTTCGTTTTCTTTCCTTAAATTTAAAGTCTACGTTCTAGCTATAATTGAAGATCTCACGTTAAGGGAGGCTAAGGTTTATTGAATTTTTCGACTAACCATTTGGAGACAAGGTGGCCCGTGTCACTAATGCTAGTGACACATGCTTAATCCTCTCCTATGTCAATATTAATAAAGATACGGGGATGATTTTTTCTATGCCAAATATGGTAATGGTTCATCCTGATGCTATTCCATTTTATCTGGATATCGAATTTCCCTCTCAAATGTGAGCCCAAATTTTAAAAAATTCAGATCTTTCGAGTTTCGAATTTTCCTTTTAGTTTTTTCACTATAACTTTCTTTGTTTTAGAGAGACCTACTGAGGACTTGTCAGGTATATACTTCATATAAATACCTATTTTTTTAGATCAATTCGGCCAACTCACAATCAGTGTTGCGAACTAGAGAAATTAAAATTTTCCTATTTCCTGTCAAAAAGTTCGAAATGTATGTTTATAAATCCGTACCTAAACATATGAACGGAAATCAACTTACACTAGTCAAACATCAGTTGTTACTAAACAAAAGTAAATACAGGTTTGTGCAATTGGGTAATTAGGGGGTGTACGAAAAATTCGAATTTAGGTTCTAAACTTTGATTTTTGTTACTTTTCTCTTTACCATAATCTATTTTTGTAAATTACAAGCTAAATTTCTTAAATATCGACATGGTGCTTGTACAATATATTAGTGGTGTGCCAAAGTTTATATTAAAATAGTTTCCGTCTGTCTGGTAACAGTGTTTCTAGCCAGAGAAAATTTTAATTTCCTAGCTCATCAGGTACCGCTGGAATAGTTAGTAATACTGGAACGAATTTTTCATATTCCACTTCCCAAACCGATTCTGTGGGTTTAAGCTTATTTCCAAACCAAATATCGACTAAGGTATGTTCTTAGTGAATCTTGTTTGGCAGTTGCATACTTTGGAGGTAAGTTCGAAAGGTCATAGGTGGATAGTAACGACAGTCACCCAAAAGTTTGATATATATAAAATCCTCACCTTCCTTACCGCAATGCAGTCTCACCAAGGATGTTCTCCTGTAGGCATTATAAATCCAGTGTCTTGATTTTTACCATTAAAAAGAATTAGAGAATGAGCTAATTCTTTATGTATTTGGATCAGTTTAAGAGCAAAATCTTTGCCCTTCTTGAAAAGTACTGATGTGGTACATTTTGGTTTTATGAAGTACAGGTGATTTTCAGGTTTTGGGCGTTCTATCATAATTGCCAAAAAATCAGTGTCTCTACCAACAATAGCAACTGACTGTTGTGTAGCACAAGCACATATCAAAAGCTGTCGACAGGGTCATTTCATCAGCATCTACTTCCTTTTGCAAAAAGTTAATGTTCTTAGACAGCCAGAATGGAGAAAGTTTTTTCAATGATACACGTTTTATTCAGTGAATTGCAAACAATTTGCTATCAAGATGTGCATAAAACCACTCCATAGAGCGGTTGGAAACAATTAAGAAATGAGTGCTTAACCATATATTGTCAAGAAATTCTAGCTTTATAACATGTTCCTCAAAATGCATCCTTCAATATTAAACTCTTGATTCCCACATTAACTTAGTTGACCTTTTGTAGACCTTGATTGTTTCTTTACAAAGATTAACAACATGATTAGATTTGGGAACTTCAGTAACTCTGGAAATTTCAGTTGTTTCAATTACTTCTCTAGGTGTGCATATTTTTATTCCTTCCATGCTGTGCAACGTATTGTGACAGTCAAGTTTCCTTGTATTAAAATATGCAGTGTCGAATGCGAACTGAATAAATTAACTTATTTTTTGCTGGCTCTCTGCATTTATTCTTGAATATTCGTATCGTCTTATATCTTGGTATGGTACACCTATTCCAAGACTAGTTAAAATATCTGTTAGTTATCTAGTTGCGTAGTGACGCAAGCAGTGTACACCTGCCGTTAATTTCAAGGGAGAAATAAGCTGACAGACAACCTGAAATGATAAGCTGAACTATCACCGAACGCTTACAGTTAGTCGCTCTACCGTAATCATTGTTCCTCTTCTTTGTAATTTTACGAATCGAAAGTTTCCTGGATTTAGGAACCAGTTCATCACCACTTATTGTTAGTTCATCCAAAAGTTTCCTGGATTTAGGAATCAGTTCATCATCACTTATTGTTCGTTCATCCAAAAGTTTCAGGTATTTAGGAACCAGTTCATCACCACTTATTGTTCGTTCATCCAAAAGTTTCAGGAATTTAGGAACCAGTTCATCATCACTTATTGTTCGTTTATCCAAAAGTTTCAGGAATTTAGGAACCAGTTCATCACCACTTATTGTTCGTTCATCCAAAAGTTTCACGGATTTAGGAACCAGTACATCACCACTTATTGTTCGTTCATCCAAAACTTTCAGGGATTTAGGAACCAGTTCATCACCACTTATTGTTCGTTCATCCAAAAGTTTCACGGATTTAAGAACCAGTTCATCACCACTTATTGTTCGTTCATCCAAAAGTTTCAGGGATTTAAGAAAAAGTTCATCACCACATATTGTTCGTTCATCCAAAAGTTTCAGGGATTTAGGAACCAGTTCATCACCACTTATTGTTCGTTCATCCAAAACTTTCAGGGATTTAGGAACCAGTTCATCACCACTTATTGTTCATCCAAAAGTTTCACGGATTTAGGAACCAGTTCATCACCACTTATTGTTCGTTCATCCAAAAGTTTCACGGATTTAGGAACCAGTACATCACCACTTATTGTTCGTTCATCCAAAAGTTTCAGGGATTTAGGAACCAGTTCATCACCACTTATTGTTCGTTCATCCAAAAGTTTCACGGATTTAAGAACCAGTTCATCACCACTTATTGTTCGTTCATCCAAAAGTTTCAGGGATTTAAGAACCAGTTCATCACCACATATTGTTCGTTCATCCAAAAGTTTCAGGGATTTAGGAACCAGTTCATCACCACTTATTGTTCGTTCATCCAAAACTTTCAGGGATTTAGGAACCAGTTCATCACCACCTATTGTTCGTTCATCCAAAAGTTTCACGGATTTAGGAACCAGTTCATCACCACTTATTGTTCGTTCATCCAAAAGTTTCACGGATTTAGGAACCAGTTCATCATCACTTATTGTTCGTTCATCCAAAAGTTTCAGGGATTTAGGAACCAGTTCATCACCACTTATTGTTCGTTCATCCAAAAGTTTCAGGGATTTAGGAACCAGTTCATCACCACTTATTGTTCGTTCATCCAAAAGTTTCAGGGGTTTAGGAACCAGTTCATCACCACTTATTGTTTGTTTATCCAAAAGTTTTAGGGGTTTTGGAAGAAGTTCATCACCACTTATTGTTCGTTCATCCAAAAATTTCACGGATTTAGGAACCGGTTCATCACCACTTATTGTTTGTTTATCCAAAGGTGTATAGTATTCAGTATTGTAGGTTGAATTCGGTCTTCTCTAATAATTTCTACTGCTTTCTGCACGATTCGAAGAAGTTCTTCCAATTTATTAATATTTTAATTTGTGTATCGCTACCATGACTCGTGCAACAACTTATCGGCATAGTTTCTAAATGTGAATATTACTTCTTTACCATATGAAACCCAACCCTCTGTTATAACCAATCTCTCTCCATACTTCTGAATGAGCTTTTTTCTTCAAACGCTTGTCAAAGTAACCAGACATCCATCATTATTATCAATATGTTCAATAAGTATATTGAAGGCTTGCAGTCCACTTTCACCCACAGGTCTCCCAACTTTGCTGATTTTCTCGGCAATAAACAAGCTATTGTAACAGTTACGATTATATTTTGCATCTACTGCTACAAGATCAATGACATTTTCGGTTTTCCCTATTACTTTTTGTCCTTTACTGTCTCTCCCGCCCGCAATGAAACAGTTTTCTGAAACTCGAGTTTTCGGGAATTAAAATTTCTTGTAGCTGGAAACATTGGTACGAGACAGATACAAACTATCTTAAACGTTGGTACTCCATTAATATATCCTAGAAGTATCATGGCGATATCTAATAAACTAAGCAAGTCATTAAAAAATCTACCTAAAAAATCACAATTATCTTTCCACTGGTAGAACAAGGTCTACTGTAAACCTCAACTGTGCTTTCATTAATTATCCAAATGAATTTTTCTATGGTAATAAGACAAGGCTTTTAGGTACTGGTACGTTTGTACTAATGTAGCCAACAAGAGGGAAATTATAAATTGAAAAATTGCATATTTTCCCAATGTTCCACTATAAAAGGGAATTAAAATTTTCTCTGGCTAGAAACACTGCTACCAGACAGATAAACTATCTTAAAATTAACTTTAACACACCAATAATATATTCTACAAGTATCATGTCGATATTTAGGAAACAAAGCTTGTAATTTACAAAAATAGATTATGGTAAAGAGAAAAGTAACAAAGAATCAAGGTTTAGAACCTAAATTCGAATTTTGTGTACATCCCCTTATTACCCAATTGCAAGAAACTGTATTTACTTTTGTTTATTAAGAGCTGATGTTTAACTGGTGTAAGTTGACTTCCGTTCGTATGTACAGGTACGGATTTATAAGCATACATTTCGAATTTTTTGACCGAAAAGTAGGAAAATTTTAATTTCCCTAGTTCGCAACACTAATTGTGAGTTGATAGAATTGGTCTAAAAAGTTAGGCATTTATTTGAGGTATATACCTGACAAGTCATAAATAGATCTCGCTAAAACGAAGAAAGTTATACTGAAGAAACTAAAAGGAAAATTCGAAACTCGAAAAATCTCATTTTTTAAAAATTTGTGCTCAAATTTGAGAGGAAAATTCGATACTCAGATAAAAAGGCAACATGAAGATGAACTAAGTTCCAGCCATATTTGCCACAGAAAAAAATCATCCCAGTATCTTAAGTAGAGTTGACACAAGAGAGATGATAGCAAGTGCCCCTAGCGTTAGTGACACTTCTGCCACCTTGTCTCGAAATGGTTAGTCATTCCAGGGACTCGTCATTTGAACACCCTGTATCTCAGGAACGAAGCAGCATCGTACCTATATTTATAGGAATATTTTTACTTATTTGAATGTCCGCAATCACCTCGTCACTTTTGGCCATGCATTTATGTTACACCCTGTAGAGGAGCAAGCTTAGTGGTGGTAATACAAATCTAGGCAACCTGTCAGGTGATCATACCATAAACTCCCACTAATCAGCCTTGTGTCGCGCTGTGCAGCAGTGCAATGTGTTGCAATACAAGAAAAAAGGAAGTAAAATCTTGACTCATCGCCGATCACAAGCTCAAAAGATTACGATGGGCGAAAGAGCATGTGCACTGGAAAAAAGAATGGAAGCGGAAGCAGTGATGAAAAAAAATTTAGTTTAGATGGACCAGATGAGTGGGCATATTATTGGCACGATTTGAGGAAAGAATAACAGGTATTTTCCAAACGGCAACAAGGTGGCAAGTCTATAATGGTTTGGGGTGGGTTTGGTGCTTAGGTGAAAAAAAATCTAGCTTTTCTTTCTTGCAGCATGAAGGCCATTGATTAACAAAATGCTCGAAGATAATCTGCTTCCCATTGCTAGTGTTATTGGTTGACATTTGTGCGTCTTTCAACAGGTTAATGCTCATATTAATGCGGCCAATTTCACAAAAGAATGGTTTGACTACAAAAACGTGCGAGTTATGGATTGTCCAGCAATCTCCCTGGGTCTAAATCCAATGGAAAGTGTTTGGGATATGTAATGAAGGGAACTGTATGCTGGAGGTCGACTACACGATAGTATCATTTCTTTGAAAGATGCTATTTTTGTCGCACGGGATGCATCAGTTGAACCACGAAACCACGCTAGAGAATATAGTGAATACCATATTCGACAGCGTGTTTGAAGTAGTAGTGAACAATGGTTCACACATAGGGTATTAAGAGTCTTCAACCCTGCGAAATTAAAACACCGCTAATTTTACAATAATTATGTGGTATTTTCAAATAGATAAAAGATAATTGAAATATGGAACAAGAGCGCCCTAGACAATATTATTTTGCGCGAGGTACCGTTATCACAAGTCACCCAATGGCTTTCCGTTTTCAGCAGTTTAGAAACGCGAAAATAAATGCCGATTTTTCAAAATGCTCGAAATTGAAAGCAGATCAATGTGTCGTGATAACGGTTTCTCATGTAAAATAATATTGTCTAGGGCGCTCTTGTTCCACATTTCGATTATCTTTTATCTATTTGAAGATATCACATAATTACTGTAAAATTAGCGGTATTTTAATTTCGCCGGGATGAAGACTCTTAAGTGCTGTGGTCGTATCATTTTACAACTGTGCATTTCTCTATACCCATTGTTTCTTGTATTTCTACACACTTGTTCCATGCAATGTATGTACTACTTGCTTGATTTTCTGTGATTTATTTTCAGCGTTAAACTAACTATTCTTTCTAGTTAACTTTCCTCCTTTTACATTAACATTTCGTACCTTAATGAACTGGTCGCATCATGTAGTAACGCATATTATATATAAAAGCTAATGTTCATACGTTACCTCATTACGGAATAACTACTAACACAATTCATTTAATATTATTATTAATATTAGACCTTCCTAGGGCTTTTTGATACTACATTGACAATTTTTGCCATGGGTAACGATGTGAAAAAGCAAGTCGTACAAAAATAAAATAAAATAACTTGTATTAGGTCCATCCATAATTTCGGGGTCCCTGAGATTAATAACGATATCCCAATATCGTTCAATTGGAAGTCCAGTCCTTATTTTCATGGAACTAAAAAGGAATGTGGTGTGATAGGGAAGGGAAGGGATCAAAAGGCAATCATCAAAACAAAATTTGATTACTTATCATGTTGTTTTGGCATCCTGTGAACTAATTTTTAAATAACATTATTATTTAATTTTAATAATAATATGTTACTACTATTTTATGACAAACTAAATTATCTCAAAACTAGTTCACAGGATTCCAAGACACGATACATAATAAATTCAGTTGAGTTTGTTTCTCTAGTCACTGTCTTAACTTAGATTTTGTGGGAAATTTTATTCGGACAAAACTGTAGTTTCCATGGATAGCAACACTGAAAAATTTTTCAGCCTCGTATTTATTGTTGTAGAGTAGCATTATCTATGATTATGGTAATTTGCATTTTCATTATCTCTTTTCACTGATGAAAAACAAGCAAAAAAATTTGTAAAAATTTTGTATTATTTTTAGTATGTCAGGCTATTTAAGTTCCTAAATGAAGTAGTCCAAATCGCACTATTGCTAAGATAAAGAAAACAAAACTTACGTTGTCTGTTTGATCCAATCATTCCCATGTGACTGAATGCATCATAATACACTGACTTCCATTACCAATAGTGAGCGTACAAGAGAGTTGACTTTGAGTTGATTTTAAGTTTAACGTCCCGTTCAGCAGCGAGGCTATATAAGACGTGGACCTACTGATTAACGTGGAATCCGAACCACATGAGCACCCGCCGGGAATCGAACCCGGGTCTCCCACGCCAGAGGCGCGTACGCTAACCACTTAGCCACGAAGGAGCTCGAGCGTACAAGAGAATTAGGTAAAATGCTGTCCGTATAAATTCTATTAAGAATAAATAAAGATTATAAAATCGCAACTACTAATACGAAAACTACTGAATGTACGGTGTTACAGCTGAAGCATGAAAGTTTGTTACTGTATGTTGCGATTTTTAAAGGCAGAAACGTAAGATACTTCTGATTTTTGTTCGAACCTTGGATGCGTTTCCTAATACGAGGTTCTTTCCTACTCTTAATTCTAACTTAATCCATAGTCACATACAGCTTTACTCTTCTGATGCCAGGTTGCTTTTTAATGAGAAAGTTATTATTGCATCCAGTAAATGACCTTCAGTCTTTTAGAGTCTCATGAAAGTAGAGAATAATTTGTATTTTGATAACAATCTCAAAAGTCTGGAAACTAGTACACAGCAAAAAATGAAGTGTTGAAGCAACACAAAATAACTACCACTTTAGCGTGTTACTTGTGTGTCGATTCAACACCAAGCATATTTTTTTTAATTATTTTTTTTTTTTTGCTAGCCATAGCTAGCACCCACCCAAAGGGTTACGCTCTTTATTTGGGAAGCGGAGTTTATAGGAACTGCAGGTGTAGGTTAATTGTCGTGAGGCATTATTGTCGACATTGTCGTGAGGCACTTGGATTTTATTAACTTTATTAAATCCAAGTTCATTCAATTGAAAGGACATTATGGCCGTTAACCATAATCATAAGGACAGGAAAACATGAATAAGTATGAACAATTCAACAGGAGAGCGTGAGAGCAGAACAGTGTGGAGAAATGGAACAATGACGTGCACTTGACATCACAACACAACGCAGAGTGTTAGAGAGACGAATGAATGTTATCTTCTGTCCAGGGGCTACTCTGGACGTAATTGAGACGAGTGGAGCCCTGTTAGTGCGGTGAAATCACTGTGCAACATAAGATGGAATGATATATGGTGGAAGGATTGCAATGAGGAAGTCTTCAAGAAATTGAAAGTCGGGTCTATTTGGTGGGAGAACGTATTAGTACAGAGTAAACAGCAGGGAGAGTGGAGAATGACGGAGAATAGTTGAAGGTTTGCGAAGGGTGGCTTCGTGGTGCATGGCATCAAAGAACAATGAATGGTGAGTCTGGAATCGCTTCGTAACGTACCGGAGTCGGAGGTCTTCTAGGTGATAAAGGAGTTGTGCAAAAAGGTGTTCTCTCATATAAGTCACGTGTAGGGCTTGGTAATTTAATTCGAAAGGCAAGGCGTAGTGCATGGCGCTCAAGAATTTGCAGCCTGCGGTAATATGACTCTGGAGCTGACTATAAAGCCAGGCTATAAAGCCATAAGTCAAAACAGGGCGTAAAAAAGCCTTGCAGGTGTTTAGAAGTATCTTAGGTTTCAGGCCCCAGGTAGTCCCAGTTAGGCGTCGCAGTAAGTTTAGACGGTTGTTCGCTTTAAGAGCAAGATTTTGAGATGAGCAGACCATTTCAGATGGGAGTCGAAGATAATGCCTAGATATGTGACTGTGGGACTAACAGAAAGTGGTGTTCCTCCAATCTCAATACTGAGATTGGATGGATTGCGATGAACCCGACTGCGTTTACCTGGTGGTAAGAAGATAATGGCTTGTGTTTTATTGGCGTTAAGTTTGAGGCGCCAGGTTTCGCACCATTGAATGAAAGCATCGATGGCAGGTTGAAGGATGCGATTGATGTGTTGAATAGTATTTGCCGTTGCCAGAAAAGCCGTATCATCCGCATATTGAAATAGACTGACGTTCGTAGGAAGAGCAGGAAAGTCAGCAACATACAGTAGATAAAGAAGCGGGGACAGAGCCGATCCTTGAGGAACACCAGAATGGATAAACACAGGGTGTGAAAGAGCAGTATTGATGGAAACATAGGTCAGGCGACCGGAGAGAAAATGGTAGATGAACCGAATGTAACATATTGGAAGGCGGAAAGAAAATAGTTTGTATACAAGACCTACGTGCCATACTTTATCGAACGCCTTTTCTAAATCAAAAAGGACAAGACAGGAAGGCTTAGATTGGTTAAACTGAGCTGTAATGTACGTGGTCAGGCGGAGAAATTGGTCGTTAATACTGAAGTTTGGACGGAATCCAGCCTGATGAAGAGGAATAAGGTTGTGAGGGGTGAGATGGATGTGCAAGCGTGAGACAAGAATTCGTTCGAGTATCTTGCTGAAAACAAGGGTGAGTTGTATTGGGCGGTAGGAAGACACAGAGGGAGCTGTTTTTTTTCGGTTTGAGGAACATTAAAGTTTTTGATGTTTTCCAATCGGTAGGGATAAAACCAGTACGGAAAATGAACGTGAAAATGACTGACAGAAGATAATGGAGAATATACGGTCCTTCTTTGATATGACGGTAGGTAATAGAATCTAACCCTGGAGCAGTGTTACGCTTACGAGCTATAATGGAAGTAATGTCTCTGACAGTGATAGGAGCTGTTAAAGGTGAATCGCCTAGCAGAGGATGTTCGGTATGAGGTTGAAGCGATGGTGTGTTGAGATTCAGCCGAGCTGTAGGATGAGGGCGAGCTGTAAAGGCAGGTCCAAGAAGCGTGAAGACTCCTTGCAGCTGGTCAGCAAAAGCATTGGCTTTTTCCTCGTCATTGTGTAAGGGCGTATCGTTAAGGATGAGTGGATAAAAAGTACGAGAGGATTGACCAGTGAGCTGGTGAAAGCGTTTCCAGTACTTAGTTGGGAGAGAGTATTACAGGTTTTGATCCAGTTTCTGGTCTTGTAGGCAACAATATAGTTATGGACTGCTCTTTGGTATTGGCGATGTTGCCGAAGCGATTCCAGATTACCTGTGTGAGTAAAATCTCGATAGAGCTGGCGGGAATGGCGTATTAATGGTAAATACTGGGGCGGTAGCTTAGGTCTGTAGGAAGTTACTGTAGTCTGGGGTATGATTTCAGCGGATGCCTGATGTATACTTTCGGTGATGTAAGGTATCGTAAAGTTCAGCCTCTGTAGTAGGGGTTGATACAGATGTGAGGCTATTACAGAGGCATTCCTTGTACTTAGGCCAATTTGCACGGTCAAAACGAGCTACTGAACGGAGAGGAGCAGTTGCAGGTGGTTGAATAGGTCCCTGTTGTTGAATAGTGAGTTTGATAGGGACATGATCACTCCCCAGAGGATCAAGTACAGTCAAGGTAAGCTTGCAAAGAAGGTTGGGTGAAGTTACAACAATATCAGGAGTTGTGTTGGATGCCGGCCTTGTCGGTTTAGGGATATGGTGAAAGAAACCAGTCGTGCGGGTCTGAAGATAGTTGCGGAAAGTAAGCTTTTGGTGATCTGTGCGACTGTGGTAGTTAATATCAGCCATGATAATGTAGGTGCGAAAGTTGTCCGATATATACTGAAAAAAACTGTGAGGAATAGGGTGGCCGGGTCGTATATAGATGGTGGCTACCGTGATGTAACAATATTTGAAATATAATCAACACCAAGCACATCACCTTCAGAGCATATGAGAAATACCTCCTTACTGACTGTGAGCACTTGCATTGCTTTTTGTTTGGTATGAGGAAAGCTTTGCGAAATATATTTCGCATTTTTAACAGATAACTAATAAAATTTTAAGTTTTCTGTAATCGGTCACAATAATATTGGTGTCAGCCTGTGAAGAAACCTGTGACAACAGTTACACAGATAGCAGTGCTTCCATTTATTTTCTTTATCTGTTATTCTTGTGTCTTAGCACGTATGAACAGAAGATGGCAGAACTGTTGCCTATGTAACTGTTGTCACACTATTCACAGGTGTACAACAATATTATTGTGACCTACTACAAAAGAAACATAGAACACTGTTCGTTACTTGGCATAAGTGCCAAATATATTTCGCAAAGCTTTGCTCATATTAAACGATAAATACCAATGCAAATTCTCTCAGGTAGTAACGAGTTATTTCTCATATGCTCGGAAAGCGATGTGCTTGGTGCTGAATTAACACACAAGTAACACGCTAAAGTGCTAGTCATTTTCTGTTGTTTCAACACCTCATTTTTTACAATGTAGTTTTAAGAAGGAAGTCTGTCCATTGGCTTTTAATGTGATAAGTATGGACACATACTTCTCCATTTTTAAAACATCTATTAAGTAATTTATTTTTCCTTCGCATAAAACATAGTTATATCATCGTAAACGTTATTTAATATACACAAAGGATTATCTAAAATCGTTATAATCACTATGCTGTGTTTCATTCAACGTCATCTTCTAAATGTATGTACGATTAATGATCACGTATTTTTAGGATCAGCATGGAGTATTATTACTTGTTTTCCAGGCAAAGGGTACCACAATTACCAGGGATTCTATGAAATCTCAGAGTGTGGCATACTGGCAAAATTTCTCTGCCTCCTAGAGAACAACGCATCCGTTCACTGCTCGAATGTTGGCCAGATAGACGCACCACTATGGGTTCGAAATTCGTCATAGTTTGTGTTTTTTCTTGACCGCACACCATCTTCATTCCACCTTTTCCCAATCATGCAGTCATTTCGTAGGGGAAAGTACTTCTGCGATGTTGCCACGCTACTTTCTGAAGTGAAGTAAAGGATTTTGGTCTACTAAACCTTACTTCGCATTCCGGACCCATAATACAGCAACGGTACAGAGTTACGAGCTCTACATTACTACATAACCTACATAGGTACGGAGAATTACACAAGTAAAATTTCAGCTCTCTACAATATGAGGAAGTGGGTCAGAGTAAAGCTTTCTAACGCACCTCTCATTAGCCGGCGAATTTCAAAGAAATCGCACCTGTGAAAATTATTCAGAAACTATTGATTTGCGACAACAGCATAGTGTTCCAAACTACTTGTCGAATATGGCCTTGCAAGGAATGCATCGAAGTATCAGTTACGTTATATATATATGTGTGTCCGAAACGCATATCTGCGAGAGTAAGTGTCCTACAGTGATTTTATTCACGATGTAAAATATACTTCCTTATGTAAAGTATGTTGAAAATTTAATTCAAGTAAAAATTACATAATTTTCATACTGCTTCCTTTTAGCCAAATAGTTAACACACGTACCATTGGATCTTCAGGACTTTAGATTTCTGGGCCTTCGGCGTCTATGGCCATTTGGTCCTTCTCGTTTGAGTGATGACGTCCCTGAGCGAGCACACTATCCATGGAAAGGGAAGGAAGGAAGCGGCCTGGGATCTGTAAGTTAGGTACCATTCCGGCATTGGCCTAATCCAGGAAAACCTCATTCAGGGTGGCTGGTCTGAAAGAGCGTTTTACACTTTTTTAGACGGAATGCCCCACAGGGAATCGAACGCGGGACCGCTCGCACCGAACGCGAGAGATTATTCGATCTTTATCTGTTTTCCTTCGATTTTTGGAAGGAGGGAAAACATATCGTTGCCTTACTCTTTATGATAGACATATAGAGTTGCTTAGATTGAGAAATATCTTAGCATACTGTACTAGAAAGCTGGTAGATGCGCTGAACTCACATCGCTCAACAGAAAGAGATCAGTGTGTCGACCCTTACGTCATAACGTCAGAGTCTGTAATGGAGTATGAAATCTATTTAAATTCCGAATTATCGAGTTTTGATATACAGGCAGGAATTCTAATCAACATTCTCTTACTTGATCAATATTACTTTCAGATGAAAATCAAGTTGTAAACGATATGATCTTACAGTACATTTTGAAAATAACAAATTACAATTTATGAAAATATCTTACCTTTCCTTCTGTGTCTTCCTGCAATAACAACAAACTAAACTATAATATATGAAAAATATATTGCTTACTATACAATCTAAGGATAATCCAAGCTGAGAACTCTTTATAACAAGATGAAAAAATAATTACATGGTTGAAAAAGTTCAATATCAATCGATCAATATCGATATATATATATATATATATATATGTTTGGCAGAGAAATGAATAAAACAAGTTTTACTTCTGTTGAAGTAAGACAATGTAACATTTTAAAATAATGATATCCGACTTAATATTTCTTTCCTTGCTTTCTAAAGTGAGGCAAGGAGTTGCTTTGTTTCTATTGTTACAGTGCTTAAATGTTTTAATCACTATCCGTCGTTTATTGTTCAATCTACCTTTATCAATATAGATATTAATTGTTTCAAAGCAATAAAAAAATATAACGCTCACTAACCACAAGAGTTCATACTTCATCTGATATATTTTTCATAGAAATATATTACGCTTAGGGATTCAGATATTTGCAAAACATGTGGAACTGAGTATTGTCTTCCCCAAATTCTTTTTTTCATATGTTTTTACTTTCCTTTTGTGATAATTGTGAACTACTCTAAATTTTGTTTGGTAGCACACTATTTTTTCATTAGAAGTAGAAAATTGATGTACATTATTTTTACCAAAACCTTAGACTTTTCATAATCTATAATAGAATATATCATCCATTATAATAAATATCTTCGATATTACAATTCTATAAGTTTCCGCACAACTTCCTAGATCTCTCGATTACAAAATTCCTTTCTCTCATCTGTCTAAGCACTGCACTTTGTGTCAGAATTGAATGAGTATTATCACGATTTACACCTATAGTCACCCTGACTTATTTATATTGAAAATATATGCAGACCTCAGTGCAAGAAGGGGACAGATCCACTTGTACCTTTGGTTCAAGATTGAAAGAAAGATATTAAAAATTGTACTATACTTGTATTTTACCCTCCAAATGTTTTGTAAAGAAAGGTTTTACCCCTATAATAACACCTGTCTTTACAAGACGTTTGGAGGCTAAAGTACAAATATTGATTTTTCTCACATTTTTTCCTTTCAATTGTGTACCAAATATCAATCAGAGCTGTTTCTACTTACACCGAGGTCTTCATACGCATGTTATTTAAAACTTCTGAATGTCAACACGATGACTTACAAATTATCAAAGAGCAAAGAGAAGTTTGTCCAAGTACGAGTTAGCTCTCATGTTATGTAAGAGTCAAAGTGTATGCGATAGTTGAAGGGATTCATAAACTCTATTTTCTACAATGCAAAGATTATTTAAACACATTACGTTGAAGATGATGTGAGGCTTTTGATGAGATAATTCTTAGTAACTGAGTAATACTTATGACCACAGTTGTAATAGAGTTTATATAACTTGACGAAATAAGTAGATGTATTGTAAATGTTACATTCTACTATACATAATTTTGATCATATGATATTACTATACATAATTTTGATTTAATTATGTACAGTAATAACATTATTTACTTCTTTAATATTGTGCACTTGTCAGTCATTAAAATTGATAAATTAAATTATCACTTAAAGATTACATATAAAATTAGAAATTTTTAATTAATTATGTGTTTTTCTTCATTTCTATCTATGACATTTATTGTATAACTGTAGATTTTTTTCCATTTTATGGTCTCGAATGCGTATTTTCTGAATTCATTATTTCTCCCAGAGTGCTAGTTTCTGCAATAACCTGATGTAATGCAACTACGAGTAATATTATATTTACATACATATATATCTATTTGTCTATATACTGGGTGTTTCAAAACAACACCGACAACGTTTGGAAGGTGATTCTTGACACCAAGATAAGAAAAAAACTATAGACCACCCTGGGCGAACAAATGCTTTCTTACGGAGTTTCAGGCTGACGAAAACATAAAAAAATGAACCTTAAAGGTCCATACCTCTAAAACTATGGAACCTACCGTAGTCGGGTCAAGACTTCGCTTAGGAACTGATTCATATATTCTATCCAAAAATCCGTATCAGAATCCTAAGATATTCATGCAACAATTTTCATAGAGGAAGTTTGACTACGGGCATGTAATTTGAAGTATTCATCAGCTACCTGTATAAAAATTGAGAGGGAAGTACCGCAGACTTCTGAAACGTGGGTATTTGGATAGGGTACATACTAGTTCCTAAGCGAAGTCTTGACCCGACTACCGTAGGTCTCATAGTTTTCGAGCTATCTACCTTTAAAGTTCATCATGTTTTCGGCAGCCTATAACTCCGATAGGAAGCATTTGCGCATCCAGGTTGGTCTATACATTTTGTCTTATTTTGGTATTAGGAATCACCTCCCTAACGTTGTCGTTGTCATATAGCCCTATATATATAAGGCCGGATTTAGGGAGATGGGAAGGTGCACGTGCACTCCCTCCCTTTGTTGTAAATATACACTACTTAAAGTGTAAAGCTAGCAGTTAAAATAGCAACACTTTCCGAAAATTATTGGGATTAAAACAAACGGAAGTTTTGCAAAATCGATAGTTTAAGTCAATTTTGTAAAAGTTGAAAGAAAACCATTCACCGAGAACAGACACTTAGCATTTTCAGGGCATTTTCTCATTCACACTACAGATGTCTAAAAGAATTTTAAAAATTCCAAATCAATTCAAATGTACTGGTAGTTATTTCTGCACCCCCTCAGAAAATCCTGGATCCGACCATGTATATATAGACGAAGCTTATTGCTAATTGTAATGCTATTCTACTTGTGTCTAAAAACTATATTTTTTAATATCTAGTCTTTCATAATAAACTACATTGTACTTAAAGGATAATGAGCGAGTTTTCATTTCCATTATTGTACATTCTATGATTATTTTGATTCCTACCATATTGTACACTCATACCTCCTCCTAGCCATACGCCTTCTCCTCCGCCGCCTCCTTTTCCTCCTAACCATACGCCTCCTCCTCCGCCGCCTCCTTTTCCTCCTCCACCTCCGCCGCCTCCTCCTCCGCCTCCTTTTCCTCCTAACCATACGCCTTCTCCTCCGCCGCCTCCTTTTCCTCCTAACCATACGCCTCCTCCTCCGCCGCCTCCTTTTCCTCCTAGCCATACGCCTCCTCCACCTTTACCTAAAACAACATCATTTAATTTTTCATTAATATTTCGTTACACAATTATCATGATATAAGAATTTTTGGAAGAAGCTATTACTAATTCTAACGCAATGTTGTACGTTCGACCCAAACCGAAGTTTAAGAAAACCCCTAGGTCATTTTTTGCCACTGATGGGCAGTGGAAATATTTCCGGTGGGAAGGAAAATTTTTAAAAAATGGAAATATTCAGGTTTTTACTCTGGCATAGTAATTCTCGGGAAGGAATTTATTTCCACTTCTTTACTTTATTTACATTATAAGGACCATATGACTAATTATTTTATTTTAATTAATTATCATTTACTTCTAGATTTTAAATTATTTGAAGTTTAAAAAATTTCAAATTCGTTCACTGTACTTTATATAACTAATTAATAATACGATTTTTTTTAATTTCCATGTAAATTTGCACTACAAAATAGCAAAGTACTAATTTTAAAATGATGAAAAGGAACCAGTTTGTAAAGTAATGTAGAAATACTGTAGAGATAGAGATGAAGTACCATAAATACACCCTGATCCACCGCTAGTAATAAATGTCGGTATGTCTGCTGATTCGAATTTCGGTCTCTGAGGAAGAATCAGATATTGAATAAAGAAATCTGTAATTGTAAATACATACACTTTTAAAATGTAATATTTACATATCGAAATTAGAGTTACTTCTCAGGATAATTCATTAGTACCGCTGTTTCCGAGCTTCATTAGGATTTGTTTGCTTCTTTGAACGTATGTATTCATATACCAAGTATGTTGGCGAATTTTTCTAACACCTTGCATATTTATAAAAAATAGCCATAGTTTTAAATTTGAGATTTAAAATTACACAGTAAGAACACAGGAGGATAACGCACTAGTCGTTCTTTCAGAAAAAATGTTCCGGGGGCACACGTAGAATTCCGGGGGGCACTTCTGGTACTATTTTATTTATTATTATATTATAGACGTATTATTTTTGGTCTCGTCCGGAGAGCATTCTCAGAGCTCCGGGAGGCAGTGCCCCCCAAAATACATGTCTGAAAGAAATACTGTAACTCACAGTGTGCCTGAACTCAATATTTTGCATGTATGCCATACCATGCACTGGTAACTTTACGATTTTTTTACAGACTAATAGGAATGAGCACGAGTCGAGTCGAGATTTAAGACAGTCTCCACTTGTCTCTAGAAAATGTTGTCTCGACTCGTGTCTCGATTCGAAAATATGTTTCGGTCTCGACTCGTATCTCGACTTGACAATATCTGTCTCGACTCTGATCGAATTCCAATCGTGATGTCTCGAAATTCAAGTCGAGACAAAATACACGAGTTAAGATATACGCACACATCAGCCAGACCATTATTACTACCTACCTAATTGTCAGTATATCCACCTTTGGCTCGGATAACAACGGCGACACGTCTTGGCATGCACGCAATGATCTTTGCTAGGTCGCTGGAGAGAGTTGGCACCACATATGCATACATATGTCACCTAATTCCCGTAACTTCCGGTGAAGGGGGACGTTGCGTCTAACGTCACGTTCAATCACATCCTAGATTTGTTCGATTGGGTCCAGATTCGGCGAGTGGGGGCAGCATATCATTTGGAACTCGCCTTTGTGTTCCTCGAACCGCTCCATCAGAACCCTGCCTTGTGACATAATGCATTATATTGTTGTAAAATGCCACTACCGTTGGGAAACATGGTCGTCATGAAGGGATGTACGTAGTCTGCAAGCAGAGTGCGATACGCCTCGGCCGTCATGGTGCCTTGCTCGAGCTCCACTAGATACATGGATTCTCACGTGAATGTTCTCCACAGCATAATTAAGCCGCAGCCAGCTTGTCTCCGTCCCGCAGTACAGGTGTCAAGGCGGTGTTGCCTTAGAACAGGACGGATTCACACCCTCCCACCGTCATGATGAAGAACGTATCGGGATTCGGTAGACAATGCAACGCTCTTCCACTGTGACAAAGTCCAATGACGATGGTCACGTGTTCATTTCAGTCGTAGTTGTCGATTTCGTGGTGTTAACATTCGCACATGAATGGGTCGTCGGCTGCGGTGGCCAATGTCTGGGACTGGATTCGATATTTTTTTAATCTTAATAAATTTTGAAATTTTATACCAAGTGCGTCAAGTGACGAAATGAAAAATATATATAATATGAAGAAACTATTTTTTTGTCTGTAGTTAAGACAAACGATTAAATACTCTCATGGACGCCAATCATAGTGTATAAAGAGAGTTGATAAAGGAGTTATTATCGACGTGAGAAAAGGACTCATGAAATTCTCGAAATTTCTTCTCTTGAGACAGAGACTCAATAAAAATGTTACCAAAGTTTTTTAATGATTAACCGTTTTTTTCTTTCTTCTTTCGCATTGATATGTACGGTACTCGTTTTGTACTGAATGTTAAATATGTTTAATGTTAACCTTTGTTTTTTTTTCTCTCTCTCCTTCTTTCGTTTTGTCGATTTTTTTGACGTAATCCAACTTTTAAATGTATCTACAAAGAGAAATGTGTTATTCCATATTGTTGAAAGTAACAGATTTCTGTGCATGGTTATGAAACATATTTTTTTAAATTCATGTATCAAACTTTTCCTGTTATGTCAGACTAAGTTTTCTTGGAATATAATAAATGTCTATAGAAATGTAGTTAGGTTAGTTTAATTCAACTAAATGCAACCTGAAGTATACATTGTCCTGTATGAATGTGTGGGTGAGTGAAATGTAGGTTTAGTATTAAGTGCACCAATTATTTTGACATATATGTGTGACTTACTATAACTAATGGTAGTTGGCAATTAAAGTCGTTGAAAGTCAATACTAACTCAGTTTAAGTTGGCTCTATAAAGGAAGCAAAAAGGACAGGAGTAGCCTGAACGAATAATCGTCATGGGAGAACTTTGAAAGTGAAAATCTTCGACAAATATATGTATTACTTTGATTCTTTTGTTCTTCTCTGTGGTCTATTCTAGCATGCCGTCCACTTCATCGTTTATACTTCAAGTACTTGATACTCGTCAAGAATTTTGGAAATATTCAATAAACTGTTAAATTAAACTATCTCAACTATCTCTGAACTAGATTGGGATAATTCGGTAGTTGGGGTTACATGCATCTAGGTCTGGGAGGAATGGGTTAACATGTGTTTACCTTTGATCACATTAATACCAAATACTCACCCAATAGCTATTGTAATTCATCCCAATTTAATAATTATTCACTTTCCTTTACCATATTTCTCAAAAAATATCCAGTAACAGTTTCATCTTTCCTCATCTCCTCACCTTCCCTTTCTTTCTTTCTTTCTTTTCTTCTTCCCATCTCATCTTTCTCTTCTCTTCCTTACTTCTCCTTCTAATTTTAATAAAACTGAAAAGGGGGTCGTGACTGGGAATTCTATGTATAATAAACACGATCATGTATTTATTTATTTTATCTTATTTTTCTTCGGAAGTCCGATATAAAAGTTTTTTCATTTTGGTTGAACCTTGTAGGTTCAAAAGTAAGAAATGGATTATATATTCCTATGTAATTAGACATAAGCTGATAGCTTCATGAATATACTCCATCAGGGGTGAGGGTTTCCACTCACGACTCACTCTATGCATCTCAGTTGCACAGTACAGGGTTTCCCACCCATCTTTTGTTACAAGCTTTCTTTTTTCTTTTTCTTCTTTCTTTCCCTTTTCGTATACGCGTAAATCTAGTATTTTAATATATATATATATATATATATATATATATATATATATATATATATGATAACTGGAATAGTTTTATTTTCGAGTGCTATTTTTTAATATTTTTCACGCTTAAATTTTTCAAGCGTTTGAAAAAAAAATATTACTAGTAAAATTAACCTAACATTTTTATTTTTTTCAATTTTTACCAACATGTTCAAAATTTCCGGAAATTTTATAGCACTAGTTCAGACACAGTTGTACCTAGACCAGCATAAAACTCTCATGTTAGTTCCGACGCAGTTCGCTGCCTATCCTGTTTTACCAGTCTGATCAGCCTACGACGACCGACATATATAGTGTGATGAGGCTCTTATGCCGAATTTAGGGACTTATGCCGAGCTGTACTGGCAAATGATTAGTGCCATACTAATAAGTTCGACTAACGTATGTTTCCTGCATTATTTAGTCCTTTAGTATAACGATAATCATGCATCGAAACGACTCTAGCATAAATCCCTTAATTTTTATATCAATAAAAGTGTCAACTTTCGAAAATCCACTTACATATAAATTGTTTACCAGTGTAAAATATGTGGACTTCCTATACCAAATATTTACTGGCATAAAACATATTGTAAGAAAATATACATTTTTGCGTAGTCTCTAAATATAATAAAATATTATAGGCCAGTCAGTAAGGGATGATTTAGGGTCGAATAAGGGAAAAAATGATGAAAAGCTGGAACAAATTTTCTTTTCCTTATATAAGTGTCCGTAACAACATACTAATTTTGCACCACTCTACTACCCCGGATTTGGCAGCTATCTTGGAAAAATGGCGCGAAAAATAAGTTTTTTTGTAAACATTTCGTATATAAAGCATTTTAGAGCAAAACATGCTATTATAAAAAATAATTACCTTAAATTCTCTACAAGAAATGTTATCTTCATTTTTTCTCTAAGATGCACCGTTTAGATGTTGTAGTAGTATCAAATTGCGCATTATATTTCAGCGTCCCTCTCTAGCAGAGACTTAACGAAAATTTTCTGATACTATTTTGTTCTAGTGATTTTTTTTAAAATTATAATTTAATATATTTTTCAATCATTGCAGGTGTGACTAAGTATTAGTAATCAGGTCTATTAGATCATCTATGTTCAAGATGTCAGCTGAAAAATGTTTTATTTGTGAGAAACTTGGTGATGGTGTTACATGTATAGTAAAAGAAAATTGACTGAAAACATTAGTAGAGTGCAGAATTAAAGTGAAAGATGGAAACGAATATCAACTTAAGAGACTGAAAAGTGTTACACTTTGTGAAAAATATAGAAAGGTTTTCACAAAAATAAGAAGTATCAAAGCGTTGCTATTACAACGTACTTCATCATTTACGCCGATAACCCTTAGGTCAGAAGTACTAAGATTTAATTTTCAGGAAGCCTGCATGTTTTGTAGACAATGTACGTCAGATGATTTTTTAAAGAAACAGAGTAAAACACTTGTGAGTGAGCGTGAGAGTGTACATCGGATCGAAACCATTCAAGTTAAAGACACATCATTCAAGTTAGAAATGCTATAATGGAAGAAGCCGAAAGAAGAAATGACGACTGGGCCAAAGATGTTAGTATTAGGATTTGCTATGTACATTATTTAGTTGTTGTTGATGCCAGATACCATTCCTCAGGCATGAAAAAGTTCTACAAGATTTCTTCTGGAATGCAACGTGGTCGTCCGAAGGATAACGTTGCTTCAGGCATGGCTTTCGCTTTCAACTACCTTGAAGCTAACAGGGAAGACTGACAATTTTCATTTAGTAAATTTTTTCAAGATTATAATGATGCGCTGCCAACTGAAAAATACAAAAGGACTAAACTGAAAGAAAATTACTCTATATATTATACAAACCAACAAAAACATAAAGTTCATAGTTTGCTTCCGTGATACAGGGCATAAAATTCTCACGTACGCGTGGTATGATCGTCAAAAGAGTAAGAATATGGACTAAGAAAATTTGAGAATCATAATGACACACGGGAAAATAATTGCTGAAGATGCCAGATCCCAGGTTTACGAAAGTGATGAATAGCCATCAAAAGATAATCTTTGAATGGCGTTAGTTCATTCATTCATGGGACCTTAAAATGTCTTCTAGATAGTACTACCTTGAAAAACAAGACAGAGAATAGCACAAAATGGGAAAGAAAAAGTATAAAATTTTTCACGTCATAATTGGAGCAGTTACTCCAAAGTATCTTTTATCCTCGTGGCAAGTAGAACTTCCGGTGCATCTTTATCAAAAGTATGGTAGTAAGCATTTTCTTAAACTTCTCTCTTCGTTAGGACTGTGTACATTATATACTGAGCCAGCTTTTTATCAAGTTTCGTCTCTTCTCCACCGTACATTTATTGTTTGTTGATACAATAATATCTTCTGAGTAATTTTCTTTCAGCTTAGTTATTAATGCTTTTTCAAGTTGGCAGTGCATCATTATAATCTTGAAAAATTTCATTGAATGAAAATTGGCACTCTTCCTCGTTAGCTTCAAGGTAGTTAAAAGCATAAGCCATGGCATCTGAAACATTATCTTTCGGACGACCACGTTTCATTCCAGAAGAAATCTTGTAGAACTTTTTCATGCATGAGGAATGGTATCTGGCTTTCAGCAACAACTAAATCATGTACGTTGCCAATCCTAGAACTAACTTCTTTGCCCCAGTCGTCATTTCTTCTGTCTGCTGCTTCCACCATAGAATCTTTACGGAAACTTACATAAAGAAAATAAAATTTGTTCCAGCTTTCCAACATTTTTTTTTTATTTATTCGACCCTTCAATGACTGGCCTATTAATAAAATGACATAATGCCGTTCAGAATATACATTTAAACAATCGTCTGGAGACAACTGTAATAAATATATTGTGACAAAAGAAATGAATTTAATTTTGAAATAATAACATAGTAATAGGATTCAATTATCTTTATGTTTGTACATAAATTCCAGAAATATTTCCACTTTTGGGAATCATCCGGGGAATAGTCCCCGAAAAACTTTTTCCCGGGAATTTTCCCATCACTATCCTTAACCTCAACATGCATATACTTCTAAATTTTAAGTTTACCCAAGCTTAATCTTATGGCATTTGTAGACTATTGGCCTTTGCTCATCCTGCATCTCATAACAAACACGCATTATTCGTTCTCACTTACTTCTACAAGGGTCGTTCAAGGTTGACCGGGACTTTTTGTCTTAAGAGGAAACAAATAGTACAAGAAGCACCAAACTATGCCAGCTTTTCAAAGTATTCTCCACGCGCTTCGAGCCAACGTTGCAAACGTTGTGGCAGCTCCCTTATTCCTTTGGCGTAGAAAAAACTTGGTTGTTGTCGTAGACACTAGAGAACATCGCAGTGCTTCATCTGTCGTGAATTTCTTCCCTCCCAGATGGTCTTTAAGGGGTGCAAACAAATGATAATCACTGGGGTTTAAATCTGGACTATAGGGACAATGGGGCAGAATTTCCCACTGCATTTCGGCCAGAGTTGTTGTGACATTGGCCGTGGGAGGGCGGGCATTGTCATGGAGAAGAATGATATATCCAAACAACACATTAGGTATTTTCTTGCAAATAAACTTTTGAAGAGCGCCACTTAAGAATGTAGAGTAATACTGGGCATTAACTGTGCTCCCTTTGTCCAGAAAATCCACATGGATAACACCCTTCAAGTCCCAGAAGACAATTGCTATAATATTTCCAGCGGACGACTGCGTTTTGCTTTTCTTAGGCGGCGGGAATCCTTTACGCCGCCACTCAGTGCTAGTTCTTTTGCTTTCTGGGGTTGAATTGTGCATGTTTAATCACACGTGATGATGGATTGCAACAATTCATCTCCTTCGGCTCGAAACCGATTCAGAAGCTGTTTGCAGACCGTCATGCGTGTCAAGTTCTGATCAATTGTCAGTTGGCGGGGAACACATTTTGCACAGATTTTGCGGAAGCGTAAGTCGTCGTGAATGATTGTCTCACCATTTTCGACACTGATATTCACCTCGGCAGCAATATCCCGCACTTTTACTCGTAGGTTCTCAAGAATCATTTGCTCAACGCGTGCGATATTCACTAGTGTGCCTGCAGTCGGGGGAATGTGTCCATATACTTCATTTGCCACCAGCTCTCGTTCTTCGCGGAACTGTTCACACCATTTGTACACTCTTGTCCGTGACACGGATTGTTCACCATACTGTGCTTGCAATCTTCTGAAAATCTCAGCTGGTTTAGCTTTCTCCTTCACAAGAAATTTGATTTCACACCGCAGCTCCACAGCCACAGACACACTGTTTGCCGCCATGTTTGCTGCAACCGCTGCATATGAGCCAAATACGTCATGACGGACGCTAATTACTCGAGAAGGAATACATAAAGTCACCCGCAAGTGTCATTATGATCCGGCTATTCATCGTTCATTTACGTACGAAAATTCTGGTCAATCTTGAATGACTCTGTAAATCAACAGAACAGTACATTAACAAAATATCTAGTATAAAATGGCCTCTCAGATGTATCTGCTGATTGTTAAGTAGATAAATAAGTAAATGAATAAATAAATATTTACCAAGCTAAAGAGCTAAAGATGCTAAATTGTTCGTATTATTGTTTCATTTTTTGCTGTTATTTTCAACCTCGAATGCTCGTTTTAATGTTGGAATAATTAATGCAACATTGTTTCCTAATAATTATCCGTTATCACAAATTGTTTTCTAATACTTATACAGTATCCAAATAATTGCCGAAAACTTATTCCTTATTCAAGTAAATATTCAAATAAGGAACATTAGACATTATTCGTAAAATTAATTCTTCGAATTGTAACATTATATCTTCCGACATTTCAAAGATATGATAGACTAATGATGTACTCGTAACAGTCTCAAATTTACAGGCGAACTGGGTTTAACACGTGCTGTTGGATGAGATTAGATCTGCAGACAACATAAATTACCAAATAATGGTTATTTACTTGTAAAAAGACATTGATCATTTAGCATCTAGGTCATATGTGTGGAGATATTCTCTATTACACGTTTCGTAAGAATAATCCAGAATGCTAGGATCCCCGTAACATCTTCCTTTCATCTTCGTTCCAATTTTAATCTGTTCGTTCCGCGTGGAATTACCTGCGATATATTGGACACACTTTATCGTATTTTCTATATATTTGAAGCACGCTTTCGTATCCGACTCCAAAGTACCACCACTCTATATGCGTTGACACTTCCTGACCTTTATGATCGAATGCTCAAAAGGGAACATCAGTATTCGCTCGTATTCTCTCCTACCGTTCTCGTTTGGATCCGTCTCGCACTTTCAAGGCCTACGCTTTCTGCGCACTTTCTACGTGCGCACATCCTCTCTACATCTGCTCTACGTGATCCATGGAATGCTCGTTTACATCACGTTTCTCTTTATTGCGTAGCACACACGTCAAATGGTTGTCTTTATATTTCCGTGGTAACTACACGGGTCCTTTATTCCAGTTGTACTGTATGTACACTGAACCACAAAAGTATCTCCCCCACTAAGTGCTCAAATTCCATTACTTGGGGTCCAGGTCATTTGCAGTTGTAAGAACACCTAGAAAGATGCAACCCAAATTACACGTAACTTTTCTTCGCAGTGACAGCAGTTGGTAGCCCTGATCCAGATATTTTGCAGGTAAAATTGTAAAGTAGGTGACTAACGAAACAGTTCTAACATGATTCAGATCGTGCTTTTCAAAGAACACCATATATTAATCTCAATATTGCTGTGTATCTAATGTATTATTTCTTTATATACTGTATGTTTCGAGAAATCAAAAATACTGACTACGCATGAATCAGGAAATGCTTGAAGGTAGCTGAAAATATCAAATTTAGAACAACTGCTGGAAATAAGTTTGTAAATGATTGCTTCCATGGAAAGAACTCCAATTCTCCTCATTGCAAAATCTTTTACCTTCTGGAGGAGAGAAGATCTTGCTTGTCACACTGAGTATTTACTGAAATTGAAATTGAAACATTTGAAAAAGTTTCAACCTGGCGGGATTATAACCCGGGTCCGCCGAATAGAAGTTCAATATGCTAACCACTTACCTACCGCGTCACTTCATGCTTTACTTAAACTTTTAGCTAGTTAAAATCGTTGCTTGTTAGACTTTACAAACTACTAATGCTCGTATGAGAAGACGTTCCTTATGAGTGTCACAATGATTTACGCGAGATTTCTTTCTTTAACTCAAAAAGAAGTTATATAGACCTTCGTCAATGAGGAAAATATCACGAAAGTTTATTCAAGTTGAGGCTATCTCATCGTTTTACTGGTACAACGACCTACATAAATGAAACCTAAAATTAACCATATTTTAAAGGTAGTGTACTTGTAATATATCTTCAACTTTCGGCGACATCGGGAGCCCATCATTTGATCAAAAAGTATATTTCTTTCATAAATACAAGATAGATCTTAGTTTTAGTTTAAAATTATACATTTTTACTTATTTGATCATATATTTCTTTAATTTTGGATGTATTGGCAACTTACCTGGTCTCCTACGTTTACCTGTAAAGAAGAAGGAATTAACTAATCATAAATTACTTATATTGAAGTTACAACTTCCCGATCATTATAAATCTTCCCAAATCTAGAACGCATTAAATCATGTGTTTTTAACCTTAGCAATAATTTCAGAAATACCCAGGCAATTCTAAACTTTCAGTTATATTATAAAATTTCATAGTTTTTAATTATAAGTAACGTTACCGGTAATACATGTTTTCAAGCTCTATCCATTTTTAAAAATGTTTAATGATACTTTCAGAAATATTTATGTACGGGAGTGAAATGAATTTAAAACTATTTTGTACGGATGTTTTTAATATAAGTGTAAGGATTGTTAGTCAAGACGATCTATTAAGAAATTTTAACAAAAAATGTATTAATTACGTATTGTGTCGTTTATGTTCCTTTTTAAAAAAGAAAGAAAGTACACTCTTAAGTAATTTTAATGTTCACTTAAAGATTTCTAAATAAAAATGCAAGACGTACTTACGGCTAGTTAAGAGAGAATGTATTTATTACTTTCTTGTTGACAGTTATAAATCGATCATATTACTACCATGGCTTTCTTTCCTCAAGATTTCGGTTCATATATTTTCTCTTTTTGGATTCATTTTGTCTATTCATATCATAATATTTAAAGACTAGAAAGATTTGAGTTGAAATAAAATTGTACGAATGGAACATATATTCACACAAATCAGAGTGATGTTGGTGTGTCACAAGGATTTCTTTTGGGTTCTCTACAAGTTACACAGTGACTTCTCTTATAATTAAAAGCTAACATACTCTTTCATACATTGACAATGGTGTGATTTCATTACAACGGAATACCATTATTATATTAAATTACTGGTTTTAAACAAAATAAAGGAAAATGATTTATGGTTACGACTCGAAAGAAATATTTAAATAAATATTCATACAAAAGTTACATCGGGAGCCCATCATTTGAATTGAAAATCAACAGCATTTTCATGGAATGTGGTATACTGCTGATGTTCTGAGGAATAAATCATTTCGTAAGTACTTGAGTTTGATACAAGATTTATGAATTGTTCTTATTCCACAAATTTGCTAAGGTTCCTTTAGTTAGTGTAAAGGAGAAAGGCAGTTCCTCTTTGTTCTTCTTTCCCTAGAAGTCTGGTTAAGTCAATCTTAGTTCAGACTTAAGGAATGTTTTTTTTTAATATCTACCGTATCACGATAAAAAAACATCAGCCACTCTTGAAACGATAGGCAGTACAAAATTCTCTTAGGTGTTATTCCTATAACAACTATGTTGACCACGTATTCAGTTGTCTCTTAATCTTTACCAAATTCGTAATAAAAAACTGTTACTTTGAGTACCTCCTCCTCCTCCTCCGCCACCACCACCGTTACCGTTTGGACCAGATTCTTCACCATCTAAAAGCATTTTTAAAAAATCAATCAAAACATTATGTTATCGCATTAAAAATACATGTAAGTCAAAGAACTAAAGTATATTGTAAAATAATATGAATTTTCATAAATGTAAATATAAGGACATTTTAAAACATATACACTTCCGGAATAGACTTCCACGATTATAGAACAAAAAAAGGTGTAATATAGTAGTTAATGTACAAAAGATAATACTGAAGAAAATAAATGGTAGAAGAATTAGGAAACTTAATGTATATCTAAAGTACTGAAGAAAATGAATAATAAAATAATTAAGAAATTTAATGTATATTTCCAGTGCTGAAGAAAACGAACGATAGAAGAATTAAGAAATTTATTGTATATTTTCACAGTCATTTCTGTCACCTACATATATCCATAATAATTTCTCCTATCTACATAAGGAAAACGAAAGAGGTAAAAAAAAAATACACACAAGAGCGGCAAATATGATTTATAAACTGGCATACAGATAACAGAACATGATATATTTCAGAAAACAAATTAAAAAAGAATTAAACCTTATAATTTCTATTTCTAAATTAAATTATTATCATGTAGGTGAAACAGATAAAAGAGTGAAAGAGATAAAAGAAATATACAGAGATGATAAAGGTCTGATATAGAAACTCTCACATATATAATTGCAAATTCTATAACGAAGGACTCAAACCAGGAAGAATTAATCAATATAATGCTTATTTCCTAAATGATTTTTTTCCATATGGATAAGAGAAGAAGACGAAAGGAACTTTATACGGATGAGAGAAGTATGATGAAGATTATATACAGATAATATTAGGTGCCAAACTTATAAAAAACGAATGAAGAATAGATTAAATAATATAAGCACTATTTCAATGTTGTTTTCTTGGGACTGAGAAAGGTGATGGTGTCCCAAATCCTTCCATCTCGTAGTGAAACAGCCATAGAAGATATCCTCTCTCTGACTGTTTTTGTGCACATCTGAGCCTTGCCAATGTCAACCATTTTCATCCCCAGTGTGGTAATGGTAGAGGCGTTGTCCATTATCGTTAGCCTCATTTCATGTACTGCACTAAAAGAAGATAATGAACAAAGACGGATCACCAAGATAATAGGTAAAACAAGAAACAACATGGCTGGCCTTCTTATTCGTGATATGCAACCTCGCATACAAATAAGATAACATACTTGTGAAAACGAATAAAAGTAAACCTAAATAATAAAGTACCTACTTCAGAAATTTATTTGTGCCACCCAGATAACAAAAATATAAGAGCAAAAGTTGTAAAAAATTCATAGCTATAAGATAGTCTGATATAAAATTTCATAAACTGATAATATAAGAGACATTCTTGAGAAAAGAAATGGACGAAGAATTAAAGTATGTAATACCTTCATCTGAAATATTTTTCTATCATTACTTAAGAAAAATAAAAGAAAAAGCGAAGGTAAATACCCATACGAGCAAAGAAAAATGCTGTACATTCCTATTCAATATAAATAGAATTTTGAAGCAGATTTACTTCAGGGTGATCAAACAAAAGACTTAAATTTCTAGAAACAAATTAATCCAGTTCTTGTAAATTCGTAAGGATTGAATAACATAGTAAATTACATTTTGACAATTTTGTTTAGATCATGTTTAATAATAGGAAAGACAAAAGTAAGAAATAATTCATATTTTAACACAAAGTGATACTTACAAATTTCCTTAACCAAAGTTAGAGAGACTTACGAGAGCGTAAAGCAATTGTAACGTTACCAATTCTAAGGTAAGTACAGTATATTTTAACTTACGAAATTTAAGATTAAGTAATCAAATTAAAGAAAAAGTCATTAAGTCGAAGATATCCTGTTAGCAAAAAGAAAAATAATACAACTGACAGAACTTAGGTCTAACTTAGGCTAACGCAACTTCAAACTATACTTCAAACCAAATCTTACAAGCCAAATCTTAACATTCACTTACAAGGTATACTCGCAAAGTGTTCCCTCGTAATTCGCGTAAATTGATTCAAATGCAAACTTCTCTACGGACCAATGTGAATTGTGCTAATTTTAGTGGTATTTACCAGTAATTAGCAAGCTAAGTACAAGCTACAGTGAAACTCACTATACCAATGAATTACTGAGAAAATTTTAAATGAATTTGATGTATCGTTTGCACCTATTCTCATTTGAAAAACCAAAAGTTGAATCCAGTATTGCGGATCCAAGATGGCGGCTGGGGTGAATACTTGTGAATGAACATTAATGTGTCAGAGAAGATATACCTGATTAAATTTGTTTTGCATGTCCCACATTCATGTTCAGTTGTATCTAAAGAAACTAATACAAATTTGTGTCCAAGCGTTATAGTAATACATAATTGAGTTCTGAATATAGGAAAGTCCATACATATGCAAATTACTGGTGTGAACCTCTATGATTAGTACAATAAACATTGGGCCGCGGAGAACGTTGTATTTAAATCAATTTTATAAGAATTCCGAGGGAATACTTCGCTAATGTACCTTGTTAGACATACTTTGGGAGTCCGAAGATACAAATTGAAAGTTTTAGCTGCTTCCGTGTAACACCCGTATTCAGTTATGTTAGCACTTGTAATTAAAATGCGATTTACATCAAATAGGCTCCAATGAATACTAATGGATGCGTATTAAATTTTCAATGTAACATTACAACCAAAGTAACAGATCAGAAATGCGTTAAATAAATACGAAAAGTCGTTTATTTGGTCAGCAAAGTCCTCTTCCATCTCCATGTACTTATATAACTTGTAGTGTGAGGTAAGTTTATAATCAATGTACAACAATGCCATAGCTTATCCGTATGAGTAAGGATTTTATTGATGATGGTAACACAGTAAATTAAACAATTAAATACCTAAGCTTAATTGATCCAACAAAGTAAACAAATACAAGATTACATATTGCATATGCCTTGTTAAGTTATTGCAAGTATACATATATTACAAAGCTCACCAATTTATGTTATTTTTTATGGTAATCTAAAGTTTATATGGAAATTTTATTACCATAACCAAGGATTAACACAATTGTGCACTGTGACCAACATATCTAGGAAACTGAACAGGCGATTTTCCCACTTGTGTATTTTCCATCCTTGTAAAGAACTGAGCAGTAATGTTCGTTTGGAAAATACCTTCCATTACTTAGTATCGAGTGAAATAATATTTTACAGTGATATAACTAATTTGTGATCATGCAGGTGTTAGAATTAGTAAATCAAAGATATAGAGTATAATAGTAATTATGAGTAAAAAGAGATCATTGGCAGTGTTCTATTGCATTTAACAGAAAGCAATGTGGATATTTCATTCCATTTTTATGCACTATCTTGAACAAGAAGTAAACAATTAAGTATATTATATTTACTATGTTCCGAAACTTAACTACGTTGAAGTCCATTCAGAAAATAGCAAAACAATTGGCATTTGTTTAGGTGAACATTTTGAAAGGATTCAGAACAAATAGCTATTATATAGAAAAACATTAATGTGTAGTTATGTATATTTGAATCTACGTTGCAGTAGATGGTAGTAAGTTCGCTAATCGAACGTCCGAGAATCAAACTTTTGTGTAAAGTCGAAATCAGAGAGGAAATACAGCATTCTAACGAACAATAGCAATAGACACTGACACAACATCATTATGAGAGTCTTCCTGAAATACCTCTGAATGTGTAATCAATTCTAATGTCAATTCTAATTTGGATGTCTATATAGCTTATATGTATTCTAAATATCTCTATATTTGGTCAAAGAAAATCAGTCACACCCTAGAGAGACATCAGTGGGTACACAAATACAAGTGGTTTTCATATTCAATCTGTCTTCATATAACATTTATATTTAGTGACATACAAATGATGTAATAATAATAATAATAATAATAATAATAATAATAACTATACGTCAACAATAAAAGTTTAGCGGACGAAGATGCTCCAAAAGATTCCTGTGAATAATCAAAGTAATCTACTAGGTAAAATGTAATAATTAAAATATTATTCACCTTCTTTTAAGTCGAGAAAATTATTCAGCTTTAATATTCTACTATTATTTTACTCACACACATTAAAACTAAATTTTATTTACCAGCAGGTAAATTCTCTTGGTTTTGCATGTATATCACGTAAGTTGAAAATAATTTTATACATTATGTTAATCAAAACCTTATTTACAAATCGCTTATCAAAATACTAAGGTAAATCCTTCTGGAAGCATTAGTAAGGAAAGATATAAGTTAAATGTTCGATTTATCATTACATTTAAATCAAAATGGATTAAAATTTTAAATTTAGAGCCTTAATAAATAAATTTGTTTTATATTTTAGCACTAAAAACTAGTTATGCCTGTTTGTGCCCTGTTACATCACTGAAGATATTAGAAGGCTAAATCACTGCGAAATTAAAATAAAGCTAGTTTTACACTAATTATGTGATATCTTCAAACAGATAAAAGATAATCGAAGTGTGAAACTAGAGCGCCCTAGACAATATTTTTTTGCAAGAGCTACCTTTATCATGAGCCACCGAGTACCTTTTCATTTGCAGCTACTTATAAACGTGAAAATAAATACCAATTTTCTAAATGACTGGAAATCGAAGGCAGATAAGTGATTCGTGATAACAGTATATCTTATATAATAATACTATCTAGCGTGCTCTTGTTCCACATTTAGATTATCTTTCATCTGTTTGAAGATATTACATAATTAGTGTAAATTTGGGTACACTCAAATTGCCCAAACTTTCACTCTCTTATCTGTTCATAGACATTAAGTCTTAATAATTAGGCAACAAAATTGGAAATTGCGCACAATGTTGTGCAACCTTCCCATCATTACCTTATCTAATTCGGGTAAAACTGTTACCAAAACTCAAGTGACAAAATACAAAAATACACAGAGAAAAATACAAAGTAAAGGGCGATAATCGCATTTTCAGTTATTTCTATGATATGTGTGCACAGTCGTAGTTAGAAAGGGATAAGGGAGAACATGCCCCAGTCAATATCTTTTTGTATCATGTCTAGCTGTAAGATTGTCTCTAAGATTAAAACTGTAGGAAAATAGTAATGTGAAAACTGTAAAAAAACAAACATATAAAAATGTAAAGAAAAAATATAAATATTTCTAGAAGTTCCCTTTAAATATCATGGACAGACATTCGACCAGAGATAAGAATTGTCTTACATTTTCCAGCTCTGACCAATCGCAAACAAGATTTTTTCACATATTCCAAGTTTTGTCTATAACATATTTTACAGTTAGAATTGTCGTTTCACGTTTCTATAAATAATCCTTATATTTGCATTTGTGTCTTAGTTACTGTTCTTAGGTGCTGTGAGAAAGGTCAGTTATAGCTTATTATCGTATAAATTCTTACAAGAATTAGTAGTCAGTGTGCTAGTCGCGGATGTAATAAGGCAATAATATAACAAGTCAATGAGGAAGGAGAATCACAACAAGTTCGTCATGAGGAAATACGTTAAGTTTAGGAATTAACAGATAAACCATGAGAAGGGGTGTATGACATTTTTAGAATGAGTAGGATGAATGAGTAGGATTCAAGTTGTAAACGTGAAATGTTCTGTAAATATATATATATTGCTCCGTAAATATTTGAATGCTATACAAGCATATATCACAAAGGAATGGCGTTTCATACATTTTATTTCGGTATAAAGTTTCGGACAATTTCCTGTTGGGAACGGAGCGCTGGAAATTTGCTCCATTTCAGCACTTTCTGCTCGTCGTTAATAAGTCATAAATTAGAGAGATTATCAGCGATCAATTCCTTAGAAAAAAATGCGTGATATTGTTGAATTGTTTAAATTTCACCGCGATGGGGCCTCTTATGTATCTAAAATATTTTTTTTCATAAAAGACATCAGTAAACTTAATGTACGAAAAGCTTTATGATTTTAGCAACGTAATTTATGTAACCTAATACAAGTTTGGTTAAATTCGAGACTAGATAGTTTTATCAATTTTTTTATTGAATTGGTGACTTCCTTCGATCCTTTGAATTTATATTTTGAGAAACACATGTCTTACGCTAGGACTGTATATTCAATTGGATATAAGAAAGATCTTAGAACTTACCGTCATCTCCATTATTATTACCTCCTTCGCCATTCTCCTCATCTCCATTCACATCATTATCATTACCGTTGTTGTCACCATTGCCATTGGATTCTTCAGGATTTTCCTCTTCCTCATCTCCACCGTTACCATTTCCTCCTTCACCTACAACAATAATATATGTATTTTTCAAGCAACCCTCGTATGTGCGGGAGGATTTCTTGGAATCAACGCGCAGCAGGACAAACTTCTTGGAAATCAAAAAGCTGCGAAGTTTCTCGCTCATAAGTTTTTCTATGTGTGTGTGGCTGCTCATCCACTTCTCTCTTCGTATGGCCTAATATAGAAGAAGTATTCGGTATATCATAACTCTCTTTCCCTTCCTACACGAAGCGAATGGCGAATCAAAGATGCAACATCGGACTACATTCTATAATTTTCATATTTTGTGATAAATACTGATTATTTATATTCCCATGTGTTTGAATGTGGTTAATGTGCATTCAATAATGCAATAACTAATTAAAAATTCCTACCAGACAAGTGACTTTTTAAAAACTCGTTGTGTAACAGGAATTATTCTTTTATTCTAATAGTGTATTCTTCTGCCTTCATTGTGTGAGGAAACACTGATGCTCAGACAAAGCGCGGGCAGTGAGATTTTGGAACGAACAGGCATAACATGTTGTTATGAATTTTTGATGTTTGATACCATGATATATAAACTAGTAATGTACTCTGAAACTGCCTTTATAAAATGTAAAACTGCGATATATATCTTAAGACAAGACCGTTATATCTTAACGACTCTATTCTCAGAATGTGGCAATGAGGTTACCGGCCAACTAAGAAGAATGGTGGGTGAAGTCTTTTTCTCTCATTGGCACCAAAGGCAATGAAACAAAGGAAAAACGTCCAAGGACACTCTCAAAAGAATTACTAACCGGTGAAATTTCATTCCCCTAATTGTAATAGGAAACGAATATATTTGTTATTTCGAATAATGATTGCGCATTTCAGTTAATGAACTTTCGGGATCGTTGGTGTTCGTGTGTTATAATCGGTAACGATAACATTCGCGTCCATCCGCAAATAGTAATCTTGGGCCTATGTTTTATTTACCAAAAAACGTATTATTGGTTAGTAGTAAACGTATGTGTTTGTGATAATCCAAAGGCTAAAACAGTAGCGTCCCTTCCCATGGACTAATGCTTCTTTATGGGAGAGTGAGTCTTTGTACTGCGCCATTATATATTCAATGCCATATATTGTGTGTTTTTGTAGTGTGACATTAAATTTTATAATGGCTGAACGCACGAATTAGAAACACTGCTTAATGCAGTGGAAAAGTTATCTGTAGAATTAAACGAAATTAATGCACATATTCAATCCAACCATGTTGAGTTAGTAAAGCAAGTCGATATTCTGAAAACAGAAGTAGCTGAATTACGTGAAAAATGACGCGTCAGTTCAAGGCATTGATAACGGTGTCCAAGGTATACAAACAGAGTTCAATGCATTCAAATTAGAATTTAGAACGGAAATTGAATGTGTGATGTGAGAAATTAGGGAATTTAAAATGGAAGAAGATAATTAATTCAGTGAAACTAAAGTGCAAACTTGCAATCAGCTGATAGAGATGCAGGATGAGTTGTCACTAGCAACTCAACAAGTTGAAACCCAAAGTAGTAGTTCTCTAACAGAATTGAAACATGAATGCCAACAAAATTTTGAAATGTATGATCGTAAAATCATAGATCTTGAAAAGAAGATATGTTACAAGCAAAGCATGTTATCTGATATTGAGGGTAGGTTTTAACTCAATAAACCACAGATACTTGAGTGCATGCAAGAGGTAACATTGAATGAAAGTAGCGTAAACAATAGTGGCATAGAAATTGATCGCATTGATCAATCGTTACTCTTTCTCAAAAATACTGTAGATCGCTATAGTAGTAGTGTAGCAGAAGTAACTAGGGATAGAGAAAAAGAATCAAAACAGTATGCCCAAATTCAGACTACTGTTTTGGAAGTTAAGAATGACATTGCTAACCTCAGACAAGAATTACAAATATTACAAACGCAATTATCATTGATGCAGAATCAAATCCTAAATTTGCATGTTGAATCCAGACCTGGTAGTGTTAGTAATACTCGTATCGTTACTAATTAATTGTATGATAGCGTAATAAGTACTTCTAGAACTCGTAGTTGCCCATTTTTCTTTAGTGTTTTCCTAGACTCACCTTAAAGTAAACAAATCACGAATATAGGAAATTTAACATAATTGTTGGGGGTAATTTTGTGGCTCACTGGCGTTTCCTTGCATCTCTTCCACTGGTCAGCCTCTGGTGGTATAATTTTCACAACGAAAGTGGGGCCTCCACGGATCGTCTCTGCGGGGACGCCAATTTTTCTCGAGATGTCACTAGTTGCCCACAGTTGGTCCACCGACGCTTACGGCATGGGGTAGAGACCAAATTAGCATCTGAGAAAATTGATCATAAAAATTTTCATTGGACTTCAACAGAAATGACGATTTGCCTCAAGCTAATGTTACTATTGAACATTTCATTGTTGTCGCTCAACATGCTTCCTCGGATTTTTTTCCTATAATTTTTATTTGACAAACAATTATCACTAGGAAGTTTCCTGGGACAGAATGTATATTTACCGACAACGTTACTTATTTCATCAGTCTATAATCTTTTTTAAACAATTACGATTTATTGCAATTCTTTCGTTGAACACAAACTAAATACTAGTTTCTTACAAGACTCTCTATAATCTTTATTATAAATTAACTAGAAATGTTCAGTTTCGGAGGTACCGGTATACCACTTCCTTCTTCAGACTACTACTCCAACTGAAATTAGAAATAAAATCACAAAAGGAAGATCAAAAAGAAAAAAAATATACAAAGACTATGGGAACAGCTGAAAGACAATAGTTACAGTGAAAAGGACAAGAAAAAGAGCAGGAAGAGAAGGAAGAAATGTGGGAAAGAAGAAGAGAAAGAAGAGGACAAGAAGAAAAGTTTGGATGCGATTGAAAGTGCAGGGTTGATATCAGAAAAGATAAGAAGAATTTTTAAGAGAAAAGGTATTAAGACGTACAGGAAAGGAAAAATGAAGATAATAGATACCATAAAGAAAAAGAAGATGAGAACGTGAGCGGAATTATGTAAGAAAGGAGTGATATATGAAGTACCGTGTAGGATGTGTGATAAGGTGTATGTAGTGGAAAGGAAGAAGAGAATGCAAGAACGTTTAAAACAACATAAAGATGATGTAAGATTGAAGAGAGACACCAATGCCATTTACAAGCACGTCGATGAAACAGGCCACGAAGTAAACTGGGAAGGAGCGAATATATTGGAATATGAAGGGAGACAACTGGTTAGAAAGTGGAAAGAAGCGAAGAGGATAAAAGAAGTTTACGCTAAAGCTATGAACTGGAATAGTGGTTTGAATATTAATGAAGAGTGGGAGGACATTTTGAAAACAAAAGAAAGAAGAAAGAAGAAAGGTAGAATATAAGGAGAATATCAGGTTAAATTTATTTATGTGTTTTTCAATAATCAGGTAGTTAATTAATATCTAATATTCAAGTAAAAAATTTGAATATTTAGGTAGTTAATTAGTATTTATTTAGTTAATATATGTTGAAAGAAATATAAAGATTTATTAACAATGTATTATGTCTGTTAAGAATTTAAAATGTCACAACAATGGACATATATATTGAATTTTAATGAAAAGTGATTCCTGATTGGTACAGATAACAAATGATGTAATATTATTTATGATTTTAGTTGGAGTAGTAGTCTGAAGAAGGAAGTGATATACCTCCGAAACTGTAACATTTCTAGTTAATATATAATAAATATTATAGACATCCTTGTAAGAAAGTTATATTTAGTTTGTGTTTAAGATGGACACAAGGTCTTTTTATCATAAAATCTTTCGTTGACTATGAACAAAAAATCTCAATATATAAACATTATCCAAGCAAAGAAAACCTGTTTAAAAATTAAACAAAAGCTGAGTTTTGCGTGCGAGGAAGGGAGAGAAACGGACGGATGCTGCTAATATATAAAATTAGAAAGTAGAAAATTCTTAAACAAATTAGCAGTATAAGCTTCCAGAACACGATGACAATATGAGCTACAGATTCGCATTTAAGTGGGTGAACCTTAAGAAAATTTGGAATAAATAGATAAGCCACAGTTGTTGGAGTCTTTCTATGTTATGGTTCCCTCGGGAAATATGTGAAACATACTTCGGCGCATCTCCGCCACTCACTTACGTAGGAAACCATCCCTTTGCTTTTAACGAAAGAACTGAATGACCTCGACCACGTTGTCAATTTGTCATTCACTCTTTTGATCTTGGGGAGTAAAGATCGTACGCTACTTAGAATAACTAACAAGACAGTGCATAGCGAAGCCCGTGAAACATTTCAATGTGGCAACCCTGTCCGCACCAAACAATTGAAGAATATCGGCCCAACAACTTGTCTCTCTTCTTTTGAAGGAGGTATGGGAAAACACACTCCGACAGCAGCGCCAGCAGAGATACACTTGAAACAGAAAGGCCCTAAGTGGTAGCACTTTAACTTTAGTGATAGAGATTGTACGCTATATATATGCTCTTGTAAGTTATGGTAGATAGATAAGCATTCATAAATCCGACATTTTCTCTCACTTTATAATTCCACTAATTCGCATTTTTTTCTCTTTACCTACAGGGTACAGTCATGAGATATAAATTAAATACATAATGTCATTTAGGACTCTTATAGTATTTGATGTTTACAAATTAGTTTTTCATTCTAATTAGTATAATTTGGATAAATTTTATGATAATTTATTTTAAGTAAGTTTTATGTTCTTTGATCTCTTGACCCTGTCAAATTGAACATTATTTAGTAAAAGTTTCTTCCGTTTGTCTAGTATAAGTTCAGTTTTAAGCTATAGGGGAGACCGCGGACAATTGTAAAGCGGGTCAATTTTAACATTGGCCATTACTTGTAGAAGTGAGTTTCGAAATATGATTTGTATATGTCATTGGAGTCACACATGCAAGGTGTATGTGGAAAGAAAAAAAAGAGTGTCATTAGTCAAGTGTGGAAGACTGGACAAGGAGAAACGTGATTTTGACAGACGTAAGTAAATTTTTAACTAACTTGTTTCTATTTTCTGTTGATAGATATGCGTTTACTGTAAATAAATACCGTGTGTGTGTGTAATCTATGTTCTTTCCTTGACAGCGTAGATATTGTATTTGATGCTTTGACTCAACGTAATTATGAGAAATCATGGTATTTGTCCCTGGCCGTTGAACGGATACAAATGTAACATGTTAATCGGGGACGATTGTAACACAATGTAATCGTCCCAGACAAAGTTGTGCTGAACCATGACGAAAATAACTAGATATGACTAAAGAGAATACATTTGATGTAATTAATAAAACAAGGTACGTATTAAGTATGCTTTTCGGGGAAACAAGTACGTAGGGGAGTGGGGACGGGACGCCCCAAACAATCCTTGGCGGTCGTAGTATATATCATTATGGTTACTATAGGGAAAGTTCAGACTTTCACCCCATGTGAGGACTCCCCTAACTTCTTTATACACCCTCAGAAACGTTTGTGGCTGGCTGCGGATCATTGTATAGTGGTTGCAAATACACTGTGGGTGTCTATTAGTGCAATATCACTAGGACTTAGAACTATCGCATAACAATAGAGTCGGTAGGGTAGGTATTGCCTAGAGGCGCAGAAAGCTTGGGCATATATTGGGCGGTATGGAGGAGCTACTACTGATTTTACCTAGGAACGCCAAATGCCATGGTGAAGTCACTGACTTGAATTTTTATGTTACATCATAATTTAAACTTAGCTTCTTTCTCCATGTTAGGCCGAAGAAGTTATTTCGGGCTAATGTGGCAAGGTAACGATAACAAGTAACTCATAATTCATATCTTGTTGAGGCGTGGAAATTGTATATTTTTAAATAGGAATACTTTTAAATCTTGGTATGTATTTTACACTCTTAGCTTTTTTGTCGCCATCCGTTATTAAACCTGTCACTATTATTATTATTACTATCACTATCATTAAAGCATATATATTGTTTTGTCATGCCACATATATTCTACTTTTCATTAAAAACATTATGTTACAATTGTCCCAAACCTCTGTTACAATTGACCCGGGCACGGAGACGTTTGTAACAAGACAGATGCTGTAATAAAATGCTTCGTAACTTTTTATATTAGAAATTGTCATGCATCAAAAGAATGGAATGGAGCAACAAAGGTTCACTTAAGACATTGTATAGTTTTCAGACTTATTGGGACATAAACATGCGAGAAAAAATACAATTTGTTGCAATTGTCCCCGGTATCCCCTACTTATTGCATAAGTTACATATATTATTGCCAGAAGATTTAAGAGGGAAAATTTGAAACATTTTGTCGTTGTTTTTTCAGGTAAAACTTAGATTCAGAGTTATAATAAATGATTAATCAGCTTAGAAGACAAGATAATATAAAACCTACAAAGGCGGGTGATGTATTAAAAGATACATGTTTGCACCAAGTTTCAAGTACATATTACAGATATTCAATGTGTGCGCTATTCGTCACACGGCATACGTCCAAACGGTAATCCATTTTTTTTAAATCTTCAATAGCATACTTCTGTATATGCTCGTAACATCAAGAGTGATGCGTTCCTTGAATTTTAGCAGTCCTTTTGCAGTGCAGGACACCTTATCTATCCCGCTGGTAAAATCCTGCAAGAACTGAAGGAACAAATTTGTACCGTTATATTTATGTTACATTCCAGCCAACAGTTCGCGTATTTTTCAGCTATATCAACACGATCAAATTGTATTAAATAAGACACGTCACCTTGTGTAATTATTACCTTTTATTCCTTTTCACTTAACTTCATCCTGAAAGAACTAAAGGAACAAATTTGTAACGTTATATTTATGTTACATTCCAGCCAACAGTTCGCGTAATTTTCAGCTATATCAACACGATCAAATTGTATTAAATAAGACACGTCACCTTATGTAATTATTACCTTTTATTCCTTTTCACTTAACTTCATCCTGAAAGAACTAAAGGAACAAATTTGTAACGTTATATTTATGTTACATTCCAGCCAACAGTTCGCGTAATTTTCAGCTATATCAACACGATCAAATTTTATTAAATCAGACACGTCACCTTGTGTGATTATTACCTTTTATTCCTTTTCACTTAACTTAATTAATAATAATAATTTTCCTTGTTAGTTGTCATAGCAACGAAGAGTACCGATTAGTCATATATCAAGATATATCTTCAGATGCTAAGATTCGATCTTACTTCTTTCTATTTTGAATCAACATATATATATTCTCTTCTTCTGGGGGGGCGCGGTGGCTCAGTGGTAGAGCGTTCACCTCTGGTGCTTGGGGTCCCGGGTTCTATCCCAGCCCCCGCCAAGTGAACTTTGTGGTGTACAAACACCGTGCTCGTGGGTTTTCTCGGGGTTCTCCCGTTTCCTCCCACTTTCTTCATTCCACCATTTCACTCATCTCTCATTATCACCGTCTCCTTTAGCCTAACGGGCATAATCGTGGGACGTAAAACTTAAAGATTTCATTTTTTCTCTTCTTCTTCTTCTTCTACACAACAAATTATGTACATTTATGCACCGTTGCTCAAAACCAAGATATAAAAATAGAAGAAATTCATAAAATAAATATAAAATATCGTTATATATTCATTGCTTCTTTGACTAACATACATGAGGATAAAATTTTAAACGTGCGAAACGAACTAGATTGTCATTGGGATGTGTGGTGTGTTACCAAGATGAACAAAGTTAACAGTTGCAATACTATATACTTGAAAATTCGCAGACATATATATCTTTTTCGCATCAATATACATCTTGTGCTATACTTCTAAATACAAAGTGCCTTATAACTTGGTAAATCATATATAATAACCCTGTTCTCCCGTACGACTTTAAATGTTTTGAAACTCAAAACACAATATCGTAAATAGTGTATGTAGGAGAAAAAACTATAAAAAAGAAAATTGAGAAAATCTACTTACCGCCACCTCCATTTCCATTTGGACGGCCTTTCCCATTTCCATTTCCACCTGGACCGCCATTTCCTCCTTCATTTCCACCACCGTCAGGGCCTTCATCCTCACCAGGTTCTCCATTACCACCATTATTACCATTACCACCATTACCACCGTTCCCACCTTTACCTAAGAACAAAACATTTGCAGTGAACTACCCTCATATCTATTGGCTTAAAATTATCACTTAGACTTATATAACATTTTTACCCTAACTTCAATGTGTAATAAACGTTTCGGCAGGAATTTCTCATTATTACATAGTAACGTGTACTACAAATTTCTAACTAGAATGACTTAATATCTTAGAAAATTTTTTATACTTGGGGGCAGAGCGTAGGTCATCTGAAGTTTGTAACACCGTGTATCTAGAGAACTCAAGAATGAATTTAACTAATCATATTAGGATCAGAAATGAAATAATCAATTTCTTTTGGATATTATCGACATCACATCACAAGCTATCACGACTCGAAATGTTTTTAACTATGAAAAACAACTAAAGCATAATGGCACAGAAACTTAACCAAAATGACTATCCAACATCATAAATAGATGCAATACTCACAGGTAGTTCAGCTTTGATAATCTCCAATCGATGTCTTTTCACTATGCGATCTTAATTCCAACTCCCCAATCTACTCTCCGTCCTCAACCAGCACATTCCCTTTCCGGGATTCAGGTGCTTCCTGGTTGTAGCGTAGAGCTTAGCTCAGGTCTCCTTATGAAATGCCTTACTTTGTTATTTCCGTATAGGAAAACTTCCTATAATTGTGATGTGATGCCTATGTTATCTGTTTTTATTTTTAAACAGTTTGAATATCATCTTATTTTACAATAAACAAAATAAATTTACAAAATACATGTGAGGATTTTGGGTACTTTACATTTCCCCTGGCTCGAAATTTTGAACACGATCCTATGTGCCAAAAGAATCAAAAAAGGTTACTGTTCACCTGTATAAATATGAAAGGAAAATAATAATTAAGTTCGTCCATTAATCTTCTAACACTTTGTATATGTAAAGTTTTCTTTTGGCTCGTATGTATTTATGTAAGTTCCACCACCAGCATTGTCCGTCACCAATAACATGAATATATGTTGTTTGTATTACATGAGTATTCTGCTGACAAAGTAATATTAGAATAAATGTAGGTTAATCTCACTGCATCCTGTCTGTAAGAAAGAAAAAAACATTGTCACAAAACACTTCGCACTCTGAATGAAGCAAAACACTGTACTTCAGTTTATTTCGCTAGTTATGTGTGAGTTTGTGTTTTTCGTAGTCTGTTCCTTGCTATACCGGAATACATGTTTCTTGGAGGTATGTATTCTGTCATATGTATGTAATTGTCATTATTACTGAAGTCTTCACTTCGATAACTGGTAATAATATTTAATACTCTGCAAGCATAGATTCATCAGGATTCTGTTGTGCTGCTCAGTCCACATGGTCCATTATTGATATCTGACATTGGAAATAAGGCGTCTATGGGAAACTGCTACTGCTGCTGTTGTTCTTTTGTTGATGATTTTTATATGTTGTTGTGAAGGCGTGATCATTTAGTGCTTTTGTTTATGCGTGTAGTAATTACATTCATTTACAGATATTAGGACAAGCACAACTGTTAAGTCTGCACCATTACTTAGAAGTAGTGAAAAAAGTCTCTTTTTAATGCTTGAATAACATGAAGTTAGAAGAAATCATTGACATACCATTAACATTAAGAACTATAGTAGGCGTAGAAGGCTTAATTGTTGGATATTCATTTAATGTATCATCGTAGATGTGTATCGAAGAACAATCTTAGGTTATGTGTGAATCTGCTAATGAAGAAACATACTTGACAGATCGAATATGTGAATTTGAAACATTATTTGGGGTTAATTCAATTTTGAATAGTTTCTATATTATAAATGACAAAATTATTAAAATAATTATTAGGATAGTAATTATAGGGATGACGAAAGTATAACATGATTGCATTGTGGAGCGTACCTAGAAAGGCCAAAAAAAAAAAAGATTCAGAAAATGAAATTGTTACTTGGTTATTCTTCTTTGAAATATGCTTAGCGTAATTTTAATAATAATAAAATATTTATTTTTCTTTTTTCCTGAGTTAGCTAGTTTCTTTCAAGGATGCTTTTCCATCTGTTGCCTAGTTATTCTCCTGTGAAATAGACTCTTCTTGAAAATTTGCTTCGTACAAATTATATGCATAGCCTACTCACGTTTCAATAACTTAATATTATATTTCATTGTTTATTTCTTTAATCTTTTTCAGGGCTGTGAATATGATTATTTAGTTCAGTTACTATCTTATTCAGCTTGTACAATTTAATAACTAGAGCTACAATAAGAATTAGTAATACAAATCCTACTAGTATAAAAATAATTCCAATGCTATAAGTAATATGAGTATCAAAATGAGCCCATATTGGCATACTAGGGTTCACTGTGAAATTCGATAGTTGATAAGAAAGGTTCTGTAATTTATCCGAGTAAAATTGGTTTCCTACTTCTCATTGTAAACATAAAAGATTTATAGGTAACTATGTGATGATAGGTAACTTCTACGGTATGTCTACTATCTAACGAGGGAACCTATCCAAGTGCAACTCTGACTTCGAGTCGAGACTATGGTCGTTGGATACCTTGCCCCAAAAGAACATAACACGAAAAGTGATACATCCTCGATCGCAACCGTTGCAGAGATATAAGCGTGAAAAGTTAGAAATTGAGCTCCATACTATACATTACAAAGTCAGCTTCCGGGTCAGATTTTTCGGAAACGGTCAGGTAAGGAAACTCAGCGAATACATATCAAATTAGTGTTGGGAGCCCACCACCTTTTGAATGAAAAAATGTTTCCCCCGAGGCACTCGCAGGGTCCCAGGCGGGGTTCAACTCAAAATTGGCAAATAGAACCGGGGGTCAAGTAGCATATTGTATGAAAGCTATTGTTAAATAGAATAGAATAGAATAGAATACTTTATTAATCATTGAACAACTACATGTTGTAATAGATTTCGTCAGGAATAAAATTAATACATATAATAATAGAAGATAATATACAAGAAATAAATATAAAAATAATAATAATAGTGATAATAACAATGAATATTACAATATTCAGTAATACAATATACATATTACTATTACACTAACTTATGCTAGGAGTTAATCACCATGCACTCCTCAAACTCTTTCAAACTATATAGGCAGTAGTCTATAAGCATATTTTTAATATATCTTCTGAAATCTGTCAAATTCATTACATGCGTAGTTTGAGGGAGCAAATTAAATAATTTTATACCATTATATTTGTAACTTTGTTGTGTCTTACATAATCTAACATGTGGAGTGTCAATGCTAAACTTAGACCTAGTATTATATTCATGTATATTTCCACGTACAGTAAACAAATCAGGGTTCTCTTTTACGAACATTAAACAGTTGTAAACGTATATAGATGGTACAGTCATGATTCGATATTTTTTAAACAGTTCCCTACAGGATACTGTGTCTGGTAAACCTTCAATACATCTAACCGCTCTCTTTTGCCATTTGAAAATAGAATGAGCTCCAGTAGAGTTACCCCACAATAGATTCCCATATAGCAAGTGGGTATGAAAGAAAGCGTAGTATGATGTTATCATTAGTTCATGTCCCACACTTCTTCTAAGCTTCCTCAACAGATACAGAACCCTAGTAAGCTTTTTACATAGTTCTTGTGTGTGCGCTATCCAATTTAGTTTGGCGTCCAAACGTATTCCTAATAGCTTAACTGATTCGGAGCTATTTAAGTTGTAGGTAAGATTGTTCAGATAGAAATAGAATATTTCTGTTTTGGAATTATTTAAAACTAGATCATTGGATTGAAACCAAAGAGAAGACATCTTTACAGCTTCCATATTTTTACGCTGCAGGACCTTTAAACTTTTATCATTTGTTATTAGAGTGGTGTCGTCAGCATAAAGGACGGATTTACACGGTAAGTAGTTTGGCAAGTCATTCATATAAATAATAAAGAGAAAAGGCCCCAAAACCGAACCTTGAGGTACACCAGTTAGAATTTTAAGTTCATTAGATCTAGTATTTTTAATTTTAACGATTTGACGACGATTGTTGAGGTATGATTTTAGCAGTCCAAGTTCGATTCCTATTATTCCATAAGACTGTAATTTAGTAACTAAAATATCATGTGGTACCGAATCGAAGGCTTTACTTAAGTCAAGAGGAGCGGCACAAGTATAGGAGCAAGATTCAAATCCATTAATTATTTCTGAGACGACAGACTCTACAGCTTTGATAGTGGAAAGTCCAGATCTAAATCCAAATTGTGCATTGTTAATTAAGAAATTTTGTTCAAAATATAAAGACAGTTAGGCTTTAATGCAATGTTCAATAATTTTAGAAAAAATTGGCACTAGCGAGATCGGTCTATAATTATTAGGGTCTGTTTTTTCACCTTTTTTATATACAGGCACAGTAATATTAATTTTGAGACAATCAGGAAATATTCCTTCACAAAAAGTCCAGTTTACAAGGTACGTTAAAGGATGGAGAATAATGTCAATTATATGCTTCAGTATTACAGTAGATATACCATAGAAATCTTCGGAGTGGGAGTTTTTCATAATCAACACCATTTTTAATATTTCGTCCATACTAACTTGCGTCCAGTTAAATACCACTGACACCGATTGTCTCATATTTAGCATAGCTGGGTCTTTATCACCACTGACATTATTACTTACATGTTTTGCGTTATTTACAAAGAAATTGTTGAATTCGTCAGGCGTAATATCCACTGGTTCATTTACAGTTCCACTACTTATTTCGTTTTTTATTACAGACCAAGCAGCTTTGCATTTATTGCTAGCATTTGATATGAAAGCATCATTAGCCTTAATTTTTGCTTGGCGTAATTCTTTCCTGTAGATTCTCTTTTCCCTAAGGTATCTCTCTTTATCTCTCACATCACCATTCTTAGCCCTATAATGTAGATTAATAATGGTTTCCCTTAGTTTAGCTAGGTTTGGAGTGTACCAATTTAGTGGATTCTTATTTTGTTTTTTACCATAATTAACTTTTCTAAATATTCTTGGACAGCAATGGTTAACCCACTTATTAATTATAATTACAAAACTATTCCAGGCAGCTGATACGTCATTACATCCTAGTATCTTTTCGCCTAAGTTAATTTCACTTAAAGCAGACCTTAACATTGAAATGTTTTTATTACCTAAAGATCTATAACTTATTTCATTCGTAATCGATTCACCCCTATCAATTTTAGACATTATGAGCCAGAGACCACTGTGATCTGACAAAGATGGTTCTATAGTGCCACAGGATATGTTAATTTTATTTACATTCGTTATGACATTATCAAGACATGCTTCTTTTCTTGTAGGTTGGTCGTTTGCGTGGTAATACCCTAAGGATCTAAGAGTATCACATAAATAAAAGAAGATAGAACAAATCTTAACTCTCTATGATGACCCTGTGCAAACGGGCAACTGGTCAAAATGTCAATACAATCTACATCAGAAAATATATGGCCACTCTTCTAAATCCGTTAAGTTGTGACAATAACAAAACAGAAAAACACGTTTAAAAGTGCAAGGTATTGAAGTTAAACGAATTGTTGCAGAGTCTCTCACTGTGGCCATATATTTTCTGATGTAGGTTGTATTGACATTTTGACCAGTTAAGGCAGGGCAGTGCAACAGGGTGGGCAACTTCTAACCTTCTTTCTAATGAACATTTTCATGTATGGAAAATAAATTCTATGAAATGCATAGTTATATGTTCTCGTTTGACCTTGATGAGCAGAGGTTAACGGTAACTTATGAATCATATCAAACACTTTGTTTTGTAACTTAAAGGGAATACTTAGTAAACGTTTGGCTACGTTTGCGAACTTATGTATTCTGTAAAGTTTTCCATCTACTAATTCATAGCATTTCGAAATTCGTACTGCATTGATGTTTGATGAAACTTCTCAAGTTTCTAAATATTTATAAATGTCTCCAAAGAATGTGTCCTCTCTTTGATAGCGGCCTATATCCTGTGGCTCTGTGAAATTCACTAAACATTTGTACTGATCGATATTTTCTGCTGAAAGATCTACCGGCTGTACGGGAAGTAGTGTGTAACGGCTAAGTCCGTCAGCTATATTGAGCTTACGTTTTACATGTATTGGCGTGAATTGATAGTCTGATATATAAAAATACCATTTCAAAAGTTTTGATGACAAATTCTTACTAGTCTTCAGGAATGTTATAGCTCTAGAATCTGTCTTCAAATAAAAATGCCTTCCAAGCAGAAAGTAGCGGACTGCTCGAAATGAAGCTATAATTTCTAGAAGTTCAATTAATAAATCACTCAATTTTCCCTGTTCTGTTAATAAACGAGAGTAGTATGAGATAACATACCATTCACCTGAATTTTCATCATCTGTCAACAGCAAAATTGAAGAAATTACGGTTCTTGACCCGTCAGAATACAAGCACAAAAGTTGGTTTTGATCATACGGTGTCAGAGCGTTCCGTAATAATTCCTCATCCACATAATTTTCGTATGATTCATATTGACTGGCAACATTGATTTGACTCTTCAATGTGAACATCTTCCGCTTTTCCGATTACAAAATTCTTATGAAGAACAACTTTGTGACTAAAGGCTTAATAACTTCAACTACAGGTTCGTTTTTATTTAAAATAGCTCGAGGCACTAAAATTCCTAGTTTCTCAATTATAGAAATGTCTGGCTCTAAAATCACTTCTTGATCTGATTTCGAATTAATACATTTAAGTGGAACAATTACTCTTGTTCTTGGAGGGAGATACGTCCTGTTATGAATAACAAACTTTGAATCATATGCCTCTGCCAATAAACAAAATTTTGGCTCTGAAATCTGATGACATCTATTACTCTGTTGTTGTGTGTTACGAGGAGGCTTTCCATATCTAAACAAAGATAGCGCGTTATTTAGGTAATCAACACGGGCGTTATGAAAAATAAAGAAATCATTTCCTAAAAGAGCTTTCGGACCAAAATTTTCCACTATTCTGAACCTGTGATGAAAGGATCGACCGTTGATTAGAAATTTAATTATGGCTCTGTGTTTCAGCTCTATAGGTTCACATGAAACACCAACAACTTTCGTAATTTTCTGTGGCAATTTAGTTTTAGGAGATAGCAATGTTTTATCTAAAATTGATACTGTACTTGCCGTATCTGCAATTATTTTTAATGGTTTCTTTCTAAGTTAGATTGTAAATCGAACCATGTCCTCTTCAATTTCTAATGGTGTCTGTATCTCTTCTCCCTGAACATTCTTTTGTTTGTATTGACGGTGTACACTGTTATTATTCTCTACGGGCTGGCCCTTTTTCTTGTTATGTGTATATCCACCATCTGCATGTACAGACGTTGTCAGTTTAAATTATGAGTCCCCTGTACTTGATTCATTTAGGAAGGGTTTTGTATAGGAACATAATATGTCGTACCATTACTTTGTATGTGATGTACACCCTCCATTTCGTTAAAACTAGGCATCTGTTGTACATGAGACAATTAGTATGGTGACAACAACACTAGTTGTTATGATAATTTGCTGTCCTGATCTAAAATTTCCACGACCACCACGGCCTCGAAAATTGTTATTTTTCCCTCTAAAATTGTATTGAGTATTGCTTCTACCCTGATTATTCTTAAAATTGCCACTCTTACTACCTCGAAAATTATTTATTTTGATGGGATTGCGAAATATTTTGCCCACAGTTAGTATTTGACTTTTGCGAATCTGAAGAACCGCCTTCAATTCTCAGCGACAATTTTTCTATTTATTTTTGTAACTGGTTAATGTAAGATGTAACCTCAATACTTTGAGATGATGATGAAGGTGTGTGTGTGTTCTGAGTTTCCGAGTGTTCAGCTCGGTGTTGTTGTTTCTCCACTAATTCTCTATTGCTTTCTTTTTACTTTTCCTGTCCTCAGAGTCGGACGAAGAACTGTCAGTAACCGTAGATTCTGATTCAGAATCAGATGACGAACATCTACACTTCCCTTTTCTACATTTCTTATATGCTTTCTTAATACGTGCATCTATTTATCTCTTTTAACTATCTCTTATTTTACATTGATTTGCTTCTAACGTATAAAGAGCCTGGATAAACGCATCTAAAGTGTCAAAAGACTCGTAACCTAGGTGTTGTATATAGTACGGTTTTAACCCTGCTGTAATGATTGAGATGATCTGCTCTTCTGTCAAAGTCGGAGCATGTTTATCTATCATGGATAAAATATCATAAACAAACGACTGAATGGGTTCATGTTTTTTTGTTCTGAATCATATTCTGTACGGTAGAGAAAAATCTAAACTATCTCTAGCATTCTTGAAATACTTAATTATCTCAGCTTTACAATTCGCATAGGATGTTTCATCTGTAATGTTCTTTCTCTTTAACAATGTTCGCAATTCTTTTAGTTTCCCTCGAAACGCGATGATTATCATTTGTTTTGCTATCTTATCAGTCCAATTATTTAACCGTACACAATCATCATATTCAGCAAAGAACTGCTGTATCGTGATTTTGTGTGGTTTAAATTTCGGAACAGGATAATGAGAATTGTACACATTAACAATAGGATTTTGAGCTCCCTGGCCTTCACTGTGTTGTCCCTGCATTGTCTTAGACTTAGTGTATTTCCATTTTAGTGGAGAGATTTTTACTTTTGTTGGGATCTTTTTGTATGTTAACGTTCTAAATGGTTCGTCTGAATGTTCTGCATCACTGCTGGAAGTATTACTCATATCCTACATACGAACAGAGAATAAAATTTCGCATTGTGACTAATTTTGCAACCTAAGAAAAATACACTGACCATTACTTTTTAAATGCACCTAATTCTTATATGACAACAAGAATCTTGGTGTATTGTCCTTTTCCTTAGTAACACAAGGAAATGAATCTTGTAAGACTATATAGCATTACAACAACTCACGTCTGTAATTTCAGCATATTATGAGCAAGAGAGAGAGAGAGAGAGAGAAAGAAAAGAAAATGAATCTCCTTTTACTCAACTAACAAGCTGATGTTATCTTTTAAATAATTTAAACTAGGCGTGATACGCTTCATTCCCGTGTGTATGAGGCACCGGAATCAAGCATGGTGTATCTAATTTAATGTAACTTGAATGGCTTATAAAATTAGTGAAAGCTCCGAAATAGAAACATATGTTGTAAATGACCATAATCTAATTAATGTTGTCCGGAATCTTAATTTTACCAATAAATGGATAAAACCGGATGCTTCCACCATAACGTGTGCTACAAATTTCTAACTGGAATGACTTAATGTCTTAGAAACTTTTTATACTTGGGGGCAGAGCGTAGCTCACCTGAAATTTGTAACATCGTGTATTTAGACAACTCAAGGATGAATTTAACTAATCTTATTAGGATAAGAAATGAAATAATCAATTTCTTTTGGATATTATCGACATCACACCACAAGCTATCGGGACTCGAAACGGTTTTAACTATAAAAATCAACTAAATCGTAATGGCACAGAACCTTAACTATTATGACTATCCAACATCATAAATAGATGTAATACTCACAGGTAGTTCAGCTTTGGTAATCTCCAATCGATGTCTTTTCATTATGCGATCTTAATTCCAACTCCCCAGTCTACTCTCCGTCCTCAACCAGCACAACCCCTTTCCGGGATTCAGGTGCTTCCTGGTTGTAGTGTAGAGCTTAGCTCAGGTATCTTTATGAAATGCCTTATTTGTTATTTCCGTATAGAAAAACTTCCTATTATTGTGGTGTGATGCCTACGTTATCTGTTTTTATTTTCCTAAACAGTTTGAATATTGCTTCCTTGTTTTACAATAAACAAAATAAATTTACGAAATATATGTGAGGATTTTGGGTACTTTACAATAGGGTAGGCTTGTGAAACCTTAATAGTTTCATAGCTGGAACGATTACCTTAAATATATTTTAATTAAAGGTTGGTTGTCAAGTAAGCTTAAGAGCAAAAGTATAAACCAGCAATGATAATTTGGAATAAAGTAAAGCCAAAAGATGGCGTAATGCCACAAGAATTTCCCAGCAGAGAATTACATGGGAAAATTTCAGATACCATTTACAAGTATTTTTTCTATACAAATATCTATAAATTTTGACTCTTGCTGTGTATTGCAAGTGCAAAATTAAAATATAAGTAACTTATTTTATGCAATATCTAAGTACTTGTTAGCTTGCAGTTGCTAAGTGCGAAATTAAAATGTAACTAAAACTATAACCTACTTAGTATAAACGAAACCAAGAAAGCTGTGTTGCTGTTTCTGGAGGTCTGTGTTTAATTGGTTCTCACATCATGTGTTGAATGCACACTGAGAAAAAAATGTAGGTGGCTTAGTTAAAAAGATAGGTTATATAAGTAATTCCTGTAGTTTTTGGACTTAACGTACAGCAGACGTATAACTGAAAACGCATGTTTTATAATATTTTCAGTATAAGTGTTCCATCTGTACGTACTTTTCGTATGAAACAATATAGGCGGTCAAGATCTCACACAAAAATGGACAGATATCAGATACAGCTGAGGAATGTAACATAAGTATATGCATGTGATATACAGAAAACTGTTAGATGTCAGACATCCTGCAACGGCATGATGTAACATCCAAGGGCAATGCCTGTAAAGCATACGGATAACGTTTGCTCCATACTGATTTCTGTAGTAAGCAAGATTATAACGTATATTTGTAGAATATACCGCTGTCCGAAGAACGAGTTTTCTCAGTGCAAATGGAGATAAGGCAAAGCTCAGTTGTTGGTATAGGTATATCCAACATACTACCTAGTTGTGGTGGTTCAGTTACACCGTGAACTTGCGTAAGTAAAGAGTGAACATAGAACCTACACAGAAAGAACATCGGATCACCATAAGGACGTGATTGCTGTACGAGTTCAAACCGGACAGCTGCAGCAGGGCAGAAGATATGCCAGGCCAGTGCAGTGATGGTTTAACAAGTTTAAGAACGATAACGAAACACTCGAAGACGTACCACATGCCGGAAAACCGACACATGTACTAAATGAAGATTTTCAGGCAGCAATTGAGGCGAACAGTAGACAGTCATGTGAGGAACTGGGACCACAATTAAGCGTGAGTGGAGAGACCATTCGGCGGCCCCTCCATCTACTTGAGAAGCACTACAAGATGGGTCAATGCTTCCGCATGATTTCACTCCAGGCCAGAAGGCAATGCGAGCAAACTCTTGTCTTTCTTTGTTGTCTCGTCTGAGGAAAGAACATTTCCGGACAAGGTGTTGACATGTGATGAGAAGAGGGTCCTGTACGAAGCTCCATGGCGCCGCCGTCATTAGTTAGAATCCCATGAACCGGTTCCAAAACAGTTCAAAACCACTACAGCAGCAGAAGAAGGTCCTTCTGTGTGTTTACTTGATTGCTCGCGGCATCGTGCATCGGGAACTGCTACCAGCTTGTCAGAGCATGAATGCAATTGTGTACTTTTAGTGGTTGAGCCGTGTTCAAGAAAAACTGAAAACTCTGGAGCCAGCACTTTAGAATCACAAAGAGGTCCTCCTTTTACTGGACAACGCTAAGCCACACATGGCTGGAAAACCCGGGACACCATTCTACGCCTTGGATGGGAAACACTATTGCATCCGCCATACTGTCCAAATATTGCATCGTCCGAAGATCTCCTGTTCCATTCCTTGTATAATCACCTTAAAGGACGCCATTTCAAAACCCTAGTAGGGGTGCAAAATGCACTTGATACCTTCTTCTCTTCCCAGTCCACCAAGTTCTACCGTGATGGGATCCATATTCTTCCAGAACGTTACCAGAAGTTCGTCAATGTTGGCAGGGGCTATTTTTGATCTTTCTGGTACGTCTTAGGTGACATATCAATGTTTGTAACTGGTGGGTGAAAAAGCGACACAACCTTCTTCGTTACCTAATACTAACATAGAACTCAATATACATAAATTAGTAACAGAGCTTAAAGTTGTAAAATGAGTTAATTAAGGTAATAGTCTTAACAATATACTAATTTGTGCGTGGATAACTCAAAACAGATGAATCTGTTTACCGACATCAGACTAACTATCTAATATAGAAACGTGACAGTAGCGAGAATTGTCATTTGGATGCTAAATTTCTGAATTAGCTCATTCTTCAAAACCTAAGCTTGTCTCCAGACTTAAGAGCAGATTACGCTTACAACGTCACGTAGAAATCAGCGAGATTCTCAAGAAATATTGAAGGAAGTAGGTATTGAACAACATAGTACAACGCAAGCTTTTCTCTAATCTCATATTGAAGTACAGTGTAATAAGTTTGCTAATATCTTCAATACCATAGTTCACTATGTAACGCAGATATTCACATGAATATTTGAATGAATAGTGAAATATTGATGATATTTTGCTAAAGCAAATAATTAAAATCTATATCTATAACATGCTTCTGGGTAATAAACGTATTCTTCGTTCAGCAAAAAAGTAGGAAGTATAGTAGAACTAAATGAAATCTGAAACTATGGAAGTGTAAATAACTACCCACTAATAAAAATATAAGTAGATTTTTTAAAAAAAAATATTATTTGCAAAATGCTTACTAAAGAAATAATTAGTGCGACTTTCATAATGTTCAATTGGGGATAAACTGGCATGGAGTCACATTGAAATACTGCAGTGACGCCATAAGAATGTTGCTCAATGAGTAATGTTGCGTCTTTGAGTGAATTTAAAAATAATCCTCATTCGCATACAATGGAAACTTTAAGGAAGTGTACAGTTGCTACACTGAAGTAAGTGTTTATGTTGCGGGTACATCAATATTTAATAAAACTACGAAAATTACCAATTCATACAATACATCATAGAAAGGCGAATATAAAACGTTATATATCTATATCTATCGATCTATCTATCTATCTATCTATCTATCTATATATATATATATGTGTGTGTGTGTGTGTGTGTGTGTGTGTGTGTGTGTGTGTGTAAATGAAATTAAATCTTTGAGTTTTACGTCCCACGCTTATGCCGGTTAGGCTAAAGGAGACGATGAAGATGAGTAATGAATGAAATTGTTGAATGAAGAAAGTGGGAGTAAACGGGAAAACGGCGTGAAAACCCACGCACAAGGTGTTTGTCCACCACAAAGTTCAATTGGCGGGGATCAAACCCGGAACCTCAAGCACCAGAGGTGAACGCTGTACCACTGAGCCACCGCGGCCCTGTGTGTGTGTATGTGGAGACAAATATTGTTATATTCTACTGAAATGTATGAAAGGTAGTTCGTGAAGGATATCACACAGGTGAAACTCAAAATTAAATATTTGAAATTGAGGGAAGAAAATTTATGGAAATATTAATTCTTGTTTTTAAGAATTCGTATATTAAGAATCTTTTCTTTTCTTTTAGATTCAAGCAGTAAAATCATATTTTTACCGACCCGTCTTTGGATGGTAAATCTAAATAAGTGGTGTCTGTCTTTTACAGCTAGTTACATATATCAGTAACTTTCTATTAGAATCCTGAAAGTTGACCTCCTGTCTGGTTACATATGTTTGTAAAGGTGTACTGATATTTTAGTTTTTGAATAAAATTCCATTTCTGTCAATTGATTACTTCCCCTCGTTACTTTATATACTAATGTTTATATCAATAAATGTTAACAATGGAGATTTTCTATTACCTAATTAAAATGTATAACGAATTTTGTAATTTTCAAGTTTTTACTAAAGAAAACAGATAGTTAACCAAAATATAGCATAGATCCCATACTGTGAACATCGCCAACACCTACTGGATCACTTGGCGGTAAATGTCAATGGTCGAGTTAGGCTTGCGTAGCAGGATTGCCGCTAATGTGCCACTGGCGGCACGGTTTCGTCGAGTCGAAACAGATTTCTAGAGTCAGGGTGCTGAAGTTAACACCGCATAACAGTGAGAACTTCATTTTGTTCTGTGGTCCTTTGATTCATGGCGGAGAATCGTAAAGGGACCAACACAAAATATCGCCGGTCATGTACTTGCGGTTATTATTATATATTTATTTTTTTTTCTGAGAAATTGTTACTGAAATGAGCTCCGAGGGTCAAGCCAAACCAAATAATGAAGTGAAAAATCTTCCGATAAGTGAAAAATCTTAAAAAATTGTATGAATTTAGACAGCAACTGTCGCCAATAATTACGAATTCAATATCTGAGAACTTTGAAATATAGTAAATAGACGCACGTAATTTGTTAAAAAAAAATACATGACGAAAGTATTTATCTCATCCCAAGTGGTTATCGCCGAATATACACGGTTAATGGAGCACTCTGATTGTCCAAGTTAAAAGACCTCAAGGATTTATCCCCAGGATGTTTTCTTAATCGCTTCCGTGGCGAAGACAGAGGTACACGTGTCCAGTTATCATAAGGTTGATGCTAAATTTTAAGTGTTTATAATATCTACATCCGTTTTTTGGTGTATTTATGTAAGATTTACTACCTGTTCTTAAGTTTATTTTTTGCCGGTAAATGCTTAAAATTTTAAGTGTTGTTAATATGTACATTACTCTTTTGTATTATTAAAATTATAAATGAACGTCAATATTTCTCAAGGTATAACAAATGAGAAAATTTTTATTAGTTTTCTCGTGAGAGTTACATTTCGTGCACCACTCGAAATAACTCTTGAAAAAAGAACGCTTTCACTAATTTCCTTCTTATTATCTTCTAAATGATTTGCACTGGGCGTCATTAAAATATCTTAAATTTCATATTTAAAATTCAAGGGGTCTATCATAAAAAATTGTTGAAAAATTACTATTCTTTTACGATTTCCTATAAGTATATGCGTTTGGGTGTATACATAAAAACTACAGTACAAAAACAAAAAAACCTGTGGTAGGTTGCCACTAAAACCACTGATGCTATGTAAACGAGTCAGAGCAGGGCAAAGATGGAGTGTCCAGGCGCTACCGAGTGAGTACGTAGAGTATATTTTAAGTTTAAATTCCTTTCAACAGCTAGGCTATATGAGAAGGGACCTTCTGATTAACGTGGAATCCGAATCACATGAGCTCCCGTGGGAACCTATCCCGCTTAGCCACGAAGAAGCTCGCGAATGGGTTCGTGCGAAGGGAGAAGACGCATCAGTGAAGCATACTACGCATACTGTCGTCACTACACATAAGAGAAGGTAGTGGAAACGAGTGGGCTTTAGCGATTATATGAGTTTCAATAGCACTTGTCATGGTTTCATACTAGAAGCACTTCACTTTTAAACATAAAATACTGCTTCCGTACACTGTGCAAAAATGCACCACCGGTGGAAAATATTTTCTAATACACTTATCTTTCAAATGAACTCACTTATTTTATCCGTTAAAAGCACTTGTAATGATTTTACACTAGTACCCCTACACTTGTAAACATAAAAGCCGGGTATATTACTTTGTACTCTACGATATCGCTTACAGAAATTTGTTCTTCATAAATATGTATTTATGCAAAGTACACTGCTCCACAAAACTTAAGCAACCCGAGAGAATGTGGTATAAGAGACGTGTGGGGCCCATTCAACACTGGTTAGTGGCATGCCCATGCACAGAGACACACAGGTAAGGCAAGCACCCACTCTATCGCATAAGCAGCACCGTTGCAAGCGCGATGAACAACTTATGCCATGAGGCATACACCACAGCCCAATAGTGTCCGAGGCTCGAAGCATTGAGTTTGTGGTTCTTGTGTGGGGTACACACCTTGCAATGGCTGGTAGACGACATTTGAGTGACTTTGACCGCGGACGAATAATTGGGCGGTTGGAATTGGGCCGATCGCAAGTGGAAGTGGCGCAGAAATTCAACGTGAACAAAGTGTTATGTCGAGGCTGTGGAGTCGCTTCCAAAATGGAGGTGAAGTCAGCAGACGTCATGGAGGAGGCCGTCCGAAGAAGACGTCGGCAGTCGAGGACCGATTTCTCACAATTTCTGCCAAACGTAACCGTCAAGCTTCATGCCCTCAACTGGCCAATGAGTTGTTTCAGGCTACAGGACAACGAGTGAGTCGTGAAACTGTTCGTCGGCGGCTTAATAGAGCAAGACTGTATGCAAGAAGGCCTGTGCTGTGTGTGCCATTGAAACTGGAGCACAAACGTGAGCGTTACACATGGTGTCAGGAACGTGTTGCATGGGGGGAACACCAGTAGGCGCGTGTCATGTTCTCCGATGACTCGAATCAGCCTGTCGTCATATTCTGGTCGGACTTTAGTATGGAGAGAGCCAAGAACACGCTATCATTCAAACTTCATTGCTGAACGACCGTCCTATGGCGGTGGTTTCATTATGGTGTGGGGTGGAATTGTGCTGGATGGGAAAACGGACCTCCATGTTGTGCAACGTGGCACTTTGACAGCACAACGGTACCGGAATGAAATTCTCAATACACATGTACGCAATTTCCGCGGAGCATTTGGCCAAGACTTCCTGTTCATGGATGACAATGCCCACCCACACGGTGCACATCTTGTGTTCGAGTATCTGGAGAGCGAAGACATTACGCGTATTGCATGGTCTGCATATTCGCCGAACTTGAAACCCATCGAGCATGTGTGGGATGCTCTTGGGCGGCGAATAACGCAGCGCAGTCCACCAGCACGCACTCTCCCTGACCTGCAAACAGCTCTCCTCGAGGAGTGGCGCCATCTACCTCAAGACTTGATCAACACTCTGATTTGCAGCATGGAGGCCAGATGTCGTGTCTGTATAGCTGTTCGTGGTGGTCACACGCCATATTGACTGCCTATGCCCTCGCACAATCCAGCTTCACCTGTTGAGGTATCGTTGTGCTGAACTTTTTGATCACTCTGTACATTCTAACTGTATTGTTCGTCTTCATTTGTGTTGGATTGTGCATCTGGACCGTCTGTTTGTTCATTATACTTGGTGCAGTGATCGTGTCGTCTTATTTTCTGCCACTTTCTTCGAGTTGCTTAAGTTTTGTGGAGCAGTGTATTAAAGATAACCTGTAAATCTTCCAAAGTTTGATGCGTCAAAAGTAACCAGCATTGATTTTTGTGAGCCTATGTGTGTTTGAGAAACATGTAGCACGCGAATAAAGGTAACAATACAAGTGATAAACGTGTTTCTTATTCAACAAGGGGGTTGAAAAGTTTGTGATGTAAGAGATGTGATATTTACTTTTGAGTAATTGTCAGCGCCAGATAAAGAGTTAGTTAAAGCTCATTTCACTAATCCAAGGACTGGGAGTTTAGGTGAGATTCCTTCACTGGCACCAACTGTTAATCCTAAATGAACAGGCCCTAAACCAATTCCCAATTTACCGTTAACTTTCTCACCTAATTGTGCAGCTGGTTTGCCTTCGATAGTAGTTTCTGTTGATTCTACGCTTCCTGTAGGCATAGGTTCTATACTACCGTTACCTGTAGTTCATGCTTCTGAAGTACCAGTTTCGTTGTCAGTTCCACTCCTTGTTAACCAGTGCCACCAGTAGCTGTGGCTCCTGATACTGCAGAAGCATTCGCACCTGCCGTTCCTTCCATGGTTCCTACACCCTCAGTAATACTAGTTTCTGTTTATGATGAGGTATTCTCATCAGTAGTTCTTCCTGAAGAATCTGTACCGCCAATAGCTGTTGCTAGTGATGAAGCATTGAGAATGGAACTTCCTTCTGTTGCACCGTTACCATTATCACCGGTTGTCTAGGAAATGTTTTGTACATTAAAGGATTTGACTCTATCGTTTAGCGCCTTGCTGACATTTTGTTAGTAGTTCCTAGGGTCAGGTTAAGCTGGGACACTTGAAAAACTTCATTTTACGTTTTCAGTAACGAAATTTCACTTTACATACCGGTAACATGTAAGTACATTCTTAAGTCTTAAGTATTTACTTTATGTTTGGTATTTAAGTCAACTAGACGGGATTTGTACCATTTATTACGCATGATTTTCTTTATTGTTTATCTTTCATATTTATGGTAAAGTTTTATTGCGGCTAAGTTTGAGTAAGTTTATAATTAGAGAGTTAGTTTACTAATTATTAGTAACATAATTTTAAAGTTTCCAATTTTAGTTCTTGCCCTTTTTCTCTCTCACATCTTACACATATAGGATTAGCATTTTTCTCAGTATCAACTGAATTATATTTAGTAGAAATAATTGTGCTTTACAAAGTACAATGCATATAGTTTCTTAAGCGCTACTATAGCCAACTGCTTTTAAGTTGGTCAGGAGGAAGCGGCCGATATTAGGGTTACACAGACGTTGCCACCCGAGTGTTAACTAATGTCACATGGTATCATCATGGGAACAAAGGTAGAATAATACGAGCTCTGCGGGGCTTCTAATAGTTGGCGGAAGTTCTACTATACACAACTTCATATTAACTATGAGATCATGAAAAATTCCAGTGTCTAAAAAAGGTTCAACACAATACTAGTTGGACAAACAAACTGGTTGTTGGAGGAAATTACACTACGTAGAATTTCACATTTGCTATGGGCTCCTGAACGCCATACGAAATAAACAATATTGCTGTGTCTAAAACAGGTTCAACACGATACTAGTTAAAGATCACGATACTAATAGACTGGTTAAAGATCCAAATTACACTATGTAGAATTTCACATTTGCTATGAGTTCCTGAATGCCATAGGAACTAAATAATATTACGGTGTCAAAATAGGTTCAACTCAATACTAGTTGAACAAATAAACTGGGTATTGAAGGAAATTACACTACGTAGTATTTCACATTTGTTATCAGCTCCTGAATTCCATACGAAATGAATATTCGGATGTCTAAAATATTTTCAACACAGTACCAGTTGGATAAATAAACTGATTGTTTGAGGAAGTTACGTTAAGCGGATCTTCACAGTATCGATGAACTCCTGAACGATAGGAAATAAATAATATTGCACTGTCTAAAATAGGTTCAACACAATACTAGTTGGACAAATACACTGGCTGTTGGAGAAAGTTACAATAATCAGAATTTCACACGTACGTGAGCTCCTGAATACAGTACGAAATAAATAATATTTGGGTGTTTAAATAGGTTCAAATAAATACTAGTTGGACAAATAAACTGGTTGTTCTTGGAAATTACATTATGTAGAAATTCACATTTGATATCAGCTCCTGAATTCCGTACGAAATAAATAACATTCGGGTGTCTAAAACAGGTCCAACACAATACTAGTTGGACAAATACATTGGTTCTTGGAGGAAATTACACCAAACGGATCTTCACACATATGTGATCTCCTGAATACAGTACGAAATAAATAATATTTGGGTGTGTAAATAGATTCAACACAATACTAGTTGGACAAATAGACTGGCTGTTGGAGAAAATTGCACTATGTAAAATTTTACATTATCTATGAGCTCCTGAATCTCATACGAAATTAATACTGGGGTGTCAGAAATAGGTTCAACACAATACAAGTTGGACAAATCAACTGGTTGTTGGAGAAAGTTACACTAATCGGAAATTCACACGTCTGTGGGCCCCTGAATATCATAAGAAATAAATAGTATTGGGGTGTTTAAATAGGTTCAATAAAATACTAGTTGGATAAATAAACTGATTGTTTGAGGAAGTTACACTATGAAGAATTTTACATTATCTATGTGCTTCTGAATCTCATACCAAATAAATAATACTGTGGAGACTAAAAAAGGTTAAACACAATACTATTTGGACAAATAAACTGGTTTTTCTTCAAAATTACATTATGTGGAAATTCACATTTGCTATCAGCTCCTGAATTCCATACGAAATAAATAATATTCGGTGTCTAGAATGCGTTCAACACAGTACCAGTTGTACTAATAAACTGCTTGTTGGAAGAAGTTATACTAAGCGGATCTTCACAGGTCTGTGAGCTCCTGATTACGGCACGAAATAAATAAAATTTGGGTGTGTAAATAAATTCAACACAATTATATTTGAACAAATAAACTGATTGTTGGAGAAAACTACAATATGTAGAATTTCAATTTTTGTTTGAGCTCCTGAATGCTGTACGAAATAAATAATATTAGAGTGCCTAAAATAGGTTCAACACAACACTAGTTGGACAAATACACTGCTTGTTGAATGAAATTACACTAAGCGGATCTTCACACGTCTGTGAGCACCTGCCCTAATGGCACAATCACATAGCAGGCATATGCCTATCATGTTCCGTCAGGTACATGGGAATGTGTCCAGTATATGCTTTATGTACCTCTGAGAAAACACGTGGATGGCAAGTGATAGTCACAGTCTCCACCCCTACGCACATGTACCTAGGGAACGTGCCTAGTATGTTCTAGTTATGTTCCTCATATCGTAAGCATCAATGAACCAAAAAATCACTCCCCAAAAATATGTTAAATATTCTATATGAGTAATGTGTTTACAGTAAATTAAGGTGAGACTTAAGAACACTTTAAACAAGTAAAAAAAGTGTACTTCAAGGTGGGCGCGAACCACTAACCTTTGGATTACTTGCCGCGTGCTCTGCTGACTTCGCCACGGAGGCAATGACAGCAATGCCCCTTGTAGAGAGATAGATTATTGAGATCTTTTGAATTTGACTAATAGGAGTGCTCCTTTAACCGCGTATATTCGACGATAACCGTTTGGGATCATACAAAATCAACTCGCCATGTAATTTAATAACAAATTGACGAGTATCTATTTACCTTATTTCATGGTTCTTCCATATTCACTTTCAAATGATCGGCAACAGTTGCTATCTAATAAAGTTGATGCGTTTGTTGCTTCTAGTACGCAATTGCTTAGAAAAAGAAACAACAAATTGTATCAAATGTGGGAGATGAATTTAGAATACCTAAATGTAGCATGCGAAGCACATCTTGTGTTGTTAGAGTATCTGAAACAGTTTGTACAATCCGCAGCAAAAAAATCTCCAACATGAGCATGCAAGTTTATTGTGAAACGACGAAGTCTTATGCTCCAAAATAAGTGTACAGGGGAGGACGCCGAAGTTTCTCCTGGAGTGTTTCATGACACTTGAACGTTATGTTGACTCCCTGCGCTGTCAGGGGTAGTTTCACAATAAAGTTACATGCTCATGTTGCAGGTGTTTTGCTGCGGACAATATCTAAAGGATGTACCCAGAACATGACAGATATATGTCCCAAGTGACGATATAAAAACAAATGACTCTTAGAGTGCGAAACTGAGCCAGGTGTATAAATGCAACATTTGTGGTATATAGTTGCAAATATCAATTAGGTATAACAAGTACCTGAAACTGTAGGTAGCTGAAGTATATACTTAGCACATGAATATCATATTGCCAAGTGTCGGGTACCTAAAAACTAGCTGGGACATCTAAATGGCACATGCCTAGCACATCTTGTGTTGTTAGGATGAATACCATATGAAATAAATAATACTAGAGTGTCTAAAATGGATAAATATAATAATATTTTAATAAATAAACTGTTTGAGGAAGTTACACTATGTTGAACTTTATGATAGCTATAAACTTCTGAATGCCATACGAAATAAATATTATCGGGGTGTCTAAAATGGATAAACACAATACTAGCTGGACAAAGAAAATGATTGTTGGAGGAATTTACACTATGCGAAACTTTTCGATAGGTGTGAATTCTTGAATTCCATACGAAAAAAAATAATATTGGAGTATCTGATATGGACAAACGTTATACTATCTTAACAAATAAACAAATTGTTGGAGAAAGTTACAGTATGCAGAACTTCACGATAGATATGAGTTACTAAATGCCATACAAAGTAAATAATATTGTGGTGTCTAAAATAAAATGAACTCAATACTAATTGACCAATATACTGATTGTTGGATTGAGTTACTCTGTGGAGAACTTCACGATAGCTATGACTTCCTAAGTGACATACGAAATAAATAATATCGGGGTTTCTAGAATTGAAAAAGACAATACTATCTGGACAAACAAACTAATTGTTGGAGGAAATTACACTATGCAGAACTTTACGATAGGCATGAGTTCCTGAATACCATACGAAATAAATAATATTGGGAAGTCTAAAATGGGATGAACTCAATACTACCTGGATAAATATACTGATTGTTGGAATAAGTTACTGTACGGAAAACTTCAAGATAACTATGAGTTCCTAAATGCCATACTAAATAAATAATATTGTTTTTGGAATTGAAAAACACAATACTAATTGGGCAAATAAACTATTGGTTGGAGGAAGTTACACTATGCATAACTTTATGATATGTATGAATTTCTGAATGCAATACGAAATAAATAAAATTCCGGTGTCTAAAATGGATAAACTTAATACTATTTTAACTAATAAATAAATTGTTGGATAAAATTACAGTATGCAGAACTTCACGATAGCTATGATTTCCTGAATGCCATACGCAATAAATAATATTGGTGTGTGTAAAATGGAATTAACTTAATACTGATTCGACGAATATACTGATTGTTGGATTAAGTTCCTCTATGAGCAACTTCACGATAACTATGAGTTCCAAAATGCCATACGAAATAAATAATATTGGGGTATATAAATGTGATAAACACAATACTCGTTGGACAAATACACTAGTTGTTGAAGAAGTTCATAGTTTATTGAATGTTTCAATAATTGTGAGCTTTGGAATGGGATAATAGGCGTATGAAATGCGGATACCTTTTTCTCATATGAGAATACAAGAAACATATTTTTTTGGTTGGAAAATAATTGAAAAGATTATTTTTTCGTACAGTAAGAAGAATATTAGGAGGATAACGTAAATATGATGTGGAGACGAGGTTGAATGCGATGGTTTCTCTAAATTGTCCTATTTACTAGAATTACGTTCATGCCAGAAAATACTCCATAAGGGACCTATTTTATTTTAATTCCCTTTCTGCTACAAGACATACTTAAATAGCCTATCAATTAAGAGATATAGTATTGTTTGTTGGCAAAATAGTTAGCTTCAGTTAAAAACAATAATTATAATATTTGTAAAATATCTTGTAGATGAAAGAAGTGATCTATTACTTTGTACTACATTTATTATTAAAAAGAAAGTTACCTTTGAACTATATGTACACTATGTTCATACCCAGAGAGACTATCCAAATATCCATCTTTCATAACCTCCGGTACGGTCATTTTTAGAGAGACTGTTTGGAAGTACGTGATCACTATCCATCAATTTCTGCAGAAATTGGTGCTCAAGTACTGGAGCATTTTTAAACATGGATATTAGAATAGCTGACATATCAGTTACTCAGTAACGCCTTGATCCGACTACGATAGGTCTCATAGTGCTGGGGCCATGAACTTTTAAAATTTATTTGTTTCATGTTTTTGGCACCCTAAAAATCCGAAACTATCCACTTTTGAGCGCTGGTCCATGTCAACTTTTTTTCTTATTCTGCTGTGAGGAATATGTGCCCAAAATTTTGTGACACATTTTGTAAGACCATGTAAGTCTGAATACCACTGATTTTTGCTTTGGAACTTCTTATATACAATAAAAGATAAATTCTGACCAAAGCATATAGTAACTAATTAACAATAGTGCTTATTAATTATTATTTATTAGTTAATTTTATTATTTACGCTATTAATTTTTAGTTAATATATGCTTTGGTCAGCATTTGTCTTTTATTGTATACCATGTAAGTTGTTTCTTTGACGAAAATAAATTTGTAATGGCAAAAGTTTTAATATTTACTTTAAAATATAATAAAAGAATGTTATGTTTCCCAATTTTCCCTTCCAGCAATTCATATAAAATAATATGAAAAAATAATCGAAATAACTCTCTTTGTATTAATAAATAAATATACATTTTCTTTAAGAGAAATCAGTTCTGTAATGAATCTATGCAATATTATAATTTAAGAAATCTATAATAATTTAGAAATATTTAGATATAACTTCTATACCAGATCTTTATTCAAACTATGCAAAATTAATTTGAGCTGAACAACCATAAGGCAGTTGATTTCATACTACCAGAAGATTGTTGGAATTTCTTTCAAAGAACAGCTACACATGAAAAAAACTATTTTGTAGGACCGTAAATAGAAAGTTCTAAAAAAAAGGTTCATAAAATTATACATTTGGAGTATTGTGCTATATGGATCAGAAATATGAAAATAACCAAAAAAGGATTAAAAACAACTGGAAGCTTTTGAAATGTACGTGTGGAAAAGATTGGAAAAATAGCTGGATCGAGCCGAAAATAAATGACAGGGTGTTAGAAATGGTGGAGGAGCAAAGAACAATTTTAGATATTATTAAAAACAGGAAGAAAAACTAGTTAGGACATTGGCTAAGAAGGAACTGTATCATAACGACGTTTCAGAGAATATGGTTGCAGGAAAGAGAGGGAGAGGGCGAAGAAGACTGCAATTAAGGGACGATATTAAAACAGAGAAATCGTACGAGAAGACGAAGAGGTTAGTTGAAGGCCGTGGAGCATAGAAGTGTCTCAGTTGCAGACAGTGACCTGCCAATAATGGCAGAATACCTATGATGACGATGACACATGAATGCGCTGTGAAAGTAAGTAAGAGCTCTTAGCTCCAGTGTTATTATGCCTCTGTCACCGAGCGTCGTTACCTGATACGTAAAAAAAAAAAAGATTACGGAGTTATAGTGGTAGATTCACTATTTTGGTGCGAAAAGGTCTTTGGATTCGATATCTGAGTTCGTGAAGAAAAACATAGTATCTTTGGGTTATCTCGTGATTTTTGCATTATCCTTACATTGCCATACTACTTACAATTTCATGCTAATTTAGTTTCGCTAACTATTCCTCTCATTTAGCTTAAAGAAGGAATTTTACAAGTTTAAACCGAAGAGTTTCTTTCCTTTTTGTTTAGAAAATTTAATATTATATTTTTTTACTAGTGACCGAATTCGCATTCTCTATTTGTGTCTTAATTGAGAATTTATGAAATACCTCTTCTAACTGATACTAATAGCTGTGTCATTTAGCATTTTCTTCCAAAGACTATTAACTACTCAGTAGTGAACCTTTACTTTTAGATTGAACTATACAATGATAGAAGAGTGGAATGATTTTTGTTCAATATTCGACTAAAGACACGATTAATTACAAACGTATTTATTCAAAAATACACTCGTCTAAAACGTAAAGGAATATTAGACTCGAAAGGCAACTTTCTTGTTTGTCCTCTGAATGCTAGACAAAGGGCTGTCACTTCCGTCTCAAATGACGTAGTTGCCACCCCATTTGGAGTCACAGGTGGTCTCTGTAACTGCGATAACATGAAGAAAACTGTAATGGGAGAAGAAACGTGATCGTTGCGTTCTGTTTTATATATTTAGTCCATTCCAGTCAAGGTAAACGTATCATAGCAGCACACCATGGGCTAGAGAACACTATAAATAATGAAATGCGTACTCTGACCGTCTTAGATTAGAAATGAGGCAAAGTCAAGAAGGTGTCATTCGCTACTTGAATATTCTTCACAGTATCATGTCATTATTATAGAATTATTTTCCGGCTGGTGAAAACATTCAAAGTCATTATGACGGAGATCGTCGATTTTCAACAAAGTCCCGTGGGGATTGTTATCTGGTCTTAAATGTGCAATGAAGACTAATAAGTACAGCAAGGACTAGATCTGTCTTCCATCTGCTCAGGACCCCACTTATCAAGACAAACTGTATACCGGTGCTTGCATGAATGTGCATTGTTTGTACGCCTATCCGTCAGGTTCATTTCCCTCACACATGAGCAGTGTGAGGTACGAACGCATAGAGTGGTGTATATTTCAGTAAGTGAACACCAGAACAGTAGAATAGTGTACTCTTCAGTGACGAGCACGAGTAGCTTAGTGAGTGATTCATACCGTTTATTTGTTTGGAGGGTACCAGGAACACGTTACAACTATAATGTTGTTGAGAGACTCAAAAGTGAAGGAGGCTTTATCAAACGGTATGGGTGGGATCATAACAGTATACAACTTCATGTGTTCCAACAGCAATCGGAAACAGATGAGACCTACAAGAACGTCATACTTGTACAGTATATCAGTCAGTTCCGTTCTGTATAGGTCCTAAATTACGTTTTATAGACAATAATGACGTCTGTATGGGATACAGTTCACGAAGGGTTCTGTAGCACGAAGACATTACGCGTGGCAAATACGGGCTCGGGACCTCAATCCCGTTAAGCATGCATGAGACGACCTCGGACAATGGATTCACGTTCACCATTGTCAATTGTTGAATTGCGCACAATGCGTGTTTGAGAGTGAGATGCTTTACCACAAAACGTGTTTGGTGATCTAATCCGTAGCATGGATGCACAGCGTGAGATTTGCATAACTATTCGTTGTAGCGGCAACCCATATTGAATCATTCTGCCAACAAAAACCTGGACTTTTGATGTTCAACAGATGGTGACCTACATGACGTAGGTACATTAAGTCAGATTTGTCAGTGTTCGTGTGTCGTTGTAAGCATTTGTTTTGTCTCCACCTGTTTGTTTTACGCTACTGAGTGATCAGGAATAATTTTGTAGCAATTATTCATAATTGTCACTGTTATTCGCACATTCTCTTAAGTTTTGGAAAAGCATGCATTATAAAAATCTAGTATCACCGAGAAAATTCGGACATACAATGTAACCCAAATAGGCATTAACTAACGAAACAGAAGTCGAAATCTGCTGAAGTCAGGTGCGGAATCAACCTGCGTGTTATGACGTGATAATATTTGCTCAGGTCCAGTTTTATCAACTGTTGCAATCTTCAGTGATTTGTTACTCTCGTAGTCAGTGCTGCCAAAATATTTTACATTGCATCGCAAGACACCTGTCCTTTGCTTTCTAATAGAACTGAGCAACATCTTATTTGAGCAGAAGTAGACTAATAGAAGAACGGGATGTGTGTATCAAAGAATAAGTTACTAATATTCAATGGACGATGCTTTATATATAACAACTTTCCCCATTTTATTTTATCGACAATTGATATATTTCTGTAAAATGCTTTGAGAAGTCTGAAATCCGCATTTTGTTGTAATTAGTTTTCTGAACGAGATGGAAAATTAACAGTTTAGATTGTCAAGCAGTGTGAATTTCATCTTGCTTCGATAGTGCTAATAAATGTTCAGACAAAGATAACATAAGGTTGACTTTACCTCTGTTTCTCCGTCTAAATGCTCCTGCTGAACCACTTCCACTTGCAGAACCACTACCCGATGTGGATGCACTTCCTGAAGCAACAGCAACTGAAGTAGTATAAAAGGACAAGCATTATAAGATATTGTTTTTCCTAAATATTTAGTTTTTAGCATTAATATCATAGTAATTATATCCGATGATTGCTAATGTTCAAGTGTAACATTTCCATATTTCCATCTATCTATCTAGCGCTAGAAATTCGAACACCTAGTAGTCGGGGCGGCGGTGGTTCAGTGGTAGAGCGTTAAACTACCACTGGTGCATGAGGTCCTTGGTTCGATCCCAGTTTTATGATGGACAAACACCGTGTTCGTGAGTTTTCTCGGGTTTGTCCCGTTTCCTCCCATTTTCTTCATTCCATCCATTTTCCATCATCACCATCTCCTTTAGCCTAGCCGACATAATCGTGGGACGTAAAACTCAAAGATTTCATTTCGTTTTATTTAATTTTTGAACACCTAGTACGTCTACCTTGCCAAGTCACCTCCATACCTTTCCCCTCCTTTTTCTAGATGGAACATTTTAAAACGCCGAAACACGTGTGATATTGGAGACTACAATATATATAATAATTGTAGTCTCGACCTCCTTTTTCTTCCCATCCAATTTATTCTTTTTGGGGTAAAATATCAAGAAACACTGAAAAATATGCCTAATTGTTTTAAAAGATAAGTTCACAGAAAAACTTTCATGTCTCTGACCTTCAGATGTTCGGAAATATTGATATTTTAATATTATATTGGTCACTCTTATTCTTTCTTCCTCATCTAAATTGCGAAAATCTGTTCTTAGTGGTACCTAACGTCACAAATGCTGTGTATCATCCAAATTTAAAGCTTCTAGTTTAAACAGTTTGGGCTGGGTGTTAATCAGCCAGTAAGGGATTCATCTTTTATATAGGGCCCCCCTTTATGGATCCTGGCTTTTTGGGCTATTTTTTAGTCTTTCAGTCAAGCAGATACTGCATCGTCACTATTTATCCTAGGATCATGGATCGTACCTCATTCTCTTCAGAATGGAGCTGCCTTTCAAATGGTATTACTTGCATGCCCATACCATATACCAGAGAGGGAAATTGATGTCAAAGGGAAAATTTTGAGGGATTTTTTTTGAAATTTTGGCCCCCTCTAGAGCGGCCCTGTGTGAACGTAGACACCTCAAAAAAATCGGATAAATAGTACTTGGTAGGCTAAATGTGTGTACCAAATTTCAAATTTCTATCTTGAATAGTAAGGGCGGGAGAAATTTTATCAAGAATCCTCACAATGCCCCAAATTACCGCAAAACACCATGATCTCAGGGAAAAAATTTCCTCAGACATCCCTAATTACCCTAGGGTCATGTTTCGCCCATCATTCTCTTCAGTGCTGCCTTTCCCTGATATTGTGACTATTTGAGACCATCGCGAAACAGAGCAGCAAACCGCGCAAAGGAAAAGAAACATTCGTAAAGAAATGTAATCTAGAAATTGCTGGTCTTTCTCATCCGTACACACTTCGTTTCAGATAGTGTTGTTTAAACAGACGTGGGCCGAAATGTCCTTTGTTTACACGAAATAGCAGGAAAATTGAACAGAAACGTACAAAACGGTGTCCAGGAGTGGGCTTCAATCACATGTAGGTTGTGCTTTTGATCACCAATCCAAAATTATATCTCCTACATTCCGGAGTGAGGTGCCGAACTGCTGTTCCATAAGAGATTGTCCTTTGTAGTTTATGTAGTCTCCAAACGAATGCTCGTATCGCGGGTTGCAATTGTGGTTTTCACTGTACCAAACGGAATCCCAGTATTATCGAGAGGCATAATCTGTCAAGGCGGATGCACTTCCATGCACAGACACTGTTGCAGTTACTTGTCGCATGCCATTTATCGTCGGGTCTTGCCCTATTATTCTGTCCTTCGAATACACTTTTGTTTTGTCCGAGTCTTCTACACTTCGCTCCGTCCATACCATTACACATATGTTTTTCGCAATTACATCATTGGTTTTCCTTTTGCATTTTACCATACATTGATATATCATACACCCCGCTTCTCATTTCAATACCTTACGCTATATCCAAGATGGCGGCTTTCAAGACAGCCGCCAAATCAGTGTTATAGCATATCAAATATCTTGATATTCTGGTGCTGCTCATCCTTTCCGTTTTCGATATAAACGGGTATCTTGCGACGTTTACCTTATATCATATTATCGCGTGGTGCGTTATGTTGCGGAGCATATCTCCGGAATTTCTGGATGAGGGCAGCTCCAATTTGGCATATTCTCTTCTTTTCTATTGTGTTCTCTGGGCGAAGTTTGAGTCGGATCTGATCGTGCCCTGTTCTGTACATTGCTTGAAAGCCTTAGTTGCAAGTTTTTCCTCAGTTGAAAGCTGGGCATTTTTTTTTTTTTTTTTTTGTAAGTTATTTACAGAAGTCATGGTATACAATTCATTCAGAATGTGTAGGTTATTTACAGAATTAAAGCACACACAATAAAATTGAATCTAATAACTAATAACCAAAACATCTCATACAAAAGAGGTATATGAATTGCGAATATCACATATTTATACATCAACACACACATGTGCGTAAAAGAAAAAAATACATTCCAAATCATCCGTCTTGGTTGTTACGCAATGCACGATGAACACAATATACTTCCATATGAGGAGAAATAATGCTTATTAATGTCATACGTTCTGGAAAGCAAACCCTGAAATCCGCCAGGTGAAGCATCCAACAGAAGTCAAAAATCAATGAACGTCAAAACAAACAGCATTGCCAGTTCTACACCCAAAAATGTTAGCTGAGAGGGCTCCAAATTATTTGAGGAAGGTCCAATACGTCTATGAAATATCGAACTTGTTTTAAACTGCACCCGAAAGACGATGAGTAATTCTTAATTACTTTCACCTATATGTTTAGAAAAAATATTATTTTTATAAGAAAAGAAAGAGTACATGATAAGGCGTGAAATAAAATATTTATCCTATATCAATCATTTCTCTGTTAAACAAGTATTGTTCGTTTGCAAAGTCTATAAATGTTAGTCATGTTTCGATTTTTGGGAGGTTCGGACCCGGTGGACCCCTCTCGTGGCTACGCCCCTAAGCATTGCTAACTAGTCCCAAATTCAATGTGGATATACTTTCATTTGTTTTCTTCTCTACTACATATTTTCTTTCTTATTTTGTAATTCTGTAATCAGTTTTTTTTTTAATTGTCATTATATTGATTTCCTTTAGTATTAGTCCCGTAATTTAAAAATATGAATGCATAGAAACAAATTCCATTTGTTAATTAGTACTGAAAGAAATTCAGAAACCTTATTTAGCGAGAAAAAAAAAAACCTTATCATTCACTGGAAACCGTGCTGTGTTGCAGAAGTACTGCAACGACCAGAGCCTTAACCTTCTGAGATAGGGGAAAAGAGATTTAACATTTTCTCCAATTGCCGCGCTGAAGGAATCTGGTTGTTGTATGCTCGCTATAACGAAATATAAATTAGAGACTCTGTGACAGATTGTTTTTGCTTTCTAAAATGAATTAACGGAACGGAGTTACAGAAGTAAAAAAAAAAAATGTTATTTAAAGTATATATGGGAGTATTAGAAAGTATGTTTTTTCTGTTCCATACTACTATTGCTAAGAATATTTTTTTCTTGAAATACTTTGGTCCTTGTGCAACGCTGTAACACTAACAGTAGCCGCCACTAGTGGATACACCATTACGACTTGGAAACGAAGCATCAATCCGTGGAATATACTGCATGTCCTTTACTCCGCCAAAAACTCAAAGTTGAGCCATTTGCTGGCGAAGTCTTCTTGACATTCTCCCTCATCCTGCCTATAGTCCGGATTTTGCGCCCTGAGAGTTTTAGCTCTTCCCCAAACTTAAAGATCACCTTATGGGCCAACGCTACAATTTTGACGCGGAGATGGAGTGGTGTCGCCAACAGCCACCACAATTCTTCGCCGACGGCATGTAGAACTTTGCTTCGCATTGGCGCAAGTGTGTTGAAAAATGACGCCACAATTTGTAGCTAACATTGCAAGTTGTCAATCGATACCTGTATCGGTGCTACCTGTTAAACACAAATAAAGGTATCACCTGAATTACCTTCGTAATATTCTGTGTTTGGAAAGAAGGCGTAAAATGAATAACTTAGATTGCTCAGGTCTATTAGTTTAAGAACAGTTTAATATGCAAAAAAGAAAATATGAATTTACCTTTGTTTTTGCCTTTGGTAAATGCTGCCCCTGAGCCACTTCCAGTTGCAGAACCACCACCAGATGAGGATGCGCTTCCTGAACCACTAGCAAAAGCACCACCACCTGCAGAATTATTTACTATTTTTAGTAGCGTATTCTGTCGAAGAATTTGAAGCTTAAAATATATAAAACGATAATCATGCCTGTTGTTCTGTATGGTTGCGAAACATGGTCACTTACTCTGAGGGAAGAACATAGACTGAAAGTATTTGAGAACAGGATCCTGAGAAGAATATTCGGACCCAAGAGGAACGAGAATGGGGAATGGCGGAAACTTCATAACGAGGTACTACATAGTTTATACGGCTTACCCAACATTGTTAGGGTCGTCAAGTCTAGGAGGCTTAGGTGGGCAGGTCATGTAGCTAGAATGGAAGAAAGTAGAAACGCTTTCAAAGTCTTGACTGGAAGACCCATAGGAAAACGACCATTAGGAAGACCTAGGCGCAGATGGGAGGATAATATTAAGATGGATCTCGCAGAGATAGGAATACAAAGTAGAAACTGGATGCAATTAGCTAAGGATAGAAGTCAGTGGAGAGCTTTTGTGAACGCGGCACTGAACCTGCGGGTTCCATAGGCCATAGAGTTAGTTAGTTAGTTAGTTAGTTAGTTAGTTAGTAGCGTAAAATCATTCGCATCGCAAAATAATAGTATACAGGGTGTTTGAAAACAAGACCGACAACGTTTGGGAGGTGTTTCCTGACACCAAGATAATAAAAAAAGTATAGACCGACCTGAGTGACTCAAACGCTTTCTTTTGAAGTTAAAATACCCCCCCCCCCGCCAAAAAATATTAACTTTAAAGGTCTATAGCTCCAAAACTATGTAACCTACCGCTCTCAGGTCGGACTTCACTTAAGAACCAATATGTGTGGCATCCAAAAATACATATTTCAGAATAATAAGGTAGTCACGCAACAATTTTTATGGAGAGAGTATACTGACATATCATTTGAAGTACTCACCAACTACCTCTATAAAGATTGTTGCGGAAATACCAAAAGATTGTGAAACTGGGATATTTGGATAGAGCATATACTAGTTCGTAGCTGAAGTCTTTACCTGATTGCGGGAGGGTACAAAGATTTGAAGCTATGGATCTATAAAGTTTTTTTTTTTTTTTTTTCATGTTTTCAGCAGCCTATAACTCCGAAAGAAAGCATTTGTGCACCCAGGTTGTTCTATACTTTTTGTCTTATGTTGGTGTCAGGGATCACTTCCCAAACGCTGTCGGTGTTGCTTTGAAACACCCTGTATAAATTAAATAATATTTATGCCTAATGTCATAACATTAACATGCTATCATAGATACATTGGCTTTGCTCATGGCTGATCCTGAAACACTTCCAGCTGAAGAACCTTCACCAGATGAAGACCTACTTAACAAACCAGTAGCAACGGTACTGCCACCTGTAGAATTATTTGGTAGCATTAGTAGTATACGATTATTCATATCATAAATTGGTAATATGATAGTTATTTGATATTTTGATATTCATGTCCGATATAATAATGTACTCCAATTGATAACATTTCAATGTAACGTTTCCATACAGGGTGTCCCAGGAGGAAGTGGCAATACTTCGGGAAATGGCAGTATGGGTGATTCTAAGCAAAAAAGTTCATGTGAACATTGTTCCTAATCTCAACGGTTTGAGAGCTACAGGTTGTGAACTATTTTTGATTTCACGTTGATTATTGCTCACCCTGTATTTATTCTACAGAGATGAGACATAGCGCTTTTGAAAGATGAAAGAATTGCGTTTCCAACGGCATGCAACATCTGACAGTAGTCTCTCTAGAAGATAAGTTATTGAAAATTTTGGAATCAGTGCTGCCATCCTATAATCGTACAAAATGTTACATATTCTTAATTTCTCTTTTCAAAAACATCACTGTCACATGCTGCATTCCACTGGAAAGGTCATTCCACCACCTTCAAACCCGCTATGTTTCACCTCTATAGAATAGTTACGGGTAAACAATACTCAACGTAAGGTCAAAGAATTTCTATTAAGTACCTTGAATAGTCTAAGATCGTAGTTTTATTGTCATTAGCTTAAATGATCTGAAGCTATAAAGAGTTAGGAAGATGCGAAATTAATAACTTAGTTTAATTGACTTCCTTCATTTAGATGTATTTCTATCATCATCATCATCATAGGTACTGTGCCATTATTGGCAGGTCACTTGCTGCGACTGAGAAGCTTACATGCTCCACGGTTTTCCGCTAGCCTGTTCGTCTTACAACGTACACGTACAATTTCTCTCTTTTGATATGTAATTGTAGTCTTCTTCGCCCTCTCCCTCTCTTTCCTGCCACCATACTCCCTTGCAGGTCCCTTGTGATACGATTCCGTCTTAGCCAATGTCTCAACCAGGTTCTCTTCCTCTTCTAAATAAGATCTAGGGGGCCGCGGTGGCTCAGTGGTAGAGCGTTCACCTCTGGTGCATGGGGTCTCGGGTTGAAACCCTGCTCCCGCCAAGTGAACTTTGTGGTGGACAAACACCGTGTGCGTGGGTTTTCTCGGGGTTCTCCCGTTTCCTCCCACTTTCTTCATTCCACCATTTCATTTATTTCTCACAATCACCGTCTCCTTTAGCCTAACCGGCATAACCGTGGGACGTAAAACTCAGATTTAAATAAGATCTAACATTGTTATTTTCTTCTCTACCATTTCTAACAGTCTCTCATTGTTCTCCGCTCGACGGAGCTAATTCACTCCATTCTTCTCCACACTCACATATCGAAAGTTTCCAGTTGTTTTTCATCATATTTGCGTCACGACCAAAAGTACATTATGCATACATTATGACTCATATAGTACATTATTTCCCACGAAACATTTTATGCGTCTTTTTCTCAATTCTTTATTCAAGATCCCACAAAATATAATTTTCTTCTTCCCAAAGGATTCTTTTGAAACTCCTACCTTGCTCTTATTTCATGTTCACATTTCCTATCATTACTAATAATGTCATTCTGGTATCGAAAACTAGTCATCTGTTCTATTTGCTCCCTTCCTACTTCTATATTTGGCACGTACCCCTTCGTTCCAATCACTATGGCCTTTGTCTTCCTAACATTTCTTTCCATCCCATATTTTTACAACCTTTCCTCAAGTTTTCTAGCATTTTATTGATTTTCTCTTCAGATTCTGCAATAAACACAATATTATCTGCAAACCGTATACACCTAATTGTTCCATTCCTAAGCAGAACAGAACTCCCCTTCCAATTGCACTCTTCTCTGCCAATTCTTCCCCTATTCTAAGACTTACTTAATTGATTCACATGTAAGTTTCTTATGTTTAAGTGGTGCTAAATATATAACTGAGGTAAGGAAAATATACTGTAAGCTTGCTTTTACCTCTCCTCCTGCTTACGGCTGCTGATGCTGAACCACTTGCAGCTGCAGAACCACCATCACTTGAAGTCGCACTTCCTGAACCAGAGGCAACAGCTACACCATCTATAAAAGTGTTTAATTTAATAAGTAGTGCGAGAACATTATAAAGTGATAGTACCATAATTGTATAGTATTCATGTTTAGTATCATAAATGTACTTTTCTAGGATTGACATTTCCATATATATATATATATATATATATATATATATATATATAAAGGGTAGAAACCAAGCGAGGGATAATAGGGGCTGTAGCAACCTTTGACGCTCAGGTATACGCTGCATATAATGGACTTCAATCCTGCTTTAAACTAGATAAAACGGCAAACTATTTTTTAGCCCCTCCCTTGATTATATCTTGGATCCGACTCTACAGACAAACTTTGGGAGGTGATTCCTTATATGAAATGAAAAAAACAAGTTCTTATAAACAGAGATCGAAAAACATCTCGTTTCAGAGTTATGAAACGCCAGAAATTCGAAAAATCATGTTTCGAAACGCCCTGCCTTAGAAACTATAGGACCCATAACAGGCGGTTTAAGGAATTACACAGGAACTAGTATCCGAACTTTCTAAATATCCATGTTTTACCATCCTAGGCTATCGGCGAAAAGAACGCGATATTAGTACTTAAAGGAGTATCCCTATACGTCAATTTCCTTTTTACAGTTCGTTTCCCCGATAAGGGATGATGGTTAAACATGGATATTTAAATAGCTTGCATACTAGTTCCTTTGTCATTCCTTAAACCACTTGGGATTGGTCCTGTAGTTTCTGAGCCAGGGCGTTTCGAAACGTGAATTTTAAATTTTCGGCGGTTCATAACTCTGAAAGAAGGCGTTTTTGGTGTTAGGAATCACCTTCCAAACATTGTTGTTGTCGTATGTCTCTCTCTCTCTCTCTCTCTCTCTCTATATATATATATATATATATATATATATATATATATATATATATATATATATATATATATATATATATATGGCCGGATATAAGGAGGTGAAAAGGTGCACGGGCACCCCCTTACTTCGTTGTAAATATACACTACCTAAAGTTAGAAGCTAGCAGCGAAAAGAGCAACACTTTCCGAAAATTATTGCTGCCATGCTTCCGTTTGAGCTTAAAACAAAGGGAATTTTTTTTTGCGAAATCGATAGTTTAAGTCAATTTTCTAAAAGTTGATAGAAAATGATTCACTGAGAACAGACACTGAGCATTTCCAGGGTATATACTCATTCACATTACAGATTCATGAAAGCATTTAATACATTCCAATTCGGTTCAAATGTACTGGTAGTTATTTCTGCACCCCCTCAGAAAATCCTGGATCCGACCATGTATATTTAGACGAAGCTTATTGCTAATCGTAATGTTATTTTACTTGTGTCTAAAAACTATATTTTTTAATATCTAGTCTTTCATAATAAACTACATTGTACTTAAAGGATAATGAGCGAGCTTTCATTTCCATTATTGTATAAGCTTTAATAACTGGAGGTTGGATATATAACAAATGATAGCTTTTTCCAGTAGCAGAATAGTTTCACTGTACGCCTGATATTTGGACAACCAACATGACAGCAAATACATGCCCGAAAACATAACATGCCACGATATCCCTCCACTTGGAGGGGGGAAGTATTACTATCTGAGAGCATCACTTAGAGAAACAACCACGAGATAAATCTGCAGAAATTCCATTCAGGTTAAGTTCTAAGGGATAGGAATTAATGCAAAGGAAACGAAAATAATAATACGCATCATGCAGAGACCGTAAAAGTATGGAAAGCTAAAGAAAATGAGAAAAGAAGGAAAGAGCAAAAGACATGGGAATAAATTAAATTTTAACACTTAAAGATAAACAGTCTCCGTCTTTCCCCCTGCCCCCTGCATCTGACTTGGTTTTCCTCCCTTCATATTATAAATCTTTTTCAGTATCAAATGCGAACATAATTTAATTCCTTGAAAAAAGTATAACTCAGCCTAGGCTGAGACTCGAACCCAGGACCCTGAGAATGACAATCACGTACGCCATCCACTTAGTTACACAGGCCATATTAAGTTCGTTCTTCATTACAATGGCCATTATCAAACGTGTTGTTAAATCAGTCACTGTCTGCGAGCTACCCCAGTTCTATTTGAAGTTTATATTTTATTTACAGCCTTTACCCATCTATGGTTAGCAGCCCCCTTGCTTTCATAAAAAAGTATTTGTTCTGTAGATTAAAATCATGAATGAATTAATCTGTACTCTTGGGAGCTTACTGGTGCACCAACATATCTCTCTCTCTCTCTCTCTCTCTATATATATATATATATATATATATATATATATATATATATATATATGTGTGTGTGTGTGTGTGTGTGTGTGTGTGTGTGTCAGATTGATTGAGGATTAAAAGAGTGACTTCGTAAATTTACGAAACGGGTGTTGAAGGAGGTGTCGCAACAGTAATGACATTTTGTAGCGTTATTACGTAACACACGCAGTCTAAATAAAGTTTCAAAACTAAAAGTTGAAAGTTCTGCTGTTGATAAGTCGGTAAGACATCTGCTTGCGAGTGTAGAAGCCCGGGTTCAAATCTGGGCTGGTACGTTTTTTTACTTGAAAATACATTTGTATATGTTTGCGTTTGAATTAATGATTGCTTTCTTTCATATTTTGTAGATTATCTTAAATTAGTAGAGGTTAAGTAAAGTCAGGGAGGTTAAGTTACATATATGTCTGTTTTATCTGTGTGTGCAGTCCCTATTTAAATTCATACATATATGTCTGCTTTATCTGTGTGTGCAGTTCCTAATTAAATTCGTGTTTTTCCTAATTACGAATGCAAAAGTACAATAGTCATCTGTCAAAACAAAAATTAATAATTTAATTAACTATACCCAAGTAATAATATATTCTAACCACAAAATAAAAATCCCAAAAATTAAAATTCCAAAAATAAAAACGACAAGTCCAAGTCTAAACGTCAAAACGTTGTCGATAGTCACAATAGTCCAAGTACTAAGTGCATTCATAAACAAACATGTAAATAATTGGAATCCTGAAATAATTATAGAAATCAAATTTTCCATATTTGTTTGTCCAACTATCATGGATACAGTGAAGCTATTCTGCTACTGGAAAAAGCAATCATTTTTTATATATCCAACCTCTACTTATTAAACTTTCTGACTGTCCATTCTATGATTATTTTGATTACTATCATATTGTACATTCATACTTCTTCCTTTTCCTCCTCCGCCGCCGCCTCCTTTTCCTCCTAACCATACGCCTTCTCCTCCGCCGCCTCCTTTTCCTCCTAACCATACGCCTTCTCCTCCGTCGTCTCCTTTTCCTCCTAGCCATACGCCTCCTCCACCTTTACCTAAAACAAAATCATTTAATTTTTCATTAATATTTCGTTACATAATTATCATATATAAGAAGTTTTGTAAGAAACTATTACTATTTTTAACGCAACGTTCGCTCCAAACCGAATTTTGAGCAAACCCCTAAGTCATTTTTTAGTGATGGGCAGTGGAAATATTTCCGGTGAAAAGGAAAATTTATAAAATGGAAATATTCCGGGTTTTTCCTCTAGCATAAATATTCTCGAAAGGAATTTAGCCCATCAATAGTGAATCGCCTATCCTCTTGAATTTTCCGCTCAATTCTTCCTTTGAACAGTCACAACAGAAGGCAGGCCCGAGCGTTCCTCATCGTGCACATTCGTCCATCCGTCATTAAACATAATGCACCACTTACGAACTGATGCTTCATTCATTACATTTCCATACACCTCAGTGATTTGTCTATACATTTCTATCAGACGCACTTTTCTTGCATTCAAAAATCTTTATCACACCACAAACCTCACACTTGGCGGGATCAGTAAGTGTATCGCACATTTTACCGTCGCACAGCGAAGCAATAACGGACCGTAGCGGATCGCAGCTGGTGCCAGACTGAGGCTAAAGCGTGCCCAGGTCAATAACCCAGCGGCAGGGGGTGGGGGAACACGCGCACGCGCTAGCGCAAACGTTCTTTACTTTCCGAATGACCCTCATATTATTACTTCTTGGTTTTAAATAATTTGGAGGTTAAAAAATTTTAAATTCGTTCACTGTACTATATATAACTATTTGATCATAAGAATTTTTAAATTTTCATTGAAATTTGCACTACATGGTACCAAAGTACTAATTTTTAAATGATGAAAAGGAATCATTTTGTAAAGTAATGTAGAAATACTGTAAAGATAGAGATGAAGTACTATCAATACACCATGAACCACCGTTAGTAATAAATGTCGCTCTGTCTACTGTCTGTGACTCGAATTTGGGTCTCTGAGGAAGAATCAGGTATTGAATAAAGATATCTCTGTATTTGTAAACACATACACTTTTAAAATGTAATGTTTACATATCGGAATTAGAGTTGCTTCTCAGGATAATTCATTAGTACCGGTGTTAATTAAGATTGGTTTGCTTCTTTGAACGTGTGTATTCATATACCAAGTATTGTTGGCGAATATTTGTAACACCTTGCATATTGTTCAAAAAAGCTCTTTATTTTAAATTTGAGATTTAATAATACACAGTAAGAATACAAGAGGACAACGCACAGTGTCTCAACTCAACAATTTGCATATATGCCATATTATGCAGTGGCAACCTTACGACTAACAAATGTTTCCTGCGGTAGTCAGTCCTTTAGTATAACGATAATCATGCGTCGAAACGACTCTGAATAAGGCCATTAATTTTTATAATATCAGTAGTGGAGTCAACTTAAGAAAACCCACTTACATATAAACTGTTTACCAGTGTAAAATATGTGGACTTCCTATACCAAATGGTTTTTTTCAACATATTTAGTCCCATAAAACATATTGTAAGTAAATATACAGTTTTTCGTAATCTCTAAATATAATAAAATATTATAGGCCAGTCAATAAGGAATGATTTAGGGTCGAATAAGGACAAAATGGTGAAAAACTGTAACAAATTTTATTTTCTTTATATAAGTGTCCGTAACAACATACTAATTTTGCACCACTTTACCACCCCGGATTTGGCCACCAGAAAAATGGCGCCAAAAATCAGTTTTTTTTTTGTAAATATCTCACTTATAAAGCATTTTAGAGCAAAACATGTCATTACAAAAAATAATCTATATTAAACTCTCTACAAGAAACGTTCTCTTCATTTTTTCTCTAGGATGCACCGTTTAGATGGTATAGGCGTGGCAAATTACTCATTTTTCTTTCAGCATAGCTTTGTAGCAGAATCTTAACGAAAATTTTATGATACTATTTTGTTTGTTTGTTTTTTTTTTTTTTTTTTTTTTACATAAAATGTAAATTAATATACTTTTCATTCATTGCCGGTGTGACTAACTATAAGTAATCAGGTCTATTAGATCATCTATGTTCAAAATGTCAGCTGAAAAATGTTTTATCTATGAGAAACTTCTCGGTTGCATGTATAGTAAAATGAAAGGGACTGAGAACAATTGTAGACTGCAGTTAATTTTAGGATCTTAGGTTTTTGGGGTATTTTTTAGACTTTCAGTCAAGCAGCTACTGCATCGTCACTATTTATCCTAAGATCATGATTCATACCTCATTGTCTTCAGAATAAAGCAGGCTTTCAAATGATACCGCTTACATGCCCAAACCATATACAGTAGAGCGCCGATTATCCGAACGTCGGTCAACCGAAAGACCGCTTAACCGAACTGTGTACTCGCTCGCACCTGTTACTCTCCCACCCTACCGTCCATCATCCCCCTCACTTCCAAAACCAAGTTTTCCACAGTAGTCGCCGCACTGAGCCACCGCTGGCGGAACATTGCTTTGTAATAATTAAAGAGATGCCTGTTTTTATGAATAAATTTACTGTACAGTACTTCTTTTTCGCAAATAAACATGTACAGTTCGATTATCCGAACAATCCAGTTTTCGAACACCCATGTCCCCCAATTACTTCGGATAATCGACGCTCTACTGTACCAGGAGAGGGAGAAGGTGATGTCAAATGGAAAATTTCGGGGATTTTTTTCACATTTTGGGCCCCTCTGGAACGGCACTGTGTAAACGTGAAGATCTCAACAACAAAAAATCTGATAAATACTACTCGCTACACTAAATGTGTGTGCTAAATTCCAAGCTTCAATCTTGAATAGTAATTCCGGAAGAAATTTTATCAAGAATCCCCACAATGTTTCAGATTACCGCAAAAGACTCTGATCTCGAGTAAAAAAAATTCCTGAGACATCCCTATTTACCCTAGGATTATAATCCGTCAATCATTTTCTTCAAAATAGAACGGCCTTTAAGACGGTACCATTCAAATGTCTCCATTATCTATCTAAGGCGAGAAAATTCAGAAGAAATGGATTTTTTGGTTAAAATATCCCTTTATTCCAACTTTGTGCCCCTCTGGACCCCCCTCTTTCAACAGAGATCGGAAAAATCTGGTAAATACTACTCGGCGGACTGAATGTTTGAGAAAATTTTCAATGTTCTAGGTGCAAAAGTAAGCCCGCTAAAAAAAAAAAAAAAAAAAAAAAAAAATATCTCTGACAATACTCCATATTCCCCTATTCAGAAGAACATTTTGATAAAAATTCCCTAAGACATCCATAATTACCCTACGATCATGATTCGCACATCATTCTCTTCAGAATAGAACTGCATTTCAGACGGTACCAATCACCTGACTCCATCATGTACCTGAGGCGGGAAAATCCCGAAGAAAAGGATTTTTGGTTAATATTTCTTTTTTTTTCAACTTTTTGCCCCTCCGGACTCTCCTGTTTTAACGCAGAGATCCGAAAAATATCTGATAAATACTACTTGGAGGACTGAATGTTTGACGAAAATTTCAATCTTCTAGGTGCAAAAGTAAGCCAGCCAAAAAAATATACCGACAATACCCCATATTTCATTATATAGAAGGAAATTTTGTAAAAATTCCCTGAGACATCCCTGATTGCCCTAGAACCATGGTTCGCACATCATTCTCTTCAGAATAGAAGTGCCTTTGAGGCGGTACCACTCACGTGTCTTCGTCATGTATCTGAGGAGTAAAAATAGTGAAAAAGGGATTTTTTTGGTAAAACAATTAGCCTTTTTTTTTTACCTTTTTGCCCCTCTAGACAAGAGCGCCGATCCTGGGGGGCCGGGTGTCCAGACCTCCTCAAAGCGCATGTGGGCATCCATGTATTTTTATGAATATGATTTTTAATATGCATTTTTATTGTTATATGTATTGTTATATGTATTGTTAAATGTATTTATTGATGAATGGCCCCCCAAAAGTTACATTGAAGTCGGCGCCCTTGACTCTGGACCCTTCTGCTAACGCAGAAATCTGAAAAAATCTGGTAAATCTATTCCGGGGACTAAATGTTTGTGCAAAATTTCAATCATCTAGATGCAAAAATAAGCCTGTCAAAAAAATAATGAATATAAACCTAATAAAAGAAAATATATTGTTTAAAATTATGACGTCATCACCTCCCATGCCTCGACGCAGGAAGATGTGAAATCATACAAAACGTGTTCTACAATGCCTCTGGACCTGAAAAACGAAAAAAAAAGACGAACAAAAAGGCTCAAATAGGAGAGTTATAACGCAATGTACCATGAAACACCCGTATGGTACAAATTGTACCATATGATCTTAAAAGGCATTACAGTGAAAGATGGAAACGAATGTCAACTTAAGGGACTGAGAAGTGTTTTACTTTATGAAAAATGTAGAGAAGTTTTTCACAAAAACAAATCACCTACGACGATAACCTTAGGTCAGAAGTACTAAGATTTAATTTTCTAGAAGCCTGTCTGTTTTCTAGACAATTTACATCAGATGAATGTTTAAAGAGACAGAGTAAAACAAACTTGTGAGTGAGCGTGAGAGTGTACATCCCATCGAAACCGTTCAAGTTAAATATTCTATGATGGAAGCAGCCGACAGAAGAAATGACGACTGGGGCAAAGAAGTTAGTATAAGGATTTGCAATGTACATGATTTAGTTGTTGCTGAAGCCACATACCATTTCTCACGTACGAAAAAGTTTTACAAGATTTCTTCTGGAATAAAACGTGGTCGTCCAAAAGATAATGTTGATTCGGATGATATGGCTTATGCTTTCATCTAAGATTATAATGATTATAATGATGCTCTGCCACCTTGAAAAGCAATAAGAACTTGTATTCATATTAACCTTGAAACATTATAATCTTGAAGAAACTCAGGTTTCATTTCATTTTTAAAACAAAATAGTGTCAGAAAATTTTCGTTAAGGTTCTGTTACAAAGTTATGCTGAAAGAAAAATACGTAATTTGCCACTCCTATAAAATCTAAACGGTGCATCGTAGGGAAAAAATGAAGAGAACATTTCCCCTAGAGAATTTAATGTAGATTATATTTTGTAATTACATGTTTTGCCTAAAATGCTTTATATGCGAGATATGTACAGAGAAACTAATTTTCGGAGCCATATTTCCAAGATGGCGGCCAAATCCGAGGTGGTAGAGTGGTGCAAAATTAGTATCTTGTTAAGAAACTTATATAATGAAAATAAAATTTGTTCCAGCTTTCCATTTTTCCTTATTCGACCCTTCTATGACTGGCCTATTAATAAAATGACATAATGCCGTTCAGAATATACATTTAAACAATCCTCTGGAGACAACTGTAATAAATATATTGTGACAAAAGAAATGAATTTAATTTTGAAATCATAACATAGTAATAGGATGCAATTATCTTTATGTTTGTACATAAATTCCAGAAATATTTCCACTTTTGGGAATCATCCGGGGAATAGTCCCCGAAAAATATTTTCCCGGGAATTTTCCTATCACTATCCTTAACCTCAACGTACATATACTTCTAAATTTTAAGTTTAGCCAAGCTTAATCTTATAGCATTTGTAGATTACTGGCCTTTGCTCATCCTGCATCTCATAACAAACACGCATTATTAGTTCTCACTTACTTCTACAAGGGTCGTTCAAGGTTGACTGGGACTTTTATTTCTTCAAAGGAAACAAATAGCACAAGAAGCACAAAACTACGTCAGTTTTTCAAAGTATTCTCTATGCGCGACGAGGCAACCTTGCAATCGTTGTGGCAGCTCCCTTATTCCTTTGGTGTAGAGAGAGCTTGATTATTGTCGTAGCCACTGGAGGACATCGTTCCGCAGTGCTTCATCTGTCATGAATTTCTTCCCTTCCAGATTGTCTTTAAGGGGTGCAAACAAATGATAATCACTGGTGGCTAAATGTGGACTGTAGGGAGGTTGGGCAGAATTTCCCAGTCATTTTGGCCAGAGTTGTTGTTGTGACATTGGCCGTGTGAGGGCGGACATTGTCATGCAGAAGAATGACATTTCCAGACAATGACATTTGTGGCAAATAAACTTTCGTACAGCACCACTTAATAATGTGGAGTAATACTGGGCATTAATTGTACTCCTTTCCTCCAGAAAAACCATACGGATAACCCACTTCAAGTCCCAGAAAACAATTGTTATAATTTTTCCAGCGGACGGCAGAGTTTTGCGTTTCTTGGGCGGCGGAGAATCTTTATGCAGCCACTCAGTGCTAGTTCTTTTGCTTTCTGGGGTTGAATTGCACAAGTTTAATCACACGTAATGATGGATTGCAACGATTCATCATCTTCGGCTAGAAACCGATTCAGAAACTGTTTACAGACCCTTATCCGTCTCCAATTCTGATCAATTGTCATCTGGCGGGTAGCCTACCTTGCACAAATTTTGCGGAAGCGTAACTGTTCGTGAATGATTGTCTCAATACACCTGACACTGATATTCACCTCGACACCAATATCAACACTATTACTCGCCGGTTCAGCATGTGTGATATTCTTTGGTGTGACTGCAGCCTGGCGAATGTGTCCATAGGCTCCATTTGTCACCAGCTCCCGTAGTTTACGAAACTGTTAAAACCATACGTACTCTTCTCCGTGACATCGTTTGTTCATCATACTGTGCTTGCGATCTTCTGAAAATCTCAGCTGGTTTAACTTTCTCCTTCACAAGAAATTGGATAATACACCGCTGCTCCACAGACACACTGTTCGCTGCAACTGCTGCGCATGAGCCAAGTACGTCATGCCGAGCGCTAGTTACTCAAAAAGGAATGCATAAAGCCACTTGTAAGTTTCATCATGAACCGGCTATTCATTGATTATCTACGTACGAAAATCCCAGACAATCTTGAATGACCCTGTAAATGAACAATTGTAATATTTTAATGAAAAAAGTGTTATGAAAATTTAAAAAGATAATCGGTAAATCACTTTTCTAAGTATTATTTTCAATCTTATTTTAATGAAGAAAGCGTTATGAAAATTTTAAAAAAAAAGTAAAATATATCCTTGGGCATGACTTGAACCCATACCTTTACTTTACGCTATATGTAGGTCATGACTATTGATGTCTAATCTATATCGGCCAATAAGATCAAAGGATATCTGAAATCCTTGGAATCCGCGAAAATGCAAGCCGGCAGACATTTTCGCATTCTTTGAATTGCATCAACACGTGTAGAAAAAGAAAGTTCTATTATTATCTTCCGTAACTACTAGTTTATTCTTTTATCTTTGTATGAGGAATTTGTCGTAGATTGGCAAATTATGAAACTCGCATGGTAGAGACACGGGTTCCAATCCCGTCGTGGGAATCATTTTTTCTTAATTGAAAGGTATTTTTTACGTAACTGATATTGTGATTATGTTATTCCTTTATTATTATTATTATTATTATTATTATTATTATTATTATTATTATTATTATTATTATTATTATTATTATTATTATTATTATTATTGCAAAGTCGAGACTTGGCTACGTATTTTATATTTTATGAATTTTCTGATTGGATTTCGTTTTTTTAATAATCAACAGACTCAATTATAGGGTGTTTGGGGAAAGGGAATATTATCCTGTTGCTTTTTATTTGTTTACTTCCACGATACACCAAGCCTCGATACTGCATTTCACCTTTCAATATCTACGGAAAGTACCCTAAAGGTTTTGATGATCATAAGGGAGTAAGTGAATAAGTGATTAGATCAATGAAATTTGCGTATGAACAACATTTAAAGTATCAGGTTGTCAGAAAGTCATAACGTATTTCGGTAAAATATGACAAATGATGATTTGTGGATATACTAGAGTTATTCAGATCATGCAATAGTTATGTCATGAATAGCTAATATGTTGTGTGTTTTGTGTATTAATATTTCTCTTTGCTTGGTTTGGTTTTACAGATTTGACCAGCGATGACGTGGGTCAATGAAAATTTGTCTCAAAACCTACCATGACCCACTCTGACCCACCAAACCACATCGCCATCAACTCGGACAAATGATCCACGGCCTCTTCCCAACTGACTAAAGAGTTTATACTTGCAATAAAACCAGGTTGTTAAATTCTAACTAATCTCAGTTTGAATTTCTACGGTCAATCGCTCAAGGAACGCTCTGCTACAATAACGATGGATCTGACCTTTACGATATAGAATGGGAAAGTGTTTACCATGGGCCAAATTACGATGAATTTCAATTGAATTATCACTGTTTAACTATTTCCTTGTTTAATTATTAATACTTTTCAGTGGAAATAGGATGAAATTTGAAATTTCCAAATCAAGGTAAGTAGACCAACATACAGAAACTTACATCACAAATGTTATGTCTATTTTTCTCACAACTTTATGGGCTTACTGAGCTGTGCTCTAAGCGCTCCATATAATAAACAAGCTTCAGCAATCATTATAAAGCGCATGGTAAGCATATATGGATATATAATACGAAGCACTGTATTTTTTGTTGAGTTGAGTTGAGTTGATTTTGAGTTTAACGTCCCTTTCAGCAGCAAGGCCATATGAGACGTGGACTTACGGATAAACGTGAATCCGAACCACATGAGCTCCCGCCGGAAATCGAACCCAGGTATATTGCATCTTTCTCAATTTGTTTCTCAATTAATATCGATCGTTTTCGATTATTTTTACAAACTAACCCACTATCAATTTACTATATATAGAAAGTGCCAACCCTCTCCATAAAGGAAAATGTTTAAAAAATGCTTCGTTCTGTTCGTTTTGAATAAGAAGTTAATATACTGAATTTCAGCTCCGTAAGTTTAATGGCTTGTGTGATACTCATTCTTTTTCGCAAATATTCAGATCCCCAAAATCCCTTAGGATATTTTTATAATAAAACTAATATGATAACATTCCAGTTTTTATTAAGGCTTACCTATATGCCGAAATCCATTTTATTTGACTGCGATTTGGTCGTGATGATTAGGCACACATAGTTACATTCAATTTTTTACACAATAATTTATATATTCCAGTGATTCAAAAATGTATTTTTTTCCAGTAGTTAGCTCATCTAAAACTCACAAGCTGTGTGTGTGTGTCAAGTAGTAACATACGTTATATTGCTATTATTACAATTAGAAATATCAATATCCAAAAATGTCTCAAGTTTTTTTTCACTTACAAGGAGAAAGCAGACTTTGGTAAATGAACTTCGGGCCAATTTTTTGCAAGGTGAAAGTCCACATTTAAAGTGTTCATATTACAAACTTCGAGAGCCCAATGACCTAATATAGAAGAGAAAAAGCGTAGAATCACCGCATATGTCGTATGTTGCGCAAATTTATCAAGTGACGGAATGGCAGAATCAGTAGCTTCTGTGACTCATGCGCCAAGGGTCCCGTAATCGATTCCCGCTGGAACCTAGTTTTTTTGCTTCAACCAATAAAGTAGCCACTTGTAGCTACAAGTAAAATGTTAATTCACTATATGTTTATAATTAATTAACACAATATAAATATTTAAATCAGTTGTAAAATTTTTCAATGTTCCATGTTAACTAGCAACGAAATGTAACCTATTTCGTAAACATTTTGATATCACGAGTTATATTATGGTTACCACAGTCGTTGTGTAAAAAATGTTCTTGTGGCTTCGTGTCTGCATCTGTTGACAATGTGAGAATTACAAGGGGGATGAGAATGAAAGGAGGAAAATGTTACTACAACCAAACCAGATTTCCTCCTTATTCCAGTAGCCACTCTTGTAATTAGTGGCGAAATTCTGTGTACAACATTGGGGGAGGGCGGGTAAGACCATTTCCATATTTTTAAAGCGAACCATCAAGAACAAGAAGCTAGTCCCACCGACTCAATTTGCCACAAATTCCTCATATGAATGTAAGAAAATAAACTAGTAGTTATGAAACATAAACATAGAATTGTCTATTTCTACAATTCAAAAATGCGAAAATAATTTCTGTCGTCTTTTTTTCTTTGGAAATTAGAAGTGGTGGTAAAGAAGAAATATAATGTAAATCTGGACCATCCCTAAAACCGATGACGTAACCTCAACTTCAGGGACGTTTCGTGAAACTTTCCTCATTAAGGAACGCCTAAATATCTTGTTTTTGAGTTAAACAAAGAAATCTCGAGTAAGAAATTGAGACACTCTCACAAATATTAGTATCTGGTTTACATTTTTCCATGAAATGATTGAAACCAGGTATTACTTTGGGTAGAGGCTGAAATGAAGCATTAGGTGAGTGGTTAGTGAATTGAACTTCTATTCGATAGACTCTAGTTCGAATCCCGACCCGGCTCTTTTCCAAGTGTTTCCGTTTCAATTTCAATGCATATTCAGTGTGACAAGCAAGATCTTCTCTTCCCTGGAACTAAAAAGATGTTGGAATAACCTGAATTGGGAAAAGTCTGTAAATGGGGACACTCATTTACAAACTTGTTTCCAGCAGTTGTTCTAGATTTGATTACCTTCAAGCATTTTGTGATTCATGTGTGATCAGTGTTTTTATTTCTTTGAATATACAGTGTATAATGAAATAATACATTACATGTACAGCAATATTGAAATTAACATACGATGTTAATTGGTTAATACGTTCTGAACCACAGAGATTCATCTCAGAATGGAGAATTGTTTCATGGGTCATCTACTCAAAATTTTATTTGCATAAAGACCTGACTCAGTCCTATTAACTGCCGTCAGTGCCGAGAAAAGTTACTTGTATGTTGGGTTGCATCTGTCCAGGCGTTTTCACAGCTGCAAATGACCTGTACCAAAAGTACTGGAATTGGAACACTTTTGTGGTTCAGTGTACTATATACAATGAAACTGATTCCATGAAAGCTCATTGATTAATTTCAATACATTATTTCTGTTTAGGTCATGCTTCTGTTGCATACAGGTTGTATTGAATTGTCTATTTTTCCTATGGTTGATAGTAAGTATTTTGATTTCCCTACTTTTAATCTTTAAAAGTTATTCACTTTCATCATCATTACTGCCTTCCTTTACTTTCGGCGACATTCATCCTCTCCCTTTCTTTAGCTCCACTTGATATAGTTCATAGCAGATGAAATTTAGGTGATCTCCACTTCTTTTGATGTTCCAGACGCCGTATCGAATTTGCTTCGCATTTGCTTGACAACCATATGAAACTTTAGTGGCCACCAGAACATACTGATACAACGACCTACATAAATGAAACCTAAAGTTAACAATATTTTTAAGGTAGTCTACGTGTAATTTATCTTCAACTTTCGGTGACATCGGGAGCCTATCACTTGATCAAAACGTACATTTCTTTCATAAATACATACAAAAATAGATCTTAGTTTAAAATTACACATTTTTACTAATTTGATCAGATATTTCTTTAATTTTGAATGTATTGGCAACTTACCTGGTCTCCTACGTTTACCTGTAAAGAAGAAGGAATTAATTAATCATAAATTACTTAGAATGAAGTTACTATTTCCCGATCATTATAAATCTTCCCAAATCTAGAATGCACCAAATCATGTGTTTTTAACCTGAGCAACAATTTCAGAAATACCCAGCCAATTCTAAACTTTCAGTTATATTATAAAATTTCATGGTTTTTAATTATAAGTAAAAGTACATTTTTGCAAGCTCTATCTATTGTTAAAGATTTTTAGTGATACTTTCAGATATATTTATGTAAGGCAATGAAATGAATTTAAAACTATTTTGTAGGCACGTTTTTAATATAACTGTAAGGATTGTTAGTCAAGACGACCTATTAAAGAATTTGAACCAAAAAATGTATTAATTACGTGATGTGTAGTTTATATTCCTTTTAAAAAAGGAAAGAAAGTACAATCTTAAGTAATCTTAATACCCTCTTAAAGTATTCTAAATATGAGGCCGGATTTAGGGAGATGGGAAGGTGCACGTGCACTCCCTCCCTTTGTTGTAAATATACACTACTTAAAGTGTAAAGCTAGCAGTGAAAATAGCAACACTTTCCGAAAATTATTGCTACCATGTTTCCGTTTGGGATTAAAACAAACGGAAGTTTTGCAAAATCGATAGTATAAGTCAATTTTGTAAAAGTTGAAAGAAAACGATTCACCGATAACAGACACTTAGCATTTTCAGGGCATTTTCTCATTCACACTACAGATGTCTAAAAGAATTTTAAAAATTCCAATTTAGTTCAAATATACTGGTAGTTATTTCTGCACCCCCACAGAAAATCCTGGATCCGACCATGTATATATAGACGAAGCTTATTGCTAATCGTAATGTTATTCAACTTGTGTCTAAAAACTATATTTTTTAATATCTAGTCTTTCATAATAAACTACATTGTACTTAAAGGATAATGAGCGAGCATTCATTTCCATTATTGTACATTCTATGATTATTTTGATTCCTACCATATTGTACACTCATACCTCCTCCTCCTAGCCATACGCCTTCTCCACCGCCGCCTCCTTTTCCTCCTCCACCTCCGCCGCCTCCTCCTCCGCCTCCTTTTCCTCCTAACCATACCCCTTCTCCTCCGCCGCCTCCTTTTCCTCCTAACCATACGCCTCCTCCTCCGCCGCCTCCTTTTCCTCCTAACCATACGCCTCCTCCACCTTTACCTAAAACAAAATCATTTAATTTTTCATTAATATTTCGTTACACAATTATCATGATATAAGAATTTTTGGAAAAAGCTATTACTATTTATAACACAGTGTTGTACGTTCGCTCCAAACCGAAGTTTAAGAAAACCCCTAGGTCATTTTGTGCTACTGATGGGCAGTGGAAATATTTCCGGTGGGAAGGAAAATTTTAAAAAATGGGAATATTCAGGTTTTTACTCTGGCATAGTAATTCTCGGGAAGGAATTTATTTCCACTTTTTTACTTTATTTACATTATAAGGATCATATGACTAATTATTTTATTTTAATTTATTATCATTTACTTCTAGGTTTTAAATTATTTGGAGTTTAAAAAATTTGAAATTCGTTCACTGTACTTTATATAACTAATTAATAATACGATTTTTTTTTAATTTCCATGTAAATTTGCACTACAAAATAGCAAAGTACTAATTTTAAAATGATGAAAAGGAACCAGTTTGTAAAGTAATGTAGAAATACTGTAGAGATAGAGATGAAGTACCATAAATACACCCTGATCCACCGCTAGTAATAAATGTCGGTCTGTCTGCTGATTCGAATTTCGGTCTCTGATGAAGAATCAGATATTGAATAAAGAAATCTGTAATTGTAAATACATACACTTTTAAAATGTAATATTTACATATCGGAATTAGAGTTACTTCTCAGGATAATTCATTAGTACCGCTGTTTCCGAGCTTCATTAGGATTTGTTTGCTTCTTTGAACGTATGTATTCATATACCAAGTATGTTGGCGAATTTTTGTAACACCTTGCATATTGATAAAAAATAGTCCATAGTTTTAAATTTGAGATTTAAAATTACACAGTAAGAACACAGGAGGATAACGCACTAGTCGTTCTTTCAGAAAAAATGTTCCGGGGGCACACGTAGAATTCCGGGGGGCACTTCTGGTACTATTTTATTTATTATTATATTATAGACGTATTATTTTTGGTCTCGTCCGGAGAGCATGCTCAGAGCTCCGGGAGGCAAGGCCCCCTAAAATACATGTCTGGAAGAAATACTGTAACGCACAGTGTGCCTGAACTCAATATTTTGCATGTATGCCATACCATGCACTGGTAACTTTACGATTTTTTTACAGACTACTAGGAATGAGCACGAGTCGAGTCGAGATTTAAGACCGTCTCCACTTGTCTCTAGAAAATGTTGTCTCGACTCGTGTCTCGATTCGAAAATATGTTTCGGTCTCGACTCGTATCTCGACTCGACAATATCTGTCTCGACTTTACTCGAATTCGAATCGAGATGTTTTGAAATTCAAGTCGAGACAAAATACACGAGTTAAGATATACGCACACATCAGCCAGACCATTATTACTACCTACCTAATTGTCAGTATATCCACCTTTGGCACGGATAATAACGGCGACACGTCTTGGCATGCACGCAATGATCTTTGCTAGGTCGCTGGAGAGAGTTGGCACCACATACGCACACACATGTCACCTAATTCCCGTAAATTCCGGTGAAGGGGGATGTTGCGTCTAACGTCACGTTCAATCACATCCTAGATTTGTTCGATTGGGTCCAGATTCGGCGAGTGGGGGCAGCATATCACTTGGAACTCGCCTTTGTGTTCCTCGAACTGCTCCATCACAACCCTGCCTTGTGACATAATGCATTATATTGTTGAAAAATGCCACTACCGTTAGGAAACATGGTCGTCATGAAGGGATGTACGTAGTCTGCAAGCAGTGTGTGATACGCCTCGGCCGTCATGGTGCCTTGCTCGAGCTCCACTACATACATGGATTCTCACGTGAATGTTCTACAGAGCATAATTAAGCCGCAGCCAGCTTGTCTCCGTCCCGCAGTACAGGTGTCAAGGCGGTGTTGCCTTGGAACAGGACGGATTCACACCCTCCCACCGTCATGATGAAGAACGTATCAGGATTCGGTAGACAATGCAACGCTCTTCCACTGTGATAAAGTCCAATGACGATGGTCACGTGTTCATTTCAGTCGTAGTTGTCGATTTCGTGGTGTTAACATTCGCACATGAATGGGTCGTCGGCTGCGGTGGCCAATGTCTGGGACTGGATTCGATATTTTTTTTAATCTTAATAAATTTTGAAATTTTATACCAAGTGCGTCAAGTGACGAAATGAAAAATATATATAATATGAAGAAACTATTTTTTTGTCTGTAGTTAATACAAACGATTAAATACTCTCATGGACGCCAATCATAGTGTATAAAGAGAGTTGATAAAGGAGTTATTATCGACGTGAGAAAAGGACTCATGAAATTGTCGAAATTTCTCCTCTTGAGACAGAGACTCAATAAAAATGCTACCAAAGTTTTTTTAATGATTAACCATTTTTTTTCTTTCTTCTTTCGCATTGATATGTACTCGTTTTGTACTGAATGTTAAATATGTGTAATGTTAACCTTTGTTTTTTTCTTTCTCTCTCTCCTTCTTTCGCTTTGTCGATTTTTTTGACGTAATCCAACTTTTAAATGTATCTACAAAAAGAAATGTGTTATTCGATATTGTTGAAAGTAACAGATTTCTGTGCATGGTTATGAAACATATTTTTTTTTTAATTCATGTATCAAACTTTTCCTGTTATGTCAGACTAAGTTTTCTTGGAATATAATAAATGTCTATAGAAATGTAGTTAGGTTAGTTTAATTCAACTAAATGCAACCTGAAGTATACATTGTCCTGTATGAATGTGTGGGTGAGTGAAATGTAGGTTTAGTATTAAGTGCACCAATTCTTTTGACATATATGTGTGACTTACTATAACTAATGGTAGTTGGCAATTAAAGTCGTTGAAAGTCAATACTAACTCAATTTAAGTTGGCTCTATAAAGGAAGCAAAAAGGACGGGAATAGCCTGAACGAATGATCATCATGGGAGAACTTTGAAAGTCAAAATCTTCGACAAATATATGTATTACTTTGATTTTTTTGTTCTTCTCTGTGGTCTATTCTAGCATGCAGTCCACTTCATCGTTTATACTTCAAGTACTGGATAGTCGTCAAGAATTTTGGAAATATTCAATAAACTGTTAAATTAAACTATCTCAACTATCTCTGATCTAGATTGGGATAATTCGGTAGTTGGGGTTACATGGATCTAGGTCTGGAAGGTATGGGTTAACATGTGTTTACCTTTGGTCACATTAATTCCAAATACTCACCCAATAGCTATTGGAAATCATCCCAATTTAATAATTATTCACTTTCCTTTACCATATTTCTCAAAAATATCCAGTAACAGTTTCCCTCTTTTCTCATCTCTTTACATTCCCTTTCTTTCTTTCTTTCTTTTCTTCTTCCTATCTCATCTTTCTCTTCTCTTCTTTACTTCTCCTTCTAATTTTAATAAAACTAAAAAGGGGGTCGTGACTGGGAATTCTATGTACAATAAACACGGTCATGTATTTATTTATTTTATTTTATTTTTCTTCGGAAGTCCGATATAAAAGTTTTTTTCATTTTGGTTGAACCTTGTAGGTTCAAAAGTAAGAAATGGATTATATATTCCTATATAATTAGACATAAGCTGATAGCTTCATGAATATACCCCATCAGGGGTGAGGGTTTCCACTCACGACTCACTCTATGCATCTCAGTTGCACAGTACAGGGTTTCCCACCCATCTTTTGTTACGAACTTTCTTTTTTCTTTTTCTTCTTTCTTTGCCTTTTCGTATACGCGTAAATCTAGTATTTTAATATATATACATATATATATATATATATATATATATATATATATATATATATATATATATATATATGATAACTGGAATAGTTTTATTTTCGAGTGCTATTTTATAATATTTTTCACGCTTAAAATTTTCAACCGTTTGAAAAAAAAATATTACTAGTAAAATTAACCTAACATTTTTATTTTTTTCAATTTTTACCAACATTTTCAAAATTTCCGGAAATTTTACAGCACTAGTTCAGACACAGTTGTACCTAGCCCAGCATAAAACTCTGATGTTAGTTCCGACGCAGTTCGCTGCCTATCCTGTTTTACCAGTCTGCTCAGCTTACGACGACCGACATATATAGTATGGTGAGGGACTTATGCCGAATTTAGGGACTTATGCCGAGCTGTTCTGGCAAATGATTAATGCCATACTAAAAAGTTCGACTAACGTATGTTTCCTGCACTATTCAGTCCTTTAGTATAACGATAATCATGCATCGAAACGACTCTAGCATAAGGCACAAATTTTTATATGAATAAAAGAGTCAACTTTCGAAAATCCACTTACATATAAATTGTTTACCAGTGTAAAATATATGGACTTTCTATACCAAATATTTACTCGCATAAAACATATTATAAGAAAATATACATTTTTGCGTAGTCTCTAAATATAATAAAATATTATAGGCCAGTCAATAAGGGATGATTTAGGGTCGAATAAGGGAAAAAAATGATGAAAAGCTGGAACAAATTTTCTTTTCCTTATATAAGTGTCCGTAACAACATACTAATTTTGCACCACTCTACTACCCCGGATTTGGCAGCCATCTTGGAAAAATGGCGCGAAAAATTAGTTTTTTTTGTAAACATTTCGCATATAAAGCATTTTAGAGCAAAACATACTATTATAAAAAATAATTACATTAAATTCTCTACAAGAAACGTTCTCTTCATTTTTTCTCTAAGATGCACCGTTTAGATGTTGTATTCGTATCAAATTGCGCATTATATTTCAGCGTCCCTCTCTAGCAGAACCTTAACGAAAATTTTCTGATACTATTTTGTTCTAGTGATTTTTTTTTAAATTATAAATTAATATATTTTTCAATCATTGCAGGTGTGACTAAGTATTAGTAATCAGGTCTATTAGATCATCTATGTTCAAGATGTCAGCTGAGAAATGTTTTATTTGTGAGAAACTTGGTGATGGTGTTACATGTATAGTAAAAGAAAATTGACTGAAAACATTAGTAGAGTGCAGAATTAAAGTGAAAGATGGAAACAAATATCAACTTAAGAGACTGAAAAGTGTTACACTTTGTGAAAAATATAGAAAGGTTTTCACAAAAATAAGAAGTATCAAAGCGTTGCTATCACAACGTACTTCATCATTTACGCCGATAACCCTTAGGTCAGAAGTACTAAGATTTAATTTTCAGGAAGCCTGCATGTTTTGTAGACAATGTACGTCAGATGATTTTTTTAAAGAAACAGAGTAAAAAACTTGTGAGTGAGCGTGAGAGTGTACATCGGATCGAAACCATTCAAGTTAAAGACACATCATTCAAGTTAGAAATGCTATAATGGAAGAAGCCGACAGAAGAAATGACGACTGGGCCAAAGATGTTAGTATTAGGATTTGCTATGTACATTATTTAGTTGTTGTTGAAGCCAGATACCATTCCTCATGCATGAAAAAGTTCTACAAGATTTCTTCTGGAATGAAACGTGGTCGTCCGAAAGATATCGTTGTTTCAGGCATTTCTTTCGCTTTCAACTACCTTGAAGCTAACAGGGAAGACTGCCAATTTTCATTCAGTAAATTTTTTCAAGATTATAATGATGCGCTGCCAACTGAAAAATACAAAAGGAATAAACTGAAAGAAAATTACTCAGAAGATAGTATTATAGAAACCAACAAAAACATAAAGTTCATAGTTTGCTTCCGTGATACAGGGCATAAAATTCTCACGGATGCATAGTATGATCGTCAAAAGAGTAAGAATATGGACGAAGAAAAGTTGAGAATCATAATGACACACGGGAAAATAATTGCTGAAGATGCCAGATCCCAGGTTTACGAAAGTGATGAATAGCCATCAAAAGATAATCTTTGAATGGCGTTAATTCATTCATTCATGGGACCCTAAAATGTCTTCTAGATAGTACTACCTTGAAAAACAAGACAGAGAATAGCACAAAATGGGAAAGAAAAAGTATAAAATTTTTCACGTCATAATTGCAGCAGTTACTCCAAAATATCTTTTATCCTCGTGGCAAGTAGAACTTCCGGTGCATCTTTATCAAAAGTATGGTAGTAAGCATTTTCTTAAACTTCTCTCTTCGTTAGGACTGTGTACATTATATACTGAGCCAGCTTTTTATCAAGTTTCGTCTCTTCTCCACCGTACATTTATTGTTTGTTGATATAATAATATCTTCTGAGTAATTTTCTTTCAGCTTAGTTCTTAATGCTTTTTCAAGCTGGCAGTGCATCATTATAATCTTGTAAAATTTAATTGAACGAAAATTGGCACTCTTCCTCGTTAGCTTCAAGGTAGTTGAAAGCATAAGCCATGGCATCTGAAACATTATCTTTCGGACGACCACGTTTCATTCCAGAAGAAATCTTGTAGAACTTTTTCATGCATGAGGAATGGTATCTGGCTTTCAGCAACAACTAAATCATGTACGTTGCCAATCCTAGAACTAACTTCTTTGCCCCAGTCGTCATTTCTTCTGTCTGCTGCTTCCACAATAGAATCTTTACGGAAACTTACATAAAGAAAAGAAAATTTGTTCCAGCTTTCCAACATTTTTTTTTATTTATTCGACCCTTCAATGACTGGCCTATCAATAAAATGACATAATACCGTTCAGAATATACATTTAAACAATCGTCTGGAGACAACTGTAATAAATATATTGTGACAAAAGAAATGAATTTAATTTTGAAATCATAACATAGTAATAGGATTCAATTATCTTTATGTTTGTACATAAATTCCAGAAATATTTCCACTTTTGGGAATCATCCGGGGAATAGTCCCCAAAAAACTTTTTCCCGGGAATTTTCCCATCACTATCCTTAACCTCAACATGCATATACTTCTAAATTTTAAGTTTACCCAAGCTTAATCTTATGGCATTTGTAGACTATTGGCCTTTGCTCATCCTGCATCTCATAACAAACACGCATTATTCGTTCTCACTTACTTCTACAAGGGTCGTTCAAGGTTGACCGGGACTTTTTGTCTTAAGAGGAAACAAATAGTACAAGAAGCACCAAACCATGCCAGCTTTTCAAAGTATTCTCCACGCGCGTCGAGCCAACGTTGCAAACGTTGTGGCAGCTCCCTTATTCCTTTGGCGTAGAAAAAACTTGGTTGTTGTCGTAGACACTAGAGAACATCGCAGTGCTTCATCTGTCGTGAATTTCTTCCCTCCCAGATGGTCTTTAAGGGGTGCAAACAAATGATAATCACTGGGGTTTAAATCTGGACTATAGGGACAATGGGGCGGAATTTCCCACTGCATTTCGGCCAGAGTTGTTGTGACATTGGCCGTGGGAGGGCGGGCATTGTCATGGAGAAGAATAATATATCCAAACAACACATTAGGTATTTTCTTGCAAATAAACTTTTGAACAGCGCCACTTAAGAATGTGGAGTAATACTGGGCATTAACTGTGCTCCCTTTGTCCAGAAAATCCAAATGGATAACACCCTTCAAGTCCCAGAAGACAATTGCTATAATATTTCCAGCGGACGACTGCGTTTTGCTTTTCTTAGGCGGCGGGAATCCTTTACGCCGCCACTCAGTGCTAGTTCTTTTGGTTTCTGGGGTTGAATTGTGCATGTTTAATCACACGTGATGATGGATTGCAACAATTCATCTCCTTCTGCTCGAAACCGATTCAGAAGCTGTTTGCAGACCGTCATGCGTGTCAAGTTCTGATCAATTGTCAGTTGGCGGGGAACACACCTTGCACAGATTTTGCGGAAGCGTAAGTCGTCGTGAATGATTGTCTCACCATTTTCGACACTGATATTCACCTCGGCAGCAATATCCCGCACTTTTACTCGCCGGTTCTCAAGAATCATTTACTCAACGCGTGCGATATTCACTAGTGTGCCTGCAGTCGGGGGAATGTGTCCATATACTTCATTTGCCACCAGCTCTCGTTCTTCGCGGAACTGTTCACACCATTTGTACACTCTTGTCCGTGACACCGATTGTTCACCATACTGTGCTTGCAATCTTCTGAAAATCTCAGCTGGTTTAATTTTCTCCTTCACAAGAAATTTGATTTCACACCGCTGCTCCACAGCCACAGACACACTGCTGGCCGCCATGTTTGCTGCAACCGCTGCATATGAGCCAAATACGTCATGACGGACGCTAATTACTCGAGAAGGAATACATAAAGTAACCCGCAAGTGTCATTATGATCCGGCTATTCATCGTTCATTTACGTACGAAAATCCTGGTCAATCTTGAATGACTCTGTAAATCAACAGAACAGTACATTAACAAAATATCCAGTATAAAATGGCCTCTCAGATGTATTTGCTGATTGTTAAGTAGATAAATAAGTAAATGAATAAATAAAACTAAAGAGCTAAAGATGCTAAATTGTTCGTATTATTGTTTCATTTTTTGCTGTTATTTTCAACCTCGAATGCTCGTTTTAATGTTGGAATAATTAATGCAACATTGTTTCCTAATAATTATCCGTTATCACAAATTGTTTTCTAATACTTATACAGTATCCAAATAATTGGCGAAAACTTATTCCTTATTCAAGTAAATACTCAAATAAGGAACATTAGACATTATTCGTAAAATTAATTCTTCGAATTGTAACATTATATCTTCCGACATTTCAAAGATATGATAGACTAATGATGTACTCGTAACAGTCTCAAATTTACAGGCGAACTGGGTTTAACACATGCTGTTGGATGAGATTAGATCTGCAGACAACATAAATTACCAAATAATGGTTATTTACTTGTAAAAAGACATTGATCATTTAGCATCTACGTCATATGTGTGGAGATATTATCTATTACACGTTTCGTAAGAATAATCCAGAATGCTAGGATCCCCGTAAATTCTTCCTTTCATCTTCGTTCCAATTTTAATCTGTTCGTTCCGCGTGGAATTACCTGCGATATATTGGACACACTTTATCGTATTTTCTATATATTTGAAGCACGCTTTCGTATCCGACTCCAAAGTACCACCACTCTATATGCGTTGACACTTCCTGACCTTTATGATCGAATGCTCAAAAAGGAACATCAGTATTCGCTCGTATTCTCTCCTACTGTTCTCGTTTGGATCCGTCTCGCACTTTTAAAGCCTACGCTTTCTGCGCACTTTCTACGTGCGCACATCCTCTCTACATCTGCTCTACGTGATCCATGGAATGCTCGTTTACATCACGTTTCTCTTTATTGCGTAGCACACACGTCAAATGGTTGTCTTTATATTTCTGTGGTAACTACACGGGTTCTTTATTCCAGTTGTACTGTATGTACACTGAACCACAAAAGTATCTCCCCCACTAAGTGCTCAAATTCCATTACTTGGGGTCCAGGTCATTTGCAGTTGTAAGAACACCTAGAAAGATGCAACCCAAATTACACGTAACTTTTCTTCGCAGTGACAGCAGTTGGTAGCCCTGATCCAGATATTTTGCAGGTAAAATTGTAAAGTAGGTGACTAACGAAACAGTTCTCATTCTAACATGATTCGGATCGTGTTTTTCAAAGAACACCATATATTAATCTCAATATTGCTGTGTATCTAATGTATTATTTCTTTATATACTGTATATTTCGAGAAATCAAAATACTGACTACGCATGAATCAGGAAATGCTTGAAGGTAGCTGAAAATATCAAATTTAGAACAACTGCTGGAAATAAGTTTGTAAATGATTGCTTCCATTGAGAGAACTCCAATTCTCCTCATTGCAAAATCTTTTACCTTCTGGAGGAGAGAAGATCTTGCTTGTCACACTGAGTATTTACTGAAATTGAAATTGAAACATTTGAAAAAGTTTCAACCTGGCGGGATTATAACCCGGGTCCGCCGAATAGAAGTTCAATATGCTAACCACTTACCTACCGCGTCACTTCATGCTTTACTTAAACTTTTAGCTAGTTAAAATCGTTGCATGTTAGACTTTACAAACTACTAATGCTCGTATGAGAAGACGTTCCTTATGAGTGTCACAATGATTTACGCGAGATTTCTTTCTTTAACTCAAAAAGAAGTTATATAGACCTTCGTCAATGAGGAAAATATCACGAAAGTTTATTCAAGTTGAGGCTATCTCATCGTTTTACTGGTACAACGACCTACATAAATGAAACCTAAAATTAACCATATTTTAATGGTAGTTTACTTGTAATATATCTTCAACTTTCGGCGACATCGGGAGCCCATCATTTGATCAAAAAGTATATTTCTTTCATAAATACAAGATAGATCTTAGTTTTAGTTTAAAATTATACATTTTTACTTATTTGATCATATATTTCTTTAATTTTGGATTTATTTGCAACTTACCTGGTCTCCTAAAGTTACCTGTAAAAAATAAAGAATTAATTAATCATAAATTAATTAGAATGAAGTAAATAGTTCCCGACCATTATAAATCTTTCCAAATCTAGAATGTATTAAATCATGCGTTTTTAACCTTAGCAACAATTTCAGATATACCCAGTCAATTCTAAACTTTCAGCTAAGTTATAAAATTCCATGGTTTTTAATTATAAATAACGTTGCCAGTAATATTTTTTGAAAGTTCTATCTATTTTTAAAGATGCTTAAAGATCTTTCAGATATATTTATGTACGGGAGTGAAATGAATTTAAAACTATTTTATGGGCATGTTTTTAATACAACTGTAAGGATTGTTAGTCAAAACGATCTATTAAGGAATTATAACCTACAATTGTATTAATTACGTATTGTGTCGTTTATATTCCTTTTAAAAAAGAAAGAAAGTACACTCTTAAGTAATCTTAATGCTCCCTTAAAGTGTTCAAAATAAAAATGAAAGACGTACTTACGGCTAGTTAAGAGAGAATGTATTTATTACTTTCTTGCTGACAGTTATAAATCGATCATATTACTAGCATGGCTTTCTTTTCTCAAGATTTTGGTTCATATATTTTCTCTTTTTGGATTCATTTTGTCTATTCATATCATAATATTTAAAGACTAGAAAGATTTGTGTTGAAATTAAATTGTACGAATGGAACATATATTCACACAAATCAGAGTGATGTTGGTGTGTCACAAGGATTTCTTTTGGGTTCTCTACAAGTTACACAGTGACTTCTCCTATAATTAAAAGCTAACATACTCTTTCATACATTGACAATGGTGTGATTTCATTACAACGGAATACCATTATTATATTAAATTACTGGTTTTAAACAAAATAAAGGAAAATGATTTATGGTTAAGACTCGAAAGAAATATTTAAATAAATATTCATACAAAAGTCACAATTGAAAATCAACAACATTTTCATGGAATGTGGTATACTGATGATGTTCTGAGGAATAAATCATTTTGTAAGTCCTTGAGTTTGATACAAGATTTATGAGTTGTTCTTATTCTACAAATTTGCTAAGGTTCCTTTAAAGGTAGTGTAAAGGAGAAAGGCAGTTCCTCTTTGTTCTTCTTTCCCTAGAAGTCTGGGTAAGTCAATCATAGTTCAGACTTAAGGAATGTTTTGGTTAATATCTACCGTATCACGATAAAAAGAACATCAGCCACTCTCGAAACGATAGGCAGTACAAAATTCTCTTAGGTGTTATTCCTATAACAACTATGTTTACCACGTATTCAGTTGTCTCTTATTATTTACCAAATACGTAATAAAAAAAAACTGTTACTTTGAGTACCTCCTCCTCCTCCTCCGCCACCACCACCGTTACCGTTTGGACCAGATTCTTCACCATCTAAAAACATTTTTAAAAAATCAATCAAAACATTATGTTATCGCATTAAAAATACATGTAAGTCAAAGAACTAAAGTATATTGTAAAATAACATGAATTTTCATAAATGTAAATATAAGGACATTTTAAAACATATATACTTCCGGAATAGACTTCCACGATTATAGAAGAAAAAAGGTGTAATATAGTAGTTAATGTACGAAAGATAGTACTGAAGAAAATAAATGATAGAAGAATTAGGAAACTTAATGTATATCTAAAGTACTGAAGAAAATGAATAATAAAATAATTAAGAAATTTAATGTATATTTCCAGTGCTGAAGAAAACGAACGATAGAAGAATTAAGAAATTTATTGTATATTTTTACAGTCATTTCTGTCACCTACATATATCCATAATCATTTCTCCTATCTACATAAGGAAAACGAAAGAGGTAAAAAAAAATACACACAAGAGCGGCAGATATGATTTATAAACTGGCATACAGATAACAGAACATGATATATTTCAGAAAACAAATTAAAAAAGAATTAAACCTTATAATTTCTACTTCTAAATTAAATTATTATCATGTAGGTGAAACAGATAAAAGAGTGAAAGAGATAAAAGAAATATACAGAGATGATAAAGGTCTGATATAGAAACTCTCACATATATAATTGCAAATTCTATGCCGAAGGACTCAAACCAGGAAGAATTAATCAATATAATGCTTATTTCCTAAATGATTTTTTTTCCACATGGATAAGAGAAGAAGACGAAAGGAACTTTATACGGATGACAGAAGTATGATGAAGATTATATACAGATAATATTAGGTGCCAAACTTATAAAAAATGAATGAAGAATAGATTAAATAATATAAGCACTATTTCAATGTTGTTTTCTTTGGACTGAGAAAGGTGATGGTGTCCCAAATCCTTCCATCTCGTAGTGAAACAGCCATAGAAGATATCCTCTCCCTGACTGTTTTTGTGCACATCTGAGCCTTGCCAATCTCAACCATTTTCATCCCCAGTGTGGTAATGGTAGAGTTGTTGTCCATTATCGTTAGCCTCATTTCATGTACTGCACTAAAAGAAGATAATGAACAAAGACGGATCACCAAGATAATAGGAAAAACAAGAAACAACATGGCTGGCCTTCTTATTCGTGATATGCAACCTCGCATACAAATAATGTAACATACTTGTGAAAACGAATAAAAGTAAACCTAAATAATAAAGTACCTACTTCAGAAATTTATTTGTGCCACCCAAATAACAAAAATATAAGAGTAAAGGTTGTAAAAAAATTATAGCTATAAGATAGTCTGATATAAAATTTCATAAACTGATAATATAAGAGACATTCTTGAGAAAAGAAATGGACGAATAATTAAAATATGTAATGCCTTCCTTTGATATATTTTTCTATCATTACTTAAGAAAAATAAAAGAAAAAGCGAAGGTAAATACCCATACGAGCAAAGAAAAATGCTGTACATTCCTATTCAATATAAATAGAATTTTGAAGCAGATTTACTTCAGGGTGATCAAACAAAAGACTTAAATTTCTAGAAACAAATTAATCCAGTTCTTGTAAATTCGTAAGGATTGCATAACATAGTAAATTACATTTTGACAATTTTGTTTAGATCATGTTTAATAGTAGGAAAGACAAAAGTAAGAAATAATTCATAGTTTAACACAAATTGATACTTACAAATTTCCTTAACCAAAGTTAGAGAGACTTACGAGAGCGTAAAGCAATTGTAACTTTACCAATTCTAAGGTAAGTACAGTATATTTTAACTTACGAAATTTAAGATTAAGTAATCAAATTAAAGAAAAAGTCATTAAGTCGAAGATATTCTGTTAGCAAAAAGAAAAATAATACAACTGACAGAACTTAGGTCTAACTTAGGCTATCGCAACCTATACTTCAAACCAAATCTTACGTTAACATTCACTTACAAGGTATATTCGGAAAGTGTTCCCTCGTAATTCGCGTAAAATGATTCAAATGCAAACTTCTCCACGGACCAATGTGAATTGTGCTAATTTTAGTGGTCTTTACCAGTAATTAGCAAGCTAAGTACAAGCTACAGTGAAATTCACTATACCAATGAATTACTGAGAAAATTGTAAATGAATTTGATGTATCGTTTGCACCTATTCTCATTTGAAAAACCAAAAGTTGAATCCAGTATGGCGGATCCAAGACGGCGGCCGGGGTGAATACTTGTGAATGAACATTAATGTGTCAGAGAAGATATTTGTTTTGCATGTCCCACATTCATGTTCAGTTGTATCTAAAGAAACTAAAACAAATTTGTGTCCAAGCGCTATAGTAATACATAATTGAGTTCTGAATATAGGAAAGTCCATACATATGCAAATTACTGGTATGAACCTCTATGATTAGTACAATAAACATTGGGCCGCGGAGAACGTTATATTTAAATCAATTTTATAAGAATTCCGAGGGAATACTTCGCTAATGTACCTTGTTAGACGTACTTTGAGAGTCCGAAGATACAAATTGAAAGTTTTAGCTGCTTCCATGTAACACCCTTATTCAGTTATGTTAGCACTTGTAATGGAAATGCGATTTACATAATATAAGCTCCAATGAATACTAATGGATGCGTATTAAATTTTCAATGTAGCATTACAACCAAAGTAACAGATGAGAAATGCGTTAAATAAATACGAAAAATCGTTTATTTGGTCAGCAAAGTCCTCTTCCACCTCCATGTACTTATATAACTTGTAGTGTGAGGTAAGTTTATAATCAATGTACAACAATGCCATAGCTTATCCGTGTGAGTAAGGATTTTATTGATGATGGTAACACAGTAAATTAAACAATGAAATACCTAAGCTTAATTGATCCAACAAAGTAAACAAATACAAGATTACATATTGCATATGCCTTGTTAAGTTATTGCAAGTATACATATATTACAAAGCTTACCAATTTATGTTATTTTTATGGTAATCTAAAGCTTATATGGAAATTTTATTACCATAACCAAGGATTAACACCATTGTGCACTGTGACCAACATATCTAGGAAACTGAACAGGCGATTTTACCACTTGTGTATTTTCCATCCTTGTAAAGAACTGAGCAGTAATGTTCGTTTGTTAAATACCTTCCATTACTTACGAAGGTATCGAGTGAAATAATATTTTACAGTGATATAACTAATTTGTGATCATGCAGGTGTTAGAATTAGTAAATCAAAAATATAGAGTATAATAGTAATTATGAGTAAAAAGAGATCATTGGCAGTGTTCTATTGCATTTAACAGAAAGCAATGTGGATATTTCATTCCATTTTTATGCACTATCTTGAACAAGAAGTAAACAATTAAGTATATTATATTTACTATGTTCCAAAACTTAACTACGTTGAAGTCCATTCAGAAAATAGCAAAACAATTGGCATTTGTTTAGGTGAACATTTTGAAAGGATTCAGAACAAATAGCTATTATATAGAAAAACATTAATGTGTAGTTATGTATATTTGAATCTACGTTGCAGTAGATGGTAGTAAGTTCGCTAATCGAACGTCCGAGAATCAAACTTTTGTGTAAAGTCGAAATCAGAGAGAAAATACATTGTAATGAACAATAGCAATAGACACTGACACAACATGATTATGAGAGTCTTCCTTAAATACCTCGGAATGTTTAATCAATTCTAATGTCAATTCTAATTTGGATGTCTAAATATCTTATATGTATTTTAAATATCTCTATATTTGGTCAAAGAAAATCAGTCACACTCTAGAGTGACATCAGTGGGTACCCAAATACAAGTGGTTTTCATATTCAATCTGTCTTCATATAACATTTATATTTAGTGACATACAAATGATGTAATAATAATAATAATAATAATAATAATAATAACTATACGTCAACAATAAAAGTTTAGCGGACGAAGATGCTCCAAAAGATTCCTGTGAATAATCAAATAATCTACTAGGTAAAATGTAATAATTAAATTATTACTCACCTTCTTTTAAGTCGAAAAAATTATTCAGCTTTAATATTCTACTATTATTTTACTCACATAAATTAAAACTAAAGTTTATTTACCAGCAGATAAATTCCCTTGGTTTTGCATGTATATCACGTAAGTTTAAAATAATTTTATACATTATGTTAAACAAAAACCTTATTTACAAATCGCTTATCAAAATACTAAAGTAAATCCCTCTGGAAGCATTAGTAAGGAAAGATATAACTTAAATGTTCGATTTATCATTACATTTAAATCAAAATGGATTAAAATTTTAAATTTAGAGCCTTAATAAATAAATTTGTTTTATATTTTAGCACTAAAAACTAGTTATGCCTGTTTGTGCCCTGTTACATCACTGAAGATATTAGAAGGCTAAATCACTGCGAAATTAAAATAAAGCTAGTTTTACACTAATTATGTGATATCTTCAAACAGATAAAAGATAATCGAAGTGTGAAACTAGAGCGCCCTAGACAATATTTTGTTGCAAGAGCTACGTTTATCATGAGCCACCGAGTACCTTTTCGTTTGCAGCTACTTATAAACGTGAAAATAAATACCAATTTTCTAAATGACTGGAAATCGAAGGCAGATAAGTGATTCGTGATAACAGTATCTCTTATATAATAATACTATCTAGCGTGCTCTTGTTCCACATTTAGACTATCTTTCATCTGTTTGAAGATATTACATAATTACTGTAAATTTGGGTACACTCAAATTGCCCAAACTTTCACTCTCTTATCTGTTCATAGACATTAAGTCTTAATAATTAGGCAACAAAATTGGAAATTGCGCACAATGTTGTGCAACCTTCCCATCATTACCTTATCTAATTCGGGTAAAACAGTTACCAAAACTCAAGTGACAAAATACAAAAATACAGAGAGAAAAATACAAAGTAAAGGGCGATAATCGCATTTTCAGTTATTTCTATGATATGTGTGCACAGTCGTAGTTAGAAAGGGATAAGGGAGAACATGCCCCAGTCAATACCTTTTTGTATCATGTCTAGCTGTAAGATTGTCTCTAAGATTAAAACTGTAGGAAAATAGTAATGTGAAAACTAAAAAAACAAACTTATATAAAAATATAAAGAAAAAATATAAATATTTCTAGAAGTTCCCTTTAAATATCATGGACAGGCATTCGACCAGAGATAAGAATTGTCTTACATTTTCCAGCTCTGACCAATCGCAAACAAGATTTTTTCATATATTCCAAGTTTTGTCTATAACATATTTTACAGTTAGAATTGTCGTTTCACGTTTCTATAAATAATCCTTATATTTGCATTTGTGTCTTAGTTACTGTTCTTAGGTGCTGTGAGAAAGATCAGTTATAGCTTATTATCGTATAAATTGTTACAAGAATGAGTAGTCAGTGTGCTAGTCGCGGATGTAATAAGGCAATAATATAACAAGTCAATGAGGAAGGAGAATCACAACAAGTTCGTCATGAGGAAATACGTTAAGTTTAGGAATTAACAGATAAACCATGAGAAGGGGTGTATGACATTTTTAGAATGAGTAGGATGAATGAGTAGGATTCAAGTTGTAAACGTGAAATGTTCTGTAAATATATATATATTGCTCCGTAAATATTTGAATGCTATACAAGCATATCTCACAAAGGAATGGCGTTTCATACATTTTATTTCGGTATAAAGTTTCGGACAATTTCCTGTTGGGAACGGAGCGCTGGAAATTTGCTCCATTTCAGCACTTTCTGCTCGTCGTTAATAAGTCATAGATTAGAGAGATTATCAGCGATCAATTCCTTAGAAAAAAATGCATGATATTGTTGCATTGTTTAAATTTCACCGCGATGGGGCCTCTTATGTATCTAAAATATTTTTTTTTCATAAAAGACATCAGTAAACTTAATGTACGAAAAGCTTTATGATTTTAGCAACGTAATTTATGTAACCTAATACAAGTTTGGTTAAATTCGAGACTAGATAGTTTTATCATTTTTTTTATTGAATTGGTGACTTCCTTCGATCCTTTGAATTTATATTTTGAGAAACACATGTCTTACGCTAGGACTGTATATTCAATTGGATATAAGAAAGATCTTAGAACTTACCGTCATCTCCATTATTATTACCTCCTTCGCCATTCTCCTCATCTCCATTCACATCATTATCATTACCGTTGTTGTCACCATTGCCATTGGATTCTTCAGGATTTTCCTCTTCCTCATCTCCACCGTTACCATTTCCTCCTTCACCTATAACAATAATATATGTATTTTTCAAGCAACCCTCGTATGTGCGGAAGGATTTCTTGGAATCAACGCGCAGCAGGACAAACTTCTTGGAAATCAAAAAGCTGCGAAGTTTCTCGCTCATAAGTTTTTCTATGTGTGTGTGGCTGCTCATCCACTTCTCTCTTCGTATGGCCTAATATGGAAGAAGTATTCGGTATATCATAACTCTCTTTCCCCTCCTACACGAACCGAATGGCGAATCAAAGATGCAACATCGGACTACATTCTATAATTTTCATATTTTGTGATAAATACTGATTATTTATATTCCCATGTGTTTGAATGTGGTTAATGTGCATTCAATAATGCAATAACTAATTAAAAATTCCTACCAGACAAGTGACTTTTTAAAAACTCGTTGTGTAACAGGAATTATTCTTTTATTCTAATAGTGTATTCTTCTGCCTTCATTGTGTGAGGAAACACTGATGCTCAGACAAAGCGCGGGCAGTGAGATTTTGGAACGAACAGGCATAACATGTTATGAATTTTTGATGTTTGATACCATGATATATAAACTAGTAATGTACTCTGAAACTGCCTTTATAAAATGTAAAACTGCGATATATATCTTAAGACAAGACCGTTATATCTTAACGACTCTATTCTCAGAATGTGGCAATGAGGTTACCGGCCAACTAAGAAGAATGGTGGGTGAAGTCTTTTTCTCTCATTGGCACCAAAGGCAATGAAACAAAGGAAAAACGTCCAAGGACACTCTCAAAAGAATTACTAACCGGTGAAATTTCATTCCCCTAATTGTAATAGGAAACGAATATGTTTGTTATTTCGAATAATGATTGCGCATTTCAGTTAATGAACTTTCGGGAACGTTGGTGTTCGTGTGTTATAATCGGTAACGATAACATTCGCGTCCATCCGCAAATAGTAATCTTGGGCCTATGTTTTATTTACCAAAAAACGTATTATTGGTTAGTAGTAAACGTATGTGTTTGTGATAATCCAAAGGCTAAAACAGTAGCGTCCCTTCCCATGGACTAATGCTTCTTTATGGGAGAGTGAGTCTTTGTACTGCGCCATTATATATTCAATGCCATATATTGTGTGTTTTTGTAGTGTGACATTAAATTTTATAATGGCTGAACGCACGAATTAGAAACACTGCTTAATGCAGTGGAAAAGTTATCTGTAGAATTAAACGAAATTAATGCACATATTCAATCCAACCATGTTGAGTTAGTAAAGCAAGTCGATATTCTGAAAACAGAAGTAGCTGAATTACGTGAAAAATGACGCGTCAGTTCAAGGCATTGATAACGGTGTCCAAGGTATACAAACAGAGTTCAATGCATTCAAATTAGAATTTAGAACGGAAATTGAATGTGTGATGTGAGAAATTAGGGAATTTAAAATGGAAGAAGATAATTAATTCAGTGAAACTAAAGTGCAAACTTGCAATCAGCTGATAGAGATGCAGGATGAGTTGTCACTAGCAACTCAACAAGTTGAAACCCAAAGTAGTAGTTCTCTAACAGAATTGAAACATGAATGCCAACAAAATTTTGAAATGTATGATCGTAAAATCATAGATCTTGAAAAGAAGATATGTTACAAGCAAAGCATGTTATCTGATATTGAGGGTAGGTTTTAACTCAATAAACCACAGATACTTGAGTGCATGCAAGAGGTAACATTGAATGAAAGTAGCGTAAACAATAGTGGCATAGAAATTGATCGCATTGATCAATAGTTACTCTTTCTCAAAAATACTGTAGATCGCTATAGTAGTAGTGTAGCAGAAGTAACTAGGGATAGAGAAAAAGAATCAAAACAGTATGCCCAAATTCAGACTACTGTTTTGGAAGTTAAGAATGACATTGCTAACCTCAGACAAGAATTACAAATATTACAAACGCAATTATCATTGATGCAGAATCAAATCCTAAATTTGCATGTTGAATCCAGACCTGGTAGTGTTAGTAATACTCGTATCGTTACTAATTAATTGTATGATAGCGTAATAAGTACTTCTAGAACTCGTAGTTGCCCATTTTTCTTTAGTGTTTTCCTAGACTCACCTTAAAGTAAACAAATCACGAATATAGGAAATTTAACATAATTGTTGGGGGTAATATTGTGGCTCACTGGCGTTTCCTTGCATCTCTTCCACTGGTCAGCCTCTGGTGGTATAATTTTCACAACGAAAGTGGGGCCTCCACGGATCGTCTCTGCGGGGACGCCAATTTTTCTCGAGATGTCACTAGTTGCCCACCGTTGGTCCACCGACGCTTACGGCATGGGGTAGAGACCAAATTAACATCTGAGAAAATTGATCATAAAAATTTTCATTGGACTTCAACAGAAATGACGATTTGCCTCAAGCTAATGTTACTATTGAACATTTCATTGTTGTCGCTCAACATGCTTCCTCGGATTTTTTTCCTATAATTTTTATTTGACAAACAATTATCACTAGGAAGTTTCCTGGGACAGAATGTATATTTACCGACAACGTTACTTATTTCATCAGTCTATAATCTTTTTTAAACAATTACGATTTATTGCAATTCTTTCGTTGAACACAAACTAAATACTAGTTTCTTACAAGACTCTCTATAATCTTTATTATAAATTAACTAGAAATGTTCAGTTTCGGAGGTACCGGTATACCACTTCCTTCTTCAGACTACTACTCCAACTGAAATTAGAAATAAAATCACAAAAGGAAGATCAAAAAGAAAAAAATATACAAAGACTATGGGAACAGCTGAAAGACAATAGTTACAGTGAAAAGGACAAGAAAAAGAGCAGGAAGAGAAGGAAGAAATGTGGGAAAGAAGAAGAGAAAGAAGAGGACAAGAAGAAAAGTTTGGATGCGATTGAAAGTGCAGGGTTGATATCAGAAAAGATAAGAAGAATTTTTAAGAGAAAAGGTATTAAGACGTACAGGAAAGGAAAAATGAAGATAATAGATACCATAAAGAAAAAGAAGATGAGAACGTGAGCGGAATTATGTAAGAAAGGAGTGATATATGAAGTACCGTGTAGGATGTGTGATAAGGTGTATGTAGTGGAAAGGAAGAAGAGAATGCAAGAACGTTTAAAACAACATAAAGATGATGTAAGATTGAAGAGAGACACCAATGCCATTTACAAGCACGTCGATGAAACAGGCCACGAAGTAAACTGGGAAGGAGCGAATATATTGGAATATGAAGGGAGACAACTGGTTAGAAAGTGGAAAGAAGCGAAGAGGATAAAAGAAGTTTACGCTAAAGCTATGAACTGGAATAGTGGTTTGAATATTAATGAAGAGTGGGAGGACATTTTGAAAACAAAAGAAAGAAGAAAGAAGAAAGGTAGAATATAAGGAGAATATCAGGTTAAATTTATTTATGTGTTTTTCAATAATCAGGTAGTTAATTAATATCTAATATTCAAGTAAAAAATTTGAATATTTAGGTAGTTAATTAGTATTTATTTAGTTAATATATGTTGAAAGAAATATAAAGATTTATTAACAATGTATTATGTCTGTTAAGAATTTAAAATGTCACAACAATGGACATATATATTGAATTTTAATGAAAAGTGATTCCTGATTGGTACAGATAACAAATGATGTAATATTATTTATGATTTTAGTTGGAGTAGTAGTCTGAAGAAGGAAGTGATATACCTCCGAAACTGTAACATTTCTAGTTAATATATAATAAATATTATAGACATCCTTGTAAGAAAGTTATATTTAGTTTGTGTTTAAGATGGACACAAGGTCTTTTTATCATAAAATCTTTCGTTGACTATGAACAAAAAATCTCAATATATAAACATTATCCAAGCAAAGAAAACCTGTTTAAAAATTAAACAAAAGCTGAGTTTTGCGTGCGAGGAAGGGAGAGAAACGGACGGATGCTGCTAATATATAAAATTAGAAAGTAGAGAATTCTTAAACAAATTAGCAGTATACGCTTCCAGAACACGATGACAATATGAGCTACAGATTCGCATTTAAATGGGTGAACCTTAAGAAAATTTGGAATAAATAGATAAGCCATAGTTGTAGGAGTCTTTCTATGTTATGGTGTTTCCTCGGGAAATATGTGAAACATAATTCGGCGCATCTCCGCCACTCACTTACGTAGGAAACCATCCCTTTGCTTTTAACGAAAGAACTGAATGACCTCGACCACGTTGCCAATTTGTCATTCACTCTTTTGATCTTGGGGAGTAAAGATCGTACGCTACTTAGAATGACTAACAAGACAGTGCATAGCGAAGCCCGTGAAACACTTCAATGTGGCAACCCTGTCCGCACCAAACAATTGAAGAATATCGGCCCAACAACTTGTCTCTCTTCTTTTGAAGGAGGTATGGGAAAACACACTCCGACAGCAGCGCCAGCAGAGATACACTTGAAACAGAAAGGCCTAAGTGGTAGCACTTCAACTTTAGTGATAGAGATTGTACGCTATATATTTGCTCTTGTAAGTTATGGTAGATAGATAAGCATTCATAAATCCGTCATTTTCTCTCACTTTATGATTCCACTAATTCGCATTTTTCTCTCTTTACCTACAGGGTACAGTCATGAGATACAAATTAAATACATAATGTCATTTAGGACTCTTATAGTATTTGATGTTTACAAATTAGTTTTTCATTCTAATTAGTTTAATTTGGGTAAATTTTATGATAATTTATTTTAAGTAAGTTTTATGTTCTTTGATCTCTTGACCCTGTCTAATTGAACATTATTTAGTAAAAGTTTCTTCCGTTTGTCTAGCATAAGTTCAGTTTTAAGCTATAGGGGAGACCGGGACAATTGTAAAGCGGGTCAATTTTAACACTGGCCATTACTTGTAGAAGTGAGTTTCGAAATATGATTTGTATATGTCATTGGAGTCACACATGCAAGGTGTATGTGGAAAGAAAAAAAAGAGTGTCGTTAGTCAAGTGTGGAAGACTGGACAAGGAGAAACGTGAGTTTGACAGACGTAAGTAAATTTTTAACTGACTTGTTTCTATTTTCTCTTGATAGATATGCGTTTACTGTAAATAAATACCGTGTGTGTGTGTAATCTATGTTCTTTCCTTGACAGCGTAGATATTGTATTTGATGCTTTGACTCAACGTAATTATGATAAATCATGGTATTTGTCCCTGGCCGTTGAACGGGTACAAATGTACCATGGCAATTGGGGACGATTGTAACACGATGTAATCGTCCCAGACAAAGTTGTGCTGAACCATGACGAAAATAACTAGATATGACTAAAGAGAATACATTTGATGTAATTAATAAAACAAGGTACGTATTAAGTATGCTTTTCGGGGAAACAAGTACATAGGGGAGTGGGGACGGGACGCCCCAAACAATCCTTGGCGGTCGTAGTATATATCATTATGGTTACTATAGGAAAAGGTCAGACTTTCACCCCATGTGAGGCCTCCCCTAACTTCTTTATACACCCTCAGAAACGTTTGTGACTGGCTGTGGATCACTGTATAGTGGTTGCAAATACACTGTGGGTGTCTATTAGTGCAATATCACTAGGACTTAGAACTATGACATAACAATAGAGTCGGTAGGGTAGGTATTGCCTAGAGGCGCAGAGAGCTTTTGCGTATATTGGGCGGTATGGAGGAGCTTACTAATTTTACCTAGGGACGCCAAATGCCATGGTGAAGTCACTGACTTGAATTTTTATGTTACATCATATTTTAAACCTAGCTTCTTTCTCCATGTTAGGCCGAAGAAAAGTTATTTCGGGCTAATGTGGCAAGGTAACGATAACAAGTAACTCATAATTCATATCTTGTTGAGGCGTGGAAATTGTATATTTTTAAATAGGAATACTTTTAAATCTTGGTATGTATTTTACACTCTTAGCTTTTTTGTCGCCATCCGTTATTAAACCTGTCACTATTATTATTATTATTATCACTATCAATAAAGTATATATATTGTTTTGTCATGCCACATATATTCTACTTTTCATTAAAAACATTATGTTACAATTGTCCCAAACCTCTGTTACAATTGACCCGGGCACGGGGACGTTTGTAACAAGACAGATGCTGTCATAAAATGCTTCGTAACGTTTTATATTAGAAATTGTCATGCATCAAAAAATAGAATGGAGCAACAAAGGTTCACTTAAGACATTGTATAATTTTCAGACTTATTGGGGCATAAACATGGGAGAAAAAATACAATTTGTTGCAATTGTCCCCGGTCTCCCCTACTTATTGCATAAGTTACATATATTATTGCCAGAAGATTTAAGAGGGAAAATTTGAAACATTTTGTCGTAGTTTTTTCAGGTAAAACTTAGATTCATAGTTATAATAAATGATTCATCAGCTTAGAAGACAAGATAATATAGAACCTACAAAGGCGGGTGATGTATTAAAAGATACATATTTGCACCAAGTTTCAAGTACATATTACAGATATTCAATGTGTGCGCTATTCGTCACACGGCATACGTCCAAACGGTAATCCATTTTTTTAAAATCTTCAATAGCATACTTCCGTATATGCTCGTAACAGCAAGAGTGATGCGTTCCTTGAATTTTAGCAGTCCTTTTGCAGTGCAGAACACCTTATCTATCCCGCTGGTAAAATCCTGCAAGAACTGAAGGAACAAATTTGTACCGTTATATTTATGTTACATTCCAGCCAACAGTTCGCGTAATTTTCAACTATATCATCACGATCAAATTGTATTAAATAAGAGACACGTCACCTTGTGTGATTATTACCTTTTATTCCTTTTCACTTAACTTCATCCTGAAAGAACTAAAGGAACAAATTTGTACCGTTGTATTTATGTTACATTCCAGCCAACAGTTCGCATAATTTTCAGCTATATCAACACGATCAAATTGTATTAAATAAGACACGTCACCTTGTGTGATTATTACCTTTTATTCCTTTTCACTTAACTTCATCCTGAAAGAACTAAAGGAACAAATTTGTACCGTTATATTTATGTTACATTCCAGCCAACAGTTCGCGTAATTTTCAGCTATATCAACACGATCAAATTTTATTAAATAAAACACGTCACCTTGTGTGATTATTACCTTTTATTCCTTTTCACTTAACTTCATCCTGAAAGAACTAAAGGAACAAATTTGTACCGTTATATTTATGTTACATTCCAGCCAACAGTTCGCGTAATTTTCAGCTATATCAACACGATCAAATTGTATTAAATAAGACACGTCACCTTGTGTGATTATTACCTTTTATTCCTTTTCACTTAACTTCATCCTGAAAGAACTAAAGAAACAAATTTGTAACGTTATATTTATGTTACATTCCAGCCAACAGTTCGCGTAGTTTTCAGCTATATCAACACGATCAAATTGTATTAAATAAGACACGTTACCTTGTGTGATTATTACCTTTTATTCCTTTCCACTTAACTTCATCCTGAAAGAACTAATGGAACAAATTTGTAACGTTATATTTATGTTACATTCCAGCCAACAGTTCGCGTAGTTTTCAGCCATATCAACATGATCAAATTGTATTAAATAAGACACGTCACCTTGTGTGATTATTACCTTTTATTCCTTTTCACTTAACTTCATTAATAATAATAATTTTCCTTGTTAGTTGTCATAGCAACGAAGAGTACCGATTATTCATTTATCAAGATATATCTTCAGATGCTAAGATTCGATCTTACTTCTTTCTATTTAGAATCAACAACATATATATTCTCTTCTTCTTCTTCTTCTACACAACAAATTGTGTACATTTATGCACCGTTGCTCAAAACCAAGATATAAAACTAGAAGAAATTCATAAAATAAATATACAATATCGTTGTATATTCATTGCTTCTTTGACTAACATACATGAGGATAAAATTTTAAACGTGCGAAACGAACTAGATTGTCATTGGGATGTGTGGTGTGTTACCAAGATGAACAAAATTAACAGTTGCAATACTATATACTTGAAAATTCGCAGGTATATGTATCTTTTTCGCATCAATATACATCTTGTGCTATACTTCTAAATACAAAGTGCCTTATAACTTGGTAAATCATATATAATAACCCTGTTCTCCCGTACGACTTAAAATGTTTTGAAACTCAAAACACAATATCGTAAATAGTGTATGTAGGAGAAAAAATATAAAAAAGAAAATTGAGAAAATCTACTTACCCCCACCTCCATTTCCATTTGGACGGCCTTTCCCATTTCCATTTGGACGGCCTTTCCCATTTCCATTTCCACCTGGACCGCCATTTCCTCCTCCATTTCCACCACCGTCAGGGCCTTCATCCTCACCAGGTTCTCCATTACCACCATTACTACCATTACCACCATTACCACCATTACCACCGTTCCCACCTTTACCAAAGAACAAAACATTTGCAGTGAACTACCCTCATGTCTATTGGCTTAAAATTATCACTTAGACTTATATAACATTTTTACCCTAACTTCAATGTGTAATAAACGTTTCGGCAATAATTTCTTATTATTACATAGTAACGTGTACTACAAATTTCTAACTAGAATGACTTAATATTTTAGAAACTTTTTTATACTTGGGGGCAGAGCGTAGCTCATCTGAAGTTTGTAACACCGTGTATTTAGAGAACTCAAGAATGAATTTAACTAATCATCTTAGGATAAGAAATGAAATAATCAATTTCTTTTGGATATTATCGACATCACAAGCTATCACGACTCGAAATGTTTTTAACTATGAATATCAACTAAAGCATAATGGCACAGAAACTTAACCATTATGACTATCCAACATCATAAATAGATGTAATACTCACAGGTAGTTCAGCTTTGGTAATCTCCAATCGATGTCTTTTCATTATGCGATCTTAATTCCAACTCCCCAATCTACTCTCCATCCTCAACCAGCACATCCCCTTTCCGGGATTCAGGTGCTTCCTGGTTGTAGTGTAGAGGTTAGCTCAGGTATCTTTATAAAATGCCTTACTTTGTTATTTCCGTATAGAAAACTTCATATTATTGTGGTGTGATGCCTACGTTATCTGTTTTTATTTTCCTAAACAGTTTGAATATCGCTTCCTTGTTTTAAAATAAACAAAATAAATTTACGAAATATATGTGAGGATTTTGGGTACTTTACAATAGGGTAGGCTTGTGGAACCTTAATAGTTTCATAGCTGGAACGACTACCTTAAATATATTTTAATTCAAGGTTGGTTGTCAAGTAAGCTTAAGAGCAAAAGTATAAACCAGCAATGATAATTTGGAATAAAGTAAAGCCAAAAGATGGCGTAATGCTACAAGAATTTCCCAGCAGAGAATTACATGGGAAAATTTCAGTTACCATTTACAAGTACTTTTTTCTATACAAATATCTATAAATTTTGACTCTTGCTGTGTATTGCAAGTGCAAAATTAAAATATAAGTAACTTATTTTATGCAATATCTAAAAACTTCTTAACTTGCAGTTGCTAAGTGCGAAATTAAAATGTAACTAAAACTATAACCTACTTAGTATAAACGAAACCAAGAAAGCTGTGTTGCTGTTTCTGGAGGTCTGTGTTTAATTGGTTCTCACATCATGAGTTGAATGCACACTGAGAAAAATGTAGGTGGCGTAGTTAAAAAGATAGGCTATATGAGTAATTCCTGTAGTTTTTGGACTTAACGTACAACAGACGTATAACTGAAAACGCATGTTTTATAATATTTTCAGTGTAAGTGTTCCATCTGTACGTACTTTTCGTATGAAACAATATAGGCAGTCAAGATCTCACACACAAATGGACAGATATCAGATACAGCTGAGGAATGTAACATAAGTATATGCATGTGATATACAGAAAACTGTTAGATGCCAGACATCCTGCAACGGCATGATGTAACATCCAAGGGCAATGCCTGTAAAGCATACGGATAACGTATGCTCCATACTGATTTCTGTAGTAAGCAAGATTATAACGTATATTTGTAGAATATACCGCTGTCCGAAGAACGAGTTTTCTCAGTGCAAATGGAGATAAGGCAAAGCTCAGTTGTTGGTATAGGTATATCCAACATACTACCTAGTTGTGGTGGTTCAGTTACACCTTGAACTTGCGTAAGTAAAGAGTGAACATAGAACCCACACAGAAAGAACATCGGACCACCATAAGGACGTGATTGCTGTACGAGTTCAAACCGGACAGTTCCAGCAGGGCAGAAGATATGCCAGGCCAGTGCAGTGATAGTGTAACAAGTTTAAGAACGATAACGAAACACTCGAAGACGTACCACGTGCCGGAAAACCGATACATGTACTAAATGAAGATTTTCAGGCAGCAATTGAGGCGAACAGTAGACAGTCATGTGAGGAACTGGGACCACAATTCAGTGTGAGTGGAGAGACCATTCGGCGGCCCCTCCATCTACTTGGGAAGCACTTGCGGAGTGAAATCCTTCCGCATGATTTCACTCCAGGCCAGAAGGCAATGCGAGCAAACTCTTGTGTTTCTTTGTTGTCTCGTCTGAGGAAAGAACATTTCCGGACAGGGTGTTGACATGTGATGAGAAGAGGGTCCTGTACGAAGCTCCATGGCGCCGCCATCATTAGTTACAATCCCATGAACCGGTTCCAAAACAGTTCAAAACCACCACAGCAGCAGACGAAGGTCCTTCTGTGTGTTTACTGGATTGCTCGCTGCATCGTGCATCGGGAACTGCTACCAGCTTGTCAGAGCATGAATGCAACTGTGTACTTTTAGTGGTTGAGCCGTGTTGAAGAAAAACTGAAAACTCTGGAGCCAGCACTTTAGAATCACAAAGAGGTCCTGCTCTTACTGGACAACGCTAAGCCCCACATGGCTGGAAAAACCGGGACACCATTCTACGCCTTGGATGGGAAACATTATTGCATCCGCCATACTATCCAAATATTGCATCGTCCGATGATCTCCTGTTCCATTCCTTGTATAATCACCTTAAAGGACGCCATTTCAAAACCCTAGTAGGGGTGCAAAATGCACTTGATACCTTCTTCGCTTCCCAGTCCACCAAGTTCTACCGCGATTCTGGTAACTTCCAGAACGTTACCAGAAGTTCGTCAATGTTGGCAGAGGCTATTTTTGATCTTTCTGGTACGTCTTAGGTGACATATCAATGTTCGTAACTGGTGGGTGAAAAAGTGACACAACCTTCTTCGTTACCTAATACTAACATAGAACTCAATATACATAAGTTAGTAACAGAGCTTAAAGTTGTAAAATGAGTTTATTAAAGTAATAGTCTTAACAATATACTAATTTGTGCGTGGATAACTCAAAACAGATGAATCTGTTTACCGACATCAGACTAACTATCCAATATAGAAACGTGACAGTAGCGAGAATTGTCATTTGGATGCTAAATTTCTGAATTAGCTCATTCTTCAAAACCTAAGCTTGTCTCCAGACTTAAGAGCAGATTACGCTCACAATGTCACGTAGAAATCAGCAAGATTCTCAAGAAATATTGAAGGAAGTAGGTATTGAACAACATAGTACAACGAAAGCTTTTCTCTAATCTCGTATTGAAGTACAGTGTAATAAGTTTGCTAATATCTTCAATACCATAGTTCACTAGGTAACGCAGATATTCACATGAATATTTGAATGAATAGTGAAATATTGATGATATTTTGCTAAAGCAAATAATTAAAATCTATATCTATAACATGCTTCTGGGTAATAAACATATTCTTCGTTCAGCATAAAAGTAGGAAGTATAGTAGAACTAAATGAAATCTGAAACTATGGAAGTGTAAATAACTACCCACTAATAAAAATATAAGTAGATTTTTTTTTAAAAAAATATTATTTGCAAAATGCTTACTAAAGAAATAATTAGTGCGACTTTCATAATGTTCGATTGGGAATAAACTGGCATGGAGTCACATTGAAATACTGCAGTGACGCCATAAGAATGTTGCTCAATGAGCAATGTTGCGTCTTTGAGTGAATTTAAAAATAATCCTCATTCGCATACAATGGAAACTTTAAAGAAGTGTACAGTTGCTACACTGAAGTAAGTGTTTATGTTGCGGGTACATCAATATTTAATAGAACTACGAAAATTACCAATTCATACAATACATCATAGAAAGGCGAATATAAAACGTTATATATATATATATATATATATATATATATATATATATATATATATATATATATACACATGTGTGTGTGTGTGTGTGTGTGTGTAAATGAAATTAAATCTTTGAGTTTTACGTCCCACGCTTATGCCGGTTAGGCTAAAGGAGACGATGAAGATGAGTAATGAATGAAATAGTTGAATGAAGAAAGTGGGAGTAAACGGGAAAACGCCGTGAAAACCCACGCACAAGGTGTTTGTCCACCACAAAGTTCAATTGGCGGGGGCGGGGATCAAACCAGGAACCTCAAGCACCAGAGGTGAACGCTGTACCACTGAGCCACCGCGGCCCTGTGTGTGTGTATGTGGAGACAAATATTGTTATATTCTACTGAAATGTATGAAAGGTACTTCGTGAAGGATATCACACAGGTGAAACTCAAAGTTTAAATATTTGAAATTGAGGGAAGAAAATTTATGGAAATATTAATTCTTGTATATAAGAATTCGTATATTAAGAATCTTTTATTTTCTTTTAGATTCAAGCAGTAAAATCATATTTTTTACCGACCCGTCTTTGGATGGTAAATCTAAATAAGTGGTGTCTGTATTTTACAGCTAGTTACATATATCAGTAACTTTCTATTAGAATCCTGAAAGTTGACCTCCTGTCTGGTTTACATATATTTGTAAAGGTGTACAGATATTTTAGTTTTTGAATAAAATTCCATTTCTGTCAATTGATTACTTCCCCTCGTTAATTTATATACTAATGTTTATATCACTAATGTTAACAATGGAAATTGCCTATTGCCTAATTAAAATGTATAACGAATTTTGTAATTTTCAAGTTTTTACTAAAGAAAACAGATAGTTAACCAAAATACAGCATAGATCCCATACTGTGAACATCGCCAACACCTACTGGATCACTTGGCGGTAAATGTCAATTGTCGAGTTAGGCGTGCGTAGCAGGATTGCCGCTAATGTGCCACTGGCGGCACGGTTTCGTCGAGTCGAAACAGATTTCTAGAGTCAGGGTGCTGAAGTTAACAACGCGTGGGAGTGAGAACTTCATTTTGTTCTGCTGTCCTTTGATTCGTGGCGGAGAATCGTAAAGGGACCAACACAAAATATCGCCAGCCATGTACTTGAGGTTATTATTATATATTTATTTTTTTTTTTTTTCTGAGAAATTGTTCCTGAAATGAGCTCCGAGGGTCAAGCCAAACCAAATAATGAAGTGAAAAATCTTTCGATAAGTGAAAAATCTTAAAAAATTGTATGAATTTAGACAGCAACTGTCGCCAATCATTACGAATTCAATATCTGAGAACTTTGAAATATAGTAAATAGACGCACGTAATTTGTTAAAAAAAAATACATGACGAAAGTATTTATCTCATCCCAAGTGGTTATCGCCGAATATACACGGTTAATGGAGCACGCTGATTGTCCAAGTTAAAAGACCTCAAGGATTTATCCCCAGGATGTTTTCTTAATCGCTTCCGTGGCGAAGTCAGAGGTACACGTGTCCAGTTATCATAAGGTTGATGCTTTTCACCCACTGTGGCGTAATTCTTCTTTTGTGTTTTTAAGACTCACTTTAATATAAACAAATGACTCAAATAGGTCATTTAACATATTTGAGGAGAGTAATTTTGTTGTTCATTGGCACTTCTGTCACTGTTGGTATAATTTTCAAAACGGAAGTGAGGCCACCGCGGATCGTAACTGCCGGGCCGCCAATTTTTAGCGAGATGTCGCTAGTTGTCCATCTGTGGTCTACCAACGTTCAGGGCAAAGAGATGTTTACAAAATGCCTGTTTACGAAGTTCTAATCACAATTTTCTACTAAATCATTCATCAAGAAAACTTTTTAAGTTTCTTTGTTAGTGGTGTGAGCTTAAAATTTTAAGTATTTATAATATCTACATCCGTTTTTTGGTGTATTTATGTAAGATTTATTACAAGTTCTTAAGTTTATTTTTTAGCCGGTAAATGCTTAAAATTTTAAGTGTTGTTAATATGTACATTACTCTTTTGTATTATTAAAGTGATAAATGAACGTCAATGTTTCTCAAGGTATAACAAATGAGAAAATTTTTATTAGTTTTCTCGTGAGAGTTACATTTCGTGCACCACTCGAAATAACTCTTGAAAAAAGAACGCTTTCACTAATTTCCTTCTTATTATCTTCTAAATGATTTGCACTGGGCGTCATTAAAATATCTTAAATTTCATATTTAAAATTCAAGGGGTCTATCATAAAAAATTGTTGAAAAATTACTATTCTTTTACGATTTCCTATAAGTATATGCGTCTGCGTGTATACATAAAAACTACAGTACAAAAACAAAAAAAAACTGTGCTAGGTTGCCACTAAAAACACTGATGCTATGTAAACGAGTCAGAGCAGGGCAAAGATGGAGTGTCCAAGCGCTACCGAGTGAGTACGTAGAGTATATTTTAAGTTTAAATTCCTTTCAACAGCTAGGCTATATGAGAAGGGACCTTCTGATTAACGTGGAATCCGAATCACATGAGCTCCCGTGGGAACCTAACCCGCTTAGCCACGAAGAAGCTCGCGAATGGGTTCGTGCGAAGGGAGGAGACGCATCAGTGAAGCATACTACGCATACTGTCGTCACTACACATAAGAGAAGGTAGTGGAAACGAGTGAGCTTTAGCGATTATATGAGTTGCAATAGCACTTGTCATGGTTTCATACTAGAAGCACTTCACTTTTAAACGTAAAATACTGCTTCCGTATACTGTGCAAAAATGCACCACCGGTGGTAAATATTTTCTAATACACTTATCTTTCATATGAACTCACTTATTTTATCCGTTAAAAGCACTTGTAATGATTTTACACTAGTAACCCTACACTTGTAAACATAAAAGCCGGGTATATTACTTTGTACTCTATGATATCGCTTACAAAAATTTGTTCTTCATAAATATGTATTTATGCAAAGTATTAAAGATAACCTGTAAATCTTCCAAAGTTTGGTGCGTCAAAAGTAACCAGCATTGATTTTTGTGAGCCTATGTGTGTTTGAGAAACATGTAGCACGCGAATAAAGGTAACAACACAAGTGATAAACGTGTTTCTTATTCAACAAGGGGGTTGAATGGTTTGTGATGTAAGAGATGTGATATTTACCTTTAAGTAATTGTCCTGCATCGGATAAAGAGTTAGTTAAAGCTCATTTCACTAATCCAAGACCTGGGAGTTTAGGTGAGATTCCTTCCCTGGCACCAACTGTTATTCCTAAATGAACAGGCCCTAAACCAATTCCCAATTTACCGTTAACTTTCTCACCTAATTGTGCAGCTGGTTTGCCTCCGATAGTAGTTTCTGTTGATTCTATGCTTCCTGTAGGCATAGGTTCTACACTACCGTTACCTGTAGTTCATGCTTCTGAAGTACCAGTTTCGTTGTCAGTTTCACTCCTTGTTAACCAGTGCCACCAGTAGCTGTGGCTCCTGATACTGCAGAAGCATTCGCACCTACCGTTCCTTCCATGGTTCCTACACCCTCAGTAATACTAGTTTCTGTTTATGATGAGGTATTCTCATCAGTAGTTCCTTCTGAAGAATCTGTACCGCCAATAGCTGTTGCTAGTGATGAAGCATTGAGAATGGAACTTCCTTCTGTTGCACCGTTACCATTATCACCGGTACCCCTGCTATCTGTAGTACTACCTCCACCTTCTCCTATGCTTCCCGATTCACTGGAACATAACTCTTCACCAGAATTATTCGAACCAGACGCACCACTTGTATCGCTGGTTCCATTAGCTAAAGCCACACAGAGCCAAAGTATACTAAATGGTAGGAATTATGCTGTCCTATAAATCGTAACCATCCATGTTATTTATGTTTCTGTGTAGGCAAGAATACCTTTTATAATGCACATTTTGTATAGGAAATGTTTTGTACATTAAAGGGTTTGTCTCTATCGTTTAGCGCCTTGCTGACATTTTGTTAGTAGTTCCTAGGGTCAGGTTGAGCTGGGACACTTGAAAAACTTCATTTTACGTTTTCAGTAACGAAATTTCACTTTACATACCGGTAACATGTAAGTACATTCTTAAGCCTTAAGTATTTACTTTATGTTTGGTATTTAAGTCAACTAGACGGGATTTGTACCATTTATTACGCATGATTTTCTTTATTGTTTATCTTTCATATTTATGGTAAAGTTTTATTGCGGCTAAAATTGAGTAAGTTTATAATTAGAGAGTTAGTTTACTAATTATCAGTAACATAATTTTAAAGTTTCCAATTTTAGTTTTTGCCCTTTTTCTCTCTCACATCTTACACATATAGGATTAGCATTTTTCTCAGTATCAACTGAATTATATTTAGTAGAAATAATTGTCTTTACAAAGTACAATGCATATAGTTTTTTAAGCGCTACTATAGCCAACTGCTTTTAAGTTGGTCAGGAGGAAGCGGCCGATATTAGGGTTACACAGACGTTGCCACCCGAGTGTTAACTAATGTCACATGGTATCATCATGGGGACAAAGTAGAATAATACGAGCTCTGCGGGGCTTCTAATAGTTGGCGGAAGTTCCACTATACACAACTTCATATTAACTATGAGATCATGAAAAATCCCAGTGTCTAAAAAAGGTTCAACACAATACTAGTTGGACAAACAAACTGGTTGTTGGAGGAAATTACACTACGTAGAATTTCACATTTGCTATGGGCTCCTGAACGCCATACGAAATAAATAATATTGCTGTGTCTAAAACAGGTTCAACACGATACTAGTTAAAGATCACGATACTAATAGACTGGTTAAAGATCCAAATTACACTATGTAGAATTTCACATTTGCTATTAGTTCCTGAATGCCATAGGAACTAAATAATATTACTGTGTCAAAATAGGTTCAACTCAATACTAGTTGGACAAATGAACTGGGTATTGAAGGAAATTACACTACGTAGTATTTCACATTTGTTATCAGCTCCTGAATTCCATACGAAACGAATATTCGGATGTCTAAAATATTTTCAACACAGTACCAGTTGGATAAATAAACTGATTGTTTGAGGAAGTTACGTTAAGCGGATCTTCACAGTATCGATGAACTCCTGAACGATAGGAAATAAATAATATTGCACAGTCTAAAATAGGTTCAACTCAATACTAGTTGGACAAATGAACTGGGTGTTGAAGGAAATTACACTACGTAGTATTTCACATTTGTTATCAGCTCCTGAATTCCATACGAAATGAATATTTGGATGTCTAAAATATTTTCAACACAGTACCAGTTGGATAAATAAACTGATTGTTTGAGGAAGTTACGTTAAGCGGATCTTCACAGTATCGATGAACTCCTGAACGATAGGAAATAAATAATATTGCACTGTCTAAAATAGGTTGAACACAATACTAGTTGGACAAATACACTGGCTGTTGGAGAAAGTTACAATAATCAGAATTTCACACGTACGTGAGCTCCTGAATACAGTACGAAAAAAATAATATTTGGGTGTTTAAATAGGTTCAAATAAATACTAGTAGGACAAATAAACTGGGTGTTCTTGGAAATTACATTATGTAGAAATTCACATTTGCTATCAGCTTTTGAATTCCGTACGAAATAAATAACATTCGGGTGTCTAGAATGCGTTCAACACAGTACCAGTTGAACAAATAAACTGATTGTTGGAGGAAACTACATTATGTAGAATTTTGCATTATCTATGAGCTCCTGAATGCCGTGCGAAATAAATACTGAGGTGTCTAAAATAGGTCCAACACAATACTAGTTGGACAAATACATTGGTTCTTGGAGGAAATTACACCAAACGGATCTTCACACATATGTGATCTCCTGAACACCGTACGAAATAAATAATATTTGGGTATGTAAATAGATTCAACACAATACTAGTTGGACAAATAGACTGGCTGTTGGAGAAAATTACAGTATGTAAAATTTTACATTATCTATGAGCTCCTGAAACTCATACGAAATTAATACTGGGGTGTCAGAAATAGGTTTAACACAATACAAGTTGGACAAATCAACTGGTTGTTGGAGAAAGTTACACTAATCGGAACTTCACACGTCTGTGAGCCCCTGAATATCATAAGAAATAAATAGTATTGGGGTGTTTAAATAGATTCAATAAAATACTAGATGGATAAATAAACTGATTGTTTGAGGAAGTTACACTATGAAGAATTTTACATTATCTATGTGCTTCTGAATCTCATACCAAATAAATAATACTGTGGTGTCTAAAATAGGTTAAACACAATAGTATTTGGATAAATAAACTGGTTGTTCTTGGAGATTACATTATGTAGAGATTCACATTTGCTATCAGCTTCTGAATTCCGTACGAAATAAATAACATTCAGCGTCTAGAATGCGTTGAACACAGTACCAGTTGTACTAATAAACTGCTTGTTGGATGAAATTACACTAAGCGGATCTTCACACGTCTGTGAGTTCCTGAATACAGTACGAAATAAATAATATTTGGGTGTTTAAATAGGTTCCATAAAATACTAGTTGGATAAATAAACTGATTGTTTGAGGAAGTTACACTATGAAGAATTTTACATTATCTATGTGCTTCTGAATCTCATACCAAATAAATAATACTGTGTAGTCTAAAAAAGGTTAAACACAATACTATTTGGACAAATAAACTGTTTTTTTTCTTGTAAATTACATTATGTAGAAATTCACATTTGCTATCAGCTCCTGAATTCCATACGAAATAAATAATATTCGGTGTCTAGAATGCGTTCAACACAGTACCAGTTGTACTAATAAACTGATTGTTGGAGGAAGTTACACTAAGCGGAACTTCACACGTCTGTGAGCTCCTGAATACAGCACGAAATAAATAAAATTTGGGTGTGTAAATAGGTTCAACACAATTATATTTGAACAAATAAACTGATTGTTGGAGGAAACTACAATATGTAGAATTTCAATTTTGGTTTGAGCTCCTGAATGCTGTACGAAATAAATAATATTAGAGTGCCTAAAATAGGTTCAACACAACACTAGTTGGACAAATACACTGCTTGTTGGATGAAATTACACTAAGCGGATCTTCACACGTCTGTGAGCACCTGCCCTAATGGCACAATCACATAGCAGCCATATGCCTATCATGTTCCGTCAGGTACATGGGAATGTATCCAGTATATGCTTTATGTACCTCTGAGAAAACACGTGGATGGCAAGTGATATTCACAGTCTCCACCCCTACGCACATGCCTGACATGTACCTAGGGAACGTGCCTAGTATGTTCTAGTTATGTTCCTCATGCCGTAAGCATCAATGAACCAAAAAATCACTCCCCAAAAATATGTTAAATATTCTATATGAGTAATGTGTTTACAGTAAATTACGGTGAGACTAAAGAACACTTTAAACAAGTAAAAAAATGTACTTCAAGGTGGGCGCGAACCACTAACGTTTGGATTACTTGCCGCGTGCTCTGCTGACTTCGCCACGGAGGCAATGACAGCAATGCCGCTTGTAGACGGATAAATTGATGAGATCTTTTGAATTTGACTAATAGGAGTGCTCCTTTAACCGCGTATATTCGACGATAACCGTTTGGGATCATACAAAATCAACTCGCCATGTAATTTAATAACAAATTGACGAGTATCTATTTACCTTATTTCATGGTTCTTCCATATTCACTTTCAAATGATCGGCAACAGTTGCTATCTAATAAAGTTGATGCGTTTGTTGCTTCTAGTACGCAATTGCTTAGAAAAAGAAACAACAAATTGTATCGAATGTGGGAGATGAATTTAGAATACCTAAATGTAGCATGCCAAGCACATCTTGTGTTGTTAGAGTATCTGAAACAATTTGTATAGTCCGCAGCAAAAAATCTCCAACATGAGCATGCAAGTTTATTGTGAAACGACGAAGTCTTATGCTCCAAAATAAGTGTACAGGGGAGGACGCCGAAGTTTCTCCTGGAGTGTTTCATGACACTTGAACGTTATGTTGATTCCCTGCGCTGTTAGGGGTAGTTTCACAATAAACTTACATGCTCATGTTGCAGGTGTTTTGCTGCGGACAATATCTAAAGGATGTACCCAGAACATGACAAATATATGTCCCAAGTGACGATATAAAAACAAATGACTCTTACAGTGCGAAACTGAGCCAGGTGTATAAATGCAACATTTGTGGTATATAGTTGCAAATATCAATTAGGTATAAGAAGTACCTAAAACTGTAGGTAGCTGAAGTATATAGTTAGCACATGAATATCATATTGCCAAGTGTCGGGTACCTAAAAACTAGCTGGGACATCTAAATGGCACATGCCTAGCACATCTTGTGTTGTTAGGATGAATACCATATGAAATAAATAATACTAGAGTGTCTAAAATGGATAAATATAATAATATTTTAATAAATAAACTGTTTGAGGAAGTTACACTATGTTGAACTTTATGATAGCTATAAACTCCTGAATGCCATACGAAATAAATATTATCGGGGTGTCTAAAATGGATAAACACAATACTAGCTGGACAAATAAACTGATTGTTGGAGGAATTTACACTATGCGAAACTTTTCGATAGGTGTGAATTCTTGAATTCCATAAGAAAAAAAATAATATTGGACTGTCTGATATGGACAAACGTTATACTATCTTAACAAATAAACAAATTGTTGGAGAAAGTTACAGTATGCAGAACTTCACGATAGATATGAGTTACTAAATGCCATACAAAGTAAATAATATTGTGGTGTCTAAAATAAAATGAACTCAATACTAATTGGCCAATATACTGATTGTTGGATTGAGTTACTCTGTAGAGAACTTCACGATAGCTATGACTTCCTAAGTGACATACGAAATAAATAATATCGGGGTTTCTAGAATTGAAAAAGACAATACTATATGGACAAACAAACTAATTGTTGGAGGAAATTACACTATGTAGAACTTTACGATAGGCATGAGTTCCTGAATACCATACGAAATAAATAATATTGGACTGTCTGATATGGACAAACGTTATACTATCTTAACAAATAAACAAATTGTTGGAGAAAGTTACAGTATGCAGAACTTCACGATAGATATGAGTTACTAAATGCCATACAAAGTAAATAATATTGTGGTGTCTAAAATAAAATGAACTCAATACTAATTGGCCAATATACTGATTGTTGGATTGAGTTACTCTGTAGAGAACTTCACGATAGCTATGACTTCCTAAGTGACATACGAAATAAATAATATCGGGGTTTCTAGAATTGAAAAAGACAATACTATATGGACAAGCAAACTAATTGTTGGAGGAAATTACACTATGTAGAACTTTACGATAGGCATGAGTTCCTGAATACCATACGAAATAAATAATATTGGGGAGTCTAAAATGGGATGAACTCAATACTACCTGGATAAATATACTGATTGTTGGAATAAGTTACTGTACGGAAAACTTCAAGATAGCTATGAGTTCCTAAATGCCATACTAAATAAATAATATTGTTTTTTAGAATTGAAAAACACAATACTAATTGGACAAATAAACTATTGGTTGGAGGAAGTTACACAATGCAGAACTTTATGATATGTATGAATTTCTGAATGCGATACGAAATAAATAAAATTCCGGTGTCTAAAATGGATAAACTTAATACTATTTTAACTAATAAATAAATTGTTGTATAAAATTACAGTATGCAGAAATTCACGATAGCTATGATTTCCTGAATGCCATTCGCAATAAATAATATTGGTGTGTGTAAAATGGAATGAACATAATACTGATTCGACGAATATACTGATTGTTGGATTAAGTTACTCTATGAGGAACTTCACGATAACTATGAGTTCCAAAATGCCATACGAAATAAATAATATTGGGGTATATAAATGTGATAAACACAATACTCGTTGGATAAATACACTAGTTGTTGAAGAAGTTCATAGTTTATTGAATGTTTCAATAATTGTGAGCTCCGGAATGGGATAATAGGCGTATGAAATGCGGATACCTTTTTCTCATATGAGAATACAAGAAACATATTTTTTTGGTTGGAAAATTATTGAAAAGATTATTTTTTCGTACAGTAAGAAGAATATTAGGAGGATAACGTAAATATGATGTGGAGACGAGGTTGAATGCGATGGTTTCTCTAAATTGTCCTATTTACTAGAATTACGTTCATGCCAGAAAATACTCCATAAGGGACCTATTTTATTTTAATTCCCTTTCTGCTACAAGACACACTTAAATAGCCTATCAATTAAGAGATATAGTATTGTTTGTTGGCAAAAAGTTAGCTTCAGTTAAAAACAATAATTCTAATATTTGTAAAATATCTTGTAGATGAAAGAAGTGATCTATTACTTTGTACTACATTTATTATTAAAGAGAAAGTTACCGTTGAACTATATGTACACTATGTTCATACCCAAAGAGACTATCCAAATATCCATCTTTCATAACCTCCGGTACGATCATTTTTAGAGAGACTGTTTGGAAGTACGTGATCACTATCCATCAATCTCTGCAGAAATTGGTGCTTAAGTACTGGAGCATTCTTAAACATGGATATTAGAATAGCTGATATATCAGAGAGATGAAACGATGAATAATAAATTTGATAAACATGAACTGTTACGTATATATATTTGTTTTACATTTGAATATTTATAACAATATTTAGTGTTTTCCACTGTAACTTTTAATACCTATTGAATATATGGTAATTTATATTAAGATTCAAAAGATTTGTAATTTTTAATTCATTAAATTTAGCCTTAGCTTTTTAGTTAAGCAAATTTTGATTTATATTTTAATAATGTACTTAATATGCGTTTTTAATATTGTATCTAATAGAACTTAAACGTTTATTTTCTTGAGTTTTATCACATTTGTATAATATTATTAATTTATGTGTAATATTATATGTAAAAAATTAGGCAATTTATTTTACTGATTTTGTATCGTAGTTAACTCTTAAATAATTATAACATATTTATTTTAGCACACACATAAATCACATACCAAATGGCCTTATTAAGAAAATGATGTATAAAATTCATACAAGTTACAACAAAGTTATAATTAGTGTATGTATGTGAAATTCATTTATATAATTCACAAACATAATTCGGTTTTATGACCTTTAATATCTTCTTACATTATGCAGGGTGTTATAAAGTTTGTCACAGTGTTTTGATAATAGATTTATCACACAAATGTAAGAAAAAAGATCATATATACCTGTGGTTGGAAGTTAATAGTTCCAGAGTTACAGGGTGCCGAAAACGAGAAAAATATCTTCAATGGTCCATAGTTATAGTACTAGAGGACGAATCATAGTCGGGTCAAGACATCACTGAGGAACTAGTATGTGAACTATCCAAATATTCATCTTTCATAACCTCCGGTACGATCATTTTTAGAGAGACTGTTTGGAAGTACGTGATCACTATCCATCAATCTCTGCAGAAATTGGTGCTCAAGTACTGGAGCATTCTTAAACATGGATATTAGAATAGCTGACATATCAGTTACTCAGTAACGCCTTGATCCGACTACGATAGGTCTCATAGTGCTGGAGCCATGAACTTTTAAAATTTATTTGTTTCATGTTTTTGGCACCCTAAAAATCCGAAACTATCCACTTTTGAGCGCTGGTCCATGTCAACATTTTTTCTTATTCTGCTGTGAGGAATCTGTGCCCAAAATTTTGTGACACATTTTGTAACACCATGTATGTCTGAATACCACTAATTTTTGCTTTGGAACTTCTTATATACAATAAGAGATAAATTCTGACCAAAGCATATAGTAACTAATTAACAATAGTGCTTATTAATTATTATTTATTAGTTAATTTTATTATTTACGCTATTAATTTTTAGTTCATATATGCTTTGGTCAGCATTTGTCTTTTATTGTATACCATGTAAGTTGTTTCTTTGACGAAAATAAATTTGTAATGACAAAAGTTTTAATATTTACTTTAAAATATAATAAAATAATGTTATGTTTCCCAATTTTCCCTTCCAGCAATTCATATAAAATAATATTTATGAAAAAATAATCGAAATAACTCTCTTTGTATTAATAAATAAATATACATTTTCTTTAAGAGAAATCAGTTCTGTAATGAATCTATGCAATATTATAATTTAAGAAATCTATAATAATTTAGAAATATTTAGATATAACTTCTATACCAGATCTTTATTCAAATTATGCAAAATTAATTTGAGCTGAACAACCATAAAGCAGTTGATTTCATACTACCAGAAGATTGTTGGGATTTCTTTCAAAGAACAGCTACACATGAAAAAAACTATTTTGTAGGACCTTAAATAGAGAGTTCTAAAAAAAAGGTTCATAAAATTATACATTTGGAGTATTGTGCTATATGGATCAGAAATATGAAAATAACCAAAAAGGATTAAAAACAACTGGAAGCTTTTGAAATGTACGTGTGGAGGAGAATGGAAAAATAGCTGGATCGAGCCGAAAATAAATGACAGGGTGTTAGAAATGGTAGGGAAGAAAAGAACTATTTTAAATATTATTAAAAACAGGAAGAAAAACTAGTTAGGACATTGGCTAAGAAGGAACTGTATCATAACGACGTTTCAGAGAATGTGGTTGCAGGAAAGAGAGGGAGAGGGCGAAGAAGACTGCAATTAAGGGACGATATTAAAACAGAGAAATCGTACGAGAAGACGAAGAAGAAAGTTGAAGGCTGTGGAGCATAGAAGTGTCTCAGTTGCAGAGAGTGGCCTGCCAATAATGACAGAATACCTATGATGATTATGACACATGAATGCGCTGTGAAAGTAAGTAAGAGCTCTTAGCTCCAGTGTTATTATGCCTCTGTCACCGAGCGTCGTTACCTGATACGTAAAAAAAAGATTACGGAGATATAGTGGTAGATTCACTATTTTAGTGCGAAAAGATCTTCGGATTCGATATCTGAGTTCGTGAAGAAAAACATAGTATCTTTGGGTTATCTCGTGATTTTTGCATTATCCTTACATTGCCATACTACTTACAATTTCATGCTAATTTAGTTTCGTTAACTATTCCTCTCATTTAGCTTAAAGAAGGAATTTTACAAGTTTAAACCGAAGAGTTTCTTTCCTTTTTGTTTAGAAAATTTAATATTATTATTTTTTTTACTAGTGCCCGAATTCGCATTCTCTATTTGTGTCTTAATTGAGAATTTATGAAATACATCTTCTAAGTGATACTAATAGCTGTGTCATTTAGCATTTTCTTCCAAAGACTATTAACTACTCAGTAGTGAACCTTTACTTTTAGATTGAACTATACAATGATAGAAGATTGGAATGATTTTTGTTCAATATTCGACTAAAGACACGATTAATTACAAACGTATTTATTCAAAAATACACTCGTCTAAAACGTAAAGGAATATTAGACTCGAAAGGCAACTTTCTTGTTTGTCCACTGAATGCTAGACAAAGGGCTGCCACTTCCGTCTCAAATGGCGTAGTTGCCACCCCATTTGGAGTCACAGGTGGTCTCTGTAACTGTGATAACATGAAGAAAACTGTAATGGGAGAAGAAACGTGATCGTTGCGTTCTGTTTTATATATGAAGTCCATTCCAGTCAAGGTAAACGTATCATAGCAGCACACCATGGGCTAGAGAACACTATAAATAATGAAATGCGTACTCTGACCGTCTTAGATTAGAAATAAGGCAAAGTCAAGAAAGTGTCATTCGATATTTGAATATTCTTCACAGTATCATGTCATTATTATAGAATTATTTTCTGGCTGGTGAAAACATTGAAAGTCATTATGATGGAGATCGTCGATTTGCAACAAAGTCCCGTGGGGATTGTTATCTGGTCTTAAATGTGCAATGAAGACTAATAAGTACAGCAAGGACTAGATCTGTCTTCCATCTGCTCTGGACCCCACTTATGAAGACAAACTGTATACCGGTGCTTGCATGAATGTGCATTGTTTGTACGCCTGTCCGTCAGGTTCATTTCCCTCACACAAGAGCAGTGTCAGGTACGAACGCATAGAGTGGTGTATATTTCAGTAAGTGAACACCAGAACAGTGGAATAGTGTACTCTTCAGTGAAGAGTAGCTTAGAGAGTGATTCATACCGTCTATTTATTTGGAGGGTACCAAAAACACGTTACAACTATAATGTTGTTGAGGGACTCAGAAGTGAAGGAGGCTTTATGCCACGGTATGAGTGGAATCATAACATTATACAGCTTCATGTGTTCCAGCAGCAATGGGAAACAGATAAGACCTACAAGAACGTCATACTTGAACAATATGTCAGTCAGTTTCGTTCTGCATAGGTCCTGAATTATGTTTTATAGACAATAATGCACGTCCATATGGGATACAGTTCGCGAAGGGTTCTGTAGCATGAAGACATTACGCGTGGCAAATACGGTCACCGGACCTCAATCCCATTAAGCATGCATGAGACGACCTCGGACAATCGATTCTAGCCTTAACACGTTCATCATTGTCAATTGTTGAATTGCGTACAATGCTTGTTTGAGAGTGAGATGCTTTACCACAAAACGTGTTTGGTGATCTAATCCGTAGCATGGATGCACAGCGTGAGATCTGCATAACTATTCGTTGTAGCGGCAACCCATATTGAAACATTCTGCCAACAAAAACCTGGACTTGTGATGACCAACAGATGATGACCTACATGACGTAAGTACATTCAGTCAGATTTTTCAGTGTTCGTGTGTCGTTGTTTTGTTCTCACTTTGTTTGTTTCACGCTACTGAGTGATCAGGAACATTTTTGTAGCAATTATTCATAATCGCACATTCTCTTAAGTTTTGGAAATGCGTGCATTATAAAAATCTAATATCACCGAGAAAATTCGGACATACAATGTAACCCAAATAGGCATTACCTAACGAAACAGAAGTCGAAATCTGATGAAGTCAGGTGCGGAATCAACCTGCGTGTTATGACGTGACCAATATCTGCTCAGGTCCAGTTTTATCAACTGCTGCAATCTTCACTGATTTGTTGCTCTTGTAGTCAGTGCTGCTGAAAATGTTTTACATTGCATCGCAAGATACCTGTCCTTTGCTTTCTAATAGAACTGAGCAACATCTTATTTGAGCAGAAATAGACTAATAGAAGAATGGGATGTGTGTATCAAAGAAGAAGTTACTAATAATCAATGGATGATGCTTTATATATAACAACTTTCCTCCATTTTATTTTATCGACAATTGATATATTTCTGTAAAATGCTTTGAGAAGTCTGAAATCAGCATTTTGTTGTAATTAGTATTCTGAAATAGATGCAAAATTAACAGCTTAGTTTGTCAAGCAGTGTGAATATCATCTTGCTTCGATAGTGATAATAAATGTTCAGACAAAGAAAATATAAGATTGTCTTTACCTCTGTTTCTGCGTCTAAATGCTTGTGCTGAACCACTTCCACTTCCACTTGCAGAACCACCACCAGATGAGGATGCACTTCCTGAACCAGTAGCAAAAGCTCCTACAATAGTAAGTAGTATAAGAATACAGGTATTGTAAGATCTTATTGTTCTAAATATTTAGTATTTAGCATTAATATCTTAGTAATTATATTCGATGATTGCTAATGTTCAAGTGTAACATTTCCATATTTCCATCTATCTATCTACCGCTAGAAATTCGAACACCTAGTAGTCGGGGCGGCGCACAGTGGGGCGAAAACGCAAAAAGCTGGCCAAAAGTAAAAAAGCGAAAGTTAGTAATATAGAAATTTTTTATGTAGTTGGGTAGAGTGATGTTAGAAGGGACCAAATCCATAAATAGAATAGGGATTTTACTTTATTCCGACTACTTGAGCCACTCTTAAGTAGACCCTTCAGCAGGTCAAATGCGTAGAGAACAATAGAAGAATTGTGACGCGTCCGTTGAAACGGTTGTAACTTTCGAACGCGTTCATAGTTTTTAAATCTGTAAACTTTTCCTATATCGTACTGGTAAGTAGAATAAGTGTATGAAGTGGAAAATTAATAATAATGATGTAATAATTTATAATTTGAATCGCAAGTCAGGCAAAATTTTCACATTGTTTATATATTTTATTAACTTAAAGCGTTGAAAACATTATATGCACCCTCGTACACCACGTTCATATTTTGTAGAATGGTAGTCTAAATATTAACTAATGCTGTCGATAAAAACGTAGCTGCCAAAACGTGCCAATTACGAAGCGCGTTGATGTTAATTATTGTTCATTTAATGTTACAGTGACAAGCCGTTGCAGTTATCATAACCGAATCAAATACCAATATTTTTTGTCATTTAAGTAATAATACATTTCTAATAAATAAGAACGTAAGTAACAAGTAATTGTTCATTAAAATATGTGAAAAAAGTGAATGTTGTTAAAGATACATTGTGAAAATTAGAAAGTATGTTGACATTCTTTTTTCCGCCATTTTGGATCCGCCATTTTGTTTTTTCAACTTTGGTTAAAGAATCGTAATCAGCAACCTCAATAACCCCTTAATACTAAATTTCATTCAATTTGAATATAGTTATCATATTTTGGCCAGCTTTTCGCGTTTTCGCCCCACTGTGCGGCGGTGGTTCAGTGGTAGGGCGTTAAACTACCACTGGTGCATGAGGTCCTTGGTTCGATCCTAGTTTTGTGATGGACAGACACCGTGTTCGTGAGTTTTCTCGGGTTTGTCCCGTTTCCTCCCATTTTCTTCATTCCACTATTTCATCCATGTCTCATCATCACCGTCTCCTTTAGCCTAATCTAGCCGGCATAATTGTGGGACGTAAAACTCACAGATTTCATTTCGTCTTATTTCATTTTTGAACACGTAGTATGACTACCTTGCCAAGTCACCTCTAAACCTTTCCCCTCCTTTTTCTAGATGGAACATTTAAAAACGCTTAAACACATGTTTCATTGGAGACTATAATATATATAATAATTGTAGTCTCGACCTCCTTTTTCTTCCCATCTAATTTATTCTTTTTTGGGGTAAAATATCAAGAAACACTGAAACATACGCCTAATTGTTTCAAAAGATAAGTTCACATACAACATTTCATGTTTCTAACTTTCAGATGTTCGGAAACACTGATATCTTAATATTATATTTGTCAGTCTTATTCTTTCTTCCTCATCGAAATTCCAAACATCTCTTCTTAGTGGTACCTAACGTCACAAGTGCTGTGCATTATCCAAATTTAAAGCTTCTAGTTTAAACAGTTTGGGCTCGGCGTTGATCAGCCAGTAAGGGCTTCATCTTTTATATAGGGCCTATATGGCTAACGACAAAATTTAAATTTCTTGTCACCGGTTTGGATTTGAGCACAGTGGTTAAATAAATATATGTAGCTTGGAATGCTCGAACTCGTTAGAGATGGATTATTAACATTCCTTAGGAAACGGTTTGGGTACAAAACCTCGCGGCCAGAACCTCGCGGCGACAACCTCGCCTGGCCAAAACCTCGCCTCCCAAAACCTCGCAGCCCAAAATCTCGCCAGGCCGAAACCTCACCTGGCCAAAACCTCGCCTCCGAAAACCTCGCGGGACAAAATCTCGCTGGGCCAAAACCCCGCCTGGCCAAAACCTCGCCGTCCAAAACCTCGCGGGCCAAAATCTCGCGGGGCCAAAACCTCGCCTGGCCAAAACCTCGCCACCCAAAACCTCGCGGGCCAAAATCTCGCCGGGCCAAAACCTCGCGCCCCAAAATATCGCCATACCCAAAATCTCGTCTGACCAAAATGTAAATGTTCCAACAGATGATAAGGATGACGGTATAAAAGACGCTGTTTTAGAAGAAGTATCACGGGTATTTTACCAAGTCCCGCGATACCATATGAAAATTCTATTTCTGTATTAGAGGATTTCAATGTGAAGGTAAGGCGACAGGATGTTTTTTAAACTGGTTATAGGGAAAGAAAGTCTGCATAAGGAAAGTAATGACAACTAACGAGGTTAGTTTCGTGAACTTTGGAACATCCAAAAACTTAAAATTTTAACAAAAATCTAATAATATCTATGAAAATATGAAATAATATATGAGTTTCTACGACGTCCCTTGATTATGTCCTATAGGTTAAAGGAGACGTAGATGACCAGGATGAAGAAAATAATCGAATAAAGAAAGTGGGAGGAAACGGGAATAACCCGAGAAAGCCCACGCACACGATGTTTTGTATCTTCTTCTTCTGATTATTATTATTATTATTATTATTATTATTATTATTATTATTATTATTATTATTATTATTATTTCTAATGTGGAATTGCATATTAAGAAGCACATTGGGTAAATTTTAAAGAAAAGTTTCATTCGCGGCGAGGTTTTGGCCCGGCGAGATTTTGTCCCGCGAGGTTTTGGGCGGCGAGGTTTTGGGCGGCGAGATTTTGGCCACGCGAGGTTTTGGCCCGGCGAGATTTTGTCCGGCGAGGTTTTGGCCACGCGAGGTTTTGGCCCGGCGAGATTTTGTCCCGCGAAGTTTTGGTAGGCGAGATTTTGGGTGGCGATGTTTCGGCCGCGAGATTTTGTCCGTATCCCTTAGGAAACTATGAAAACAAAATTAAAACTATTCACAAAAGGTAAGAATAGAAACATACTACACTGAATTAATAAAGTTGAGTAGCTTCTGATTCTGGAATGGCTTATCACCACAGAATGTAAAAACATCCTTTGAAAACTATGAAGCCACACGACCACCACAAAATAAAAAGAAAAACTTATCAAAGACTTGAATGGGGAAAAAATAAATTTGTTTTCTTGCTTCATAAGACTAATTTATTTGGTTTGTTTCTATCTTCAATTTTTCTTAAATAATGTTTTAATTTATTTCTCTCAAAGTATATCCAACGTCCTTTCCCATTTCTTGTAATTTCCTTTGAGTTCTTCTAAATAAAGTAGCTGCCTGTAGTATTGAATTGAGATAACTATTGAACCGTATGGACATCATTTATTATTTTTTATTGTTATTGTTTTTCCTACAGTGTCATTTTTTTACACTGTGCAACATTGTCTCATTATATCTTCATCGACTGTTCACTTGTTAGTTCTCTGTGTTCTAATCATAGAAGGCCACCAAAGATCATGGAAGATTCTACTGATGTCTGGATTGTTTTTGCTTTTTAAAATGGATTAACGGAACGGAGTTACAGAAGTAAAAAAAAAAATGTTTTTTAAAGTATATATGGGAGTATTAGAAAGTATTTTTTTTTCTGTTCTATACTACTATTCCTATTTTAACAAAAGAGACACTGACCAAAGCTTAAAACTTTACTTTATTTTAAATTATAATTTGTAACTGTTTCGGATATCTAGCATATCCTTCTTCAGACACGATCGAAATTAATGAAAATACAGACATATATATAAATGTTGTTATAACAGAGTTTAAATTCTTTAACCGTCATATATATATTCATTGTTATAAAAATTTTTAAATTCTTTTAACAGTCATAGTGTCATTGTTGTACTTTTTTATTTTTATTTATTTATTTATTTATTTTTCTTATTTACCGAGGCCTTCAGCCCATCCTATAAGTCTTCGTGTTCACTTTCCAATTAATCACTTCCTTTATTTTTGGTTCTTATAAGGGCCTTTTATTTTTATTTTTATTTTTTTAAAATTTTTTTTATTTATTTATTTGTTTATTTTTCTCTATGTTATTCAAACTTTTTTGCCATGATTCATTAATTGGTAAGCCCCCTGTCCAGTTCATCAGTTTATCTCTTCCTACCTTTTTTATCCAATCCGCTTCTTTCCACTTCCTTATTATCATTCTTTTCTCCATCTCCAATACTTCCGTCTTATCCCAATTAATTGCGTGATTCGTCTCCTTAACATGTTTGTATATGGCATTGGTATCTTTTTTCTTCCTAACATCAGCTTCATGTTGTTTTATCCTTTCTTTCATTCTCTTTCCTGTCTCTCCTATATATGACATATCGCAGTCCTCACACCATACCCTGTAAATGACCCCTTCTTCCTCTTCATTAATCTTTTTAGTTCCTTTTCTATTCTTCTTCTTTATTGATCTTAATAAAGTTTCTCCACTCTTTCTATAAGTTCTGACCCCTCCTTTCTTCAATAAATTCTTCAGTTTCTCCGTTTCTTCTCCCATACTTTCTATGCCATGTCATTTTCCACTCTCATCCTCTTCATTCTTCTTTCTCCTTCTCTTCCTCTTCCTGCGTTCTTCTTCCTTCTCTAACTCTTTCTTGCTGTAACCTTGCTGTTAAAAGAATTTAAAAATTTTTATAACAATGAATATATATATGACGGTTAAAGAATTTAAACTCTGTTATAACAACATTTATATATATGTCTGTATTTTCATTAATTTCGATCGTGTCTGAAGAAGGATATGCTAGATATCCGAAACAGTTACAAATTATAATTTAAAATAAAGTAAAGTTTTAAGCTTTGGTCAGTGTCTCTTTTGTTAAAACAATTAATCCAAAGCCATGAATAGTCTTACTATTCCTAATATTTTTTTTCTTGAAATACTTTGGTCCTTGTACAACGCTGAAACACTAATATTAGCCGCCACTGGTGGATACACCAATACGACTTGGAAACGAAGCTTCAATCCGTGGAATATACTGCATGTCCTTTACTCCGCCAAAAACTCAAAGTTGTACCATTTGCTGGCGAAGTGTTGTTGACATTCTCCCTCATCCTGTCTATAGTCCGGATCTTGTAGCCTGAGATTTTTAGCTCTTCCCCAAACTTAAGGATCACCTTATGGGCCAACGCTACAATTTTGACGTGGAGGTGGAGTAGTGTCACCAGCAGCCACCACAATTCTTCGACGACGTCACCTAGAACTTTGTTTCGCGTTGACGCAAGTGTGTTGCCCGTAACGGAGACTATGTTGAAAAATGACGCCACAATTTGTAGCTAACAATGCAAGCTTTCAATCGATATCTGTATCGGTGGTACCTGTTAAACACAAATAAAGGTATCACTTTTTTTAGGCATTACTTTCTGAATTACCTTCGTAATATTCTGTGTTTGGAAAGAAGGCGTAAAATGAATAACTTAGATTGCTCAGGTCTATTAGTTTAAGAACGGTTTAATATGCAAAACAGAAAATATGAACTCACCTTTGTTTTTGCCTTTGGTAAATGCTGTCCCTGAACCACTTCCACTTGCAGAACCACCACCAGATGAGGATGCGCTTCCTGAACCACTAGCAAAAGCACCACCACCTGCAGAATTATTTACTATCATTAGTAGCATAAAATCATTCGCATCACAAAGTAATAGTATACAGGGTGTTTCAAAACAATACCGACAACCTTTGGGAGGTGTTTCCTGACACCAAGATAAGACAAAAAGTATAGACCAACCTGAGTGACACAAATGCTTCCTTTTGGAGTTAAAATACCCCTTCCCAAAAAAAATATGAACTTTAAAAGTCTATAGCTCCAAAACTATGTAACCTAACGCAGTCAGGTCGGACTTCACTTAGGAACTAATATGTGCGCTATCCAAGAAAACATATTTCAGAATAATAAGGTAGTCACGCAACAATTCTTATGGAGAGAGTATGGTTACCGGCATATCATTTGAAGTACTCACCAACTACCTCTATAAAAATTGTTGCGGAAATACCAAAAGATTGTGAAACTGGGATATTTGGATAGAGCATATACTAGTTCGTAACTGAAGTCCTGACCTGATTGCGGGAGGTTACAAAGATTTGAAGCTACGGATCTATAAAGTTCTTTTTTTTTTTTTTTTTTTTTCATGTTTTCAGCAGCCTATAACTCCGAAAGGAAGCATTTGTGCACCCAGGTTGGTCTATACTTTTTGTCTTATGTTGGTGTCAGGGATCACTTCCCAAACGTTGTCGGTGTTGCTTTGAAACACCCTGTATAAATTACATAATATTTATGCTTAATGTCATCACATTAACATGCTATCATAGATACATTGGCTTTGCTCATGGCTGATCCTAAACCACTTTCAGCTGAAGAACCTTCACCGGATGAAGACGTACTTAACAACCCAGTAGCAACTGTACTGCCGCCTGTAGAATTATTTGGTAGCATTAGTAGTATACGATTATTCATATCATAAATTGGTAATATGATAGTTATTTGATATTTTGAAATTCATGTCCAATATAATAACCTCTTCCTGCATTTGGCATCAATTGATGCCACATCTTTCGGCGGGAAAATATACTTTATTGCATTGAAGTAGTATCTATCGCTGCTCGTTGGCAACGCTTGTTGCCCGGATGATATTTTGGCGCGCCAGTAGATGGCTGGAGCAACCACAATCTTTAGAAAATTTTGGCGCCCTTCAGGGAACTGCTTGTTTCGCCACTATGCTTGTTTCGCTCCGTTTTGTATTGTTGTTTTTTTTTTTTTTTTTTTTTTTTTCAATAGGAAGAGTCGGAACTGGAGGTAAGTAAAAATAATATTCTGAGACAATGGTATCCCTTTTTTCATATTATTGTGTGTGTATTGTAATATGTCGTTCCTTTCGAAAATTATGAGCTAATTTTGTAATGGCATCAAATGATCCATCTGTGCAAATACGGTTCTGATCAGTCGCATATACTTGATAACCGCTTTGAAATATAAAATAGTATCTAAATATTATTTCTTGTCTACATTCTGTAACAATAGATATTTGAAACAATCGCAGAGCCACATAAAACGTGTTTTCAGTGCCGTAGTCTGAACTTGTAACATGGGGGACGCCAATAAATCACAATAAAATGCTACCTTCTTATGTGCTGACGGCATTTCTCTTCAATAAACACGTAGAAACGTGAGACTGAGGAAAGTACGAAAACGAGGGAGTGTTTTGGGGCTTCGTACCAGCAAAACCTAAACTTTATTAGTAAATTGTGCGTAGTTTTAGATTTAATTGTACATAGAATTTTCTCTGATATTGAAATTGTCTTGCACGAATCCTTGCCGTAGCTCTTGGTTCACGATTGTTCATTGCAAAATTAGATAATAGCAGATATTTCAAGCAATAAAAGTCAAGATTGTAGATTACTGACCCCCATGTAGTTCACTTATATAATATTTAATATTTTCCAAGTACAAAGGTCAATATATTATCAACTAATATTCCTAATAATATAAATAATTATGTTTGATTATTTCTAAAACAAATTAACCTAAATTTCGTAACCTAAAGCCAATTACGGGTATGGGACGGTCAGGGTCAGATATCTACTTCCTTCCCAAACAGAATATTTATTTTTGGTAGGTTCATTCTACACAAGTTTTAGAATTAAAATGCACAGTGGCGGATCTAGCCCGGGACCGGGGTTCTAGGCCTCCCCTGTTTTTTGGACTACAAAATTAAATGAGGTTAAAATACTTATAATAACCATAATTTTGAAATCTTGTAGTAGCATATAGGTGATGATGGGTCACATTCTGAGAGCATCTGCAAGACCTCGTAGTTATGATAAAGACAATGATTACACAAATAATGCCCCTCCTTTCGGCGGAAAGCGTAATATCAATATTCACGGAAACGACCCATATCATTACTTTGTACTGTTGTTCCCTGAGACATTGGTGGAACACATTGTGACAGAAACCCAACGGTATGCTCTGCAACAAGGTAAACATTCATTCAAAATCACTCTGAATGAACTAAAAAAATTCTTAGGGATTAATATAATGATGACATATATAAAATATCCAGACAGGCGTATGTATTGGTCATCAGTTCAGAAATGTGAAAAAAATAAAGCTAGTAAATGTTTATGTGAAGAACTTTCAAGCGAAACAATGGAAGAAACAAAAACATGCTATTCATGAACATTTTGCAGTGAACTTGTGTGCCTTTTTAGTGAAATAACTTTTTATATACACAGATTGTTATTTGTCAACTTTTATGTAGCAAGCTGTTTAAAATTGTAATACCTTTATTAAATGTACTTTTACTATGTAAATATTTTATAATTTATGAGAGTCAATTCTGAGGATGTCATCACTTTCATCCCATGGAAGGAATGGCAAACCACTATGGACTCACCTTGCTCAGGTACCTTCGGATATAATGTGCCTTTAGGAAGATCACCACATCATTGTTGTCATCATCGAAGAAGATTGTAAATTATTTGTCAGTTTGTCT